>NC_137162.1:22843331-24043331 GCF_951394435.1 Stenella coeruleoalba
CTTGTTTGCCCATAGATCTTTTTAAAATTTTAATGGTTTCCCTCTGACCATTTCTTTGAGTGTTTCACAATGTGGGCTATTATATCTTTTTATATTTCATACTTTGTTCAAGAAATAATCTCCTTTTACCCTCAAAATCCCCTCACCACAGTTGATTCACATATTAGATATATATATATATATATATGATCATTAGATGAATGCATAAACAATCTCTATTAGAAACTTATATAGAGAGTTCAGAACTTTAGTACTTTGTCTAATGTGGCCCTTTAAGGATAATAATCTTTGTTTAACCTCTTGAAAATGAAATCCAGCCTGTTAAATTGACCCCCATCCCAATCCTCTCCTAGTGTCCAAAGTGAGCAGTGAGTTGATAGGGCCTTTGTGAAGAATTTGTCATCTTCTGTTATTCCTGGATAGCTCACTGTGTGAACTTGTTCTGTACATATGAGGCAAATTCAATTTGACAGGTAGACGTTGCCTTTAAACTTTTGATGGGAATGAGAGGAGAGAAGGTGACCTGAACTTTTCTCCACCTTTTCAGTGTTTGTTGACAAAGAAATTTTTAAAGATTACAGTCAAAGATGGTGGTTTTTGGAGAAGGAAGGGGTTGGAATTTCATTTGGTTTCATAATCAAACAAATTGATTAATTTGGATTAAGTCTGAGTTCTGAATGTGGGCTTAAGTCTGCTCTCATAGAATTCTAATGTTCTGTTCACTTCAAAATGTATTCAGAGAATGAACCATTGCCATTCCATGTGTTTTACTTTTGACAAGTGTAATTCTTTTAGAAAGATTTTAGCTGAAATTATTTATGAACTAGGAAAGCCCATGGTGATGACACTGAATTTGGGAAACTCATCTGTCCTTTTAAAATTATTAATTTAACGGGATAGTGGGCAGTTAAAAAAAAGCTCTAATTTGAGCTTCATAATCCATATTATTGACTAATTCCCAAATTTTAAAATGTCTTTTTGTGATTCTCTCTGCCAATGGCATACATTTTTTCAATGACTGAGGTAAGTTTTCAAATTATGCAGCAGTATTATTATTGTATTATTGTTGTGGTTAAAACCTATTGTGTACTAAGCATTTACTAAGTACCAGGTATAATTCTAAATATTTTACATATATCGTTTTACTCAGTCATCACTACACTTCTATGAAATTAATAGGAATGTTATACTCTTTATTATCTTCTACCAATCAGAAGACTGAAATGACAAGAAAATAAGTTACTTTGTCCAAGAACACAAAGATAGTAAGGGGCCAACCTAAGATTCAGACCCACATAGTCTTTGTTCAGATCGTGAATGTTTAATTGTGGCTGTACAGTATGCAAGTGAATTAAAAGTATAGGCTCTGTAGTAAAAGGTACCCCAAATTCCAGGCTCTACTCTATATTAGTTGTATGATCTTGAGTAAATTGTTCAATCGATTTAAACCTCAGTGTCCTCATCTGTAAATCAAGAAAGATACACATCTCATAGGATATTTGTAAAATTAAGGAAGTTTATGCATGTGCATGGTAGAATCGAGTAAACAATCAGTAAACGTTACCTGTTATGCTGACACCTGCCACTGTTATTCTATGTTGGGAAAGTTTCTCCAAATAAATTGGTTAGTTTCTCTATGGAAAGTTATGTCAAAGGCTAAGCTGGAAAAAGATATAGCAATACTGTAAAAGTCTGGTGTTTTTCAAGTCACAGACAAGATATCCTGCAAGAACACATTATTTTAAATCACTCTTGAATTAATCTCTCCTTTTTCAAAGGGGTAGTAGTTTATCACCATAAACTTCATCATCACCAACTATCATATTCATGATCAATAAAAGCATAAAATAGCATTTTTAAATGTGTGCTCTCATCAGCAAAGAAATAGCATCCTTGCCCTCTCTGTTGACCACAGAGATAGGCTTCCTGCTCGATTCTTCCTCCAGTTTCCTCCAGCTTCACAATCCGTAACACCAAATCAAGAATTTTACTTATGGAATGGATAGTCTGATTAACAGACACAAAGCAGATTTACCTTCATAAGAGACCTGGGGAACAATAAATTCCTAATGAATATTCCTGGATTTTAAAATTCTTTCATTGTACCTACCGCATGAAAAATGGCCTAAACAAGTTCATAATTTCTGTTCATTTATCACATAGTTTTTTTTGCAATCCGGGTACTTTTTAAAATAAATGGACTGACTCTTCTCTCTAAAATTCAGAATTAGTGGTAGTCTGCTTAAACGTTTGACCTAAATTGCTGTGTTCAGCAGATTATTTGCTGGTTTTACACGTGCATTTCCCTTGGTAGAATCCAGTAGAGTAACATACATTATTGCACATTGCAGTCTCTGCCTATAATTCCCTTTATCCTTCAGTACTGTAATACCTAAACCCTTCAATTTATTATAGCCTCTTCTTGAATTGCCATCTTTTGACCCTCACACTCACAGGTCTGTGGCTCTGGTCTAAGTGTATTATTATGTACCAGGGAAAGGAATTTTGCTTTATAAAGGTAAACTGTCTTGCTTCCACAAGGTATCAACGAGATATCTCATCCTTCCAAGAAGGAGTTCACATATTATCACACCACATCCTACTCTAATGTACTGTTGTCCCTTTAGTCACCAGCCAAGAGGGTTTTGGTGGCTCCAGCTATCTTAAGGACATGCATTTAGACAGTCAGCTACAACATATATGGCTTGCATTTTTCTTTGCTTGCTTTTTTTTTTCCTCAGTGGGAAGAGGGGGATCTGAAGTAAGTTTCTTGATGCTGTGAAAATGGTCTGAGAAGAATAGATATCGTCTAACAAGTCTCTACTCTTTCTGTTCCATCTTCTTTATTTGTTTGCTCTACTTTATTCCCACCCACACTAAACTGCTCTTTTTTTAAAAAAATAAATTTATTTATTTATTTTTGGCTGTGTTGAGTCTTTGTTGCTGTGCACAAGCTTTCTTTAGTTGTGGTGAGTGGGGGCTACTCTTCGTTGCGGTGCACGGGCTTCTCATTGTCATGGCTTCTCGTTGTGGAGCATGGGCTCTAGGCGCGCAGGCTTCAGTAGTTGTGGCACGTGGGCTCAGTAGTTGTGGTTTGCGGGCTCTAGAGCGCAGGCTCAGTAGTTGTAGCGCACGGGCTTAGCTGCTCCGCGGCATGTGGGATCTTCCCAGGCCAGGGCTCGAACCCATGTCCCTTGCATTGGCAGGCAGATTCTTAACCACTGCACCACCAGGAAAGCCCTAAACTGCTCTTTTTATGGTCAAATCCAGTGGCCATTTCTCTTTATCTTGCTGTATCTCTCAGCAGCAGCAGCACTTAACATAGTTCTCTGTGGCATTCGCATGTCCTCTGTCTTGCTCCATCACTGCAAACCTCTCAGGGTTTGTGGGATCATGCTCAATTAGTTCTCACAGATTTCTTCTCAGTGTCCTTTCACAGCGACTCCTTCTCTACCTGCCTTTTGAATACTGGAAAGTTGGGTCTTTTTATTTTGATACAGTGTTTACATTTCTAAGTGTCTCATTTAGTTTCAAAACTGGAAATACTCTCTATTCTGATGACTCTCAGATTTGAAGCAAGAGTCATGCATTTTCCCTTGAGCTCTGGATCTAGAGATTAAAATGGAGACTAACATGAGAATACACTTAAACATCTCAAATTTATGTCCCCTGATTTTCCATAGAAATATGTTTTCTACCTTTCCCCATCAGTGAATGAGTCCACATTCTGATCCATTTTTCACATCAAATTATAGTTATTCTTAATTCCTTTTTATATTGTAGAGCATGGAGAGTTAATTTTGACCAGGTTTCTGTAGGAAAATATTAGTGGGAGAGTGAATGTTATGTTCTTCTATCTGCTTCAATCTCCTTTATTCCCTTAGCTTTGGTCTCATTTTATTTATTATCCTACCAAGGAGGCTTCTGGATTCTTAATTTTTATTACATTTTTATATCGCATGTTTAATGTAGGGACCATGCATAGCAGATAAGGATATTCAAAAATGTGTCTAAAATACAATTATTGAATGAAATAAAGCAAATTCCAGACTTACAACATCCCTCTTCTATGAACTCTTTTCATTTTAAAACCACTACAATAATGGCTGTAATTTTTATTTACAAACAGCTGACAACTGACTCCATAGCATCAGATCAGGCCCACTGACAACCATCCTAGGAGGGAGAGGTCAAAGGTAATATAGGTAATATGACTGATTCAGTCTACACGTGGACTCAGGGGAAAACATCTTATCACAATACTTTCATTTTTTTTTCAAATTTAGAAATTTATTCACTCTTACATAAGGAAATAAAATAATGACGCATAGAATGCCAGATATCTTTGTAAACGAAGTAAGATATTGTGAGTCAACAGAATTCCTGGGTGAAAGTGAGTGAGCTGGTCTCTAAGTCAAAATTTTCACTCTACACACAATTTTGAACTTAAAAAAAAGAAATAAAAAGGTTTGAAAAGCAGAAGTTTTGTATAATTGAATGCTTGAGAAAAAAACCTTTTGACTATCTAAAATCGCATACCTGTAAGTCAAGAATGAATTCTGGCCAAGACAATGTCTGCCTTTTTAGAGGGTAGCAAGACCAGTGGGTAGAGCGAAGGAAGTGTTCTTGACAAACTTCTCATGATTCTGGAAGAGACCCTGTTGTAACTTTTGAGGACAGGAGTCAGTTATAAGTACCAGTATGAAAGAAAGAGTTAACTATAACAGTTCACCAAAATATTTGTTCAGGAAACCTATTGTCTGTAGTAAATGAAATGTCTGGTTATAAGGCAGCCATGAAAAGATGTTTCTTCCTCTCTTCTTCTTTCTCCTCCTCCAATTCCATCAGAGATCCCACGCTCTTCCCTTTTCCTCTGTACTGAGAAGTACGAGAAGATGATAAAAAGAGGAGAAAGTACTCCATTCTCCAGGATATGTCATCAGCAGACTTTTGATGCATTTTAATATTCAAAAGAAAATGGCATCTTGGAGGCAGATGCACTTACATTGAATGAAGTTACTTAAACTAGGATTTGACAACTTAATTCTGGGAAGGGCCAGATAGTAAATATTTTAGGTTGTATGTGCCATATGGTTTCTGTTACAACTATGCAACTCTGCCATCATAGGGTGAAAGCATTCATAGACTAAATGTAAACAAATGGGCATGGCCATATTCCAATAAAACTTTACTACAGAAACAGGTGGAGGGCCAGATTTGGCCTGCAAGCCTTTTATTGCTGATCACTGTCTTCAACTATTGACTAATGTAAGGGTATCTTTACTAAAAAAGTGGACAAATATTTAGCACAAAGTTTACAAGACCCATAGTTTCTGGAGCCTCACTCAAGGTGTTTGGTTCATATTTAAAAAAAAAAAATAGAAACAAACATTTCTAATATTCTTTTAGTTTTCAGTTTTAAATTAAAATATAAGAATTTTTATGAAAACAAAATAACGTGTTATTTACATAAATTGGGGAATAGTGAATAGACTTCCAAGATCTGAACCCCAATTTTTAGAGCTACATTGAAAGGAAATAAAAAGAGTACTTACATGGTTGTGTGCTATGATCTTCTTGGTACAAACTGAGCCATAAATCTGGCATTTTTTTCAGTCAATCTTCTGTTAAGACAGTAAAGCTTGTTCCTAAACTTGCTGAGAATTCTTGGGTCATGTATGAAATCTTAAAATACTAAGGTAAATAGAGTCTAAGGTAGCTGAAGAATGGGGTACAATTGCAACCTTTACTAGTTTAGTTAGTATTCTTGTAATCATCTCCTTGCATATAATTGTCACCATATCCTAAAATATCTTTCACCAAAGAATCAGCTTTGTGGCTATTGTAGATTGGAAAGGGGAAGATTAGTATAAATCAGTCTCTTACTAGCAATGTTAAGACATCTGCAAAATTCTGATGCAAGTGTTAAGCATATAGTAACAAGCATGCAGTTTTAGAGAAATGTGGCCAAGGCTCTGTTTCAGAGGAATTGAAATAAGAATTTAATACATGCCATGGAACTGAGTCCCATCTTCAGAAGCTGCTTAGACTTTAATTTTTTAAAAAAAAAGATTCATGAGGTAATGGATGTAATCAAGGAAGCCATGGCATCATTAGCAAACAGAGTATGGAGCTAGATTTTAAGCAAGAGAGTCAAACCATTGTAAGACTGTTGTATGTTGGATGAAGGATTTATGTAAACAGTTTGGGATTTTTTAGAATCTGAAAATTGGAGGATTTGAAAACTATCTTCCTTACAGATAGACAAAAAAAAAAAGCTCTTTGGCTTTAGAATTCAAAGTCACTTTTTACCTCTGTGGGTTTATAAAATAAAACATCCATAAAGCTATAGATTCACTATTAAGAAAACATCCCAATGATTTACAAAGATACCTTAAAGAGATTGTTTTGTTTTGTTTTATTTGAAAGTTCTATTTTCCCACTGTGCACACATGAACATGGGTGGTCCCCTAAGGAAAACATTATCTTAAGAATGTAAAAACTAATTATAATCTCATTAGGGTTTAGAGAAAGAAAGGGAAAGCAGTCAAAAAATTTTTTTCAGTTAAGGTAGGGCAGCTTTTCATGTTCACCTGGAGCCTATAGAATTGCTTCAATTTGTCACCAAAGCCTAGCACTGATCCTCTTGCCAACTGTCTAAAACACACATATGCAACCCACACAGTCCTGGAGCAGCTGTGCATAGTTCTGAATCATGCACTGTGGCTTTAAAGTCCTTTGTTTCCTGCTTCCACAGCAACCTTAGGATAAAAAAGTATCTTTTTATATACCATGATGTGCAGAATGTTTTCTCTCCTGTCCCTGCATTGCAGAAGGTGCATTTTCAGTGACATATAGCATACAATGTAAATGAGCTATGGAATAACAAATTTAAAAGCTTTTATAGAAACCTATTTATGGCTCCCCGGTATGACATTTACTGAGATCTACCAGTAAGCAAAGCACTATGCTATTGTCTTGTTAAAATCATTAAAATGGTCCTTGACTCCAAGGGTCATAGTACATAATTCTTTCTTTGTTATATAATGCTATTTCCTAAAGTGACAAAATGGTATAAATTTATAATCCAACATTTACTTAGTATCTACTACGTGTTAACTATTGGTTAGACTCCAGAACTCAAAAATTAATGACCTGGCCTACAGATGCTCATGATTTACTGAAGGAGGACAGAGAAAGCTACACAAATAGCACTTCTAGATGGAAGAGAGGGGTAAATGATCTGATTTCCAATCAATATATTATGAGAGTAGGAGGTGGGAGACTAAGTCTGAGTGGAGCTGATGGAAAGACATCTGGGATAAGGTGGAATATGAACTTGCTTGAAAGAAAATGTAAGACTTAGCTTGGTATGAAAAACCTTTCTATGTAAAATAATGACTTGATTTGAAAAACAAACATACAAAATATTCAAAAGGATAAAACTGGCAGAAACAAAGTTTACGGAAGATGAAATCCATCACATCTATTGTTTAGACATCTGTTTGATGCGATGATATAGAGGTAAAATTCAAAAGAAAAAGGTTAAGTATTATTTTCATGATGCTTACAGTCTAGCTGGAGAGTGAGAGCATCTACTTTGCAGGATCAGATATGTTTATACATAGTTTGTTGTAATTACAAAAACTTTAATTTTGAAGTACAACAATTGTACCTAGTCTAACTCTTAGAGATTGTGCGAGTGTAAGGACACACTTGGAATTGCTTGACAAATTCTAAAACTTTAAAGGAATGTCAATGTTCTGACATGGCTTAAGGGTGGCATAAGTACTTCTTCTCCCCAAATATCACACAGTTGACTTCCTCACAACCCAAGAGCTACACTGGACAGACCAGACACTACTCTCCTTTGGGACTTGACCAGCAGTGACAAAATGCTGTCAATAATGGTGCTGCCTCTTTGGAAGGTGAGATGGCATCATGTTTCACCATGCTGGGGACCTTGTTTTCGAAGCTGGCAATCAAGAAGTCCAGAAAGAAAGTTGCTATCACTTATTGAGAGTGAGTGTCAATGCATGAGTCTTTGCATCTCAGGTTGGGAGCCCCAGCTCTGTCTGAACTTTGGATGAGCCTGCAAACACATCAGCAGTGGAAACCACAGTAGTAGCAACAGCCCTAATGGCTAAGAATCTCATGCTTGTGTAGATTCCTGGGTAAGACCTAGTGCCATTCCTGACTTGAACCACACACAGACTTCTAGTGGTAGTTATAGTGTTCTCTGGTGCCGTGATGTGTCCCAATCTCGGTGAGTCCAGGCTGAGCAGAGCTAATTAGTAAACTCTCTGAAATGTGGGATTATAAGAGGGAGAATGAACCCGGGATACAAAAGAAGTAAAAATTGGCAGAGGGGAATTTGAGGTCAACTTTAATTGGTGATGTCAAAGCAGCTCCTTTATATTGCAGCCCAGGCTGGTTTTCCAAATATCTCTTTCACTCACCACCCATATTTTATTTTAAAAAAACACTAATTTTACCTTTTATATGAATCATAAAATAATGACTATGTACCCTTTCACTGTCACATTGTTCTGAGATGTGAATTAGCACTATATTTGATCTCTTAGACACTTCACATCATTTTCCATTACACCACGTCTCAGACTCCTTAAGTATTTGGATTTTTTGTTTAATGCTACCATATGGCTCTTCTCATATACAGATTTTCATATTTCTGTCTTTGGACAGATAAACCCAGTGTTGGTATCTCACCATTATATACATACAGTGTTTCTGAAATCAGCAATTATAATGGCCATTGGCATTTACTGTAACTGACCTCTTCATTGACAGTTGTCATAGCCTAGGAAACAGGTGGGGCATGAGAAGTGGACCATCCACTGATACTTGGAGCTCATTCAAAGCCCCAGGAGATTCTAAGTTCTTGGAAAATTATCAGAATGTCTGAGTGCGTTGTCATCTCTTTTTGATCTTTAGACAGAATTTATCCAAATTAATTCATTAGTGTCCAAAGACGATGAATAAAAATGCCAATGAGATGGGCACATGTAACTCACTTACCCAATTTGTAATACTGGAAGCCTGGTGAATATTATTTCAAACTTCATCCAAATACCTTTACCCAAAGTTTAAAATGACTCAAATATTCATGTAAATGGAAATTCCAATTATTCCATTTAGATGTGTGCAGAGCGAAGGTCTCTAAGACCTAACAATCTTTCTGTTTGCGCATGTTAAAAGATTCTGCATTTTTCCATTTTCCATAATGGTGTACAATTGTTTTTTTTTTTTTTTTTGCGGTACGCGGGCCTCTCACTGTCGCGGCCTCTCCCGTTGCGGAGCACAGGCTCCGGTCGCGCAGGCTCAGCGGCCATGGCTCACGGGCCTAGCCGCTCTGTGGCATGTGGGATCTTCCCGGACCGGGGCATGAACTCGTGTCCCCTGCATCGGCAGGTGGACTCTCAACCACTGCACCACCAGGGAAGCCCTGGTGTACATATTTTAAACACTAAAGGATTAAGAAGCTTAGAAAAATTGTCTAGGGCTGACCTGCATAGATAAATAAAAGTGTTAATCTGTGAGAAGAAAGTTTAAATTAGAAATTAGATAATTAGAAGTGAAGATATAACGGAACAAATAAGTAGATAAGGATGGAAGATTAGGTCTACCAATGGGCAGAGTCTTAATAAGTTTGCCATACTATCTCATTGATCAACTTGTTGCCTACAAATTGTGTATTTTAGTGGAAACAGTAGAAAGTCTATCAGTAATAAGGTGTAAAATAGAAAAGCAAACCAGTACTTTACTTGATACAGTTTAATGGGGTCAATGACCAATGAACCATGATAGGGGAAACTACATTTTACAATTAATTAATGAAAGAACTGCATGCCCTTTAAATGACCCTAGTGTCTTTGTTTATAACTTTCATGGCTCTTTACATGCAAGCTCTTGCTCATGGTTCACACAGTTTTCATAATGAGCATTAATCTGCATTGCTTAATTGGCAGGCAGAGGAGGCAATCCTTACAGCAAAGCAGGATGGGAAACAATTCCTATTCTTTGCTGTGGCTCCTTTTGCATGAGGTCGTAGGAGCAAATTGGAGACTCTAATTCCTTTGGAATAGATATAATAATATTTTAGTATCTTTTACTTCCAAATGCAAAATATGATTATTACATCTAGTAGGAGTGGGATATTCTTGGCTTTATCTAATTATATAGTTCAGGTTAAAAAGTATACCAAATTATTTAAAACACATTACCACTAGTCTAAAAAGATCTCATTCTCTCTCACTGAAATATTTGTTTTCTTTTGACTCCTTTCAGTTTCACTTTTTTTTCCAAGCTACTTAGAGACCCTCATAGAGATCACTTTTCTTTGTCACAGTGGGGTGACATTCACCTTTTATTAATATCTCATTTCCAAAATCACTGATAAGTGCTTTTCCAAAAATATTTAAATGTTTCTCAAGGGTTGTGAGTGTTCTCTGGTTATACCAGAGAACAATACAAATAAAATTCCACGTCAATTTGAATGGATGCTATATTATTCTGTTTTCTGTGACTTGAATTGAATTACTGAAATGTTGATCCTAAAATAAGCATTAAAAAAATTCGGTGTCACCTAGTTGATTTAATAGTGGTGACAAGGTACTATCCCTGTCAGGATCTGGACTATTGTGTCGTAACCCCAGGTGACTTCTCTCATAAAGACAAACACAGATGGCACTCTGCCTGGTTCCTTGTACCTGATGGTAGAGCTGTAAAAATGAGACAGTATCTGTGAAGTGTTTTGAGACCTCCAGGTAAAAAGAAATCTATAAGTGAAAGCCATCCTTGTTATTATAAGTGGAAATATAAAAGATACTGGGGAGGCAGTTCTAGAATCCAGATCATTTTCCAAAACATAGCCGTGCCCTTTCCCTCCCACCACCCACAAGAAAACGGAAAACTCTCCTTTAAACCACCGAAGTGGGTGTAGGGAAAACTTAAGCATCTGTGCTTTGGATATTATATTACTACAGACATCAATAGATTTCTCCACTGGCTGCATATAAATGAACATTTACTTTGACAGGTCATTCAATACGCTCCATGCTGTCCAGCCAACATACAGTATGGAATGAAATTAGAGAGCAGGCAATTTCTGTCTGCAGGAACATATAATTACAATGTGTTTACCAAGTGTCTACCTGGGAGCTCCATTAAATTACTATGTAATTAAAAGGCAGTTTGTTCTTTACTCAAGCTACTACTTTTCTCAGAGAATATGGAAGTTTCCTACAATAGTTAAAGGAATGCTGATATTTTATAGAGCAGTCCAGAACACTGATTGATAACCTCCAAGTAAATAGATGCTTTCATTAGTCATCCATGGAGTGTCAATTAATTCCCATTTTATTTGTTTCACTATTTCAAATGAAAAAATACTTTGCTCTTTCTGGTGGCCAAACACTTAGAATTGGATAACATAGTAAATAGTTTATCACATTGATAAAATTGATGCAACACCCACTCCCTCCATGTTTTTAATTTAGTAGAAAGAATACAGTGCCTTTTGGAAAACTTGTCCTGAAAATGCCAGGCTTGTAGTTTACGTTGGATTCTGTTCCACTTCAGAGATTCCAACTTCAGTGGTAAAATTATAATGGCAAATTGTCAGATTTGCTCTGTACTTAAATAAACAGATGGTAAGGAGATAACTGGTAGATAGTGACAAAAGAGCATTCCGTAATGAAATCTAGCCATAGTTTTCTAATGCTTTCTTCACATATGGTTACTACAACTATAAGGCAGGGACTATAAAGATATTGTTGACTGTGTTTCAAGGTGCTTATGACTGAGGGCAGTGTATTTCAACTGGAGATGCTTAAATATTCCAAATTTCAAGTCTCCCTAGAAAATATTAAGGGGAAACAAATGGTTGCAGCAGAAATTTGCAATTCAAATAGTGCCGTTTTCTCTTTGTAGCAAACTCTTCTTCCATTAAAAAAAAAAAAAAAAAAAAGGGAAAAAACCCCTCATGCTGTGAATACCTACCATACAGAGTAAGGTTGAAATAGGTGTTGTTTTATCATATCACTATCATTTTTCATATACTTTTGTCAGTGTTTCTCAGGGTGCAGTTTATGTTTTAAAACATTTTGCATTTAATAATTACCTGGACTTTTCTCATAATCTTTTTGCAATTCTGGCTGTTAAGATCCTCTATGTAATGAAATATGTGTGTTAACATTTATTGGGTATTGTTGCTTTTTATCTTTTCTGCACTTGGGCCTTCAGTAAAGGAGTACAGGAGCATAGCACAGTGGGAAAAAAATGGGGATTTTTTTTTTCCTCCAGACAAGTTTTAAGATTTACATTGTTTATTTTTCCATCAAAGCATGTTGAAAATGTCACATATAGATATTGCTGCAGTAGCCCAAGTCAGCTGAACAAATGGGGAGTTCAACCACCTTAAAGACATAGAGATGGATGCAAAAAGGGAGGAAATCATTGAGGGTAATTTTACAGTTCTGCAAAAGAGAACTATAGTGTATCCTGGAATTCTGCACATGAGGTGGGATTTATTTTCCAGACATCTTCCTGGATTCATCCTGTGATGAAAAGTGATTTGTCAGGTGTAAAGAAACTTTGGCAGGGAAGAAAATAAGTGCTGTATAGAAGCTGAAAATAGAATTTTCCTTCTTGTTCCCCATCCCTCTTCCCACTGTTCTATATTTATTGCCTCAGAGGAGGCTCAGAAGGTAGAAAATGTATAAGCTCTTCTGGCTTCGGTTTCTGTTATAAACCAAAACCTTGTAGAAACACAGAGCCTTTAGAACCTCAGTAAGATGATGGGGAGAAACAGAGACTAAAAAGATCCTGCCATCTTGGCCAGGAAATAGGTTCCCTTAGCCTCTGAAGTAGATAGAGGGAGGTAAGGAAAGGAAATATATTGATGTACTGAATAAAAATGAGCCCTTTCTTTTTCTCACACAAAGTCCCTGAAAAATTTGTCCAGTGATATAAAGTAGGCAGGACCACAGAAAGCCTTCCAGAGAGTCCTAGGTCCCTGCTGACACAGTAGCAGTAGAGGTAACCCCATTAATCCAACATTGGTAGGGAAATGTCAGAGCTGGTAGACCTTAAGGTGCCATGAAGACAAGTATTGCCAATGAAGATACTATCGATCTGTGCTGACCAATGACTAGAAGAATACATTTCCCATTTGCCAATGCCTTAGCACTATGTAGCCTCCCGAGTAACTTGACGTAACTCGAAAATAATTCTGAGATACTATGGTTCAATTTTCCTGAAATGGGGAAATTTCCCTCTTTTCTTTAATCCTAGTAGATGGAGGCTTGAGACTGAAATAATTTTGTTTCTGTAGAGCCCAATAAAATGGTTACTTCATACGTGAGATTTTGGACAGCTGACTTTGAATTCAGTGGGCTGAGTTCTCAAATGATGCATTTTTGTTAGACTGGCTTCCCATGAAAGGAGAAGTCTGAAACCAGACACGTTTCAAGGCAGTTTGAGATGTTATCCCAGAAAGCCAGAGTGAGGGAGAAAGGAAATTAAGACAGAGAAGGAGGAAAATAACAATATAAAAGTGTGTGATTGTGGTTGCTGCTCTCGACAGTAAGGATTCGAAGCTTCTAGGATCTCTGAGCAGCATGGCAAAAGCCTCCCAGAACTGTGTCCTGGCTCCTGTTTCCCACCGGTTGAGGGTGGCTTCTGAGAATATTAACTCTCATGTGTCTGCATTACATTTTTACTTGGGCTGACTGGGATCCCACGGTGTGGGGGAACACCTGGAAGCAGAAAAGCGGACAAAGACACACAGCATGTGTTTAAGTTGGGGTGCTGTCAGCATGGGAATATCTACCACTGCTGAATCAGAAATCAGAGTTGGTCCAAGCAAGAAGGATAAAGGATAGGAAAAGCATCTGGTATAGTCCCTCCCTTGTATGATTCAGTTCCAATTTTGCCCAATCTTATGTCCATCTCTCACTGATTCCTGAAGATAGGGGCCAGGTAAAATCTCTATCAAAAGCTTAAATAAAGAAGAGTTAATAGAATGTACTACCAGTCCTACTGCCGCAAATAGTGCTGAAACCATGTAAAGTCACCATTATCATCTTCCACCACTGATTCCATATTCCTATACCTTTTGCTAGACCTTCAGCTATTCTCTATTTCTTGTCTTCTAAGGTTACTCAGCCCTCTTTCCTGAGGGATCTGAGCACTGGGTTCTCTTGCCCTTATTAGGCTGTAGTTGTCCACACAGAGTACCAGCAAAAGTCCCCAATGAATCCCTTGATTTCTAGAGATAGTCTCTACCATTCCCTTTAGGGTAGCAGTAACCTTAGCCCTTATGATAATTAACATACTACAACATGAATAGTCCAAAGTGATCCAGGTGCAGTTGTAATTTTAGGTTTAGGGGAAATTTTACTATGTCCCCTAGTGGAAGCACTCCTCCTCACAACGGGGAACCAAGGTCTCTAATCTAAAAGCGTATGAGAAACACAGATTTTGCAAGTGGCTCAATGGGAGTGATAGTGAGAGACATTAATCCTTCTCCCACAACTTGGCTTCCAGACCAGTTCATTCTGGCTCTTTGAAACTCAGCATCATATATTGGCTATTGGTTTCTTGCACATAGTGCATTCTGGAAGACAGAAACTAAAACCTGCCGAACGTTATTCTTGAACCTCAGTGCAGCACTTAATGGGCCACTCTACCATTCTAGTAGACTAATTCCATGTGATGTACCAAACAGTAAAATAAGAATGAGTTATGTGGTCATGCAGCAATTGTTACTGCAAATTTGGCCAGTTGGTCTGAGGTAATGTATACCATAGTCTATCCTAGTATATCAGACATTCCGTAAGTACTCTAATGTTTCTATAATAGGCACTTTGAGATGGGAAACTTATATCTAGAGTAGGTTTCAAATCTAATAAGGATCCACAGCTGCCCCCTCCAGGGTGGAAGGGACCCAATGTCTTCAACTCGACAGAAGGTGCAAGCTAATTACCGTTTTGATGTCACAGAGTTGAATTGTGTTGATGATATGCCTGGTGTTGGGCAGTTTCTATATCAGCTTTATTCAAAAGGGGTTGCTGTTGGAACCATGCATAGACTCCATCCAACATGGATATACCGTTTGTAAGCCTATTGTACAAGTAGAGGAGTGACAGGATATAGAATATTACATAAGTCATTCTGTTCACATGTTATTGAAAGCCTGCTGTGCTGTGGGTCCTCTCTGATGTTCACCAATATGATACACAAATATCCACACAGTTAGTACCCACCAACATAGGTTCATGCATGTGCCTCTACACTAAAGCTTCTTAGATTTGCTTTTCCAAGTTTTTCTAGTCCCCTGACCAGCCAGTCAAGATGTTTGCAATTTTTCACGAGGCCACACAGATCCTTACTTCAGACCATTTATCTCTCCGAAAAAGTAGACAAACGAGTGTATTTCTAGAAGTTCCCTGCACCACTGTCTTTTCAGGCTGCTTCTGAGACAAGCTGTAGAGTGGCAGAATAACATTTTCATCTTGCACTGACATAGCTGGACAAGGCATGTGCACAGAGGCCTGAGTTTTTTCTTTTCATTCATCTGGTTTTAGGGAATACCACACAGGGCCACGGTCATGACCATTGGTGCAACATAGGTAAGGAGCTTGGGTATCTGGTCCAGGTGTTCATGAAACTGAGTTGTACTCTCTGGACCTGTTAGGGCACAATTCTGAATGTATCGTTTCCATAATATCATAGATTGCTGCTGACCAGCATGATGTCATCAATAAAGAGTTCAAGCATGATGTTCTGCTGAATATAAAGATTTAACATTCCTGTGGCTCTATTATGACAGAAATCAGGAGAGTTAACTGAGCCCTGGACTGAGACAGTGAATGTGTATTGCCGTATTTCACATATAAAAGCAAACTGAATTGTATCCTTATTATTGATGGGGTTTGAAAAGAACACATTGGTCTTATAAATAGCTGCATACCAAGTTTGAGAGGCTGTGTTGACCTCTTCTAGGAAACAGTCATTATCTCTCAGAACAGTTATGATTGTGGATATCAGTTAGGTCGATAGTAATTGTTAGTCACCCAAAACAATACAGTTGACCCTTGAACAACATGGGTTTGAACTGCCTGGGTCCACTTACGTGAGGAATTTTTTTCAATAAATACATGCTATGGTACTAAACGATCTGCAGCTGGTTGAATCCATGGATGCAGTACCCTGGATAAGTAGGGTCAACTGTAAAATTACATGCAGATTTTCAACTGTAAGGGGAGTCAGCTTCCCTAACCTCCACGTAGTTCAAGGGTCAAAGGTACTCTGATTTTTGCAGGAGTCAAACATTCTTTAAAGTTTTGATGGTGGCGTTAATCTCTCTAATGGCTTACGGGGTGATATAGTGCTTCAGGTTTCTCTTTTTGTCAGGATGGGGATAGTTTTAGGGGCTTACACTTGACCCTACCTACCGTAGTGGTTATTAATATATGGATCATGGAATCAATATGAGAAGACTACCAGCTGCTAAGGAAACTAATTCTAATTATAGTCCCACCAATGTTGGACAGCATATTTAAAAATTGTTTGAAGGCACTGGAGATCAATCAAAACAGGAATAAATCTGAAGAATGGGATTCTTGCAAAAAGAGAAGTGTACTAGGTAAATTCCATCTACTTGACCTTCCCTCTGAGGGCACTCCTTAGTTCACCAGCATGGAGAATAAAGTCCCAACAAAAAAGTAACAGTCTTAGTGGACAGGCAGGTGGAGCTGGAAACTGGGAGTGGCGGGAATCCTAAAGAAGAGGAAATCAATAAGGAAGGGGAATTCAAAATATGCATGAAATTTCCTCTTAACTTGTCAGCTGACTACTGAATTGCACATGTAAGTCAAGGCTTCAAGAAACCCAGTGTGAGCAGCAACTGATAGAGTATGAAACTGAGTAGAGATTTAATTAGATGTCTTGGAGCTAAGGAAACAAAGTTTAATTCGAGTCCTGCCAGGTTAGAGGGGCTTGTAAACAAGTTAGGTTTTTTGTTAAGGCTCCCAAAGGATACGCCCTGGGAGTAAGGGCAAAACTGAAATCAATCGGGTCTTAACAAAGGATAAGAAAAAAAAACACTGTCTCTAATATTAAGCTGATCTGCTGGTACTCTATTTGCAAAAAAATCATCCTTCAGGGACTCTACAAACTTATATGACTCACATCCAATCAAAGCTTCTGAAGCATGATTATTTTTTTAAAAGGATGAGTTTATAATGAGCTAAGAAAAACAACAGATAAAAGTAACTTACACAAGTTGTTCAGATATTAGAATTGAGATGGGATTTTTTTTTTTTTTTTTTTTTTTTTTGCAGTACGCAGGCCTCTCACTGTCGTGGCCTCTCCCATTGTGGAGCACAGGCTCCGGACACGCAGGCTCAGTGGCCACAGCTCACGGGCCTAGCTGCTCCGAGGCATGTGGGATCTTCCTGGACTGGGGCACGAACCCGTGTCCCCTGCATCGGTAGGAGGACTCTCAACCACTGTGCCATGAGGGAAGCCTGTGATGGGATTTTAATTTTTTTTTAATTTTATTGAATTATAGTTGATTTACAATGTTGTGTTAATTTCTGCTGTACAGCAAAGTGACTCAGTTATACATATATATATTTTTTCATATTTTTTTCCATTATCATTTATCACAGGAAATTGAATATAGTTCCCTGTGCTATACAGTAGGACCTTGTTGTTTATCTATCCCATACATAACAGTTTGCTTCTGCCAATCCCACACTCCCAATACCTCCCTCCTCCAGCCCCCTCCCCCTTGGCAACCACAAGTCTGTACTCTATGTCTGTGAGAGACAGGATTTTAAAATAACCATTAAAGTGCTAAAATAGAGGAAAAGGTGGTCAAAATGGAAGGAAATGTGGTATTCTAATACAGAATTGGTACTTACAAAAGAGCTGTTTTTTATTTTATAATTTAAAATGCAATATACAAAATTAAAAATACAATGAATGAATATGAAAAGAATCTGGGCTCAGTAGAAGCCAGGATTAGTGAATTGAATGACAGGTCAATAGAATTTAAACAGAAGCACAGAGAGGAAGAAAATGGAAAGAAGAGAAGAGTGTATAAAAGACATAGTCAAATCTTCTAAAGTGTGTGTAATTGGAGTCCCCAAAAAAGAGGAGAGGGAATGAGGAAGAAGCAACCTTTAAAAGATAATGATTGAGAATTCCCCAGACTGATAAAAGATCTCAACCCACATATTTTGGAAGATCAGTGAAACCTAAACAGGAGAAATACAAAGGAAATCACACATAGACACCTTATAGTCAAATTGCTGAAATCAAAGTTAAAGAAAAATATCTTAAAGCAGCCAGAGAAAATAGGTGCATCATCTTTAAAGAAGCAACAGTAAAACTTATGTCTGATGTTACAACACAAACTATGAATCCAGAAAACAATAAAACAGCAGTTTTTTAAAGCACCGGAAAAAAAAAAAAAGAATTTCAGTCTTGAACTCTATACCTAATGAAAACGTTCATCAACAATGAATGCAAAATGAAGACTTTTTGGGCTTCCCTGGTGGCGCAGTGGTTGAGAGTCCGCCTGCCGATGCAGGGGATATGGGTTCGTGCCCTGGTCCGGGAAGATCCCACATGCCGCGGAGTGGCTGGGCCCGTGAGCCATGGCCGCTGAGCCTGCGCGTCCAGAGCCTGTGCTCCGCAACGGGAGAGGCCACAACAGTGAGAGGCCCGCGTACCGCAAAAAAAAAAAAAAAAAAAAAAAGACTTTTTCAGAGAAACAAAAGCTGAGAGAATTTATTACCAGAAGAGTCATACTGCATGAATCCTAAAGGAGGTTTTTTAGGCTGAATAAAAGTAATCTCAGGTGGAAGCTTTGAACGACATGAAAGAATAAAGGATTATAGAAAGGATAAATAAGAGGGTAAATATGAAAGAATACTAGCTATGTAAAACAACCACTATTTTATATAACATGTAGAAGGGAAACTTTGTGAGGCAAAAACACAGGAGAGATTACATAGGGTTAAACTTTTTAAAGTTTCTTGTATTATTCTAGATGTGAATATATTAAGTTAGATAGTAATAAGACAAGTATGCGTGACTAGGATATCCACTAAAATAACAATACCAAGGTGCACTAAACTAATAAGACACTTATTCAATTATAATTATTTTTCTGGGCATTAGGAGTACATTGTTGAGCAAGCTGAATCCCAGCCCCATTGAGAAGAGAGAGAGAATAATTTTAAAATATGAATATATAACATGCAGATGATGAGTGATACAGAGAAATAAATTTTTAAAATTCCTACTATTTATTGACCATCTCGTAGATTTGGACATTGAGCTAAGGGTTCAACATGCATAGCTGTCTTTTTCTCACAGCAATCTGATGAAGGAGATATCTCTATCTGTCTTTTACATATGAATAAAATAAGGTTTACAGAAACTAAGTGATTTACTCAAGGCTACAAAACTAATAAATGGCATATGCAAGTTTATGACTTTTTTAAACATCATAGCAAAAGCATTTTTTCATTTTATTATCGGTTCTTTTTAAACATTATTTTTAATTTCTACATAATATTTTTTTAATATACAAGGTACAAGCTATGCCAGATATAGCCTAAGTGTCCATTGGCAGATGAATGGATAAAGATGATGTGGTACATGTATACAATGGAATATTACTCAGCCATAAAAAGGAACAAAACTGGTTCATTTGTAGAGATGTGGATGGACCTAGATAGAGTCTGTCATACAGAGTGAAGTAAGCCAGAAAGAGAAAAACAAATATTGTATATTAACGCATGTATGTGGAATCTAGAAAAATGGTACAGATGAACCTAGTTCCAGGGCAGGAATAGTGACATAGACGTAGAAAATGGATGTGTGGACACAGGGGTGGAAGGGGAGGGTGGGATGAATTGGGAGATAAGGTTTGACATATATACGCTACCATGTGTAAAACAGATAGTGAGAACCTGCTTTCTAGCACAGGGAGTTTAGCTCGGTGCTCTGTGATGACCTAAATTGGTGGGATGGGGGTGTGGGTGGGAGGTCCAAGAGGGAGGGGATATAAGTATACATATAGCTAATTCACTTTGTTGTACAGCAGAAACTAACACAATATTGTAAAGCAATTATACTCCAATAAAGGTATAAAACCCCCAATATTTTAAAAAGTAATTCCTCTCTGTGGGTTATAGTATGTTGGTTCACAAAATGGTCCCCATACATGGAAGGCAAGGAGAGACTGAAGAAAGAGGCAGGCCACTCGGGACTGCTTGCAGACTTAGCAAGCAAGGGAACTTAGGAGGCTTGTCCTGGGTGGCCACAAGATGAGTGGATCTCTCTACTTGTCCACCGTAATCTTAAAGTTTATGTAGAGGCCTTAGCTGGGTTCAGTCAGGTATACCATCTAGATGGTCTCCTTGACACCTTACTGTCTCGAGGCTACATCCTTGAAGCAGCTGTTAGTATGGGGATAGTGGGCAGGATGTACATTCCAAGGATGGGATAGGGTTGGGGGAGCCTCTGATTGCCAAGTCCAGCTCCTGGGTCAGCTGATGGTATTGTCCTCTCAGTGACCTCCTCCAACAGGCAGCTTGTAGTGCTATTCCACATGTACCACCCTCCTTTTATTCAGCTCAAGGGACATGTGAATAATTCAGCCTGTGAGTAAAATCATGTGGTTCACTTCTGGTCAGAAGCAAGTAAGGTATAAGTTTCTCATCTGATCTTTGCCTGCCACCATGCTACATTTGAGATGGCAGAATCACAAGATGAAGTGAGTCTGGATTTCTGATCAGTGGATGAAGTAGGACCCCTTGACCTGCATCTTCATGTGGGGAGAGGTAAACTTCTGTGTGCAAAAGCCAATGTGCTATTTACTTTAGCCTAGAGTTACTTATCTGGACTGATGTATGGGTTATTTGGCTTGGGTCCATTTCTTTGGACTATTAAATATAATACCACATTGAAAATATTGTGTTTTAAATATTTTCTATATGTGGGATTATTTTCTTGAAGTAGATGATAAGAAGTGAATGAATGGTTCAAAGTTCTAAGACATTCCAAAGGGTTGTTTCCAACATAAGCCCATTGGGATTTTAGTGCCTTTTTTTTTTGTTTGTTTGTTTTTACTAGACTATCAGCATCATTAACCATTAAGACCAAAATTATATATTCATACACATGAAACAGGAAAGAACCTCATTGTTATTTTTGATTAATATTTATTTGATTATTGGTGAAGGTGAACTTGTGTTAGTTTGCTGCTCTGTCCTTATTTTATATTAAAAAAGAAAAGTCCATCTTGCATCAGGTGGTTAAGTTTCACCACCTGGCCTCTTCTATGTCCATTGACACGAGGGAGCTCAGTTCCATAGTAGCATCTCCTAATGGCAATCTTGGCCTACAGAGGGTAGTCACCACTAAACCAGGGGTGGGGTTGAGGTGTGCTTCAGCCAATTTGGAGGGTTCCCAGAAATCTACTCAGGCATTTCCACTCTAATCACAAGTATTAGGGTCTCATATAAGGTCCCTGACTTTACCCTGGGCTATCTGTCAAGGTTGTTCATGCCATTCTTTGCTGCTCTGCTAACAAACTCTCAGGCTAATTTTTAGCACGGCACTGGCTTCATTGAAGGGATTTTTAAAAACTATGTCAGGAAGATCTTCAAGTTTTTATGCCATGCTCTGCTAGTTGGCAGACCTGAGCCTGTCATCTCTTTCCTCAGATCTTTTCAGAAATGTAACAAGAGACAGTCACCTCCCAGTCTTTATAATTAGCATTGCCCCATACCATTCAAGTGCCAGAACGATTGCCTAAGTTAATGCTTCCACTCCTAATTGTATCTTATTTCAAAACATCACAGGTATTATTGGTGACTGTGATATTGCATCATATATCAGAAGTTATCATCACCCTGTTTACTGTCAGCAATAACTGATATCTGAGCAGTGAGAGATCCAGTTCCAGAATCCCATCCTAAAAATATATTTTCTAGGACCATTTCTGGAAAAAAACTGTTGAGGCCTTCCCAATTATAGAGCTTGATAGAAGGGAATTTGTGAAGGCAGTTTACTTGAAAGGTTCTTCCATGAAATAAGAGTGATAGAATTGGTAAGAGAAAATAAAGAAGAAAAATTTAAATTAAGGGTGAGATTTAAGTTGTTGCTGAGGGCAACAAGGTCCCTGTGAGAACAGAATAATTCCCTGTGTTAAATGTCCAACAAGCATAGCACCTTGCACGAGTTGAGAGTTGCTTTTGGGGGGTATTAACACTAATGCACTTTAGAGCTTTGCAAAAATATGTGAACGAAGCCAACACCTCCCTTTTAGGAAGTGCCCTGATATTGAAAAAGAGAGATAAATGGGAGTCTTTCAATCTGTGTGAAACTCTATCACAGTTGGGGCTGAAACCAAAAATGTGCAGAAAACAAACTAATATGCTATGTACAGGATTCAGAGTGTGTCTTAACCAAGGTCCTCTTGAAAATATAGCTGGAAATAAAATTTACATATTAACAGTATGGTAGGAGGAGGGAGGGGATGGGTAGGGTCACATAATCCTAGTACCTAGGAATAAAGAACTGAACATGACCTCAGTTTTACTAAACACAGTGACTTCTAAGTCACATGGGATAACTTGGAGCAGACTGTATAAAAACCAGCATCCACTTGTTGAAGAATCTGTTGAGGAGAGGTAGAAGGATTTTCTTCTGGCTCTCTCCTACCTCTTCTCTCATCAACATTTGCCATTTACCCACAGAGCTTATCTTTTAAAAAAATTTTTTTTTTTCATTTGTTAACAGTTTTATTGAGATGTAATTCACATACCGTACAATTCACCCATTTAAAGTGTACAATTCAATTAATTTTTGGTATGTTACCTCATTGATTTTTAATTGTGGTAAAGTGTTTATAACTTAATTTTATTTTAATCATTTTGAGTGTACAATCTAGTGGCACTAACTACATTCACAGTATTGTGTGACAATTTCTACTATTTCTAAAACTTTTCATAACCTTGAACAGAAATTTTGTAACCATTAAGCAATAACTCCCTCATTTATCCCTCTTCCTCCCTCCTTCTAGCCCCCTCTAATCTACTTTCTGTCTCTATGAATTTGCCTATTCTAGATACCTCATATAAGTGGAATCATACAATATCTGTTCTTTTGTGTCTGCTTTATTTGACCTAGCATATGTTTTCAAAGTTCCTCTGTGTTGTAGCAGGTTATCAGTATTTCATTCCTTTCTAAGACTGAATGATATTATATTGTATAGATATATTACATTTGTTTATCCATGTTCATTCATTCATTGGGGGACATTTGTGTTATTTCCACCTTTAGATATTGTGAATATGCTCCAGTTAACACTGGCATACAAGTATCTGAATCTCTGCTTTCAAATTTTTTGAGTTCGTTCTTATTTTTGAAAGATACAGAATTCTGTTACTGATAGAAAATTTTCTTTCTATGCTTTAAAGATCTTATTTCATTTTCCTGAAGTCTTCAGAGTTTCTAATGAAAAGTCAGTCAGTTTTTACTGTTATCATGTATGTGATGTATTGTTGTATTTGACTACTTTTAAGATTATTTTTCAAGCTTTATTGAAATTGAGATATAATTGACATATAACATTGTGTAAGTTTAAGATGTACAACATGATAATTCAATACAAGTGTATATTGTGACATGATTACCACTATATGGTTAGTTAGCACGTTCATAACCTCACAAAATTACCATTTTTGTTGTTGTTTTGTGATGAGAATATTTAAGGCTGATTCAGCAACTTTAAAGTAGAGTTGACCCTTGAGTAACTCAGGTGTTAGGAGGGTAGATCTCCCATGCAGTTGAAAAATCTGTGTGTAATTTAACAATTGGCCATCCTTACAGTTCTGCATCCACAGATTCAACCAACTGCAGATCATGTAGGAGTGTAGTCCTTATTTGTTGAAAAGAAAACCCATGTACAAGTGGACTCACGTAGTTCAAACCCATGTCCAAGGGTCAACTGTATACAATACAGTATTGTTAACTACAGTCACCACAGGGCTTTAATTTCTTGCCTTTCCAGGTGTGTCATCAGGCCTCTCTGGATATGTGTTGTGTGAACTGGATCTCATTTAATGGCATCGTGTTCTTCTGAATCTAGAATTGGGCAGAACTGCAGCCTCTGTGAGTATTGTTCATTCAAGCTTCATTACTAAAGGTGCTTTGGCTTATACCACAATGCACATGATGAAAACCATGCCAGAGTGGACTCTCAATTCAAGGGTCCAAACCAGCTGGAAGTGTTAGGTAACATGACAGTGGTGACTGGGGCTTCTTAATGTCCAGGTAGGGTCTAGGAGGTAAGTCATACCAGGTAAACATAGAGATAGATGCAAATAGAATGCTTCTACTGAGGTCTGTTGCATTGATACAGTCAGTACACACAATGCATATATGTCATTCACAGACCATGAGTTATATTTAATTCACAATCAGATATCAGTTATATTCTTCTTTCAAGGAGCACGTGCAAAAGAGTTAAAACACAGTAAGACTGGTGGTGTTTTATTACTATGTATTGAGCTTTTTTCTGGGTCTTTATGGCTCTTCACAAAAGGAAATATCTAAAATGACACCCTTTATAAGTGGATCTATATCAAGACTATTTGAGATGTCCCTGGTCACTCAAGCTATGCTTTATTCAAACAAAACTTTTGTGAAAAGTTCTTTTTAAAGATATACACTTTCTTTAAAGAAATACACTCTATCTTCTTATTCAGGCCATGTCCTAGTCAAGGTCACAGTCATAAGATATAACTTATTGAAGAGTTGAAGCATTTTCAAGTTGATGATTAGTAGGGTTTTTATTGTCCCCCCTTGTTTTTCTTTAAAGACTTTTTAGAGCAGTTTTCAGTTCACAACAAAATTGAGAGAAAGGTACAATGATTTCCCACATACCCCCTGACCCCACACATGAATATACTCCCTTATTATCAAAATAACTCACCAAAATGGTATCATTTTTTCCAAGAGTGAACCTACATGGAGAAGTCAATCTCCCAAAGTTCATAGTTTATCTTAGGGTTCACTCTTGGTGTTTTATATCCTATGGGTTTGGACAAATGTGTTGTGACATATATCTGTCATTATAATACCGCACAAAGTATTATCATCCCTCTAAAAATCCTGCGCACTCTGACAATTTATCTTTCTCACTCCCTGACCCCCAATCACTGATATTTCTGTTTTTAATTATACTAGACTCTTGATATCATTCAGGCATAACTGACAATTAAATTGATAAGATTTAAATTATACAACATGAGAGTACACACACACACATAGTGAAAGAATTACCCCATCAAGTTAAACATCTCACATACTTACCTACAATATTGTTTGTTTGTTTAGTGAGAATATTTAAGTTCCACTCTATTAGCAAATTTATATTATATAGTACAGTGTTATGAACTGTACTCACCATGTTATACATTAGATCCTCAGACTTATTTATCTTATACCTGAAAGTGTATACCCTTTTACCAACCTCTCCCTGTTTCTCCTATCCCTAAACAACTACTCTTCTGTGATTTTATGATTTCAATTTATTTATATATTTATTAGTTATTTTATTTATTTTCATTAAATTATAGTTGATGTACATTATGTTAGTTTCAGATGTACAACATAGTAATTGTTTATACAGATTTAAAAATATTAACTATTGCCTATACTGTACAGTATATCCTGTAGCTTGTTTATTTTATCCATAGACATTTTTGTACCTTTTAATCTGCTACCTCTATATTGCCCCTCCCTTCATCCCTCCCTCCATCTCCCTACTGGTAACCACTGGTTTGTTATGTTTCTGCTTGGTTATATTCATTCTTTTTCTTTTTTAGATTCTACATATAAGTGATAAAATACAGTATTTGTCTTTCTCTGACTTATTTCAGTAAGCACAATACCCTACAGGCCTATCAATGTTTTGGCAAAAGGCAAAATTTTATTCCTTTTTATGGATGACTAATATTCCATTACCCATTATTGTGGGTGTGTGTGTGAGTGTATATATGTATACTCTCTTTATGCATACATATGTTGATGGACACAGGTTGCTTTCATAGCTTGGCTATTATAAATAATGCTACTATGAACATTGGTGTGCATATATCTTTTCAAATTAGTGTTTTTGTTTTCTTTCAATATTTATCCAGGAGCAAAATTGCTGGATCATATGGTAGTTCTATCTTCAGTTTTACGAGGAATCCCTATACTGTTTTCCACAGTGGCTGCACAAATTTACGTCCCCACCACCAGTGTACTAGGACTCTGTTTTATCCATATCCTTGCCAACATTTGGTTACCTGTGGTTGTTTTGACAACAGCCATTTTGTTAGGTGAGAGGTCAAATTTCATTGTGGTTTTGAGTTGCATCTGCCTGATGATTTGCAGTGTTCAGCATTTTCTCATATGCCTGTTGGCCATCTCTATGTCTTCTTTGGAAAACTATCTATTCAGGTTTTCTGCCCGTTTTTAAATTTCGGGTTTTTTTCCTTTGATATTGTTTTGTATGAGCTGTTTATATATGTTGGATACAAATGCCTTATGAGACAAATCACTTCAAATACTTTCTCCCATCAGGTTTTTTCATTTTATCAATGGCTTCCTTTGCTGTACAAAAGCTTTTACGTTTAAGTAGGTACCATTTGTTTATTTCTGCATTTGTTTCCTTTGCTTTAGGAGACAGATTAAAAAAATATTGCTAAGACTACTACTAATATATTTAAAACAGATTACCAACAAGGTCCTACTGTATATCACAGGGAACTCTGCTCAACATTTTGTAATAACCTAAATGGGAAAAGAATTTGAAAAAGAATAGATACATGTATATGTAAAACAAAATATTAATTTTCCAATCCATGAACATGGGATACCTTTCCATTTCTTTGTATCATTTTCAACATCCTTCATCAGCATTTTATAGTTTTCAGCATATAGGACTTTCACCACAAGTTTATTCCTAGGTATTTTATTCTTTTGGATGTGACTGTAAATGGAATTGTTTTCTTGATTTCTTTTTCTGATAATTCATTATTTGTGTATAGAAAAGCAACAGATTTCTGTATATGAATCTTGTGTCCTGCAACTTAATTCATTTATTAGTTCTAACAGCTTTTTTGGTGGAGACTTTAGCATTTTGTATATAAAGTATCATGTCTACCACAAATAGTGACTGATTTACTTCTTCCCTTGCAATAGATATCTTTTATTTCTTTTTCTTGTCTGATTTCTGGGTCTAGGACTTCCAGTTTTATGTTAAATACAAGTGGCAAGAGTGGGCATCCTTGCCTTCCTTATTTTAGAGAAAAAGCTTTCAGCTTTTCATCATTCAATACGATATTAGCTGTGGTTTTGTCAAAAATGGTCTTTATTATGTTGAGATATAGTTCCTCTATATCAACTTTGATGATAATTTTTATCATGAATCGTTTTCGAATTTTGTCAAATGACTGTTCTCATTCTATTGAGATTATAATGTGCATTTTATTTGTCACTTTCTTAATGTGGTGTGTCACACTGATTGATTTGTGGACATTGAACCATCCTTGTACCCCTGGAATAAATCCCACATCATCATGGTGTATAATCTTCTTAATATAGTGTTGTATTTGTTTTGCTAATATTTTGCTGAGGATTTTTGCATCTGTATTCATCACAGATAGTGGCCTGTAATTTTCTTTTCTAGGTAGTGTCTTTGTCTCATTTGGGTATCAGGGTAATTGCAGCCTCATAGAATAAATTTTGGAGTGTTCCCTCCTCTCTTCAATTTTTTGTAACAGTTTGAGAAGAATAGTTATTAGTTCTTCTTTATATGTTTCATAGAAATCCCATGTGAAGCCATCTGTCCTGGACTTTTTTTGCTGGGAGTTTTTTGATTACTGATTCAATTTCACTACTAAGGATCAGTCTGTTCAGATTATCTATTCCTTCCTGATTCAGTTTTGGAAGGTTGTATGTTTCTAGGAATTTATCTATTTCTTCTAGGTTGTCCGTTTTGTTGGCATATAACTATTCATAGTATTCTCAGGATTTTTTGTATCTCTGTGATGTTAGTTGTAATTTTGCCTCTTTCATTTCTTATTTTGTTTATGTGGTTCCTCTCTTTTTTTCTTAATGAGCCTGGCTAAAAGTTTCTCAATTCTGTTTATCTTTTCCAAAAAACAGCTCTTGGTTTTATTGATCTTTTCTATTTTTTTAATCCTACTTTATTTCCTCTCTGATCTTTATTATTTACATCCTTATGCCAACTTCGGATTTTTGTTTTTCTTTTCCTTATTCCTATAGATGGGAGTTTAGGTTGTTGATTTGAGATTGTTCTTGTTTCTTGAGGTAACTATAAACTTCCCTCTAAAACTGCTTTTGCTATGTCAATAGATTTTGGAAAGCTCTGTTTTTCTTTTCATTTGCCTCAAGGTATTGTCTGATTTCCTCTTTGATTTCTTCGTTGACCCCTTTTTTTTTTTTTTTGAGTAGCATGTTGTTTAGTCTCCACTTCTTTGTGTTTTTTCCACTTTTCTTAATGTAGTTGATTTCTAGTTTCATACTGTTGTGGTCAGAAAAATGCTTGCTATAATTTCTATCCTATTAAATTTCTTGAGACTTGTTTTGTGACCTAGCATGTGATCTATTCCGGAGACTGTTCTATTTGCACTTGAAAATAACGTGTATTCTTCTGTTTTTGAATGGCATGTACTGTAGACTAAATCCAGTGGATCTAATGGGTCATTTAAGACCACTGCTTCCTTATTGCTTTTTGTCTCTCTGGATGATTTGTCCAACAATGTAAGTGGGATGTTACAGTCCTCTACTATTATTGTATTACTGTCAATTTCTCCCATTAAATCCATTAATATTTACTTTATAAAGTTAGGTTCTCCTATTAGCTGCATATCTGTTAACAAGGGCAATATCCTCTTTTTGAATTGATCCCTTTATCATTACATAGTGCCCTCTTTTGTGTTTTGTTACATACTTTGTTTTAAAATCTACTTTGTCTGATGTGAGTATTGCTATGTCTGTTTTCTTTTTATTTCCATTTGCATGGTATATATTTTTCCATTCCCACACTTTCAGTGTGTGTGTCTCTTTGCCTCTCAAGTGAATCTCTCGTAGGCAGCATACAGATGAGTCTTATTTTTTTATCGAATTGGCTACCCTATGTCTTTTGATTGGAGCATTTAGTCCACTAACATTTAAAGCGATTATTGATAGGTGGATACTTATTGCTATTTTGTTACTTGCTTTCTGGTTGTTTTTGTACTTCTTTTCTCTCCTTTTTTTCTTCTTTAGTCTCTTCCCTTGTGATTTTCTTTGGTGGTATTCTTGTGTTCCTTTCTATTTTTTTGTGTATCTGTTATAGATTTGATTTGTGGTTACCATCTGGTTCATATATGTTGAACCTATAACTGTACACACTGTTTTTACACTGGTATTCATTTAAGTGCAAACATTCTAAAATATCTGTTTTTTTTACTCCCTTCTCACACACTTTGTGTTTTTGATGATCTATTTTACATCTTCATTTCTATCTCTTTGCTGTTTGTAGTTGTTATATCTTACAATTTTTCTCTTTTAATCTTTGTACTAGCTTAAGTGTTCGATTCATAGGCTTTACTATTTTTGCCTTCCCTAGTGAGAGTTTTTCTATCCTATAAAATTTTTTATTGCTGTAGCCTTTTCTTTTCCACTTAAAGAAGACACTCTAACATTTTCCATAAGGTCAGTTTAGTACTGATGAACTCTTTTACATTTTGCGTGTCTGAGAAGTTTTCTCTCTCCTTCAGTTCTGAATAATAACCTTGCTGTGTAGAGTATCCTAGGTTGTAGGGCTTTTTCCTTTCATCACTTTAAATATATCATGCCACTCCCTTCTGTCCTGCAAAGTTTTTGCGTAAAAATCAGCTGATTGCTTTATAGGCATTCCCTTATATGTTACTCTTTGTTTTTTCATGGTGCCTTTAAAATTCTGTCTTTACCTTTAATTTTGCCATTTTAATTACAAAATGTTTTGGTGTGTGGGTCTTTTTAGGCTTATCTTGTTTGGGACTCTCTGTACTTCCTGTATCAGGATATCTGTTTCCTTCTTCACCTTCAGGTGGTTTTCAGCCACAGTTTCATCAAATACAATATCTACCATTTTCTCTCACACTTCTCCTTCCTGGACCCCTATATTGCTAGTGTTAGTATGCTTGCTGTTATCTCAAAGCTTCTTTAGACAATCCTCATTTTTAAAAAATTTGTTTTCCTTTTTCTATTCTGATTGGGTGATTTACATTATTCTATCTTCCAGAATGCTATGTGTTCTTCTATATCACTGAGTCTACTATGTATTCCTTCTAATATACTTTTCATTTCAGTTTTTGTATTCTTCAGCTCTGTTTTTTTCTTATATTTTCTAGTTTCTTGTTAAAAGTCTCACTGTATTCATCTCTTTTCCCTAGTTCAGTTAGCCTTCTTAGTACTATTGCCTTGTACTCTTTATCTGGTAAATTATTTGTTTAGTTAGGGTTTTTCAGTTGTTTTTCTTATTCTTTTTTTCTTTTTTAAATATATGCCTCTGTCTTCTCATTCTGTTTAACTTTATCTCTCTGAAACTAGGTGAACCAGTTACCTATCCTGGTCTTGAAGGTGTGTCCTTGTGTGGGAGAATCCTTATGCAGTCTGTGTCTGCCCAATGGCTTTGGCAGGGGAGCTGGATCTAACCTAAGCACGAGTCATATCTTTTCTCTGAGTGTCCTGGCAGCCACCCTGTTAGTGGGAGGTAAGGCTGAAGATGGAGGGGAGGTAGGGCCAGAGCTAGGTGTGAGCTCAAGTTTCTTCCATGCTCAGTGGCTGTCACAGCCCTATCAGAGGCAGGATTAGGTCCAGGTTGGCTTCATTCCCTTTAAGTGTGTGCACTCTCCTTAGCAATGTCACCTCTGCCATACTGGAGAGCAGTGCCAGAGCAAGAGGTGCTAGCAAAGTTGCTTGGTGTGAGCTGGGGTAGGCACTGGGGTATGCAGTTGTGAGAAAACAGCCAGAATCCAAGGCAGTTTTCAATCTGCTCCCTCCATGCTGTTCCCAGGAGTGAGCAAGCATGTCTGTATGCTCTTCATGAGTGGAGGGAGTCCTGGTTTCATACAGCCCTCCAGTGAGTCCCACTGTTTTTCACGACCAGCTAAGGAAACTCCTTTCTGGTGTGAGACCCCAGGTCTGGGGCACATAACCTATGGCTTTAACCCCTCACTACCCAGGGTGGATCCAGGAGCCCATAATATTCTCCTCCTCTTCTGTGTCCCCTGCTAGGGCTATAGGTCCTGACCCAATTGCTTTTTATTCTTCCTACCCAATTTTTTGTGGGTCTTTCTATATAGCTTTGGCTGTAGAAGAACCTTTCTGCCAGTCTTCATATTGTTTTCAGTGAGAGTTGCCCCACATGTAGATGTATTTTTGATGTGTTCATGGGGGTGGTATCCTACTCTGCCATCTTGACCTCCCTCTTGACTTTTTGTTTTTTATATTCCATATATAACTGAAACCATGCAGTACCATCTTCCTCTGTCTGATTTATTTTACTTAGCGTGATGCCCCTGTGGTTCACCCATGATGTTGCAAATGACAAGCTTTCCTTATTTCTTAAAGTTTAATAATACTTTATTGTGTATACGTACCACATTCTCTTCATCCTTTCATTCATCAGTGGATGCTTAGGTTGTCTTCAAACCTTGGCTATTGTGAATACTGCAATAAACATCAGAGTAGAGATATCTCTTTGAAATAATAATTTTGTTTCCTTGGGATATACATGCAGAAGTAGCACTGCTCAATTTATGGTAGTTGTATTTTAATTTCTTTAGAAACTTCCATACTATTTTTCCATAGTAGTTGTACCAGTTTACATTCTCAACAACAGTGAACAGGATTTCACTTTTCTCTATATCCTCCCTTGTTCTTTCTTCTCTTTTTGACAAGATATCCTTGTCTTTAACTTGGCAATTTTATTGTAATGTCTCAGTGTGGGTCTCTTTGATTTTACCTTATTTGGTGCCTTTTAGGATTCCTGCATCTGGATGTCTGTTTCTTTCTCCACTTTAGGGAATTTATCAGCCATTATTTCTTTGGATAAGCTTTCTGCCCCTTTCTCTCTTCTCCTTCTGTGACCCCCTGCAATGTGAATATTGGCCAGCTTGCTGGTTTTCAATTCCGTTAAGTAAATCTCAAAGAACAATTGCTGGATCATATGGTAAGAGTGCATTTTGTTTTGTAAAAACTGCCAAACTGTCTTTCAAAGTGACTATCATTTTGCATTTCCACCACCAATGTATGAGTGTTCCTATTGTTTTGCATTTCCACCACCAATGTATGAGTGTTCCTATTGTTTTGCATTCTTGCCAGTTTTTGGTGGTGTCAGTGTTTCAGATTTTGGCCATTCTAATAGATGTGTAGTGGTATCTCATTTATGTTTTAATTTATAGTTTTCTGATGACATGGTATGGAATATCTTTTTATATGCTTATTTGATGGCTTGTCTTCTAATCCACTTGATGGCTTGTCTTCTAACCCTCTTGAGTCTTTTACAGAGGAGAAAATTTTAATGAAGTCTGGCTTACCAATTATTTCTTTCATGGATAGTGTCTTTGTTGTATCTAAAAAGCATCACCATTTCCAAGGCATCTAGGTTTTCTCCTATGTTATCTTCTAGGAATTTTATAGTTTTTCAATTTACATTTACGTCTATGATTCATTTTTTAAAAAATTACTACTCTTTATTTATTGGCTGTGTTTGGGCCTTCATTACCACATGCAGGCTTTCTCTAGCTGCAGCAAGTGGGGCCTACTCTTCATTGCCGTGTGTGGGCTTCTCATTGAGGTGGCTTCTCTTGTTGCAGAGCATGGGCTCTAGGCACATGGGCTTTCAGTAGTTGTGGCATGTGGGCCCTAGAGCAGGCTCAGTAGTTGCGACACATGGGCTTAGTTGCTCTGCAGCATGTGGGAACTTCCTGGACCAGGGCTCAAACCCGTGACCCCTACACCACCAGGGAAGTCCCTATGATTCATTTTGAGTTAACTTTTGTGATGGGTGTAAGGTCTGTGTCTAAATTCTTTTTTTTTTTTTGCATGTGGATATCCAGGTTGTTTCAGCATCATTTAAGAGTCTCCATCTTAATACTTTTGCTTCTTTGTCAAAGGTCAGTAAATTATAAGAGTTGGGTTAATTTCTGGACTCTATATTCTGCTTCATTGATCTGTTTGTTCTTTCACTGATACCATACTGTGCTGATTACTGTAGAAGTCAGGTAGAGTCAGCCCTCCAACTTTGTTCTTTTCCCTTTATTCTTTGTTTTTAATATGTGGCAAGATGTACTATATTTGAACTGAGAACTTTAGTTGTAATGAAATTACAATTCCAGTATAGTTTACTTAATTTGAAGCATCCAGAAAGTCATGTTGAAATGTTTGTCAAGGTCCATTTAAGTAAAGAAGGGACTTGGTAGTGTACTCATGTGAGGAAACAAATCACACTGAGTGGGGATTTTTATGCATGTCTAATCCTGTTTTGAACTTGACATTAGGTCTGTTTGCTATGCTCTGTGTTATAAAGAAACATATATGAATCCTGTCTGAAATGAAGATACCTATTTTCTGAGGCAGTGAGTATTTAGACCTTAAGCTAGCTTCACAACAGTCTTGTGCTAAAATATTGCAAGTCAAATTTGGCCTGGCATTTAATCAGATTGTGTAATTTCAGGAATATTCATATGATCTTTATGACTGTTCTTTCTTCAAGATCTTCTTTGCTTTTTTCTCTTTTTTAACCACTAGAACAGTGATTCAATTTTTTACCTAAATAAAAAGAAAGCAATTCTAGGCTATAAACGAGCAAACAGACATTCAAACCAGATGATTATAGATATTACTAACTTTGAGCTTTCCTAGAGTTAGCTCGTAAGTTAATTAATAATAGATAGGTTGAAGTATGAGTAGAATCATCCAGAAAACTAATACTGCTGCAATTTTGTTATTTGTAGTAATTTACACAAAGGACTCAGCACTGTACCTGATGCATGGAAATTAGATATTGTCCTGATTTTATCTCATTTACTCCTCCCAATAACACTAATCAGTATTATCATTATCTCAATTTTAAAAATAAAGAACTGAGGCATGGAGTAGAACGTTGACAAGTCACATAGCTAGTGATCCAGAGCTGAGATTCAAACCCAGACTTTCTAAGTAACACGTATACGCAGACTCTTAATCACGATGCTGTAGTGCCCCATGATTATTACTAAAAAGCCAAATGCTTATTTTGTGATGATGGAAAGGAAGAGGTACTAGTTAATATATATTAAGTGTTTACCACATGCCAAAATTATAATGATAACTTTAATCTCAGAAGATATAAGCCATATTCAGTATCTTCTCTGTTAATACCGTTCTTCTCCTAGTCAAATATAATGTGCATTATTATTCACATTATGTAGTTTTTTTCCTTCAGTTTAAGGCACAGAGATATTTCTGATACAACTTAAAATTTTTTTGACTATAATATCCTAAACCTGTTTATTTTGAACTGTTTAAAATATACAGAAACATACTTATAAAAAGTATAAAAGATAATCAAATAGCCACATGTGTACTCACCGTACAGATTAAAAAACACTGTTGAAGTGCTGTGTCCCTTCCCGATCACATCCTTCCTCCCTTCCTCACAGGGATAACCATTACTTTAAGCATGTATTTATCATTCTCTTCCTTAAAAACATAGTTATAAAATGAGACAGTATCCCCATATAAAAGAATCTTTAGCTTTTATTGTTTTTAAACTTAACATAAATGCTGTTTGACTCTGTGTATTCTATTATGACTTCATTTTATCAGGCAACATTGTTGATACAATTTATTCTCACTGATGCAGGGTAGCAATAGTTCATTCATTCCCAAAACTGAATCTGAATATATCCCAATTTATTATACATTTCCCCTTTCATTTGGTTTGTTTCCAAATTTTGCTGTTATAAGCAATGCTGTTACAAACGTTTGTTTATCATGTCTTTTGGTACACTGATTCTAGAGTTTCTCCAAAGGGTAAATGCCTGAGAGTGGAAATAATTGGTAAGATATGTGCATTTTCAACCTTACAAAATAATGCCAAATTATTTTCCAAAGTCTTCTTTGTACCAATTTGCATTTCTCCTTATACTAGTTCTCATTGCATCATATCCTTATCAACACTTGGTATTATATGTCTCCATCTATCAGATATATAGATAGATAGATGTCTACCTTATATGTATGTCTATCTGCATCATCTATATCTATCTCTAATCTCTAGAGAGAGACTTAGTAATTGACCCAACAGCTATGTAAAAATTGTGATGATGTATGGAATAGAGAGATTCACTCAGGAAATATTAAAAACTGGGAGGAGAGGTGAAGAGGAATTTAAGGGTTATGTAAAGTTAAGAACCCTGATCACAAATGATCTGGCTATACAGTAATACAGAAAATGCTTCAGTGTCAATAAATCTCTACAAGTAGGGACTTTCCATTGTTGTAAATTTCTAAATAGTGGAATCAAAACCAAAAAGATATTCAGAAAAACTGAATACTTAAGTTCAGATGCAGTAGAGAAAGGCATATATTTAATTAAATTTTTATTTTAATTGGTTAAAGGTCTCCTGATGGTTTGCTTCACAATTCTTTTGTACAAATATGAGATCAGAGTGTGTATTTTCACGTGTATCAGCTTTTTGTACTTTATTACAAGCCTACATTATTAGATATAATTTTGCTGCCTATAAAATTTGCTGCCTATAAAATTCTTCAGGGCTTCCCTGGTGGCACAGTGGTTAAGAATATGCCTACCAATGCAGGGGACATGGATTTGAGCCCTGGTCTGGGAAGATCCCACATGCTGTGGAGCAACTAAGCCCGTGCTCCACAACAAAGAGCAACCCCTGCTCACGGCAACTAGAATCTCTTTTTTTTTTTTTGAAGCCTTTCTCCATACAACCCTGGTTTCATCATCCGTGCCTTGTATTGTTTGTCCTGCAACAAAGAATGTTGCTCTGGGTACCATTCACGCCTGCCCTCCTCTGGCCATTAGTGTTTCCATTAATCTTCCTCCTGATAGTCTGTCGATCAGAATTTACCTTTGCTGGATCCCAGTCTAATTGAGATTACTCACAGGAGGGATTATGGGGTGCTCCTGGCATAAGTTATTTTTCATGTCTGCATTTGTGTCCTGTAACTGGAGAAAATGTCTCTCAAGTTTAAGAAACCAGGATTTTATGGTACTATGACAGGGTAGAGGTAAAGCCATTTCACTTCCTTCACGTAACTGCAAAATGAGGATTAGCATCTTCACCTTACCTTTGGGTCCAGCCCTCCATGTGAGGTTTCAATTTTGAGTTAAAGTAGTAACTATAGACAAATGTGCATCATGAAAGGACTGATCACTAAGGTAAAGTGTTTATTTTAACACCTGAGTCTAAATAACATTGCCAGAAAGAAGGAGATGAAATGAGGGGCTTTTAATTCCTCAGGCCAAATTTAGGTGAAATCCCTATCTATCTATATTTTAATTTCTTTATTGAGGGGAAATGAACAGCCTATGCTTGATCCCCTTTTGAAGAAGAACAGCCTTAAATTTTATTACTGTGGTTTTGATGAAACAATCACACAATAGGGGGCTGCTCAGTCTTTGCTTAGAGTGACTAGAAAGTACTAACATCTCAAGGTCCCCTTGAAATACATTTGTTCCTTTCTCATTGTTTTTGCTCTTATTAAAAAGAATCTTTATGCAAAAAAAAAACAAGGTATCAAATTGCATACATTATTTCTAGATGATCTGATCATTATAATAAATCCTGGAAACTTTTAAGTAGAAGAGAAAATGCAATTGTAAATATCCTCTTCCAGTAACATCTGAATGAGTGTTAAATTCAATTTGAATCCAGACACAAAGGTCTCTGAGTAACTGTACAGATGTTAAAGCTTCATTCTGCTACCATTTCTGGAACCTGTGGTTTTGCTTTATTGATCTGGCTTTCATGCCCCACAAAGCTCATAAATATTGTTCAGGCCAAAGCTACTCATTGACGACCTTCCAATGACTTGGGTTTCATTTGTATGCATCAGCTGCTCTCACAAACATGATACATATATATACATAGGCTATATATCCCTATTATGGAGCTTTCCTTTTTATAAATCATTTAGTTCCATTCTTTATCCTCTACATCCCATGATAACCTGTACTTAAAACCAAGAGAACAAACTACCTGAAATTATTGTGTGGTAGTGATCTGTTTAGTACTTGCAAGAGACTACTAGGTGAAAGGTGACATAGATGAGATTAGCTTCTCCCACTTATGCTAATAGCCAATGCCAATTAGTGACTGCCTGGAGGAACTTTGCCCTTAAGAAGGTAACATAGGGATGGCTCCAAGGTGTGCGTGTGTGTGTTGGGGGGTAGAGTGGGGGATATTTGAAATGTCATTGCTGTTCTCTCTTTGGAGATGCCACTAAGGTTAGGAACAGTACTGAAATTTTTAACTGTAGCGTAAAGGATAAACGAGACCCCAAAGGACCTTTTTCAACTTCTTTGGGGTTCCTTTATCTATTTTCCTCAAATGAAAGATTAATTTGAGTATATGTGTAATCTATTGGATACAAAATGTTCTTTCACTGATTCTGGAGTACTCTGCCAGACGTTGGTACTACCTCATCACATTGACTGTATTCACCAGTAATAATACTAGAGCTGTTGCTATCCGATGATATTTATTTGCAAGAACCAGATTATTAAATCCTTAAATCTCTTCGTAATGCCCAATCTCTCCTAAATATAATGACTTTTTAATCGAATAATTTTAGAATCAGATTTAACAAGTATCAGTGCCAAGTACTTGAACCCCTCTAATTTTTTGACATTAGAAACATATTTTTTTAAGATGACCAATAGGCAATCTGAAATTATACCTTTTTTCTCTATGACAATGTTTCTCAAAGTATTGCCCTTGAACCCTGCATCATATCATCTAGAGTGACTGCCAAAAACCCAGATTTCTGGACTGTATCCTAGACCCACTGAACCAGAAGAGCAGGGAGGGGGTAGGATGAAGGAATTTGCACTTTAACCTGCATTCTTCTACCATAATTATTTTAGTGATTGACATTGGCAAAGCAGTTATCTGGAACAAATGAAAATTCACACTTTAGCTCCTTTTATTCTGAACACAAGATGATGCTAACTACTAAGTCATTTAGGATCCTCCAGTGCTCTCAGTTCTGCCATTCCTTTGCTTGTATAATGTTGACCAGGATAATTCTGGTACGTTAGAAGTAAGTTGGGAATCGAACCTCGTCTCGCAAGTCCTGACTCTATCATTTATTAGCTCAGTAAGTGCACAAGCCAGATACCGAGAGTTTCCAAATCTCAGCCACTCATCTGAAAAACGGGATTAGTAAGAGTACCTTTCACTTTTGTTTCATGGCATTACTGATGTTGGGACTTTCTTGAGACCTTGTATGTGCTCTAGTGAGGAAAACATAGATTGAATATTTATTTTTCCCTAAGTTATTTTTCCTTAAAATCTTTGGTTTTTCTCTGAGTACTTTGCAAAGCTGTTAATTAATAAAGGTACTCCCATTTACAACAAAGAACAACTTAAACAGCCAGTCCTACAAAATAGCTCTACAGTGTCTACTGTTGTTGAGGATGTAGTATGCAATGACTTCCTAATTAGTCATAATATGGTTAACAGATGGTGAAATTTAAATTTGTAGGGGAACAATGTGTGTAAATCTGTGTAGGTACCTGGAGCTACACTGAACCTTTTAAGGATATAAATCTGTAAGCACCATTCTATTTGTGAATATGTCAGGGTGTTGTGATTTCAAGAAATGTAAGAAATACAAAATATTTATGAGTTGATTCACTAACAAAGATAATGCTAATAGGTTTTGATTCTTTCTCAACTGAGAACCAGAAACCATATTTAAGGATTTGAGACTACTCTTTGGATTACTTGCTGTCAGTCTCTTTCTGTGTGGGTATTAGTTCTTGTTACTCATCACACTGTAGTAGGCTTTGGTGATGCTCAAGGAAAATGATGCAGTTAATGTTATAAGAGCTAGCGCTGTCTAAAGACAGGAATCTAGGGGTGACTAGTCAAAAAGATAGATCTTTTCTCACTTTTTAAAATCTAACATGCATAGTTTCTTAAGTTTAACTAAATCATCTCAACATAGTTCAAAGAGTTTTAAAACATCTATCGCCTTTGGTTTTGTGTCAGTGTTACTCAATTCCTATTACTTTGACATAAATAGCTGGACTACTCTAGTCAATGGAACAAATAGGACAATTTGTCACTTACCTCCTGATAGAAGATTCTGAAAGAAAAGTATCTTTCCATCTGGGTCTCACGAAAAGCTGTTCTTGGCTGCTGCCTTAGATGACCCACAAGAGGATCTGGTACGCTGCAAGTTATTATTAGTAGGTTACTACTAATAAAGCTTGAAAATAATTTTCTTTAAAAAATTGCCCAGCTTCAAGGTTTACTTATAACAACCTTGTTCTCACATGCAAGCTTCATGATATGCTTTCTTAAGCAGGATAGGAAAGGATAGATTCTTACCTCACACAAATATTAGCCTTACCTTGTGCGTAGTTCTGAATCGAACATGTGAATATTATGTGGTGTGTGTCATAAAATGAAAAAAAAGTTGCGATCCGCTTGCCTGTAAATTGTATTTTTGCCTCCTGAGAATGCAGAGGGAAGAGTAGTAGTTTAGTGACAAAATCTCTGTGTTCTTCCTTTCTTGAGAAACTGTCCATGGTACCTTAAACATAAACAAGCATCAGGAGGCTTTAATATTTTCTTGGGGCTGTTTGGGTAAACCTTTGAGCTTGCTATTTGTTTCCTCTGGGATACTTACTGATATACTTGTTCTAAAGGCTTCTAAAGTTAAGGTAACTTTTACAGATTTTAGGGGTCAACTTAATTAAGCAACAACAGAAAAAATGGTGATGCACCCAGGGACCAGCAACAAAGGCAAGCCATTACCGCCCTTAGTCCCGATGGAGGGAAAGGAAGGAGCTATACAACTGGAACCTTTAGAAGGTGTTGAGCCATGAAAGAGAGTTTGTCCCATAGGACCTGTAATTACTGAGTGCATCTACCAATCAGTAAAGGAGCAGAGAAAATAAACATCCAAATCTCAGTCTTCCAATTCCTGACAGTTCCTCTCACTGGCAAACTCAGCCAAAAGAAGCCCAAGTGACACAGTCCATAGAGGTCAGTATCCCAAAGCACAAGCCAGGCAAAGAAGGGCAGAGGGTGAGTCTGAGAGGAAAAGGGACTGTAAACAACAAAAGGATTACCTTGCTAGATGTGAAGCAAAGTAAATTCCTCTTTCCTCCAGGTGACTTTGCCAGCTCCCAATTTCTATGTACTGAAGGGAAAGAAGCGAGCAGAAACATCATGCTAGGGAAATCTGTAGCTAACATATCTATTTCCAAATAGTTCTGTGACATACTGTGATGACTCTTAGTAAGTTAGACTTTTACTTTGGATATTTTAGCTTTAATCAAAAGAGTCCATGCTAAGCCAGCTCTATGTTATTTCTGCATGAAAATCCAGATGGGAGTGGTGGTTTTCTTTGATGGCTGGTCGGCCTTTGTTGGGACTATGGAAGCTAATTTGATGATCTCTCTACTTTATCTGCTTCTGACAAGTGTGATCTTCTATTTCAGTGTGTGTTATTATTTCTGCTCCTAGAAACAAAGGAAGAAAAATTATTAAGCCATTAAAAAACCTTTTGAATATTCATAACAATATGCCTGTGCATGATTATTTAGAACAGGAAGTCAGTATGAGATAAGTTAAAAATGAATCATTTTTCTTCTTCAGTCAGTTTCAGGACAATTACTTATGGTTAATCTTCATTATTGCTAAATTATTTTTGTTTGGAGTCTCTCTCTACTAGCAAAGGTGCGCAGATTGTGGGGAGCCGCCCACATCAAAATTAGTGCTTGAACAAATAAAATGGTTTACTTGTTATATATTAATCATGGATTAATGTGGGATGGAAATAGAGTCGGCTTAGTAAGTGCTGGAGGTTTTCTTAATCAAAATGTGCTTGAGGAATGCTTTTTAAGTGAGAAATATTTTTTAAGAGAAGGTATATCAATGACAGATTTCCTAAAAGCAATGAAAGAATGATATGCCTAAATATTAAAATTTTATAATATTGAAGACTAGCTAAGAGAAGTTACGCACAAAAGTGTCCTGACTCCCACCGTATCTGTAATAGATTTTTGAAAAAAGTCTGACCAGTAAAATGTATTACAGAGTGTAGAAAATTTAAATATATATTCCATGCAGATATAATTAGGAATACCCATGTATGGGCAAAGACAGGGAAGAAGACTTGGTGATACTAATTCACCAATTAAACCACTGATGTAATAACTATTTTTATATATATATATATATATATATATATATATATATACACATATACACACACATGCATATATATGGCATTTATCAGGTTTATTTTTTGAAAAATTAGTTTTTTTCCCAAATACTGTAGTTAATATGCAAACATTTTATTATTAATATCATTGTATGCCTCACTTTTCCCCACTACACTGTATCCCCTTGACTGCAATAATAAACCCCCAGCATATAAGATGAACTCTGGATCATAGGAAGTATTTTAAAATATTATAATGAATATATAAGTGCTTAGTTGAATGAGTTTATGAATATGATATATCAAGTTTCAGTTCGAAATAAAGGGAGGCATATATATCACACATGACTTTTTTCTTACACAGAACTTGCTAGTATTGGAGGCATTGATAACTCAAGAACATCCTCTCAAGGTATAGTTTCCCTTTGGAAAAATTAAAACTTGGTAGAATTTATGTTACTGTCAGAAATATATTAGGCTCCAAACAACAAGAGCAACAACAATAAAAACTTGGATTGTCACAGTTAAAATAGAATTATATTTACTTACCTATGTCAGTCATTAATGTCAAAGCCCAAGACATCTTCTCTTATTCCACTCTGCTATGCTTGAAGAGATGCTATTTTGCCTCATAATCACAAGAGAGCTACGGTAGTGCTAGCTATCATACATATGTTTAAGGTAGGAGGATGGGAGAAAAGAGCAGTGCCAAATGCGTCTATACCCTTAAATCAGGAGGAAAAACGTTTTCCCAGAAATTTATGCATCAAATTTTTGCTTAGGTAACTGACTATAACTGGACAATTGGGTCTTGTGAGCATGCGTTAAATGAAGAGAGTCAGAAAATACTGGGAAAACTATAAAAGCTTAGTAGGCTAGGTTAAGACAAGACTGACTTATCTTTAGATTCTGGGTTTCTCATTACAGACACTCTTCGGTGTCTACCCAATAGCCATCCATGTCTCTCACTTCTTCCTTCCTAACAATCCTGAATTGATTCATAAGACCAGTTCTTAAGCAAAACAGAGTTACTGAGGATGATTCAGGTAAGGAATCAGTGTGATGTGATAGAATAAACACTGGTTTAGATATCAAGATACCTAGATTTCGGTCCCAACTAGTTCAATAAGTAGCATATTAAAATCAGTCCTCATTATGCTGATTAAGCCATCTATAAAATTTAGAAGATTAGAAAAGATTACTGGATTTCAAAGTACAGATGGTCCCCAACCTATGATGGTGTAAAAGCACTTCACATTCAGTAGAAACCGTACTTCAAAATGTGAATTTATATATTTTCCCAAGCTAGTGATATGTGGTATGATACTCTCTTGTGATGCTGAGCACTGGCGACAAGCTGCAGCTCCCAGTCAGCCAGGCGATTGTAAAGGAAAACAACTGATACACTTACAGTTGTTACTGTACCCATACAACCATTCTGGTTTTCACTTTTAGCATTCAATAAGTTACATGAGATATTTAACACTTTAAATAGTCTCTGTGTTAAATGATTTTGCCCAACTGTAGGCTCATGTAAATGTTCTGAGCATGTTTAAGGTAGGCTAGGCTAAGCTCTGATGTTCAGTAGGTTAGGTTTTTCAAATGTGCTTTTGGCTTACAAAAATTTCAACTTACAGTGGTGTATCAGGACGTTCCTCAAGGAAGATCTGTATGTTATTCAGATCTGGAGTTTCCTGTGGAAATATGAGTAAGGGAGAAAAAGAAGGGCTAGGTCCCCCATTTATAAGAGAGGAAAGTCGAATTTCTTTGGTTCATTTGTTGAGATTCCATGAATGTTTCATTTGATAAAGTATTAAAAATATTTAAAAATATTAAAAATATTAAAATATTTTAAAAACCACTGGGAAAAATGCTCTCGTAGACCTTTTCCATCTATGTTATGTTTAATAGACAGACTAATAATCTTTTTTTTATAAATTAGAAGAGAAACTAAAGTATCTCTCATCAAGTGTAAAGCCTTACCCTATTCTAATTACCCCAGGAGACAATACAACTGTATCGTACATCATTTGGATATATCGAGTTTCCACTTTTTTTTTTTAGAAACTTATATGTGTGAGTAGATTCTGAGGAAAAACAATTCAAACTCTTATAATTAATTGTGATTATAATATAAATTAATTTCCATACCTAGAGGAAAGTAGGTAGATATCTACACACTTGAGATGTGTACATATATATATACACACACACATGTGATATCTATCTACAGCTGATATATATATATATCAAGTATATATGTACATACATATTTGAGCTAGATATACTTGGGATAAATATATACTTTATAGGTACACCTGATAGATATACTTACTTGATAGATCTATATATATATATATATGAAAGAACGGATAGGATTAGAATCAATCTGTAAAATTAGGGAAAAAACTAACAGAACATGAAGGATAGAAATGGAGGAACTTACGTTTGGGGCAAATAAAGTAACAATCTACTTTATTGCAAATGGGTAGAAAATTAAGAAGAAATAAATGCCTTTAAGCTTTGAAAAGAGTATAGTGCGTCTTAAGCTTATGAACTGTTTGGACATACAACAGACAAGGTGTTTCTGACATACTCTAAAATTACATTATTTCATAGTATATGCCATTTCATAGCATATGCCGTTAGTCACTGGCCTCTTCTAACAAAAATTCCTTGGTGTTACTGTTCTTCCCAAAAACATAGTGGTAAAGAGATCAGACTGACTGAAAGATACGTTTTCAAAATTTTTGTGAATCGAATATATTTAAATCTCTCATTCTGCACAATTCCCCATGCTAAGCACAGTAAAGCCTACAAAGAAATATAAGTTACAATGCCTACTGTGAGTGCTTAAAACCAAATTAGGAAGTTAAAATGTACTTCCATTTATTTTTCTATATTTTAACATATTGGCACACAATGTGAGACATTAAAAATTCAATGAATGTTAGCAATTATTAAATTCTCACATCCATCATATAACAGCATTATTATCCCTGTTTTGCCGAAGAGACTGCTCAGTATTACCCAACAAATAAGCAGTGTCAGGGTTTAGAGAGTCTCTTTATCTTCACTTATTGAGATGCTCATGCTCAGAACCATTGCACTATAATACATTTTAGATGATCAAGTTACTCTAAACCTTTTTTTTTTTTCCTCAAGCCTCTTTTGCCCCAGCAGATGACATCATCCCCTCCTAACAAAGAAAACTGAGAGCTTGGATGAAAAACTCTGGGATCTGTGTTTTTTTTTTTTTTTTTTCTTCTTCCCGGAGTTAGGGAAGAAGAAGAAGGAAACAAAGATGAGTACAGATGTAAATAAAAGCCTTGCCAAATAATTCTATCACCACTACTCTTGAGACTTCCTGGAGATCTTTTTCTCTCTCCCCCTCCTCCCATATACCTTCACTTCTCTCTCTGTTGTGACTAGTTTACCTCTGCATTAAACTGTGAACACTTACTCTATTTTCCCTAAATAAATGTAACATATCAAAACTACTATAATGTTAAAAGAACACAACCTTTTCTTTTTTCCATTCTGGCCACCAATTTTTCGTTCATAACTACATTCAGTAAAGAAGCACTAACCTTTTAAATTTTTTAATAATTTTTTCCTCTTAAACCTCAGAGCATGGGCCTACTTCATCAAGTCTATTAAGAATGGCCTTCTAAGAATACCAAAGACCTGTGAACTGCCCAATTCAATGAAAAATCGAGAATCCTTACTTACCCAAACTAACGATGTTTGACACTGTTGATGATAATTATTTTCTTGAAGTTGTTTTTTCACTTGAAAATGAATATTTTCTCTATCATCTTTCTGGAATACATAGCATTCATCTCTCTACATTCCTCTTTGTTGTATTCGCAAATGTCCGTGCTCTTCTGCAGTCTATCCCTCCCTTTCTTCTCTTCTTCTGGATGATTCCATGCATATCTCTATAATACAGTCTCTATAACAATGAATTGATATCATCGGTTCTTACCTTTCTCTTGAGCTCCAATCTCCAAATCAGTCCTCCAGTACCTCCATTATGATAGTTTTTTTGAACCTGAAAATCAACATATCCCTTACAAATCTCATATTTTTTCCATCCAAATCCTCTTTGGTTTCATCTTTGAACACTACTCATACTTTGCTTTTTTTCCATCTTATGATCTAATCTCTGCCCAAATCTGCAATATTACTAGTCCTGATATCTCCTTCCTTCTTGTTCCAACTTTTCAGGAAATATTATATTTGAATTCTCCTTGAACTTCTCAAACTTTATATATAGACATAGATATATCTCTGTTACAAAGCTCATTCCTATTCCTACTGCATTTCTATACATCCTCCATGAGCTAGGAGTGATATCACCAAGATGATGGCATAAGTCATTCCTGACTTTGCTCTGCTTTACAAGAATAACAACTAACAAACAAACCCTTTTAAACTCACATTCAAAAAATAAAATACTTTTAGGAATAAACCTGGCCAAGGACATGAAAGACGTATATGCTGAGAACAATAAAACATTAATTAATGAAACTGAACTTGATTCAAAGACATGGAAAGATATTCCATGCTCTTAGATTGGAAGAATGAATATTGTTACTACCCGAAGCAATCTACAGATTTAATGCAATCCCTATCAAATTACCCATGACATTTTTCACAGAGCTAAACAACTAATACTAAAATTTATATGGAAACATAAAAGACCCAGAATTGCCAAAGCAATCCTGAGGAAAAAGAACAAAGCAGGAGTCATAACCCTCCCAGACTTCAGACAATACTACAAAGCTACAGTAATCAAAACAGCATGGTATTGGAACAAAAACAGACATACAGATCAATGGAACAGAATAGAGAGCCCAGAAATAAACCCACACACCTACAATCAATTAATCTTTGACAAAGGAGGGAAGAATATAGAATGGAGAAAAGACAGTCTCTTCAGCAAGTGGTGTTGGGAAAGTTGGACAGCCACATGTAAATCAATGAAGTTACACCACTCCCTCACACCATAACAAAAACTCAAAATGGCTTAAAGTCTTAAACATAAGACATGACACCATAAAACTCCTAGAAGAGAACATAGATAAAACATTCTCTGATATAAATCATATCAATATTTTCTTAGGTCACTCTCCCAAGGCAATAGAAATAAAAGCAAAAATAAACAAATGGAACCTAACCAAACTTACAAGCTTTTGTATAACAAAGGAAACCATAAACAAAACAAAAAGACAACCTATGGACTGGGTGAAAATATTTGCAAATGATGCGATCGACAAGGGCTTAATTTCCAAAGTATACAAATAACTCATACAATTCAATAGCAAAAAACAACCCAATCAAAAAATGGGCAGAAGACCTTAATAGACATTTCTCCAAAGAAGACATACAGATGGCCAACAGGTACATGAAAAGATGCTCAACATCACTAATTAGAGAAATGCAAATCAAAACCACAATGAGGTACCACCACAGGCCAGTCAGAATGACCATCATTAAAAGGTCTACAAATAACAAATGCTGGAAAGGATGTGGAGGAGAAGGAACCCTCCTGCACTGTTGGTGGGAATGTAACTTGGTGCAGCCACGATGGAAAACAGTATGGACATTCCTCAGAAAACTAAAAATAGTGTTGCCATATGATCCAGCAATCCCACTCCTGGGCATGTATTCAGAAAGAAACTATAATTCAAAAAGAAAAATGTACTCCTATGTTCATAGCAGCACTATTCACAACAGCCAAGGCATGGAAACAACCTAAATGTCCATCGACAGATGAATGGATAAAGAAATGTGGTACATATATATAATGGAATATTACTCAGCCATAAAAAAGAATGAAATAATGCCATTTTCAGCAACATGGATGGACCCAGAGATTATCATATTAAGTGAATTAAGTCAGACAGAGAAAGGCAAATACCATGTTATTACTTATATGTGCAATCTAAAATATGACACAAATGAAGCTATCTATGAAACAGAAATAAACTCACAGACATAGAGAACAGACTTGTGGTTTCTGAGGGGGAGGGGGAGTGATGGTTTGGGAGTTTGGGGTTAGTGGATGCAAAATATTATATATAGAATGGATAAATAGCAAGGTCCTACTGTATAGCACAGGGAACTATATTTATCATCCTGTGATTCATATATATATATATATATATATATATATATATGAATCACTTTGCTGTACAGAAATTAACACAACATTGTAAATCAACTATACTTCAATTTAAAGATAAATAACTAAGAAACAGCTAACAACTTCATTAACAAGACACCACTGAGAGAATCCTCGAATATGGAGGCGAGGCTAAAGAACCCCCCTGCAACACAGAGACCAGGACAGACTCCATCAGAAGGGTAAGAGGAGCTGCTACATGCTGACCACATTGTTCCTCCCCAAGGCTGGCACAACACCATGCTGATAGATCTCCCCTGAGCTTATGATTCCTCCAGTGGGAAAGAGAACCCAGGGTGGACATACAGCACCTCTGCCAATATTGTGTGTCACTTCTTGGGAGCCCCCATTCTGGTCTCACCCCACAGCAATTGCAGGGAAATCGCTGAGGCTTTACTACTAGGAACCTCATTATGAGTGAGAAAGGGAGAGGAACCTGCAACAACCAGCACTCAAATCTCAGCAGACAGTTCCTACCTGCAATGAGCAAGTATAAATCCTGGCCAACAGCTTCGCTCATTTGCAGAACAAGGTCAGTTGCATAGTCAGACCAGGGACTCAGCAGGGTACAAGTCTGCCTACTTGGGGTCCTCAAACAAAGAGATGCGCTGGTCCTGAAGCCTGGTCTGCCCCCACCCAGGCAGGTAAGCTGAGTTATAACCCCAGCCTTTGCTGAGTGAAGCCACCAGCCCTGCTGGGCCAAAATAACCTGGACAAAATACATGGAAAACTGGGTAGCCCCAAAACACTTGAACAGAGAGTCTGGCAGCAGTGTAGATAGTCTGTAGAGCCAAGGCCCAAAGGAACCCCAAGAGGTTGAACCTAAATAGGGCTATACTGAAAGAGCTTATAATTAAATAGTCAAAAGTACAAGACAAAGAAGGAATTTTGAAAGCAGCCAGAGAAAAGAGAGAAATTGCATAGAAGGGAGCTGCCATGAGACTGTCAATAGATTTCTCAACAGAAACATTTCATGCTGGAAAGAATGGGATGATATATTTAAAACACTGAAAGATAAAACTGTCAACCAAGAATTCCATATCCAGCTAAACTGTTCTACAGAAATGAAGAAGAGATGAATACTGTCCCAAACAAACAAAAGCTAAGGGAGTTGATCACACCACTACAACAGCCTTACAAGAAGTGAAGGGAAATCTCTGATTGGAAATAAAAAGATGCTAATTAACATGATAAAAACACAGAAAGGTAGTGTAAAGCTCACTGATAAGTAAGTATCGATATATAGTCAAATTTTGATTCTATTATATGGTAATGGTAGTATGTAATTCATTTACAACTCTAGTTTACAAATTAAAGAAACAAATGTAGTAAAATTTACCATAACAATAATTTGTTCTTAGTAACATAATATAAATGATATGTAAACATCAATAACCTGAAATGTGAGAGCAAGGAGAAGTAAAATTGTAAAGTTTAGGAATGCTGTTGAAGACATTATCAGTTTAAAATGGCATGTTATAATTTCAAGATATTTTATGTAATCCTCATGGTAACCATAAGGGGAAAACCTGTAGTAACTATACAAAAGAATATAATAAAGTCAAAGCATTCTGGTACCAAAAGGCATCAAAACACAAAAAAAGGTAGTAGTATATGAAAGAGTAAACAGTGGATCTAAAAAACATCCAGAAAATAAACAAAATGGTAATAGTAAGTTCATAGCTGTCAATAAATAATTAATGTAATTAAATTATCCAATCAAAAGCTATAGACTCTGAATATATTAAAAAAAACAAACAAACAAGATCCAAAAATATGTGACCCCCAAAGATTCACTTTAACTTTAAAGACACACATAGAGTGAACGAATGGGAAAAAGGTATTTCAATCAAATGGTATCCAAAAAAGCAGGGATAGCTATATTTAGAGGATACAAATTAGACTTTCAGCTAAAAATAATAAAAAGAGAAAAAGAAGCTTATTATATATTGAGAAAAGATGTTGATCCTTCAAGAATATAAAACAGTTGTAAATATTTATGCATCCAATATCATAACACTCCAATATATACAAAGCAAAAACAGAGGTAAAAGGATAAATACACAAAAATATAATAATAGCTGGAGATTTTAATGCCCCACTCCCAGTAATGGATAGATCACAGAGACAGAAATCAATAAGAAAATAGCATATTTGAAAAGCACTATGGACAAAATGAATCTAAGACATATATACAGAATATTCTATTCAATGACAGCAGAATACACATTCTTCTCTAGTGCATATGGAACATTTTTTAGGATACACCACATGTTAAGCCACAAAACAAGTCTTAGCAAATTCAAAAAGACTGAAATCTTACCAAGTATCTTCTCTGACCACAATGGTATGAAAATAGAAATCAACAATGGAAGGAAAATAAGAAAAAGTTATGAATACATGGAAATGAAACAATACTTTCCTCAACGATCAACTAATCAGAGAAATTAATGGTGAAATAAAATTGTATCTTGAGACAAATGAAAACAGAAACACAACATATCAAAACTTATGGGATGCAGCAAAAGCATTTTTAAGAGGAATGTTCATAGAAATAAATGCTTACATTACCAAGAAAGATCTCAAACAACCTAACTCTATGCCTTAAAGAACTAGAGAAAGAACAAACTAGTGCAAAGTTAGCAAAATAAAAGGAATGATAAATAACAGAGCAGAAATAGAGAATAACAAAACTAAGAGTTGGTCCTTTGAAAAGATAAACAAAATTCAGAGATTTTTACCTAGACAAATCAAGGGAAAAAGAGAGAGGACCCAAATTAACAAAACTTTTATAAATGAAAAGGAGACATTACATCTGATACCACAGAAATACAAAAGAACTTAAGAGGTTGTCCAGTTTGTATTCCAACAAACTGGACAACCTAGAAGAAATGGAAAAATTATTGGAAACAAACAATGTAACAAGACTGAATCAGGAAGAAATAAAAAAACCTGAACAGACCAACTATCAAAAAGTTGCCAACAAAGAAAAGCCCATGACCAGGTAGCTTCATAGGTGAATTATGCCAAATATTTAAAGAAATAATGCCCATCTTCTCAAACTCTTTTAAAAAACTTGAAGAGGAGGGAACACTTCCAAACTCATTTTACAAGATCAGTATTACCCTGATACCACAGCCAAAAAAGGACACTACTAGAAAAAAACAAACAACTCCTCACCCCCAGACTACAGGCCAATATCCCTGATGAATACAGATGCAAAAATTCTCAATAAAATACTAGTGAACTGAATTCAGCATCACATAAAAAATATTCACCATGATCAAGTGAGATTAACCCCTGGGAATTGAGGGTGGTTCAACATATACAAATCAATCAATTGATAAATCATATTAATAGCATAAAAGAAAAAAATATTATCTCAATACATGCAGAAACATCATTTGAGAAAATTTAACATCCATTCATAATAAAACGCTTAACAAATTAGGTATAGAGGGAACATACCTCAACACTATAAAGGCTATATATGACAAGCCCACAGCTAACATCATACTCAATGGTGCCAAGGTATAATGCTTTTCCTCTAAGATCAGGGCCAAGACAAAGGTGCCCACTCTCATCCTGCCTATTCAACACAGTACTTGAAATCTTAGAGCAATTAAGCAAGAAAAAGAAGAAAATGCATCAAAATTGAAAAAGAAAAGAGAAAATGTCTCTATTTGTAGATTACATGATTTTTATATATAAAAACTCAAAGTCTCCCGCCAAAAAAAATCTGTTGTATCTAATCAATGAATTCAGTAAAGTTGCAGGATACAAAGTCAACATGCAAAAATTTGTAGTGTTCCTATATACTAACACTACAAATTATACTGTATACTATATATATACTATATATAGTATATATACTATATACTAACACTACAAATTACCTGAGAAGATAAAGACAATGATCCCATTTACTATAACATCTAAAACAATAAAATACTTTGGAATAAATTTAGCTAAGGTGAAAAATCTCTACAGTGAAAAATACAAGACACTGACAAAAGAAATTGAAGAAGGTGTTCTGTGTTCTTGGATTGGAAGAATCAAGATTGTGAAAATGTCCATTTTACCAAAAGCCATATATGGATTCAATGCAATCCCTATCAAGATTTCAATGGCATGTTTATAGAAATAGAAAAAACAATCCTAAAGTTTATATGGAACCACAAAAGACCCTGAACAGCTAAAGAAATTTGAGAAAGAACAACCAAGTGAGAGTTATCATGCTTCCTGATTTCAAGCTTTATTATAAAAGATATACTAATCAAACAGTATGATTCTGGCATAAAAACAGACAAATAGACCAATGGAACACAATCAAGAGCCCAGAAATAAACCCAAGAATATAAGGTTAACTAATATTTGACAAGAGAACCAAGAATACTCAATGGAGAAATGACAGTCTCCTCAATAAATGGTGTGGGAGAGTGGGGAAATTCTTTCACATGTAGAAGAATATCTTACACTATTTAGAAAAGTTAACTTGAAATGGATTAAAGACTTAAATGTAAGTCTGAAAGCCATAAACTCCTAGGTGAAAACATAGGAAAAATCTCGTTGACATGGGACTTGGCAAAGATATTTTTGGATATGGCACCTAAAGTTCAAGCAACAAAATAAAATGTAAACACGTGGGAATACATCAAAACTAAAAAGCTTTTGCATAGCAAAAGAAATATTGAACAAAATGAAAAACGATGAAATGAGAAAAAATTATTTGCAAACAATATAGCTAACAGGTTAATATCTAAAATATATAAATAACTCTTACAACTCATAAGAAAAAAATAAAATAATCCAATGAAAAAGTTGGCAACAAACTTGAATAGAGACCACCCCCAAAAGAGGATATACAAATGGCCAAAATGTCCATGAGAAGATGCTCAACATCACTATCATTAGGGAAATGCAAATCAAACCACAATGAGAGATCACCTCACACTTGTTAGAACAGCTTGCATCAAAAGACAAGAGATAATAAATGCTGGCAAGGCTGTGGAGAAAACCCCTTGTGTACTGTTAATGTGACTGCAGACTGGCACATCCACTAAGGAAAGCAGTATGGAGGTTCCTCAAAAAATTAAAAATAGAACAACCATATAATCCACTTCTGAAAATATATCCAAAGGAAATGAAAACACTATGTTGAAGAGATACCTGCACCTTCATGTTCATAGCAGCATTATTTACAATAACCAAGACATAGAAACAACCTAAGTGTACAGTGATGGAAGAATGGATAAAGAAGATGTGGCATATATATATATATATATATATACACACAGATATATATATGTAATATTCACTTGTGTATATATACACAAGTGAATATTATTCAGCCGTAAAAAGGAGGAAATCCTACCATTTGTGAAAACATGGGTGGACCTTGATGGCATTATGCTAAGCAAAATAAGTCTGACAGACAAAGACAAATACTATATGATCTTAATTATATGGAGATTTTTTTAAAAAAAGCTCAGAAAAAGAGATTCAATTTGTGGTTACCATTGGTGGGGCACAGGGAGAGGGGAAAGGTGGTGAAAATGTACAAACTCCCAGTTATAGGATTAAAAAAGTACTAGGGATATAATGTACAACATGATTCCTGTAGTTAACACTGCTACGTGGTATGTATGAAAGTTAAGAGAGTATATCCTAAGAGTCCTCACCACAAAGTAAATTTTTTCTTTTTTGTGTCTGTATGAGATGATGGATGTGAACTACATTAATTGTGGTAACTGTTTTATAATACATGTAAGTGAATTCATTATACTGTACAACTTAAACTTATACAGCACTTAATAAAATAAACTTATATAATACTACATGTCAATTACGTCTCAATAAAACTAGAAAAAAATAAAAAAAAATACGTGCCCTACCATATTCATTATCCCTCCAGCTTAAAATCTCTACTGTCTGGCACATATAAATGATCATTTAAAACAAGGAATAAACCAGTACATTTTTAAACTCCTTTCTGTTCCTTGCATTCCCATTTCCACATTCAATTTTCAAGTGCTTCAAAGTACCTTCACAACATCTTTTCACTTGGGGCTATGTTTCTCCCTATATCCATTGTTAGATTCTCATTGTCTATACTGAAATAGCTTTCTACCTGATTTCATGGTCTTCAGTCTGTTTGCCTTTTATGTGTCACTGATGAATTAATAAAACTGAAGCATAACACTGATCATGTCTTTCAAGAGGCTCAAATTTTTCTTTGATCAACGTTTCTCTATGTCCTGAAACTAATACTCATTTCCATATTTCTATTTCCATTAGCCTTAATTCAACATATATTTGAATGAATAGATAATAGATAAAACTATTCCTTTGTCTTCCTTTTGATTTTGTACTCAATTTTCATCATTTTCTGTTATCACATCTTAACTATAAATCTAAGTGAACTCTACTTTTCAAATCTCAGTTAAAATGCTTCATGAGGACTTCTGACAAGATGGTGGAGTAGGAGGACCTGAGCTCACCTCCTCTAACGAAAACACAAAAATCATAACTAACTGCTAAAGAACCATCAAAAAAAAAAAAAGACTGGAATCTACCAGGAAAGATATTGTACTTCCAAAGACAAAGAAGAAGCCACAATGAGAGAGTAAGAGGGGTACATTCATGATACAATAAAATCCCATACTTGCCAGGTGGGTGACCCACAAACTGGAAAATATATCTCAGAAGTTCTCCCACAGCAGTGACGGTTCTGAGCCCCATGTCAGCTGCCCCCCACCGCCCCCCCCCCCAGTCTGGGGATCTGGCATTGGGAGGAAGAGTCCCCAGAGCATTTGGCTTTGAAAGCTGGCAAGGTCTTATCTCAGGAACTCCAAAGGACTGTGGGAAACAGAAACTGCACTCTTGAAGGGTGCACACAAGGTCTCATGTACACTGGGACCCAGAAGGAGAAGCACTGACTTCGCAGGAACATGAGCCAGACCTACCTCCTGGTCTTGGAGGGTCTCCTGTGGAGGCAGGGGGAGGCTGTGATTCACTGTGGGGACAAGGACAATCCTGGCAGAGGTACTGGGGGGTATTCATTGGCATGAGCTGCCCTGGAGGCTGCCATTTTGACACCAAGACCTGGCCCTACCCAACAGCCCATAAGCTCCACTGCTGGGTTGCCTCAGACCAAACAACCAACAGGGAAGGAACATAGCCCCACCCATCAGCAGACAGGCTGCTTAAAGTGTCCTGAGTCCATAGCCTCCTCTAAACATACCCCTTCACAAGGCTCTTAGACCAGCCTCATCCACCAGGGGGCAGATGCCAGAAGTAAGAGGAACTACAATCCTGCAGCCTTTGGACTGAAAACACAGAAAGTTAGACAAAATGAGGTGGCAGAGGAATATGTTAGACATAAAGGAACAAGATAAAACCCCAGAAGAACAACTAATTGCAGTGGAGATAGACAATCTACCTGAAAAAGAATCTATAGTAATGATAGTAAAGATGATACAAGATCTTGGAAAAAGAATAAAGGCAAAAAAGGAGAGGATACAAAAACTGTTCAACAAAGAGCTAGAAGATATAAAGAACAAACAGAGTTGAACAATACAATAACTGAAATGAAAAATACACTAGAAGGAATCAATAGCAGAATAAATGAGGCAGAAGAACAAATAAGTGAGCTGGGAGAGAGGAGAGTGCAAATCACTGCTGTGGAACAGAAAAAAGAGAAAGAATGAAAAGAAATGAGGACCGTTTAAGAGACCTCTGGGCAACATTAAACACAAAACATTCACATGATGAAGGTCTCAGATGGAAAAAAAACAGAGAAAGGACCTGAGAAAATATTTGAAGAGATAATAGCTGAAAACTTCCCCAACATGGGAAAGGAAACAATTACCCAACTCAAGGAAGTGCAGAGAGTCCATTACAGGATAAACCCAAGGAGGAACACACTGAGACTTATATTAATCAAACTGACAAAAATTAAAGATAAAATATTAAAAGCAACAGATAACATACAAGGGAATTCCTATGAAGTTATCAGCCGATTTTTCAGCAGAAGCTCTGCAGGTCAGAATGGAGTGCCACAATATCTTTAAAGTGATGAAAGGGAAAAACCTACAACCAAGAATACTCTAACCAGCAAAGCTCTCATTCAGATTTGATGAAGAAATCAAAAGCTTTATAGACAGGCAAAAGCTAAGGGAATTCAGCACCACCAAACCAGCTTTACAACAAATGCTAAAGAAACTTCTCTAGGTGGAAAAGAATAGGCCACAACTAGAAACAAGGAAATCATGAATGGGAAAGCTCACTGATAAAGGCAAACATACAGTAAAAGTAGGAAATCATTCAATACACAAATATGATATCATATCAAAACCAGCAATCATGAGGAGAGTACAAATGCAGGATACTGGAAATGCATTTGAAATTAAGAGACCAGCAATTTAAAACAATCTTCTTTACATGTAGACTGCTACATCAAAACCTCATGGTACTATCCTAGGTGCTGAGGATGCAAAAAAAATGAGTAAGAAACACACCTTGCACCCTTAAGAAGCTCAGTCTTTGCAGTGAGTCTCTCTCTAGCGGGTTTAAACAAATAAATTGTCTAATCTAGTTATCTAGTTTTTTGACAAAGGACCTGCTGAATATACAAGGTCCAGATAACAAGGAAGATGAGTCTCTCCTTTCCTATTTTCTCTTTAATCCAATCCAGGGGAAGAGTAGCCAGCTCAAGGAATGTGATGCTATTGTCTTATTGCATTTGAACTGGATGGTTTACTCACATTCTTCTTTTTTTTTTTTTTAACATTTTATTGGAGTATAATTGTTTTACAATGTTGTGTTAGTTTCTGACCCAACACAAAGCAGGTACCAGTAGATATACACACAAAAAGAAAAGAATCCAAACGCAACACTAAAGACAGTCATCAAACCACAAGAGAACAAAAGAGGAAGGGAAGAATAAAGACCTTAAAAAACTAATCCAAAAGAATTAACAAAATGGCAATAAAAACACACAAATAAATGTAAATGGATTAAAAGCTCAAACCAAAAGACATAGACTGGCTGAATGGATACAAAAACAAGACCCATATATATGCTGTCTATGAGAGACACACTTCAGACTTAGGGACACATACAGACTGAAAGTGAGGAAATGGAAAAATATATTCTGTGCAAATGGAAATCAAAAGAAAGCTGGAGTAGCAATTCTCATATCAGACAAAATAGACTTTAAAATAAAGACTCTTAAAAGGGACAAGGAAGGACACGGCATAATGATCAAGGGATCAATCCAAGAAGAAGTTATAACAGTTGTATATATATACGTCCTCAACATGGGAGGACCTCAATATATAAGGCAAAGGAGAAATTGACAGTAACACAACAATAGTGGGGGACTTTAACACCCCACTTACATCAATAGACAAATCATCTAGACAGAAAATCAGTAAGTAAACACAGGCCTTAAATGATACATTAGATCAGGTGGACTTAACTGATATTTATAGAACATTCCATCTGAAAGCAGCAGAATACACATTCTTTTCAAGTGCACATGGAACATTCTCCAGGATAGTTCACATGCTGGGCCATAAAGCAAGCCTTGGTAAATTTAAGAACATTGAAATAATATCATGCATCTTTTACGACCACACACTATGTGATTAGAAATCGACTACAAGAAAAAAACTGTAAGAGACACAAACATGTGGAGCCTAAACAGTATGCTATTAAACAATGGATCACTGAAGAAATCAAAGAGGAGATCAAAAAATACCTAGAGACAAATGACAACAAAAACATGACAATCCAAAACTTATGGGACACAGCAAAAACAGTTCTAAGAGGGAAGTTTATAGCAATAGGATCTTACCTCAGGAAACAAGAAAAATCTCAAAAAAGCAACCTAAACTTACACCTAAAACAACTAGAGAAAGAAAAACAAAAGAAAATCCAAAGTTAGCAGAATGAAAGAAATCATTATGATCAGAACAGAAATAAATGAAATAGAGATGAAGAAAACAATAGAAAGATCAATAAAACTAAAAGCTGGCTCTTTGAAAAGATAAACAAAACTGACAAACTTTTAACCAGACTCATCAAGGAAAAAAAGTGAGAAGGCTCAAATCAATTAAATTAGAAATGAAAAAGGAGAAGTTAAACTGACACCAGAGAAATACAAAGAATCATAAGAGACTATTATAAGCAACTATATGCCAATAAAATGGACAACCTAGAAGAAATGGACAAATTCTTAGAAAGGGACAATCTCCCAAAACTGATCCAGAAAGAAATAGAAAATATGAAGAGACCAATCACAAGCACTGAAATTGAAACTGTGATTTAAAACTCCCAACAAAAAAAAGTCAAGGACCAGATGGCTTCACAGGCAAATTCTATCAAACATTTAGAGAAGAGTTAACACCTTTCCTTCTGAAACTATTTCAAAAAATTGCAGAAGGAACACTCCCAAACTCATTCTATGAGGCCACCATCACCCTGATATCAAAACCAGGCAAGGGTCACACAAAAGAAAATTACAGGCCAATAGCACTAATGAACACAGACTCAAAAATCCTCAACAAAATACTAGCAAACCAACTCCAACAGTACATTAAAAGGATCATACACCATGAGCAAGTGGGATTTATCCCAAAGATGCAAGGAATTTTCAACATCTACAAATCAATCAGTGTGATATACCATATTAACCAATTGAAGAATAAAAAACATATGATCATCTCAATAGATGTAGAAAATTTTTTGACAAAATTCAACACCCATTGATGATAAAAACTCTCTTAAAGTGGACATAGAAGGAACATACCTCAACATAATAAAGGCCATATATAGCAAACCCACAGCTAATATCATATTCAATGGTGAAAAGCTGAAAGCATTTCCTATAAGATCAGGAACAAGACAAGGATGTCCACTCCCACCACTGTTATTCAACATAGTTTTGGAAGTCCTAGCCACAGCAATAAGAGAAGAAAAAGAAATAAAACTAACCCAAATTGGAAAAGAAGAAGTAAAACTGTCACTGTTTGCAGATGACATGATACTATACATAGAAAATCCTAAAGATGCTATCAGAAGACTACTAGAGTTCGTCAATGAATTCAGTAAAGTTGCAGGATATAAAATTTATACCCAGAAATCGTTTTGCATTTCTATACTCCAACAATGAAAGATCAGAAAGAGAAATTAAGGAAACAATCCCATTTACCATCACATCAAAAAGAATAAAATATCTAGGAATTAACCTACCTAAGGAGGCAAAAGACCTGTACTCTGAAAACTGTAAGACATTGATGAAAGAAATCAAAGATGACACAAACAGATGGAAAGATATACTGTTTTTGGATTGGAAGAATCAATATTGTCAAAATGACTGTATTACCCAAGGTAAGCTACAGATTCAGTGCAATCCCTATCAAATTACCCGTGACATTTTTTGCAGATCTAGAACAAAAAAATCTTAATTTTGTATGAAAACACAAAAGACCCCAAATAGTCAAAGCAATCTTGAGAAAGAAAAACGGAGCTCAAGGAATCAGTCTTCAAGACTTCAGACTATACCATGAAGTTACAATAATCTAAACAGTATGGTACTGGCACAAAGATAGACTTATAGATCAATGGAACAGGATAGACAGCCCAGAAATAAACCCATGCACCTATGGGAGGCAAGAATATACAATGGAGAAAAGACAGTCTCTTCAATAAGTGGTGTTGGGAAAAACGGGTCAGCTACATGTAAAAGAATGAACCTAGAATATTCCCTAACACTGTACACAAAAATAAACTCAAAATAGATAAAAGACTTAAATGTAAAACAGGATACTATAACACTCTTACAGGAATACATAGCCAGAACTCTCTGACATATCTTTTTGTATCCACCTCCTAGAGTAATGAAAATAAAAACAAAAATAAACAAATGGAATTGAACTAAACTTAAAAGCTTTTGCACAGAAAAGGAAACCATAAACAAAATGAAAAGACAACCTACAGAATGGGAGAAAATATTTGCAAATGATGTGACATACAAGGGATTAATCTCCAATATATATCAACAGCTCATGCATCTCTATGTCAAAAAAAACAAACAACGCAATAAAAAAATAGGCAGAAGATCTAAATAGACATTTCTCCAAAGAAGACATACAGATGTCCAACAGGCACATGAAAAGGTGCTCAACATCACTAATCATTAGAGAAATGCAAATCAAAACTACAATGAGCTATCGTCTCACACCAGTCATAATGGCCATCATAAAGTCTACAAACAATAAATGCTGGAGAGGGTGTGGAGAAAAAGGAAGCCTCCTACATTGTCGGTGGGAATGTAAGTTGTTACAGCCACCATGGAGAACAGTATAGATGTTCCTTAAAAAACTAAAAATAGAACTACCATATGACCCAGCCATCCCACTTCTGGGCATATATCTCGAGAAAGCCATAATTTGAAGAGATACATGAACCCCAATGTTCATTGCAGCACTATTTACAATTGCCAAGATATGGAATCAATCTAAAAGTCCATTGACAGAGGAATGGATAAAGAAGATATGGTACATATATACAGTGGAATATTATTCAGCCATAAAAAAGAATGAAATAATGCCATTTGCAGCAACATGGATGGCGCTAGAGATGATCATACTACGCGAAGTCAGACAGAGAAAGACAAATATGATATCACTTATATGTGCAATCTAAAAAAATACAAATGAAGTTATTTACAAAACGGAAACAGACTCACAGACTTAGAAGAGAAACTATGGTTACCAAAGCAGAAAGGTGGTGGTGGGCAGGATAAATTAGGAGGTTGGGATTAACATATACACTCTACTATATATAGAACAGATATTCAAAAAGAACCTACTGTATAGCACAGGGAATTCTACTCATACTCTGTAATAACCTATATGGGAAAAGGATCTGAAAAAGAATAAATATATGTAAATGTATAACTAAATCACTTTGCTGATTTAGCTATTTAGTACACCTGAAACTAAAACAACTTTGTAAATCAACTATACACAACATAACAAACATTTAAAATAAACAAATAAATAAATGAAATGCTTCATGAACATTTTCCTGAACTATCTAGTCAGAGGCAACTCCTTTCTTGCCCCAAATTCAATAGCACATTGAATTTGTGCCAACATAACATGTATTATTGCTTATCCTTTCAATATTGATTTTATCTGTTTATTGAAACATTATTTTTTGAGCACCTGCTTTGTCAGGCAATACTAGATTTCCAAGTGGCAAAACTGACTCAGAGTATGGCCACTTAAAGTTCATAAGCCAATGGGAGAAAGACATTACAATTGTCAAGAGTCCTGTGAAAAATAAATGCATAAGAACTAATGAAAAACCTGATCTCAATTTTGGTTTTTTATGGCTGAGTAATATTCCATTGTATATATGTGCCACATCTTCTTTATCCATTCATCTGTCGATGGACATTTAGGGTGCTTCCATGTCCTGGCTATTGTAGATAGTGCTGCAATGAATATTATTGTACATGTCTCTTTTTGAATTACGGTTTTCTCAGGGTATATGCCCAGTAGTGGGATTTCTGGGTCATATGATAGTTCTATTTTTAGTTTTTTAAGGAACCTCCATATTGTTTTCCATAGTGGCTATATCACTTTACATTCCCACCAACAGGGCAAGAGGGTTCCATTTTCCCCACACCCTCTCCAGAATTTATTGTTTGTAGATTTTTTTGATGATGGCCATTCTGGCTGTACCTAGAGTCTGTCATATAGTGTGAAGTCACAAAGAGAAAAACAAATACCGTATGCTAACACGTATATATGGAATCTAAAAAACAAAAAAAGATTGTTCTGATGAACCTAGGGGCTGGACAGGAATAAAGATATGGACATAGAGAATGCACTTGATGACACAGGGTTGGGGGGGCAAAGAGGAAGCTGGGATGAAGTGAGAGAGTAGTATTGACATATATACATATACACTACCAAATGTAAAATATATAGCTAATGGGAAGCAGCTGCATAGCACAGGTAGATCAGCTTGGTGCTTTGTGACCACCTAGAGGGGTGGGATATGGAGGGTGGGAGGGACGCTCAGGAGGGAGGGGATATGGGGATATATGCATAGATATAGCTGATTCACTTTGTTATACAGCAGAAACTTACACAACATTATAAAGCAATTATACACCAACAAAGATGTAAAAAATATAAAATTCACAAAAGTATTGATAACATGAAAAAAATGATCTCAAAGATATGGCATTTGTATTAAGATAAGAAGAATTAATGAATACAAGTATTTTCCTTGATAAAATTTGAAGTTATCAGGCAAGGACTTTATATGCTTTGTATTTTTATCTCCTATACCTATCAACTCTGCTTTTCACTTGGTAAATAAGAAATATTTGTTGAAGGAATACATCTAAATATTGCCCCAGTACCTGTCACTCTATTTATTTTTGGCTGTGTCGGGTCTTAGTTGCAGCACACGGGCTCCAGGGCGTGCGGGCTATCCTATCACTCTAAAGACTATAATTTTGGAGGTGCACTATGAGGGTTGGCCCCAAATGAGTATGCTTGCCAGCCCATGCAAATAAGAGGCTCTGCCTACTATGACAAGAGCACCTGTTTCTAATTAACGTTGGCATATTCTTTGTAGTTGGTGGGGTTGATGGTGACCCACGCTGTGTTCTAGCAAATCATGTCTCATTAGCTGACACAACTGAGGTGGGATCCATTAATGTAGGTGTCACCTTCAATCATCATCCCAAAGGGATTTTTTCTTCAAGAAGCTAGAGAGGATGGTGTATCAGCGCCTAAGACACAACATTCAGCATATTCTTTTCAGTGAAGTGAAATGTTGTCACAAAGCAGTATGTTCCTGCTGCTCCCTAAACGCCAGTCTTGATATCACTGATCTCACAGTGGTATTGTTTTCTCTCATATGAGGCACTTGATGCAGATATAATCACTCAAGTTCTTAAATGCCATTACTTGACATCGCTGCTGAGAAATGATTCATTCAAGATATTGCCTTCAAAAGCAGAAGACTTAGCCACCCAAGTATCTAAATCCCAAAACAGAAACCAAATAGTTTTTCATTTCAAATGCACGCTTGTATCAATCAGCAGTGGCTGCCTGGAGTACACTTTGGAGAAGGGTTCTGAGTTTATACTAGGCTCAGCCAAAACTTAGGATCTTTAACTCCCTCCCAGGCTCAAAGCCTTACCCCTCCCTTTTCCCCCTTAATTTAGACCATTCTTCTCTTAACCTTCCATTTTTCTCAATATTTCATTCCAATATCTCAATCCTACCTTCAATTAATTCTATACTCAAAATAGACCCTGACTAATGATGACTCCAACTGTTCTCTTACTTTCAACTGCCTTTTCACCTTATCCTTCTGTCACTCCTGTTCACCCCAAAGTCCCCCAAAAGATACTCACTGACATAATCTGACTTAACTGTAGTCACCTATGCATAGCTTAATTAGGATGAGAGTAGAATTGACTCCCACAAAAGTTAAAAATGAAGTTTAAATCAGTATGATAAGAAACATGTATAAAGTTTCTATAATAAATAAGGCAACATTCTATACTCTTCCTGAAAGATATATAAATAAAATTGTGTAAGTGTTCAGAAACCATAACTACTTGTTCACATCAAGAAGATCTTTCAGGAATTGGTATGTTTTCATACATACCAAGAGAGATGAGGCTGAAGTAGGGTTTCCTGAATTAGGAAACTTTTCTAGACCATTTGGATCGATACATCTGAACTATTCTTAATTCAGAGTACTGAGGACAAAGGATTAAATAGTTTGTATTTCTAATTAGCTATTGCCTTGGATTTAATGTGTGCTGTGATCTTACATACAGGGGTTGTCAGACTTTTCCACTTGGAGCCGGTGTGTGTGTGTGTGTGTGTGTGTGTGTGTGTGTGTGTGTGTGTGTGTGTGAGAGTGAGAGAGAGTGAGAGAGAGAGAGAGAGAGAGAGAGAGAAAGAGGGACAGAGGGGTTGGGGGGAGAGGGAGAGAGAGACCCAAGATAAATTTATTTAATCATATGCTGTTGGTTGCATCTGTTGGTTTTTAAGAAATTTGTTTTCAATAAGAGAGGGAGCTCTCATAATTTTCCAGTAGTTCCCCTTTAGACATTGGCTAATTATAACAGTCAATTTATTAGAACTTATGTGATATCATACAAATACCCTAGAACTGAATCAAGTCTTTTAAAAATACCATCTTAATGGTCTTGGATGAATCTTATGGTTTTATCATTCTTCATTTTATCTATTCATAGAATTTAATTTCATAAAGTTTACAACTTAGAGGTAAATGAACATTTTACCTGTTTGGAATATTAAAGTTGTATTTTAAAGAGATATATTCATATGAAAAATCATTTTAACCTAGGATACAGTGATAAAAGAGTTTGTTTGGCTTATTTTTGAAAGGATGAAGACATATTCAGAAGTGAAATTATTTTGATGAGGACCCATGGTCAGTAGTTATTCCATATTGTTAAATCTAGATATTAAATCTTACAGATAATGAAAATAACTAAAATAATGAAATGGAGTGGTATCAAAGAACCTACATGGGTTGGCCCAAGGTTGTTCAGACAAATTGAAAATGTGACTCTTTAGTAAGAATAAAATAAAAGACTGAAAAGTTTCCAAGTTCTGCTGTACAAACAGCTCTATCCATGCCTCCTAATGACATTTTGGTCATAATATTCTCCTCACTTAGGCTGCTAGATTTGAATTGCCATTTCATTGTCAGAACTCCCAAGATTCTGGATTTAGGAGATTGAAACACTTTACTTGCCATTCCTCAAAATGAATTTCACCAGGTTTCAAGCGTTATGCTGTTAAAGCATCTACTGGGCATGCGAAATAACAAACTTTACCTATTTCATCATTTCACAAGAGAGTGAAGAAGCACGGTAGTATGTAAATACAAAAAGTTTGGACTTTCAGTATAAATGTTCAATAGAAGTACAAACAAGTATTAAGTGCTGCCTGCTAAAAAGTGCCTTAGATGGTTATCAGTAATTCCTGCTCAAATTGAGTCTACTTCCATCATTTAAAAAATAGATATTTCATTTATACAGCATTTTACACATATTGAAAGCTTCCACAACCTCCATTTTCTCAACCTAAAGTTTTTGTTTGTTTGTTTATTTATTTATTTAATATCATGAATGGGGAAACTGGAGGAGGTTGATCGGCTTTGCAATGAAATGAAGGGTGAGTCAGTGACAGAACCAGAAATAGACACCAAGGCTTCATTTCTTCTCATCCTGGTTCACATCATGAGAAAGAGCTTTCTGCTTATAAATACATTTAATGATGTGGTTCCTGGAACTGTTAATTAGGGTAGTCTTTAAAACCCACCTGGTTCCAGAGATGGAAATTTCCAAAGTTAAGCATGTTTGGATGAAATGTTTTGGAGCTTTGTGTCAATTTTGTGAGACTTGGGAACTTTGTGATGTACTTAAGGCAACTTAAAAAGAACAGAATAAAGACGCAGACCTCCTAGAGAACGGACTTGAGGTTATGGGGAGGGGGAAGGGTGAGCTGTGACAGGGCGAGAGAGAGTCATGGACATATACACACTAACAAACGTAGTAAGGTAGATAGCTAGTGGGGAGCAGCCGCATAGCACAGGGATATCGGCTCGGTGCTTTGTGACAGCCTGGAGGGGTGGGATAGGGAGGGTGGGAGGGAGGGAGACGCAAGAGGGAAGACATATGGGAATATATGTTTATGTATGACTGATTCACTTTGTTGTAAAGCAGAAACTAACACACCATTGTAAAGCAATTATACCCCAATAAAGATGTTAAAAAAAAAAAGAATAGAATAATAAAATTTGTGTATATTTTCCTCCACATGTGCTTACTAAATATGCTCAACCTTGTTGTCCTGTGTGAGTTACAACAGTTGTGTTTATAACTTCTACATCAGGCAAGACCACACTGATTTTATTGGGAACACACATATGAAAGACATACACATGTAAAACGGAGAAAAACTGGTACAAAAGGGAATAGAATCAGGACTGTCCTCATCTGTCTTAGTGGCATATTTGACACAGAGTTAAGAGTTTCTATCATTGATGAGTTTATAGAAACAGTGAGCTTATAAACACCAGAGAAGAGTGGCTGCCAATAATAAAAATGATAATAATACCACCTAGCTTTTATTAAAATGCGAGTATGAGGAAATGTTTTTGGTTTTTTTCCAACTCTACTGGGTAGAACACACAGAACTAGTTTAGTTAGAGAAAAGCAACTGGTCATATTTTTAAGCTTGTAGCCAGAGCAAAGAAGAGCTTTGAAAATGATTGATTAAAGGTGGAAAATATTTAAATTGGAGAAGAAAAGATTCATGATAATATTAATATTTTATGAGATATTGTTTGGAAAGGGCATTAGGCTCATCCCATATGGCACTAATGGAGAGAATCAAAAAAAGAATGGGTGGAAGCTATAATGGCACAAAGTTTAACTCCAAATGAAGATGAGATTTCTAACCGAGATGTGCAAAAATTGAATGGGCTCCAGACATTTCTGGGGGCGAACAAGCCTATGCATTAACACTGAGGGGACTCAAGCACTAGATGAATTGTTGATTTAATTGGAATTTAAGGTCCTCACAAGTACAGAGAGTCCATTATTCTTATTGACAAGATGTGTAGTGAAGCAGTAATTTCTATCGGGAATTCAGGACAAAGAAATGGAGAAAGCACTGTGGAGAGACTGCAAGGACTGGAACTTAAATGGAAGTTAGAGTTTCCATAGATAGAAAGGAACATTGAGTCCATTTTAAAGATCAGCAAGAGATAAATGGGAGAAAAAGTAGCCTGTGCTTATGAGAAATTGTCAAAAGATCTCAGCCTTGATAGAGCTGAATATAGTACATATTCAGATTGTTAATAAGATTTAAATATCAAGAATATTGTTTTAACTTGGTTTAACAAGTAATATGTTATAAAGGAAAAAGAATACAGACTTTGGGACCAGAAAGATTTAGATTCATATGCTAATTAAAAAATCTTCATCTCTAAAATAGTCAAATTCTCAGAAACCTAATTGTTACCAGGGGCTGAGGGGAGCTGTTGCTTAATGAGTATAGAGCTTCAGGTTTGTAAGGTGAAAAAGTTCTGTTTCACAACAATGTGAATATACATAACACTACTGAACTGTACATTTAAAATGGTTAAGATGGTAAATTTTATGGTATGTGATTTTTAGCAATAATGAAAGAATACCAAAAAAAAAAATCTCTAAAACCTGTATTTAAGCTCTCTGAAAACTCAGCTTTCTCTTCTGTAACAACTTTGAATGCTTGTCGGGAGTCTTAAGTGAGTTCTACTAAATGAAATGAGAACCTACTGTATATATAGCACAGGGAACTCTACTCAATGCTCTGTGGTGACCTAATTGGGAAAAGAATCTAAAAAAGAGTGGAAACATGTATATGTATAACTGATTCACTTTGCCATACAGCAGAAACTAACACAACATTGTAAAGAAACTGTACTCCAATAAAAATAAAAAATAGATTCTCAAAAAAAACTTAAAACATGAAGTCATTACTATATAGTTCATCACATGAATGAAAATGTCAAAACTATTTTCACTGATCTCCATTTTTTTCCCTCTTTCTAACTTGTCATGAATTTTATCCAGGAAAACATAGGGAGTTACATGAAATTACCATTTTTGCACATGATGGTAGTAAGTGTTAAAGTCAGTTTCTAAGGTAAAAATTGCATATAGTCAGAAGTTCCCTTGGATTACATTTTAATTTTGCAATACCTTTTCTCAGGAAATATACAATTATTTTTTACCCGAGTTTTAACACATTGTTGTTGTTTAAATAGTACTCAAAACAGTTTGGCTTATGTGTAACAACCATGTTGCCTGGAAAATATAAACTTGATTTTCAAATGAAACATCACATTCAGCTCACACAGTGAGAGAACAAGGCAACCGAGACTGAGGCAACGGTAGACCAACATCTTCAATCACCTGCTTACTCCAAGTCGGTGGCTCTTAAACCCTTTGTGCATCAGCATCACCTGGAGGGCTAGTTAAAAGCCAGATTACTGGGCCCCACCCCTAGCGTGTCTGATTCCATGGGTGTAGGGTGGGTCTTGAGAATTGGATTTCTAACATATCCTAGGCGAAGCCGGATGCCAAGTGCATCATTCGCACTTAAATAACCACCACTCCAACTCATACACTTACTGGGTGAAACAGGAGAAAGTATCTCCAAAATTATTCAAAAAGTCTCTCTTCCTCCCTCCTTCTCATAAACAAAATCACACACGTGAGGCAGCTGGCTTTATAAGACCTGATTATATACCTAACTCCTAAGCAGGTAAATTTCTAAAACTAGAAGAAAATGAAAAGGAATAACACATACATAAAATGAACACATCCTTTACGGATGAAGTTTCTTGGCCACTTGTGAGGAAATCTACCAATTCCACATTCCAATCTGAGTCAAAAATAAACTGTCTAGTCAAAGTTAGTCTCTGTTAGTTTGACTCAAAATTCAAGCAGTGACAGCTCTGGTACTGCTGATTGGGAAGAATACTGATTCGATGTCTGGGCTGGAACTGAGGGCTAGAGTCTCTACTTGGACTAAAATTTTGAGGTCATGTAATATGCTGAGGATCCTTCTCCAACATTTTATACCCCTTCCAATATTACAATACAGTAAGAGATACCCACTTTCTTTAATGACCACACTATTTAGGCAAATAAAATCAAGGCACTGGCCTGCTTCCCCTGCAGAGCTAGGAGATAAAAGAAAAAGCCATGGTTCATCTCTTTAGGCAAGAGATCAAAAACTGAAACCACATGTGAGAAGCCTGATTTATGTGTGCCGACGTACATGTTTTTTTCCTGAACACTATATCCATTTTTCTAACTACTTTATTCAATTTGCTTTTGTAAAGTCAGTTAAAGCTCTTGTTTTAAATTGCTTTTAGTATCCATGGCCCCAGATTGTTCACTCAGTTCTGTTTGAATCAAAACTTTGTTTTCCCTTTCAGGTCTCTCATTTCTCTACCCGTTATGCACATTCACACTAAAAGAATCCTCTCCTGGGAGGGTTATTATCATGCCTCTCTTAATGGTACAGTTAAGGTTGTGTCAAAAGGGTGCTTGCATGCTAGGATTAACTACTCTTTTGTAAGATTTGCTGAAATCCAAGTCATTATTTCCAGTTACAGTGGTATCATGGTGAATTTACTCTAAGTAGAAACTGAAAATATTTAAACTCACTGGTGGAGTGAACACAGCCTAGGCAAGTAATGGGGGAAAAAAGGCTAAATCTTATCTTAAACTTGCAGTTAGTTATACTCCTCCAAAGCATAAGGGCATGGAAGAGGATTGGCTTCTAGATTTTCAGGAAGATAAATTGTCTTTCTTGCATTTCATGTTGGTGCATTGTATGTTAAAAAGTATAATAAATGAATTATTTCAGTACTGGGATGGCATATTAAGGAGAGGGGGGGAGAGAGGGAGGGAGAGAGGGAGAGAGAGAGAGAGAGAGAGAGAGAGAGAGAGAGAGAGAGAGAGAGGGAGGGGGTGGGGGGCACTTGTTCAGGCTTTCAGGAGAGGCTGTGATCCCAAGTTTACGTATCCTCAAATTTTTGTTGAGTGCATTAAGGACAACCCTAGCGTGAGCAAAACACAGTGAGAGCATCCAGGTCTTTACTTCAAGTTTTACCACTATCATTGTTTTCTAAATTTCAGTATGAAACATACCTCCTTACAAGAAGGAGACAATAATAGGAGTTTTACTGTACTATTTTTATATCCAAGGAATATAGAACAGTCCCGTCAACATCACAATCCTAAGAGAGAAATTGACTGATGTAGTATGTGCTTACTGTTATACACACACAAACACACATACATACACACACACGTACATCTTAAGTCCTGACTCTACTGAGATGAACGAGATGGAATATAGAATGATTGTTTCTGGGGTTCACACAGATGGCAGTGATAATAAAACCCGAGCAAGGTGAGACTACGTGTTCATGTCTTAATAAACAAAAATTTATCAGGTTGTCAAGAATTCAGTTTTAATAGTTTGTGTTCCCACAATGAAAGCTGTCCAACAGAATTAAAGTAACTCAAAAGGTGGTGCTTTGCCTAAACATTTCCATAGAATTCCTGCATTGTAATATAAATATCTATGTTTTGCAATCTTGAGGTGAAAAAATTGGTATTTGGGTGCTCCCAATTCTATTTAAACTAGTAATTACATGGAGAATCTTTTAAAAAATCACTACATTAATAACTCCTGCATAATTGACAAACTAAAAATAAGGTGAAAGAAATCAAAATAGAATCCTTGCTCTTAGGGGTTTGTTTCATGCATTCAAAATAATTATGTGGGTCTATTACGTCCAGTTCAAATCAAGAAACGCTTCTGGAATGCCAGTGATTGTAAAGATACAGTCTAGGCTGTGTACTGAACAGTGGGGATTAAAGCAAGTTCTTGTCTTCATTAAGTACACAGTCCAATAGCAAAATTAGGTACAATTCAGGCTCCTTATGGTGATTAGTATTATGTGAAATCATTAATTTCTGCAAAAGTGTGAGGCAGTTATAGGAAAAGAAAGATGGAGTATGGCCAAGCAGCGTTTAAGGAAATGTCTCTGAAAGTTTTGGTATTTGAGCTTGACCTTAAACAATGGATAGATCACTGCTTATGTCTCACAACCTCAACAGAATGCCATATCTCATATCTTGGCATGTCAAAGGCATAGAAGAAGCAGAGTCCAATCTATATGTAGGGAATGGGGATGAGTAGTCCTCTGCAATTGGAAGGTGTGTAGCGAAGTGTAATGTGCTTGAAAAAGGAGTCTGGGTGATTAAAGATGTATTTAATTTCTAAAGCCACCTTATGAATCAGCACAGACATCAGTATCCCTATTTTATCAATGAGGAAAAGGAATATAAGAAGTTTAGACCTAACTCTATTTTGAACAGTCTATATAATTCTGTCTTCTCTGGGGCTGAAGTCAGCAAGGCTAGCAGTCAAGAAGGGGAGATGGACATGGAGTGGGAAAGGCCAGGGGACAAATCTGGATCTAGGAGGACTGTGTCTTGTTTCTCACCTCTCCCAATCTCACTGATGGTGATGAGCTCCAGGATAAACTTGCACCTTTCCCACAAAGATGCGCATACGGCTGTCCCAGGATTCAGAAGAGGTAAGGAAGAAGTCTGGTAGAAGCTGGAGGAACTGTGAGCCCATGTACTGCCTCACTCTACAGGAGAGCCAGCAGATCAGAGACAAGTAGGAGTTGCAACAGCACTCATGCCTTCACCTATGCCTTGTAAATCTCATGCAAATTTCTCTTGTGGCCAACACTTACTCAGAACCAGATAGAGAAGGGAATTCTGGCATAGTAATGCTGGTTTAGCTGAATTGACATGTAGAGATTCTAGATAATGTTATATTCCCCTGAAGAGTGATTTTTGTTCGAGCAGGTAATTAATATGACTAGACTTAAACTGCATACTCTGTCTCCTGGGCTTGGGCTGCAGTGGAAATCTTCATTCATTTTCTTCAACTTCCTGGGGTCAGGCTGATGCCTGTGTTGTTCAGCAGTAAGATTTAGGAAGATTTCATATGTATTTCTTCTGTGTCTCCCTTCTTTCTGGGATTTCCCCACCTAAACCTTAGTTTGCCATACCAGCACCAAACTCTGTCCTCTGACACCTCAGGCCAATAAATAAGGTATAGTTTTCTGCTGCCCCAAGCCATATACAATTTGAGAATTTCCTCAAAGGAAAGAAACCCAAAAAGCACCAACAGGCTATTCATTGTGTATAATTCCTTTCTTCCAGGGGTAGCATTACGGACTGAACATTTATGTTCCCCCAAATTCATATGTTGAAGACTTAACCCTCAATGTGATGGTAGTTAGAGGTGGGGTCCTTGGGAGTTAATGAGGTTTAGATGATATCATGAGGGTGGGGACCTCATGATGAGATTAGTGTCCCTACAAGAAGAGGATGAGAGAGACCAGAGCTTGAACTTTCTGAGCACACACAAAAAAGAGGTCATGTGAGCACACAGCAAGATAGCAGCCACTTAGAAGCCAAGAAAAGAAGCCTTGGCATGAAACCTACTTTGTTGGCACCTTGATCTTAGACTTCCCAGCCTCCAGAAGTGTGAGAATTTTTTATTGTTTTAGCCACTCAGTCAATGGTATTTTGTTATGGAGCCCCAAGCAGATTAAGACAGATGTTGGTACCAAGATGTGGTATGTTTTGTAACAAATACCTAAAAATGTGGAAGCAACTTTGGAACCCAGTAATGGGTAGAGTCTAGAAGAGTCTTGAGGTGAATGCTAGAAATATGGACATTTAAGGCAATTCTGGTGAGATCTCGGAAATGAGGAACATGTTATTGGAAACAGGAGAAAATACAACCCTTATTATAAAGTGGCAAAGAACTTGGCTAACCTATGTTCTAGTGTGTTATGGAAAGTAGAACTTATGAGTGATGAAAATGGGCATTTAGCTGAGGAGAATTTTGAGCAAAGTAGTTGGAGAGGCTTGGTTCCTCCTGACTGCTTATGGTAAAACACAAGAAGAGAGAGATGAATAGAAAATATTGTTAAGCAAAAAGGAACCATAACTTAAAGATTCAGAAAATTCTCAACCTGTCCATATTGTAAAAAAGTGAGAAAGCATGTTTGGAAAAGAACATCGAAGGTGTGGCTGGAATACCACTCGGTAAAGAGATTGTAGGTATAATTCATGAACTTAAACAGCCATCACAACAGAAGCAAGGAATAGAGAAGGGATTATATCAGCAGAAACACTGCCAGGTTGTGCTAAAGGAGACAGAGTCACATGGGTAGGTAGAACCCTAGGTATAGCCTAGGTAGAGCTCTAGCAGAGAGCCATAAGATGGTGCCCCATGGAGCCAAAGGGGTAGGTCTGCCGCAGGCCTGCAGGGCAGAGCAATGAACCAAAGAGGATGATTCTTGAGCCTTAAGATCTAATGGAATTTGTCTTGCCATGTTTGGACTTACTGATATCTGTCACTCTTCTTTCTCATTTCTCTTTTTTGGAATGAGGATGTCCACCCTATGCACGTCCCACCTTAAATTTCTACTGTTTAAGCCACCTGGTCTATGGTATTTTGCAATGGCAGCCTGAGCAGACTAAGACATGTAGTCTCCACTACAGTTTCAGCCTTCAAATAGTGTGCTGTGCATTTTTTTGCTAGAATATGTAATTATTCTCTGTGGATTAGTCTGATTAAGCTATTCCACTATTACCAGAAATCAGACCTATTTCTTGATGGCAATATATTATTAACAAAATAAATCATGTTTCAGAAGTGTGTTCCATATATAATGCCTACATTTCTAAATAAACATGTATATATGTATAGAAACAAAGATCTGGAGGGACTTTCAGCAAAATATTGAGTAGTTGTGTTACAGTGGTGAGTTTGTGGGGTGTTTTTTTTTTTTCTATTTTCTCATCACATTTTCTGTTTTCTTACACTGATCATGTAATATTGTATTATTTTAAAACTAAGTATAGAATAAGGTGAAATAAAGAAAAGCAAGTTAAGCAAAAATATTATGCTGATGTCAGTTCACTTTTGTAATATTTTTGTCGTGATTTGAGACTAACCAAAATCAAGAAATTTGTTTTTATTGCTAATTTATGTGCACCCAGTGACCTCATTCACTATTAAAAGTTAATACTTGGATCTAAAGTCAGCAAGTCTGGCAGTATTCACTGGGAACTAGCAAATGTTAGAATCAGCTTGAATGTTTTATTTTGTAATCATGACACTATGTACTCATATATTAAATAATCCTTTGCACATCAGTTTACTACAGTGGTGTGCTTTAGTATTTTTTATTTTCTTAAAAATTGGAATTCCCATTTTCTACATAAATTGCCAACTGATATTCTCTCTCCCTTTATCCCCTCCCTCCCCTCTTGTTTCTCCCCACCATTCTTCCTTCTAATATTTACCAATTTTATACTCTGCCAAATATTACACTAGGCTCTGGAGATCCAGAGTTGAATAAACTCTGGTTTCTCAAGAGGACTATTTGGGATGACAGACAAGTGCATGAACTATTACAATGTGATATCATGATGGCTGAAAAGGGTATGCACAAGGGGCTGAGCATCTCTAGAAAATCAGGAGAGCAAAGACTCGCTGCTTCTGAATGGCTTTTATAAGAAAAGATATAACCAACTTATTCAGGTAGTTTATCTCCATTTTCTCCCCTATAGATTCATATTTAAATTATGATTTTTCATTTTATGTTCTCTTTTAGTAGGTAGGGACAAAGGAGAGCTGTTTCATATCAAGTAATAATTTTATAATAATCATAATTTATATTTCAGAGCTATTTTTTTTACTTTTAAAAGTACTAAAAGAACCTGTATAGCCACCTAAGGGTTGATTCAGTCATGATTAGCACAATAGTGACAGAATCACATTTCTCTTACAATCTAGATCAACCATATGAAAGTTGAGAAAAATCAGTGCCTTTTAGCCGATGAGAGATTTGTAAGTATCAAAATGACTCTAGTATTAGCATTTGGATCAAGCCTGACTTAAAGAGACATAAAACTAAAGTTTTTCACAGTAGTTTTAAATGACTTACGATGAAGCTGATGGATCTCCTACATTAGGCAGAGAAAACTAAAATCCCTCAAGGAAACACTTAACATGAATAAAAAAACAAGGAATATTAATACAGTCCATCTGTGGGTCCTGCATATTTTATTTCCTTCATAGTTCATATAACGTTCATTAAAAACATAGTGCCTTCATGCATATTTGAAGTAAAACTCCCCTCTGACTTTACTGGGTAAAGTATGCAAGATAACAAATGCAGTTAGCCTTTAAATGAACTCATCAGAAGTGAAGGGTGCTTTACAACTAGTGATGGGCAGAACTTGGGAATTTGGGGAGGTTGGCACACGTTTGAATATTTTATCTGAGGCTAATGTGAACTATTTGATTCAGCATTGTGGGGTTGAAAGTCTCACAGGAACAGGAATTAGCACAATCAGCACCATCGCAGTCATACAGAAGTTAACATTTGTTAGGCAGATGAATTTTTGTGTGAAACATAAAAATAGGATATTTTTTCCCCCTGTAACCTACTGTAGAGACCCATGAGGAACCATAAATCTGAAATATTGTGCCTTTTGAAAAGAGAATGTCAAAGATTAATTACTTCTATGAGAACAGCACAGAGCTTCTGCATGATTCACACTGACAGAGAAAATATCCCCTGTAATTTGAAAGGGGGGAAAAAAGGATATTTCTTACATATAGTCAGGAGAAAAATCTTGAAAAATAAAGTTATCATCCCATTTTATACATAAATTTTTAAAGATATTTACCTTTTGGAAAAATAGATATAGATATGCCTTTTTATTTCCACATGTGTTCTTTAAATTAATATATGAGACATTTAACCAGTTCAGGTCTTATTCATAAAATATGTAAATTCAATGACTACTAGCTTCTCTTTAACTATCTTCCACACTGCCAACTACCTCAAAGTGTAAATCACATGAAGTCTCACTCTGACAAGTTTTTGGAACAATAGAACCAGGTTACATTCATCTCAGCATCTTGGTGCCCCGTATGTCCACAGGGACTATGAATCCAAAATGGGGATGTGAACAACATACGACATAAAAAGTTCAGCTCAATTCCAGTCAAGAAAATGTATTCTCATAGTAACTCCTTCCACAATCTTGGTTATTTTCCAGGCATGAGGGAAAGTTTGCCGTGATACCACCAAGCTCCTTGTCTTGGTTTATCCCAAAATGTTTTTTGTGACTTTATGATCTGAGCTATAAGGGATTTCTGGGGGTCCTTGAATGAAGCCTGTTTAAGCTCATAAGGAAATAAGGCACATTGTGAGCCACTAGAGGAAGGCAGGACATTCCTGACCCCCACAGTACTCTGTTGGCTAACTATGCTGTTCATTCAGAAAATGTACTGCACTTTGAAGCTTCACTTAACCCAAGCAGAGAGCAAAGGGGGAGAAGGAATCAAAGTAGGGAGGGCAATGAGTCTTGGCTTGGGACTGCTCAGGAATGATTTTTAGAGGGCTTAGGTGGGGAAGCACAAGGAAGAAAAATTAGAGCAGAGAAGGAGGAACCAGGTAGAGTGATTAAGAGCCTAGACTTTGGAAGAATGCAGCCTCAGCTTCACTGCTTGCTTCACCACTCTATCGAATTGGTTTGGGCACAACCCATAATGCTTTTAAGTTCCAGGATTTTGTTTTCCATCTATACGCTTCACACATTTACAGTATCTTTTTCATAGCATTATTGTGAAATTTAAAATGAAATAACAGTAGTAATAATAAAACTACATTACAGTACTTCATAATTACACTTAATATGGTTACATAGTCCCTAGCAAATATTATGATCTTCAACATCATTATTTTTATTAGGGTGCTACTCTGATTTTTATATCAGCTCTGTTTTTATATTTGCAGTACTGGTTAGATGAGTCTCCATAATTCTCCAGACCTTCGTTTCTCAACTCAGGAATGGCAAGGATCGGTCGACTAGTCTCCAGGGACTCATCTAACGTTAACAATCTATGACTTGGTCTACTTTTACAGACTGCACTTCTGAGAGTCACCAACTATACACACATATTCACATGGAATTCCAAATTGGGGGGTTTTATATGGTGAATAGAAACGGAAAAATAATCTAAGAAAATAATTACAGGCAGAACATATGATAGAAAGTTCTCATAAAAATCCCTGCTTATTTCCAAAGTCTGTTTTTACACTAATGCATTCCCCATGAGACTGCCCAAATGCAATTTAGAGAGACACTGAATTGGATTCAGAAAGTTGAGTGTTTTATGAATTTTTGTCTCTAAGTGACATATGCCTTTCTGCAAAATCAGAAAATAGATTTGTTCAGTGCATGGAGTGGAGTATTACTGATGTAATTGGGTAAGCCTGGCAAGATATGTTCGATTTTAGTTGATGACACTGAATAAATCTGTCAGGAATAAATTGAGTATTTATGGAAGTTTCAATGTACCTATGAACACGGACCAGCACAGAAATCTGAGTGCTTGATCAGAATTTCCTATATAGATTCAAAAGCATTATGAAAATTGACTCAAATGTAGAGGAAAAGGCAACTGTTGAAACCCAGCAGTTTATAAGACAACAGCTTCTCCACAGATGAAAAAGGAGCCCATTGGAGTTGTGTGTGTATAAGCTGGTGTGCAATGCTGTGATACAAAAGTTTACCAGTGAGCCTCATTTCTTTTGGATCTCTTAGTAAACCTAGCTTGATCCAGCTTTCTGGTCTTTCTTGCCGAAACTAACATAAATCCTAATGCATTTGATTTGACTACATTTATAGTGGATGGTATGATGGTCAAAATTGCATCCTCACAGACTCCTAGCAAAGAGGACTGAGGATGAAATAGGACTTATGACTGGCACACAATACATAGCACTTAAAATAATATTAGTTGGAGAACATACCTTGTACTATTTCAACTTTTGAGGTGTGTTTTATGATTCATTATACAGACTATCTTGGTGAATGTTCCAGGTACACTTACATAAATTATGTATTCTACATTTGTTGGGTATATTATTCTGTAAATGTCAATAATTGGGTCAAATTGGTTGATAATATTGTTCAGACCTCCTCTATTTACTACTGATATTTTTCAAGTTATTCTATTAATTACTGAGGGAGAAGGGTTAAAATCTCTCATTGTGATTTTTAATTTTTTTCTCCATTTAGTTTCTGTCAGTTTTCTCTTAACTACTTTGAGGATCTGTTATTAGATGTAAATACGATTAAGATCTTATACCAGTCGGATTTCTCACTCTTTATCATTGTGAAATAATACTTCTTATGATTAGTAATATTTTTGTCCTGAAGTCTACTTGTCTGATATTGATATACTCATGCCAAATCTGTGTACTTACTGATAGCAGGTACATATGTTTCATTTTTACAACCTGTCTGTATCTTTCTATCTAAAGTGTGTCTCTTATAGACACATCTGTTTTTTGTCTTGCTTTTTTACTTCTACCCAGTTCAATAATCTTCACCTTGAGATTATAATTTTTCTTCCATTAACATTTAATATAATTACTGACATGGTTGGGTTTATGTATACATTTTATTATTTTCTTTTTCTTCTGTGCCATCTCTTATTTGTTTTTCTGTTTCTCATTTTCTGATTTTGAGGGTGATAATCAAAAATTTTAGAATGTTTCATTTTATTGTCTTTATTGGATTTTTAGCTGTAACTCCTGTCTTTCTTATATTTTTGTGATTGCCCCAGGGCTAGCAATATGCAACTTTAACTTATTAAAGTCTACTTAGAGTTAATATTATCCTGCTTTAAACATCACATTTCACAGTTCCTAACCATACTTTACATGTTTTTCTTCACAAATACAATAATAAAAACACTGTTAAAGAATTGAAAAAGCAAGAAAAATTGTAAAACATATATATGACTAAGGAGTTATTTCTGGTATATACAAAGAAATCTTAGAATGGACAATAAGACGAAGACCAATGAAAATATGTGAAAATGATCTGAATAGCTACTTCACCAAATAAGATATATGGGTGCCAAATAAACACATGAAAATATATTCAGCATCAGTAGTCGTTAGAGAAATATAAACTGCAACCATGAGATACAATTGCAAGTCAATTATAGTGTCTAAGATTAAAAAGAGTACGAATACCAAGCACTGGCTAGAATGTGTGCTAATAGAAAATCTCATACACTGCTGGTAGGAATTTAAAATGGAGTGGCACTCTGTAACCTCACCCTTGAAAGGCCCCAGTCAACCTAGTTCAGTCCAATATACCCCCCACTCCCAATTAAAAAGTCACTTGCTGAAAAAATTTTTCTCCAAACCACTTAAGTGTTCCCTATTACACAAATTTATCCCTTGTCAAAAAAGACCCATTTTTTTCTATTCTCTTAAAATTTTCCCATTTGAACCAAAACCTGAATCATTAGTGATTGAATTTCTTTTTTCTTTATTTTTAGGATTAGGAGGAGCTCAGTCTTTAGAGCATAATGCCTTATCTCAGTCCCTTTGAAGGAAAGGAAATGGGGGGTCTTGGTTGTGGAGAGGGGAGTACCTGCCGCTTCCCCACCCTTAGGATGAATTTTTCCTAATACAGACATCATCATCAACAATAAAAGTGCCAAAGTGCTGCTACATTAACATCAAATTGAATATTTATATTTTTCTATACAAATACATTTCAAATAAATATGAGTTTCCTTCAGCACAATTTAATAAGAAAGGTGAAAACTGTCACCTTTGGAGATCTATTTCACCTTGAACTTAAGCTATCTAGAGTGCATTAATACAGTCCCACCAAGAATAAAGGAAGTACAGTTGGTGCTTTATGTATTTCTTTCAACTAGAAGATCCCTAAGATACAGATCCTAACAAACTGTTCTAAGGATCATCCAGGACAAAATATTTTTGATGTCACAGTAACTAGGAAGACCTTGATGAGGATAACAGTTTCCAATCTAAATTGAAGTTTCCTATAACTCATCCTGGGGCAGAATCTAATCTCAGTACAAGAGTTAACTCAGCACTGTAGGGCAACATGAATAGGGTCCGATCTCCAGGAAGAAAGCAGATAACTCAGTGTTATCTCAGTGATGAACACAACCCTGAATAAGTGCACCCCTATGGAAGACCTTTGTGGGAGTTCTGGTTTAAAAAACAAAATTGAAAACATCTCCATGAACAGGTTGAGAATAGATTCAAGTGAAGGATCTGAGAAGATATAAACACAAACAAACAAAAATTTAAAAGAAGAAACACTTCATTTTTAAAAATATCAACTGTTGCATAGGTGTCTTAGCCTGGGTTCCTCCAAAGCAGATCCTGAGGTCAAGTTGTACATGTAAGTATTTTTCCCTGCCTCTTAGAGGAGGGAGGATTGAGAGCAAGGGACAGAAGTTTCACTGGGAAGATGGAAAGTCATGGAGGATGTATATAAAGTTATATACTAATTTCCTCCATTATATCCTTTGAGATAAAAAAAAATTACTGTTTTCCCCCTCTGGATAATGTGGGAGTTTTGATATTTGGCAGGCCCCATAGGAAAACCTGGGTTTTATTTCCTTCATGTACAATTATAGCTCTCTGTCTCAGCCTAAATTGCAACATATTTTCTCTCCTCTAAAAGTTGGGACAAATCTAAAAGTACATTTATGTTAGTTTTGGAATTTTTCAACTGACAAGTTTCCCAATAACATTATCTGCATTAAAGTATTTCATTGTAAGCATCCTTAATATAAGTTCATTTGATGCTCTGCAAATGTATCTTTTGTTGTCAGGGAATTTAGGCTTCACTTTTTATGAAACACAATAAATTATACATATAACATATTTCATATCCTTACAACCAGAAAGTAAACCTGTCACCATCCAACTGAAAATAGGTCCCTGATTGATATAGTACTTTGCCGAGTAGCCTCTGTGAAGTGATTGACCCTCTTGTGGCTCAAAAATTTGTGCATCTCAGCAGTGATTATTCATCTGTCCATCACCCTTTTATACGACATTGTTTTGTGTTTGATTTAATTCAACAAACCTATACTGAATATATGCTATGCATCAGGAACTGTGTTTTGCTGGGGAAAAAAGAGATTAAGACACTCTACCTGTCTTTGCAGAGCTCACAATCTAATGAAAGAAGCAGAGATATCCAAATTCCTTATAATACAAGCAAAGTGATAATAGAGATAAATGATAAATTCCAGGAAAGCTAACTAAAGTAAAAATCAAGCTTGCCTGAAGATGAGAGAGAATGGGAAATTTTATACAGGAAGAAAACAGGAATTAACACTGAACTGGGTATTAAAGATTATGTTGACGTTTGCCAAGTGGACATGAGACAGAGAGAAGGGATTCAGATTTTTTTGAGATAGACCAGTATATACATAAATATACTGGGAAGTCAAATGACCTGCTGTGTTTGGGGACTGGCAAGTGTACCCACTAAGAAAAGATGGAGAAAAAAATGAGTGAGGATGAAAAGAAAGAATAAGCCTAGTTATAAAGAGCACTGATTCCTCGCCAAGAAATTTGGAGTTTTTCATGATCTGCCAGATGTTACCAAAAACACCTTACCTGCTAGGCTGCCAAGATGTCTCTAGAATTAGATGGTTTCCTCCTGCAGCCAATAAAGCCATTTTTAGCCACAGCCCTCGGTCTTCTTAAAATTCGGGAATACATTACAAAATCTCTAGATTTCACTCTTGGGAGGAAAAGAGAAACTTCACTGGGGTTGGAGTAGGCTTTTGAACACTAAACTACCCCGCTGACCAATATCATCTTTGACACTGGGAGAAGAAAATAAAGAACTGGCCCTGGCCAGTAGAGAGAAATAGCTGTCTTAGAATAACAAACACCGCCATGACTTGGTTTGTATACTTATTTGAGTAAAAATAAATGAAAGTGAGAAGATTTTAGCACTTGTAAGTTTATACACTTGGACCTCATTTTAGTGCTTGGAAGAAGAGAGCTTGTAAGCAGACTTCCCCAGAAGGGGTAGGAGAGAGAGAAAGTAAAGACATAAAGTCAGTAAACAAATCCATGAGGCTCTACCAAATGATCCTGTTTCCCCTTGAATGCTGTATCTGCACGAAATGCACACTGATGACAAACGGAATACCTCCACTTACTGGCAGGGCAATCCAGAGAGCTCGCAACTTCTGAGGTATAGCTCCAATTTCTATCCTCTGAGAAAACTTTCCTTTCCTTATGAAGTTCTTTAGAATTCTCCCTTGGGGTTTCGTTGCCTACAATGATGAAAAGACAGGCAAAGAAAGGAAACATCAGATGGAACCCAAATGATGAGAATAAACATGAAGGGAGTTTCCAAGGGCCATTTGCTGCTGAATGAGCATAGTCACATGCTATGGTGCATACGTCACGCGATCCAGGTTCAGCCTAGTGCCAGAGATCAATACCCATTACTAATCAAAATGGCCTGAGAATCATAGTGCTACAATCACATAAGTGAGAGGAAGCGGCTTTTATTGTACTCTCAACATTGACAGCCAAACATGTGCTTCAAGGCTAGAAATTAGTGGAAGGGATAATTATCAACTAGCATTGGAATGGTATTCTTATTCTCCAAACTAATGTTTCCATGTGCAGGAAATTCCCAAGAGCTACACACACGGCTTAGCGGTACACTTCTACCTTACTTCTCCACATATAACTACCCACCGTGAGTGGACACTTTTCTCAGTTAGGAAGAGCTAATTTCTTATAAGGCAGTGAGCACTGAAGATTCAGTCTCTTTTCTTCACTCTCCTCCCTTGACCGTTTAAGTTTAATGATTCAGAACCTCTCTGCAGAAATCACATCTTTCCTTATGTGGGTTGTCCCAAAGCCACACTGGGGGATGGGTGAGGCTAATGATCTAAGTCAGGGGAGGATAAAACTTGAGAAAGCTTGCTTGTTCTCAGAAATAAGTCACATTCCCCAATCAGCATTATCTGTCATACAGATGATATTTCAATTTTTATTTTCCACACTCTTCTATGTTCTCATTGAAACCAAACTAATGCAAAATCCAGAGTCTAGTCATAGAAGATATAGGATCCCAATAAATATCATTGCAGTTCAGAAGCGGTACTATCTTTACTTTCTTCTTAGTGCTGTGTGTAGGTGTGCATGTGTAAAACTAAATGAAAAGTTGCTAAGTTCATAAAAGCCGTGAAAGTACAGTAGAGTGGAAAGGTAATAAACTGGGTCATGGATATGCTATTAATTATCTGGGGAACTTGTATAAATGACTTAAACTCTATTCTCTAATTTCCTCCTCTCTAGTAATTATTGAATACAATATCTTTATTTTAAGATATTTCGCATTCTGAAATTCCAAAATGCTAGTTCTCTGTTTACTATTTACATGACTCACTTTTGCTTTCCTGGGTTATGGATAGCTGTGACCTGTTCGTGGTAATAGACACACACACACACACACACACACACACATAAATGCTTAGTGAATAGAAAGAAAAAAAGTGATTATGTGTATTACCAATAAATTAAAACCATATTGAACATGCTTATTCATTTATTTGACAAAAGCAGCAAAGCAAGGGAATTCTGCCATCAAAGTTTGAATGGTGGTAGACTGATAGAGCAATACTGAAAATACTAATTTAGAGACTGAAAGATTATTAATGAGCAAATATTTACTCTTTCCTTCAACCATCAAGGGAAGAATGTGTTTCCCCATCTCAAAAATGTTGGACTTGGCCATATAAGTGATTTGGGGTAATGGGATGTAAGTAAAACTACAGTTTAAAGTTCTTATCTGGGGCCTTAAGAGACATCTCATGTCTCTTCTTCCCCTTGCCTTTCTACCACGAGAAGAACATGCCTTGGTTATTGGCCATTCAGTGCTGATGAGGACACACGGAGAAGAACTGGACCCAACCCAGAACTAGGAGCCAAGCTAAGAAGAGCCCAGGTTAGATCAGTTGAAACTTATCTGATCCACAGATACCAGACTAAGAAAAAGATCTCTATCATTTTATGTTTCTAATATATTGTGGTTGTCTTTCATGCAGCATTAAACAGCTAAAGACAAATGTTAGTATGAATGTGGAAAAAAGAGAACACTTAAACACTGTTAGTGGGAATGTAAATTGGTACAGCTGTTATGGAAAAGAATATAGAAGTTTCTCAAAAAAATTAAAAATAGAATTATCATATGATCCAGCAATCCCACTACTAAGTATATATCCAAAGGATATGAAATCAGAATCTTGAAGAAATATCTGTGCTCCCATGTTCACTGAAGCATTATTCACAGTAGCCAAAATATGGAAACAACATAAATATCCTTCAAAAGATGAGTGGATAAAGAAAATGGAGTTTGTGTATATAAACAAAATATTATTCAGCTATATAAAAGGAAAACCTGCCATTTGTAACAACATGTATGAACCTGGAAGGCTTTATGCTAAGTGAATTATGCCAGACAGAGAAGGACAAATACTGTATGGTATTACTTATATGTGGAATCTTTAAAAGAGGTGAACTTATAGAAATAGAGAATAAGAGAATAGAATGGTGGTTGCCAGGAGCTAGGAGAAGAAGAGGGGGAAATGGGGAGATATAGGTCAAAGGGTACAAACTTTCAATTACAAGAAGAATAAGTTCTGAGACTCTCACATACAGCATGGTGACCATAGTTAATAATACCTTATATACTTGAAAGTTGCTGAGCATAGATTTAAGCTTTCTCACTTCACACACACAAGAAAGAATTAACTGTATGAGTAATACATGTTTAATTATCTTGATCTTGGTAATCATTCCACAATGTATATGTGTAACAAACCATGTCATATACTTTTAAAAAATATATAATTATATTTGTCAATTATTCCTCAATAGAATTGGAGAAAATAGCTGACTTGTGCCAAGACTCAACAAGTTCCATTGCACACTTTACTTTTTATAAAATTCAAAGTCACAGCACAGTCAGTAAATGCATTTATTATTTTTACATATCTTCAGGTAATTCGGCTTGAAAAGACCACCTGATATGTAAGAGGACTATCTTCTACCACACTCACCTTGGATAGAACTGCATAATTAACTTCACTTACTTTTACCTTCAGCAACCATGAGTTGAAACACCACCATTAACAGAAACTTCAACTGTCCCTGCTACACTCTAAAGAGGCATCACCATGGCTCAGGGGAGACTGACTTAGTTAAATATTAGTACAACTTTCATTGCTTCTTCATGACATGGTGAGTCTCGCTGAGGCCTTGAACCTTCCAGAAGTAGTTGTACCAAACCAGCAAGAGATTTCACTTTCAATAAGTGGCTGAAGAGAATTTATATTATTAACATATTGGAGTGTTATAATGCTTTCATCAGCCACCTGAAGCTCTAGGTTACTTCTACCAAGCAAGACTCTGGATTCTTTCCTTTGTTAACATTAAAACACTCCACAGCTGTACTTCTACAAACTTCAGATCCTTACAACTCAACATCAAAGAAAACAAACAACCCAATTAAAAATGGGCAGAAGACTTGAATAGACATTTACCAAAGAGGAAATGCAGATAGCCAACAGGCACATGAAAAGATGCTCAACATTGCTAATCATCAGGGAAATGGGAATCAAAACCACAATGAGATATCACCTCACACCTGTCAGAATGGCTATCATCAAAAAGGGATCTGTGTTTTAACAAACCTCCCAGGTAATTCTGACACATGCTAAAGTTTGGAACCCCTGGTAAGGAGTTCAAGTTTTGGTGATAGGGCCAAATGGAAAGATTGGTGCCAGGTTGTAGAGGGACTTGTGAACAGCCCAAGTAGCCTGGACTTTGCCATAGGCAATTGTGTAGAGAGCAGTGATCAGGATGTAATTGTCTTATGTTGGGGAGAGAGCTGAATGGTGTAGACTTAGGTGAGTCTCCTAGTCAATCTTTTTATGTTTGAAATGTTTCTATAATTTGGTATTCTTTCTTTAATAAACTGTTCATTTATGCATTTATTGTATTTCTATAAGATTACAGCTTTGTTATAAATCTTTGCTCTTTTAATTTGAGGTGAGTAAAATTCTGAGATATTACTGATAATAATATTCATCTTAGTGAGTTAAGTTTTTGGAGAAGTAATCTAATACTTCTATCCTTGATATTAAAAAAAGTATTTTCTTCGAATTATAATCTTATCAGAAGACATTTCTCCATAAGCTGCATTCTTTTGCAGTTTGGAATGATTCATCATGTCTTTTTCTCCAGAAATAGACCTCTTCAAGGAGTTCCTAAAAGGACATTGTTAAGAAAATATCCTCATGAACTTTATTACCTTCTCACTGGAATTTTCACTTTGAATAGTCCAATTCATATTTCAGCATTCAATAGCCAAAGTCCACACTCTCTAATGATAGAATGAAGTGCACTAATTAGACCCACTTGACAGTTCCTGAGGCAGGAGAATGAAGGAAAAAAAGAATCAAATTCCCTTAGAGATCATTTTTAAAGAGTAAATACCTGCTTTCCCAAATGGAGACCCTTTGAAATAAGTGGGTACTTATATTTTGGCTGCCACTTTAGGAAGCATCAAGTGACCGTTACAACAAATCTGGGAGTCATTCTCCCACTCCATCTCCCTATCCCTTACCTCCTGTAGGGAGTTAAAGATAAGAATGTAAGGGAAACACACCTACTTCAAAGAGACCTGTTTTTCTCACTGTGCTCTAAAAAGTGTAAGGGCTATTTTGTTTTCTCTTTCCATACCAGTTTTCACTTATATGTATGTATTTGTCAGCTTGTTTCTTTATTTTTATGTTCATGTATTTACTTATTTAGTGAAAATGACTGAGGTGCATTTTCTGACTTCTCTATTTTTTATTTTTTCAATTTCTCCTTTGTTCTCCCTTAGTATCTAGTCTCCACTTTCATGGAGAAGTATCTACCAGTAGGGTTTTATTGACAAATAGGAGGGATGTACCCAGTGTTAGAGAAATTTAATTAAAAATAAAATCTCCTCCCAATTCAGAAAACCACTCTCCTCAAAGAGGTTTCCAAAAGAATTTTTTTTATTGAATAAGGATTAAGCCAGATGTGCATCACAGGTAATTCAATAAGGAGACTGCAAAGACAGAGAAAAAAATCTCATATTTTTATAAAGCCAAGCAACCCATTGCATACATGCTCTCAAGATAAACAATAACTAGTCCCAAGTAGGAGGACTTGACAGCGCTACTTGTCACACATAGTTTACCCTAGATCCACCTGGTCATTGGGGTGGCCATCTGTGCTAACTAAATGTCTTTTTCCAAAGGAAAAATAAACTTCTTATAGCTTTATGACAGAAAGCAGTTTGGGAGAAAGACATCAGCCCCACTAAAGGAAGGCTACTACCCTCACATAGAAACTGCAAGGTAAGGGTGTTATCTTCCTTGATGATTACATTTGAAAGATGTGGTTCCCAGGTCCTTAAAGAGACATTTCTGGATCCTAAAGCTGGTAAGAGGATTATTTAGCTTTTTAAAAATTTACAGTACATTTCAACCAGAGAAAGAAGTTTCCATTACAAGCTTTCTAAAATAAATGTTCTAAGAAAAGAGAGTGGGGTGAAGTCTCTTCTCTTACTTTTAACAAGAAGGATTAAGCCTTTTGTTTTAAATTTGTAATTATCCTTACATCAGCCAAATACATCACACTAGGAATCAGAAAATTAGGCATCAGTCCTTTATTTCTCACTCAGCGGCTGTTACTTAGCATTCTATGAACCTCAGTTTCTATTAGGAGTTTAGGCTAATAACCACAAAATATCTAAGACCTTATATATAATGTGCCAACAGCACAAGGACCAGCAGCAGTAGGGCTTGTTGGATAAACATGATCTCAGACTCCCTTCAAATACTAAGTCAATGTACGTAATTTAAGAGTACTTCTGATGATTCAGCATGTATTTAAGTTTCAGAAGCATTACTCTAAAGTCATGGTTCTCAAAGTGTGGCCTTAGACCAGGAGCACCAGCATCATCAAGAAACCTATCATAAATGGAAAATTTGAGCCCCATCCAGATCTACTAAATTACAAATCCTGAGTACAGTATCCAATAATTGTATAATTGTGTGTGCGTGTGTGTATTTGAGTAAGATTTGCTGAGATAAAATCTACATATTGTAAAATTAATGCTTTTCAGATTACAAACCAATTAATTCTGACAGTCTTGTAACCATGACCACCATCAAGACATAAACATTCCTATTACCCCTAAAAGTTTCATTGTTTCCCTTTATACTTAATTCTCTACTTAACCTCTAATCCTAACGATGACTAATCTGTTTTACAACCCTATAGTTTTGCTTTTCCTAATGTCATATATGTAAAATAATACATTGTATAGACATTTGAGTCCAGCTTCTTTCACTTGGTGTAATGCATTTGAGAATCATTCATGTGTATTGTTTTTTACTATATATTTTTGAATTTTCTAACTATTTTTCTGTTATTGACTTCTAGTTTTATACCATTATAGTCAGAAATATGATTTAATATGATTTCAATCTTCTTGAATTTGTTAAGACTTGTTCTGTGGCCTAACATTTTATCTATTCTGGAGAATGTTCCATGTGTGCTTAAGAAGAATGCTGCTGCAGGATGGAATATTTTGTGTATGTCTGTTAGGTCCATTTTGTCTAGCCAATGATGAAAGTGGAGTACTGAAGTCTGTTACTATTGTTGTACTGCTGTCTATTTCTCATTTCAAATGAAAAGGAGAGACCACTTACAAACTCATTTTATGAGGCCAGCATTATTATGGAAGAAAGCCAGAAAAGTATACTACAAGAAAACAAAATTACAAGCCAATATTCCTGCTAAAAATAGATGCAAACTCTCAGCAAAATACTAGCAAACTGAATTCAACAGTACATGAAAAAGATCATACTCTATGACAAAGTGGGATTTATCCCTCGGACGCAAGGATGGTTTGATTTATGCAAATCAATAAGTGTGATACACCACATTAACAAGTGAAGGTTAAAAAATCATATGATCGGGCTTCCCTGGTGGCGCAGTGATTGAGAGTCCACCTGCCGATGCAAGGAACACAGGTTCATGCCCTGGTCTGGGAAGATCCCACATGCCACGGAGCAGCTGGGCCCGTGAGCCATGGCCACTGAGCCTGTGCGTCTGGAGCCTGTGCTCGGCAATGGGAGAGGCCACAACAGTGAGAGGGCCGCATACAGGAAAAAAAAAAAAAACATGATCATTTCATATGACTTTGAAAATTTAACATCTTTTCCTGATAAAAACTCTTGAATTAGGCATAGTAGAAATGTACCTCAACATTATAAAGGCCGTATATAAGAAGTCCATAGCTAACATCACATTCAGTGCTGAAAACTTATAGCTTTTTTTCTAATATCAGCAACAAGTCAAGGATGCCCATTCTCACCACTTCTCTCCAACACAGTACTAGAAATGCAAGCCAGAGCAATTAGACCAGAAAAAAATATAAAAGGCCTTCAAATCAGAAAGGAAGAAGTAAAATTGTGTCTGTTTGTAGATGAAATGATCTTATATATAGAAAATACTAAAGACTCTACCCAATAAACTAATAACTGAGTTCAGTAAAGACAATCTCAGAGACCTCTGGGACAACACTAAACTCACCAGCATTCGAATTATAGGGGTACCCAGAAGAAGAAGAGAAAAAGAAAGGGTCTGAGAAAATATTTGAAGAGATTATAGTCGAAAACTTCCCTAACATGGGAAAGGAAATAGTCACCAAGCCCAGGAAGAACAGAGAGTCCCATACAGGATAAACCCTAGGAAAAACACACCAAGACACATATTAATCAAATTAACAAAAATTAATTCAAAGAAAAATATTAAAAGCAACAAGGGAAAAAAAAATCATACAGAGGAATCCCCATAAGGTTATCAGCTGATTTTTAAGTGGAAACTCTACAGGTCAGAAGGGAGTGGCAGGATATACTAAAAGTTATGAAGAGAAAACGTACAACCAAGATTACTCTACCTAGCAAGGCTCTCTTTCAGATTTGATGGAGAATTCAAAAGCTTTTCAGACAAACAAAAGCTAAGAGAATTCAGCACCACCAAACCAGCTTTACAACAATGCTAAAAAAATTTATCTAAGCAGGAAACACAAGAGAAGGAAAAGACCCACAAAAACAAATGCAAAAAAATTAGGAAAATGGTAATAGGAACATATATATTGATAATAACCTTGAATGTAAATGGATTAAATGCCCCAACCAAAAGACAAAGACTGGCTGAATGGATACAAAAACAAGACCCATATATATGCTGTCTACAAGAGACCCACTTCAGACCTAGGAACACATACAGACTGAAAGTGAAGGGATGGAAAAAGATATTCCATGCAAATGGAAATCAAAAGAAAGCTGGAGTAGCAATTCTCATATCAGACAAAATAGACTTTAAAATAAAGACTATTACAAGACACAAAGAAGAACAGTACATAATGATCAAGGGATCAATCCAAGAAGAAGATATAACAATTATAAATGTTTATGCACTCAACATAGGAGCACCTCAATACATAAGACAAATGCTAACAACCATGAAAGAAGAAAGCAACAGTAACACAATAATAGTAGGGGGGCTTCCCTGGTGGTGCAGTGGTTGAGAGTCCGCCTGCTGATACAGGGGACATGGGTTCGTGCCCCGGTCCGGGAAGATCCCACATGCCACAGAGCGGCTGGGCCCGTGAGCCATGGCCGCTGAGCCTGTGCATCTGGAGCCTGTGCTCTGCAATGGGAGAGGCCACAACAGTGAGAGGCCCGCGTACCACAAAATATATATATATAAAATAATAGTAGGGGACTTTAACACCACACTTATGCCAATGGACAGATCATCCAAAATAAAAATAAATTAGGAGACACAAGCTTTAAATGACACAATAGACCAGATAGATCTAATTGATATTTATAGAACATTCCACCCCAAAGTGGCAGAATACACTTTCTTCTCAAGTGAACACAGAACATTCTCCAGGATAGATCACATCTTGGGGCACAAATCAAGCCGTGGAAAATTTAAGAAAACTGAAGTAGTATCAAGCATCTTTTCTGACCACAACGCTATGAGATTGGAAATCAATTATAGGAAAAAAAGCTGTAAAAAACACAAATACATGGAGGCTAAACAGTGTGCTACTAAATAACCAAGAGATCAGTTAAGAAATCAAAGAAGAAATAAAAACAAATACCTAGAGAAATATAACAATGAAAACACAATGACCCAAAACCTATTGGACACAGCAAAAGAAGTTCCAAGAGGGAAGTTTATAGCACTTCAACCTCACCTCAAGAAACAAGAAAAATCTCAAATAAACAATTTAACCCTACACTTAAAACAACCAGAGAAAGAAGAACAAAGAAAACCCAAAGTCAGTAGACGGAAAGATATCATAAGGATGAGAACATAAATAAATGAAATAGAAACAAAGGACACAATAGCAAAGATCAATAAAACTAAAAGCTAGTTCTTTGAGAAGATAAACAAAATTGATAAACCCTTAGCAAGGCTCGTCAAGAAAAAAAGGGAGAAGATGCAAATGAATAAAATTAGAAATGAAAAAGGAGAAATCACAACTGACACTCCAGAAAAACAAAGGATTATAAGAGACTACTACAAACAACTATATGCCAATAAAATGGACAACCACGAAGAAATGGACAAATTCTTGGAAAGGTACAATCTTCCAAGACTGAAACAGGAAGAATTAGAAAATATAAACAGACCTATCACAAGTAATGAAATTGAAACCATAGACAAAAATCTTCCAACATACAAAAGTCCAGGACCAGATGGCTTCACAGGTGAATGCTATCAAACATTTAGAGAAGAGCTAACACCGATCCTTCCTAAACTCTTCCAAAAAAGTGCAGAAGGAGAAACACTCCCAAATTCATTCCACAAAGCCACCATCACCCTGATACTAAAACCAGAAAAAGATATCACAAAAAAAGAAAATTATAGACCAATATCTCTGATGAACATAGATGTAAAAATACTGAACAAAATACTATCATACAGAATCCAACAGCACATTAAAAGAATCATACACCATAATTAGGTGGGATTTATCCCAGGGATGCAAGGATTCTTCAATATATGCATATCAATCAATGTGATATACCACATTAACAAATTAAGGAATAAAAACCATATGATCCTCTCAATAGATGCAGAAAAAGCTTTTGACAAAATCCAACACCCATTTATGATAAAAACTCTTGAGAAAATGGGCACAGAGGGAACCTACCTCAACTATATAAAGGCCATATATGACAAACCCACAGCAAGCATCATATTAAATGTTGAAAGAGTGAAAGCATTTCCACTAGGATCAGGAACAAGACAAGAATGTCCACTCTTGCCACTCGTATTCAACATAGTTTTGGAAGTCCTAGCCACAGTAGTCAGGGAAGAAAAAGAAATAAAAGGATTAAAAATTGGAAAAGAAGAAGTAAAACTGTCACTATTTGCCAGTGACATGATACTATACATAGAAAATCCTACAGATGCCACCAGAAAACTACTAGAACTAATCAATGAATTTGGTAAGGTTGCAGGATACAAGATTAAGGCACAGAAATCACTGTCATTCCTATACAACAACAACAAAAAATCAGAAAGAGAAATTAAGGAAACACTCCCATTTATCATTGCAACAAAAAGAAAAAAATACCTAGGAATAAACCTGCCTAAAGAGGCGAAAGACTTGTATTGAGAAAACTATAAAACACTAATGAAATAAATCAAAGATGACATAAAAAGATGGAGAAACATACCATGTTCTTGGATTGGAAGAATCAATATAGTGAAAATGACTGTACTGCCCAAAGCAATCTATAGATTCAATGCAATCCCTATCAAATTACCAATGCATTCTTCACAGAATTAGAACAAAAAAAAATCTTACAATTCATATGGAAACACAAAAGACCCCGAATAGCCAAAGAAATCCTGATAAAAATGGAGTTGGAGGAATCAGGCTCCCTGACTTCAAACTATACCACAAAGCTACAGTAATCAAGACAGTATGGTACTGCTACAAAAACAGAAATATAGATTAATGGTACAGGATAGAATTCCCAGAGTAAACCAATGCACGTATGGGTACCTAATTTATGACAAACATACAATGGAGAGAAGACATCCTCTTCAATAAGTTGTACTGGGAAAACTGGACAGCTCTACGTAAAAGAATGAAATTAGAACACCACCTAACATCATACACAAAAATAAACTCCAAATGGATTAAAGACTTAAATGTAGACCAGACACTATAAAACTTTTAGAGCAAAACATAGGAAAAACTCTCTTTGACATAAACCACAGCAAGATCTTTTTTGACTGACCTCCTAGAGTAACAGAAATAAAAACAAAAATAAACAAATGGGACAATTAAACTTAAAAGCTTTTGCACAGCAAAGGAAACCATAAACAAGACAAAAAGACAACCCCCAGAATAGGAGAAAATATTTGCAAATGAAACAACAGACAAAGGATTAATCTCCAAAATATACAAACAGCTCATGGAGCTCAATATCAAAAAGACAAACAATACAGTTAAAAAATGGGTGGAAGATCTAAATAGACATTTCACCAAGGAAGACATACAGATCACCAAGAGGCACATGAAAAGATGCTCAACATCACTAATTATGAGAGAAATGCAAATCAAAACTACAGTGAGGTATCACCTTATGCTGGTCAGAATGGTCATTATCAAAAAAGCTAGAAACAATAAATGCTGGAAAGGTTGTGGTGAAAAGGGAACCCTCCTACACTGTTGGTGGGAATGTAAATTGATACAACCAATATCGAAAACAGTATGGAGGTTCCTTAAAAAACTAAAAATAAAACTACCATATGACCCAGCAATCCCACTACTGGGCATATACCCTGAGAAAACCACAATTCAAAAACAGACATGCACCACAATGTTCACTGCAGCACTATTAACAATAGCCAGGACATGGAACCAACCTAAGTGTCCATCAACAGACGAATGGATAAAGAAGATGTGGCACATATGTACAGTGGAATATTACTCAGCCATAAAAAGAAACAAAACTGAGTTACTTGTAGTGAGGTGGATGGACCTAGAGTCTGTCATACGGAGTGAAGTGTGTCAGAAAGAGAAAAACAAACACTCAATGTTAATGTATATATGTGGAATCTAAAAAGAAATGGTAATGATGAAACTAGTTGCAGGGCAGGAATAAAGAGGTAGGCATAGAGAATGGACTTGATGACATGGAATGGGAGGGCAAAGCTGGGGCAAAGTGAGAGTAGCTCTGTTATATATACACTACTAGATGTAAAATGGTTGGCTGGTGGGAAGTAGCAGCATAGCACAGGGAGATCGGCTCAGTGCTTTGTGATGACCTAGAGGGGTGGGATAGGGAGGATGGGAGGGAGGCTCAAGAGGGAGTGGATATGGGGACATGTGTATGCATATGGCTGATTCGCTTTGTTGTGAAACAGAAAGTAACACGGTATTGTGAAACAATTATACTCAAATAAATGTCTATTAAAAAATACTAATGGCCAATAGGTATATAAAAATATGGTCAACATCAGGAATCACTGGGGAAATGTAAATCAAAATCATATTGAGACCACCTCATACCTATTGGGAAGGCTGTTATTTAAAAAATAATAAGCAAATGTTGGAAAATATGGGGGAAAAATGGGGGAAAATTGAAGGTTGGTATACTTACTGTGAGTATACATTGGTGCAGCTATTATGAAAAGTAGTATGAAAGTTCTTCAAAAAAATTAAAAATAAGACTACCATATGATCCAGTAATACTACTACTGGATATTGATCCAAGGGAATTGAAATTAGGATCTCAATGAGGTATATGCACGTCTATGTTCATTGCAACATTATTCTCAATAGCCAAGATATGGAAACAATTTATGTGTCCATTGATGTATGAATGAATTTAAAACAAAAATGGGCTTCCCTGGTGGCACAGTGGTTGAGAGTCCACCTGCTGATGCAGGGAACACAGGTTCGTGCCCCGGTTTGGGAAAATCCCACATGCCGTGGAATGGCTAGGCCCGTGAGCCATGGCTGCTGAGCCTGCGCGTCTGGAGCCTGTGCTCTGCAATGGGAGAGGCCACAACAGTGAGAGGCCCGCGTACCGCAAAAAAAAAAAAAAAAAAAAAGTGGTATTTACATACAGTAAAATATTCAGTTTTAAAATAAGGAAATCCTGGGGAGAGACCTTTAAGATGGCAGAGGAGTAGGATGTGGAGATCACCTTCCTCCCACAAATACATCAGAAATACATCTACATGTGCAACAACTCCTACAGAACACCTACTGAACGCTGGCAGAAGACCTCAGACTTCCCAAAAGGCAAGGAACTCCCCAGGTACCTGGGTAGGGAAAAAGAAAAAAGAGACACAAAAGAATAGAGATGGGAACTGCACTTCTGGGAGGGAGCTGTGAAGGAGGAAAAGTTGCCACACACTAGGAAGCCCCTTCACTGGTGGAGATGGGGGGTGGCAGGAGGGACGCTTCAGAGCCACGGAGGAGAGTGCAGCAATAGGGTTGCAGAGGGCCAAGCGGAGAGATTCCCACACAGAGGATCGGTGCCGACCAGCACTCATCAGCCTCAGAGGCTTGTCTGCTCCCCTCCCAGGATAGGTGGAGGCTGGGAGCTGAGGCTCAGGCTTCGGAGGTCAGATCCCAGGGAGAGGACTGGGGTTGGCTGCGTGAACACAGCCTGAGGGGGCTATTGCACCACAGCTAGCAGGGAGGGAGTCCAGGAAAAAGTCTGGACCTGCCTAAGAGGCAAGAGACAATTGTTTTGGGGTGCGCAAGGAGAGGGAATTAAGATCACTGCCTAAACTACTTCCAGTTATGGGCGCAAGCCGCGGCTATCAGCTCAGACACCAGAAACGGGCATGAAATGCTAAGCTGCTGCTGCAGCCACCAAGAAGCCTGTGTGCGAGCACAGGTCACTATCCACACCTCCACTCCCAGGAGCCTGTGCAGCCCGCCACTGCCAGGGTCCCGTGATCCAGGGACAACTTCCCCGGGAGAACACATGGCGTGCCTCAGGCTGTTGCAACGTCATGTTGGTCTCTGCTGCCGCAGGCTCGCCCCACATTCTGTACCCCTCCCTCCCCCCAGCCTGAGTGAGCCAAGCCCCCTAATCAGCTGTTATTTTAACACTGTCCTGTTTGGGTGGGGAACAGACGCCCTGAGGCGAACTACACAAAGAGGCAGGGCCAAATCCAAAGCTGAACCCCAGGAGCTGTAGAAACAAAGTAAAGAAAGGGAAATTTCTCCCAGAAGGTTCAGGAGCAGAAAATTAAATCTCCACAATCAACTAGATGTACCCAGCATCTCTGGAATACCTGAATAGACAAAGAATCGTCCCAAAATTGAGGCAATGGACATTGTGTGATTATATATGTATAGCTTTGCTTTTACCATTTGTCCTAGGGTTCTGTCTGTCCGTATTTTTTTTTTTTAGTATAGTTTCTTAGCACTTCTTATCATTGATGGATTGGTTTTTTGATTGCTTGCTTGCTTTCTTTCTTTTTAAAATTAATTTTCAAACATTTTTATTTTTAATCACTTTTATTTTTTATTTTAATAACTTTATTTTATTATTTTTTTCTTTCTTTTTTTCTCCCTTTTCTTCTGAGCTGTGTGGCTGACAGGGTCTTGGTGCTCCGACCAGGTGTCAGGCCTGTGCCTCTGAGGTGGGAGAACAAGTTTAGGACACTGGTCCAACAGAGACCTCCTGGTTCCACGTAATATCAAATGGGGAAAGCTCTCCCAGAGATCTCCATCTCAACGCTAACACCCAGTTCCACTAAATGACCAGCAAGCTACAGTGCTAGACATACTATGCCAAAAAATTAGCAAGACAGGAACACAAACCCACACATTAGCAGAGAGGCTGCCTAAAACCATAATAAGGTCACAGACACCCCAAAACATACCACCGGACATGCGCCTGCCCACCAGAAAGACAAGACCCAGCCTCACCCACCAAAACAGAGGCACCAGTCCCCTCCACCAGGATGCCTACACAACCCACTAAACCAACCCTACCCAATGGGGGCAGACACCAAAAACAACGAGAACTACAAACCTGCAGCCTGTGAAGGGGAGACCCCAAACACAGTAAGTTAAGCAAAATGAGAAGACAGAAAAAAAAACACAGCAGATAAAGGAGCAACGTGAAAACCCACCCGACCAAACAAATGAAGAGGAAATAGGCAGTCTACCTGAAAAAGAATTCAGAGTAATTATAGTAAAGATGATCCCAAATCCTGGAAATAGAATGGAGAAAATACAACAAACATTTAACAAGGACCTAGAAGAACTAAAAAGCAAACAAACAATGATCAACAACATAGTAAATGAAATTAAAAATTCTCTAGAAGGAATCAATAGCAGAATAACTGAAGCAGAGCACGGATAAGTGACCGGGAAGATAAAATAGGGGAAATAATTACTGCAGAGCCAAATAAAGAAAAAAGAATGAAAAGAATTGAGGACAGACTGAGAGACCTCTGGGATAACATTAAACGTACCAACATTCAAATTATAGGGGTCTCTATAATTTGAAGAAGAAGAAGAAAAAAAGAAAGGAACTGAGAAAATGTTTGAAGACATTATAGTTGAAAACTGCCCTAATAGGGGAAAGGAAATAGTAAATGAAGTTCAGGAAGCACAGAGAGTCCCATACAGGATAAATCCAAGGAGAAACAAACCAAGACACAATAAATCAAACTATCAAAAATTAAATACAAAGAAAAAATATTAAAAGCAGGAAGGTTAACAGCTGATCTTTCAGCAGAAATTGCAAGCCAGAAGGGAGTGGCAGGACATATTTGAAGTGATGAAAGGGAAAACCTACAACCAAATTACTCTACCCAGCAAGGATCTCATTCAGATTCAATGGAGAAATCAAAACCTTTACAGACAAGCAAAAGCTAGGAGAATTCAACACCACAAAACCAAATTTACAACAAATGCTAAAGGAACTTCTCTAGGCAGGAAACACAAGAGAAGGAAAAGACCTACCATAACAAACCCAAAACAATTTATAAAATGGTAATAGGAACATACATATCGATAATTATCTTAAATAAAATGTATTAAATGCTCCAACCAAAAGACAAAGACTGGCTGAATGGATACAAAAACAAGATCCTCTATATGCTGTCTACAAGATACCACTTCAGACCTAGAGACACATACAGACTGAAAGTGAGGGGATGGAAAAAGATATTCCATGAAAATGGAAATCAAAAGAAAGCTGGAGTAGCAATTCTCATATCAGACCAAATAGACTTTAAAATAAAGACTATTACAAGACACAAAGAAGGGCACTACATAATGATCAAGGGATCAGTCCAAGAAGAAGATACAACAATTGTAAATATTTATGCACCCAACATAGGAGCACCTCAATACATAAGGAAAATGCTAACAGCCATAAAAAGGGAAATCGACAGTAACAAAATCATAGCAAGGGACTTTAAGCCCCCACTTTCACCAATGGACAGATCATCCAAGATGAAAACAAATAAGGAAACACAAGCTTTAAATGATACATTAAACAAGATGGACTTAATTGATATTTATACGACATTCCATCCAAAAACAACAGAATACACTCTCTTCTCAAGTGCTCATGGAACATTTTCCAGGATAGATAATATCATGGGTCACAAATCAAGCCTTGGTCAATTTAAGAAAACTGAAATCATATCAAGTATCTTTTCTAACCAACATGCTATGAGACTAGATAACAATTACAGGAAAAAGTACAAGCACATGGAGTCTAAACAATACACTACTAAATAACCAAAAGATCACTGAAGGAATCAAAGAGAAAATCAAAAAATACCAGGAGGGGCTTCCCTGGTGGCACAGTGGTTGAGAGTGCCCCTGCCAATGCAGAGGACACAGGTTCATGTCCCGGTCCGGGAAGAACCCACATGCCGCAGAGCGGCTAAGCCTGTGAGCCACGGCCACTGAGCCTGTGTGTCCGGAGCCTGTGCTCTGCAACGGGAGAGGCCACAACAATGAGAGGCCCACGTACTACCAAAAAAAAAAAAAAAAAAAAAAAAAAACACCTAGAAACAAATGACAATGAAAATATGATGACCCAAAACCTATGGAATGCAACAAAAGCAATTCTAAAAGGGAAGTTTATAGCAATAAAATCCTACCTCATGTAACAAGAAACATCTCAAATAAATAACCTAACCTCACAGCTAAAGAAATTAGAGAAAGAAGAACAAAAACCCCCAAAGTTAGCAGAAGGAAAGAAAGCATAAAGATCAGATCAGAAATAAATGAAAACGAAATGAAGGAAACAATAGCAAAGATCAATAAAACTAAAAGCAGCTTCTTTGAGAAAATAAACGAAATTGATAAACCATTATCCAGACTCATTAAGAAAAAAAGGGAGAAGACTCAAATCAATTGAATTAAAAATGAAAAAGGAGATGTAACAACTGACACTGCAGAAATACAAAGGATGATGAGAGATTACTACAAGCAACTATATGTGAATACAATGGACAACATGGAAGAAATGGACAAATTCTTAGAAAAGTACAACCTTACGAGACGGAACCAGAAAGAAATACAAAATATAAACAGACCAATCACAAGCACTGAAAATGAGACTGATTTAAAATCTTCTAACAAACAAAAGCCCAGGACAAGATGGCTTCACAGGTGAATTCCATCAAACACTTAGAGAAGAACTAACACTTATCCTTCTCAAACTCTTCAAAATATAGCAGACGGAGGAACACTCCCATACTCATTCTGTGAGGCCACCATCACCCTGATACCAAAACCAGACAAAGATGTCACAAAGAAAGAAAACTACAGGCCAATATCACTGATGAACATAGATGCAAAAATCCTCAACAAAATACTAGCAAACGGAATACTACAGCACATTAAAAGGATTATACACCATGATCAAGTGGGGTTTATCGCAGGAATGCAAGGATTCTTCAATATATGCAAATCAATCAATGTGATACACCATATTAACTAATGGAAAGATAAAAACTATATGAACATCTCAATAAATCCAGAAAAAACTTTTGACAAAATTCAACACCCATTTATGATAAAAACCCTGCAGACAGTAGGCATAGAGGGAACTTACCTCAACATAATAAAGACCATATATGACAAATGCACAGCCAACATCATTCTCAACGGTGAAAAACTGAAACCATTTCCTCTAAGATCAGGAACAAGACAAGGATGTCCACTCTCACCACTATTATTCAACATAATTTTGGAAGTTTCAGTCATAGCAATCAGAGAAGAAATAGAAATACAAGGAGTCCAAATTGGAAAAGAAGAAGAAAAACTGTCACTGTTTGCAGATGACATGATACTATACATAAAGAATCCTAAAGATGCTACCAGAAAACTACTAGAGCTAATCAAAGAATTTGGTAAAGTAGCAGGATACAAAGTTAATGCACAGAAATCTCTTGCATTCCTATACACTAATGATGAAAAATCTGACAGAGAAATTAAGGAAACACTCCCATTTACCACTGCAACAAAAAGAATAAAATACCTAGGAATAAACCTACCTAGGGAGATACAAGACCTGTATGCAGAAAAGTGTAAGACACTGATGAAAGAAATTAATGTTGATACCAACAGATGGAGAAATACACCATGTTCTTGTGTCGGAAGAATCAATATTGTGAAAATGACTATACTACCCAAAGCAATATACAGATTCAATGCAATCCATAAAAAATTACCAATGGCATTTTTTATGGAACTAGAACAAAATATCTTAAAATGTGTATGGAGACACAAAAGACCCCGAATAGCCAAAGCAGTCTTGAGGGAAAAAAATGGAGCTGGAGGAATCAGAATCCCTGACTTCAGACTATACTACAAAGCTACAGTAATCAAGACAGTATGGTACTGGCACAAAAGCAGAAACACAGATCAATGGAACAAGAGAGAAAGCCCAGAGATAAACCCATGCATCTATGGTCAACTAATCTATGACAAAGGAGGCAGGGATATACAATGGAGAAAAGACAGTCTCTTCAATAAGTGGTGCTGGGAAAACTGGACAGCTAAATGTAAAAGAATGAAATTAGAACACTCCCTAACACCATACACAAAAATATACTCAAAATAGATTAGAGACCTAAATGTAAGACCAGACACTATAAAACTCTTAAAGGAAAACATAGGAAGAACACTCTTTGACATAAATCACAGCAAGACCTTTTTTGATTCACCTCCTAAAGTAATGGAAATAAAAACAAAAGTAAACAAAAGTAAACAAATCAGACCTAATGAAACTTCAAAGCTATTGCACAGCAAAGGAAACCATAAACAAGACGGAAAGACAACCCTCAGAATGGGAGAAAATATTTGCAAATGAATCAACAGACAAAGGATTAATTTCCAAAATATATAAACAGCTCATGCTGCTCAATATGAAAAAACAAACAACCCAATCCAAAAATGGGCAGAAGACCTAAATAGACATTTCTCCAAAGAAGACATACAGATGGCCAAGAAGCACATGAAAAGCTGCTCAACATCACTAATTATGAGAGAAAAGCAAATCAAAACTACAATGAGGTATCACCTCACACCAGTTAGAATGGGCATCAGCAGAAAATCTACAAACAACAAATGCTGGAGAGGGTGTGGAGAAAAGGGAACCCTCTTGCACTGTTGGTGGGAATGTAAATTGATACAGCCACTATGGAGGTTCCTTAAAAAATAAAACTAGAATTACCAAATGACCCAGCAATCCCACTACTGGGCATATACCCAGTGTAGTGGGATAACTGAGGACATGGAAAGGAGACGTGACCCTTGAGCATCCCCCCCCCCCAGCAAACTGGGGGCTGGCGAATAAGCCAGAACTGCAAACAGTCCTGATTGCCTTGATCCCCCCCCCCCGGCAAATCGGGGGCATGCGAATAAGCCAGAGTTTTGAACAGTTCTGAATGCTTTGAGCGCCCCCCCCCCCGGCAAACCGGGGGTCTGCAAAAGAAGCATTGAGTGCTTTGGGCACTGATCCATGAGATGTCCTCAGTATAATCAGAGTGGTGGGAACGCAAGGAAATGTCCTTGTGCTACTTCAGTATAATCAAAATAATGGTGGGAACTTTGTGCTGTTCTTGCGCTCAAGGACGAAGCATGGCAGGTGCTCAGGAAAGCCAATTATTGCTTGTATAATTAATAAAAACATAGGTTTCTGCTTTGGCACTTCTGAAATGTTAAGAAAACAAGTCTTAAAGTGTAAATCTAGATAATGCTTTAATAAAAGTTACCACAGCAAGACAGATGGCGCTGTTTTGCCTGAGCGAGCGGCAGCCCTCTACTGCTGTGCTTTGGCACAATTCATCTCATGTGATGGGCTTACTTTCGGCCCTGTCCTAAGAAACTACAACAACCCAGAGAAAACCATAATTTAAAAAGACCCATGCACCCAATGTTCACTGCAGCACTACTTACAATAGCCAGGTCAGGGAAGCAACCCAAATGCCCATCGACAGATGAATGGATAAAGAAGATGTGGTACAAATATACAATGGAATATTACTCAGCCATAAAAAGGAACGAAATTGGGTCATTTGTAGAGATGTGGATGGATCTAGAGACTACCATACAGAGTGAAGTAAGTCAGAAAGAGAAAAACAAATATCGTATATTAATGCATATATGTGGAACCTAGAAAAAATGGTACAGATGAACCGGTTTGCAGGGCAGAAACTGAGACACAGATGTAGAGAACAAACGTACGGACACCAAGGGGGGAAGTGGTGGGGGGGTGGGGGTGGTCGTGCGATGAATTGGGTGATTGGGATTGACATGTATACACTGATGTGTATAAAAGTGATGACTAATAAGGACCTGCTGTATAAAAAAATAAAAAGTCAAAATTTAAAAACAAACAAACAAAAAACAGAAGAGACCAGAGATCTAGCTCTTTCTCTCTCTCTCATTCTCTCTCCTTCTTCCTCTCTGCCCACCATGTAAGGATACAGCACCCATTAACCAGGGAGAAGGTGTTCACCAAGAACCTGAGTGCACTGGAATCCTGCTCTTAAACTTCCAGCTTTCAGTCCAGGACTAAAAGAAATAAATATTTGTTGTTTAATCAAAAAAAAAAAAAAGAAAAAAGAAAAGAAACTGATGAAAGAAACTAAAGATGCTACAAACAGATGTAGAGATATACCATGTTCTTGGATTGGAAGAATCAACATTGTGAAGATGACTATACTACCCAAAGCAATCTACAGATTCAATGCAATCCCTCACAAACTACCAATGGCATTTTCTAAACAACTAGAACAAAAAAATTCACAATTTGTATGGAAACACAAAAAACCCTGAAGAGCCAAAGCAATCTTGAGAAATAAAAATGGGCTGGAGGAATCAGGCTCCTGTACTTCAGACTACACTACAAAGCTACAATAATGAAGACAGTATGGTACTGGCAGAAAAACAGAAATATAGATCTATGGAACAGGATAGAAAGCCCAGAGATAAACCCACGCACATATAGTCACCTTATTTTTGATAAAGGAGGCAAGATATACAACGGAGAAAAGACAGCCTCTTCAATAAGTGGTGCTGGGAAAACTGAACAGCTACATGTAAAAGAATGAAATTAGAACATTCCCTAACACGATACACAAAAATATACTCAAAATGAATTAAAGATCTACATGTAAGGCCAGACACTATCAAACTCTTAGAGGAAAAATAGGCAGAACACTCTGTGACATAAATCACAGCAAGATACTTTTTGACCTACGTCCTAGAGACATGGAAATAAAATAAAATAAACAAATGGGACCTAATGAAACTTAAAAGCTTTTGCACATCAAAGGAAAACATAAACGAGACGAAAAGACAATCCTCAGAATGGGAGAAAATATTTGCAAATGAAGCAACTAAGGATTAATCTCCAAAAATATACAAGTAGGTCACGCAGCTCCATATCAAAAAAACAAACAACCCAATGCAAAAATGGGCAGACGACCTAAATAGACATTTCTACAAAGAAGATATACAGATTGCCAACAAACACATGAAGGGATGTTCAACATCACTAATCATTGGAGAAATGCAAATCAAAACTACAATGAGTTATCACCTCACACTGGTCAGAATGGCCATCATCAAAAAATCTACAAACAGTAAATGCTGGAGAGGGTGTGGAGAAAAGGGAACACTCTTGCACTGTTGGTGGGAATGTAAATTGATATAGCCACTATGGAGAATGATATGGATAGTTTAAAAAACTAAAAAGAGAACTACCATATGACCCAACAATCCCACTACTGGGCATATACCCAGAGAAAACCATAATTTAAAAAGAATCATGTACCAAAGTGTTCATTGCAGCACTGTTTACAATAGCCAGGTCATGGAAGCAACTTAAATGTCTATCAACAGATGAATGGATAAAGAAGATGTGGCACATATATACAATGGAATATAACTCAGCCATAAAAAAATGAAATTGAGTTATTTGTAGTGAGGTGGATGGACCTAGGCTCTGTCATATAGAGCGAAGTAAGTCAGATAGAGAAAAACAAATACTGTATGCTAACACATATATATGGAATCTAAAAAAAAAAAAAAGGTCATGAAGAACCTACGGGCAGGACAGGAATAAAGACGCAGAGGTAGAGAATGGACTTGAGGACACGGAGTGAGAAGAGTAAGCTGGGATGAAGTGAGAGAGTGGCATGGACATATATACACTACCAAATATAAAATAGATAGCTAGTGGGAAGCAGCCGCATAGCACAGGGAGATCAACTCTGTGCTTTGTGACCACCTAGAGGGGTGGGATAGGGAGCATTGGAGGGAGACACAAGAGGGAGGGGATATGGGAGTATATGTATATGTATAGCTGATTCACTTTATTATACAGCAGAAACTAACACACCATTGTAAGGCAATTATACTCCAATGAAGATGTTAAAAATAAATAAATAAAAAATAAAATACGGAAATCCTTCCATTTGCAACAAGATGTGTGATTCTTGAAGGCATGACGTTAAGTGAAACAAGCCAGACACAGAAAAAGGAATATTGTATGGGCTCACTTATGTGTGGAATCTGAAATAGTCAAACTTGTTGAAGCAGAAAGGGGAATGGTGGTTAACATGACTTATGGGAGGGGGAAATAGGGAAAAAATGGTTAAAAGGTACAAAGTTTCAGTTATTTAAGATAGACAAATTCTGGAGATTTACTATGTAATATAGTACCTGTAACTAACAATACCTTATTGTATACTTAAAATTTGCTAAGAGGGTAGATCTTATGTTAAGTGTTCTTATCATACACACACAAATAATAATAAAGGAAATTGAAGAAAACTTTGGGAGGTGGTGGATATGTTTACGGCCTGACCGAGGTGATGGTTTTATGAATATATTCTTATTTCCAAACTCATCAATTTATTTACATTACATATCTACTGCTGTTTCTATGTCAATAATTACTCAACAATTTTAAAATAGTAAGTTAGAAAAAGAATTATAATTTATAGTCTAAGAAAGGAGAGAAAATGCAATCATATAAAATGCTCCATTAAAACTATAGAAAAAGAGTGGGAGACCAAAAAGTAAAAAGACATAAAAAAGGCAACTAATAGAAAAAATTTACCAATAGGTAGATATTGAACCAACTATATCAATAATCACTGTAAATATCAGTGTCCAAATACACAGAGTGGATTTAAAAGAAAACAAGATCCAATTACATGTTGTCTATAAGAAAGCTACTTTAAATACAAATACACAAATTAAAAGGTAAGGGATGGGGCTTCCCTGGTGGCACAGTGGTTGAGAGTCCACCTGCCAATGCAGGGGACATGGGTTCGTGCCCCGGTCCGGGAAGATCCCACATGCCGCGGAGTGGCTGGGCCCGTGAGCCATGGCCACTGAGCCCGCGCGTCTGGAGTCTGTGCTCCACAACGGGAGAGGCCACAACAGTGAGAGGCCCACGTACCACAAAAAAAAAAGGTAAGGGATGGAAAGAAATACACCATGCTAACACAAATTACAAGAAAGCTGAATTAACCATATAAAGTTCAGACAATGCAGGCTTCAGAGAAAGGAAAATTTTCAGGGTGAAAGAAGCAAATTCACATAATGATAAAGGAATCAATTCTCCAGGAAAAAACAAACCGATTCTAAATGTGTATGCATTTAACAACAGAGCACCAAAATATATGAGGCAAAAGCTGGTAGAACTTCAAGGAGAAATAGACAAATCCACTATTATATAGTTACGGATGGAGACAACACCCATTGATTAGTAATTATCATATCCAGCAGGCAGAAAATCTGCAAGGATGTAGTTGAACTGAACAACATGATCAGTCAACTGAATATAATTAATATAAATAGAATATTCCATCTTAAAACAGCAGAATACACACTATTTTCAAATTTACATGGAATTCACCAAGATATACTAGTATCTGAGACATAAAACATGTCTTATCAAATTTAAAAGAAGCTAAATCATATAAAGTATGTTCTCAGACCAGAGTGTTACTAAGGCAGAAATCAATAACAGAAAGATAGCTAGAAAAATCTACCGAAGTTTGGAGATTAAACAACACACTTCTAAATAACACCTGGCTCAAAGAAGTCTCAAGAGAAATTTTAAAACTATTTCAAACTAAATGAAAATACACTTTATGAAAATTTATGATACAGTGAAAGCAGTACTTAGAGTTAAAGTAGAGCCATCAAATGCACATAACTAAAAAGAAGATCTAAATGTATAATCTAAGCTTCCACTTTAGAAAACTAGAAAATACAGAGAAAACTTAATTCAATGTAAGGTGAAGACAAGGAATAATTTAAAAAATAGAGCAGAAATCAATAAAACTGAAAAAGAAAACCAACAGAGAAAAAAAATCAATGAAATAAAAGCTGGTTCCTTAAAAAGATTAATAAACTTGAAAAACCTCTAGCCAAGTTAAACCAACCACCACCACCCCCCAAAAAAAGCAGACAAAAAATAAAAACTGTTAATAACATAAATGAAAGAGGTATTATCACCACGGATCCCATGAAAATTGAAAGAATAATAAAAGAACATAAAAACAAGTTTATGTTCCAAAATTTCATACCCTAGATGAAATGGACCAATTCTTTGAAACATATAATCTATAAAAACTCACACAAAGAGAAATAGATAATCTGAATAGACTTATAGCTATTTAAGAAATTGAATCAATAATTAATAATCTTCCAAAAAGAATGTAAGAAGCCCAGATGGGTTTACTCGTGAATCCTTCAAAACATTTAAAGAAGTGATACTAATTCTCTACAAACTGCTCCAGAAAACACAAAAAAGGGGAACTATTCTGAATTCAATCTATGGGGCAAGCACTACCTTAATACCAAAACCAGAGAAAGACATTAAAATAAAGGAAAACTACAGGCCAGTATGTCTTATGAACACAGATGCAAATATTCTCAACAAAATATTAGCAAAAGAATTTATACCATGATCAAGTATGATTTCTCCACATTATGCAAAGCTGTTTCAGCACTGCAAAATACATTGACGTAATCTATCACATCTACAAGCTAAAGAAACAAAACGTATGATCATATAAAAATACAGAAAAAGCATTTGAAAAACATACAACACCCATTTATGATAAAAACTACCAGCAAACTGCGGATAGAGGGAAACAACTTTAACTTGACTTTTAAAATCTACCAGAAAATTACACTTAATGTTGAGGAACTAGTTATGTTCCCACTAAGATCAGAAACTAGGCAAGGATGCCCGCTCTCACTACTCTTATTCAACATCGTGTTGGAAGTTCTAGCTAAAGCAACAAAACCAAGAAAAATAAATAAAAGGTATACAGGTATACAGCCTGGGAAGAAAGAAATAAAGAGCTTTTTAAGTCCAACTGGTCTATTGTGTCATTTAAGACCGCTGTTGCCATGTTGATTTTCTGGCTGGCTGATCTGTCCATTGATGTAAGTGGGGTGTTAAAATCTCCTACTATTATTGTATTGTTGTCAATTTCTCCCTTTAGGTCTCTCAATATTTGGATTATATATTTAGGTGCTCCTGTATTTGGTGCATACGTTAACGAGTGTAATATCCTCTTCTTGTATTGATCTCTTTATCATTATATAATGTCCTTTTTTATCTTTCATTATAGATTCTTGTTTTAAAGTCTGATATTTTGTCTGATATGAGTATTGCTACCCTTGCTTTTCTTGTTTCCATTTGTATGAAATAGCTTTTTCCATCCCTGCACTTTTGATCTGATTTTCTATATTTTTATTTGTTTTCTGTTTCATTGATTTTTTAGCTCTTACCTTTATTATCTCTTTCCTTCTGTTTGTTTTGGATTTAATTTGTTCTTCTTTTTCTCATTTCTTCTATTTTTTTCTGCTTCAGTCTTTCTACTTCTTTGCTTGGAATTCTAATTACACATATGGTAAATTGTTAGATATTGCTTTTCAGCTCTTAAGTGCTGTGTTCTGTGCTCTCTCTCTATTGCACACACTTCCTTCCTCTCTCTCTCTCTGTTTTTTCTGATATATCTTCTACTTATCTTTATAAGATTTTTTATATGACTCTTTTAGTTTCCATTTTTTTGACGAAGTTCCTCAAGTCCCCATGCATGTGCACCTTTTCCACTAGATCTTTAAACATTAATCATAGTTATTTGAAAGTGTCTGATGACTCCAGTTACTAGGTCATCTCTAAATATGGTCCTTCCTTATTTGTTGCCTTATTTTCTTGACAATACAGTTTTTATTTTTTCTTGTTTTCTATTTTGTCTTAATTTTTGATTGAATGCCACACACTGCATCATAATATGAAGTATATTTGAGACTAAGAGATGTAGTATTACATACATAATATCTATATATTATTATTTATATGAAAATATACCCATCTTTTCTCAATCAATAAGTGTGGAGGATTGACTCAATCTCATCAGGAATTTAGCTGAGTAGATTTCATTGTTGTTCTGCTTACCTTCCATGCACCAAGAACTTCAAATTTCCTTAATTATGCCTTGTATTTATAAAGGAGGCTCTGATAGTTAAAGAGTTCTTCTCAATATTTTTGCCACACCCTTGTCTCTCAGCCATCTCTGTACATCTCTGCTTATAGGGTATATCTTTGTATGCTCTTTAGCCTTCTAGGAGTAGTAAACTCCTCTTGCTTGCTGTTCAATGTTTGCCAAATTGAGAATGGAAGACAGGTTCAGTTTTGTCCTGGTCCAGCCTCAGTGTTAGGTATGACCTGTGTTCCGGGGCCTTGGAAATGGGTTCTGTCAGCATTCTTTCCACCTGTACCATAGCAGGAAGCTAACCTCTGCCTTGCATCTGTAGTGTGTCTTGTGCAGGAGAGTTTATCACCTTCTCCGCAATGGTGTGAGACCTCAAATGGTAACAGTGTGGGATCTTGGGCTCTATACATTTTCCTGTGATTATAGTAAAGAAGTAAGAATTTACTAATGGCAATGGACTCCATTTTACATTACACGTTTTTGATAACTATTCAGTTCTTTCTACTTTTAAGTCCTTTGGAATGCATATTGAGTGAAACTTCACACATATAGAGATCTAAACCATTTGAACAAATCACACATTTCCCTTTCTATATTATGGTTGATAATCAGCATTTTCTTTCTATTTTGTCCCACTTCTCTTTTATTATTTCCTCGAAACAACTTTTTTGCAGCCTGGACATCATTCTTAAATTTTAGTTGTAGGACTGCTTTGCTTAATTGAATCCCACGTTGCCTGAGAGTGGTTAATTATCAGAACAGCCACTGTGTTTTCCAAATCACATGTGTGAATGGCTTTTTCTTTGTGTGGCAAAAGAAGTCAATCAGGCAGAACAATATATGTGGATAATTTAGAAATTTTATATGAGAAAACGGGATCTATACACAACTACCATTCAAGGTCTTCCTGTCAAGGGTACTAGTCTAATCAATTATCACTTCTAAATTCACATGGTCTATTTATCTCTTGTGCTGAAGTGTTGAAAGCCAAGATTAATGATGGCAATAGGGAGATGGTGCAAAAGATGGTGAAGAGATATCCTTGGAGAATCTTCTCTGTGTTATCCAATGTTTTGTAATAGACTAGTATGAAAGTAGAGGTATTCTGGTTACTTAACTTTCTAATTTGGGTATAAATGTTAAAAATTACATAAATTATCCAGACAGATTGTATCTAATGTTATGTTCCCATTAGTTGAATGGTTCATTGCTTTATATCTAATCTGTTTTTTTTCCTGACTCTACTGCATAGACTATAACAAATCCAATTAACTTTTCCTGGATATTTTTATAATCTTTCATTGCAATTTGCTCCATTTTGTTTGGAATTAACAAATTAGCTGACATTAAATGCTAAGATAGTAATAAATGATGATCATGTTAATATCCATGTGTTACCACAATTTTGGTTAGTCTTATTTGTTTAAAGAATGGTGATAATAAGATTAAATTCATCAATATTATTCCCCTGTGGGCAATACAAAGAGAAAAATAACAAAGACAAAACTTTTGTTTCCTCTCCTGTACATGCCTTTGCATAGTCAGCTATAATATATATGCATAATAAAAATAAAGTGTTATAGACAGTATTTAAAATACTATTTTCTGGTCCATCACTATCTGTGGGATAAAGGTTCAACTTCTTAGCATGCCTGAGTAGAAAAAGCCCACGTAAATCTTACCTTGCCCTATTTTTCTACCTTCACCTGATGTTTTTGCCTGAAAATGCAGTGCTATAAAAACCCTTAACTTATGACTAATCTCAAACATTTGGTGCCCTCTACGAACTTTCTACCTAGGTATATGCCACTTCTTTCTGCCACTTCCTTTCCTTGGAATATGTTTCCTATCCCTGCTCATCACTCAGTCTTAACAACCAGTTCAAATGTTACATTGTGTTCCTGCCTTTTATTTTTCACTTTTTTCACAATAGTAAATACATTCTTCTATTATAGAACCTATCATATTATAGTTTTCTGTTTATATTTACATTTTATAAGAATTTTATTCTATATTTATTCCCTCCTAGGTTAACTATTGAAAGAGCAGTATTGTATCATTATTTTTACAGTCTCAGTGTCCTATGATATTACTTCTCATCCAACATGTATTCTTTGAGGTATAAAGGACTAAGTTGCATATTTGATGATGTATTGACTGAAATAATAAATAAAAGAGTGAATTTGGATCAGCACAGTTACATTTTTATGAGGAAGAAAATCTTAAAATATTGATATATTATCTTTTGGCAATGACCACATTGCTTATCTGCAGAGAACTCTTTGAAAAATTTAAGAAAACAGAAAAAGTAGATACCAAAGACTGTCTTCCTTCATTTCTCTCATCCCAAGCACAGAGTACTTCTATTGATAAGGTTCAAGCATGTTATCACAATTTTGTTGTTGTTACTTTATAAAATAGCATATATTTAGTGCTTATGTATTATGCTATGTGTTTTGAAACACAATTTTTATAACAACCTACTATGATCAGAGTTCTATTAATCTGACAAATATTCAATAGTTAATAAATGTCAAGCCCAGGTGGCTTATGCCAATTGATCTCAAACCCAGCTGTCTCCACTGATAGCCTCATTAGAGTCTCACAGTTGCTCGGATTCAAAGATGCTGGCTCATGCTAGCAAAACACAAACTAAATCAGTATGTAAATCCTTAAGGACAACTTGCTAATTACCCGTGGGACATATAAAATTCTGGATCAATTGACAATACTTTCAGTCTAACCAGGATTGTCTCACTGTAGACTCGTAACACAGAAGCCAAAGTATCAGAAGCATGCTTGGTGATCAGTAGCTGATAAATGGAAAATGGAAGTTATAATGTAGGCTGTATAATTAATAAGCATTGAAGTCTGATGGGCCTGCCAGGTAGCACAGGTATTAACTTCAATCTGTTAGGGTATCCTCCTTTGCTGACCAGTTTGAATATTCATTGCCAGTGTTTTTCCCTGTCACTCACTTTTTCTGTATCTATTCCTTCACTGATAATCTTTCTCCTTATGATTGTCACAGTCTTTCTCTTGGTATGTTCATATTGTCAGTCAGTTACTCTCTCATTTTGGTGCCCAGGAGTCTCCTTAAGACAGTTAATTTTGAACATCTCTATTGTAAACCATCACAGCAACAGTGAGTTGATATTTAAATTTGTCATGAACCAGGTACTCTACCAAATATTTTCTTGTTTTAATTTAATTTTCATAACAACCTTTGAAATAGATACTTTTTGTTTATCCCTGCCTTACAGATAAGGAAACTGATCTTAAGGAATTTAAAAATCCCTCCTCGAGAACACAAAATGTTATGCAGAGAAGTCAGAGTAAAAATCAAGCTCTGTGTGTCTTCAGAGCCTGAGTACTTAATACTGAGATGATTATGAGTTGATTTCATTCCTTAGCTCTCAGAGAGAAAGATTATTTCCAGTTCCAGTTTTCTGAAGACATGCCATTGTTGTCACCATGTGCTTCCTATAGAGCTATTAGTCCCTTTTCACAAATGAAGAAAGTGATGCTTAGATAGGGGAACTGCCCCCAAATCACACAGCTAACAAGCAGCATAACAAACTAGAATCGAAGCTCTCCTGATTTCAACATTTTTGATCTTTCCACTCCATGATGTTGGTGAAAAATTTGCCAGTCTACTCAAATTAACCAGGGAAATGGAAATATTTTAAGTACTCAGCTGAAGAGGGGTTGTCTTCCAGCAGATGAGTTGCATGGAGTTATACTATCTTAGACTCTTAGAAACAGGTATTTTTACACAATGTGACCTGTGTTTCTCATTCCCCTTAGATGCTAACATTTAAGAGCTTAAAATCCTTCAGGGTAAAGTGATGAGCTGGTATTTCATGTAGTAAACAGAGAAGACTGAGAAAAATTCATTTGAAAATATCATTATATACTGCTTTCTAGAACTTCTGAAAGAGAATGAAGTAAGTTTTATCCCTTTTCACAAAAGTCCACATTCCTCCATGTAGGTAACAGATTTCTCTAGGATTTACTATACATAACATATAGATGACTTTGATTAATTTTCCTACACCCTAAAGTATCTACAAGCAGTATTCCCAAATATTTAAGGTTCACAGATGAATTAATTGGTTGAAAAAATATATACAAGCTTGACTGCTTGCATCATTTTTCACTGAGCTTTCAAATGATAAAATGGTTGGAAAAACAGTCTTGCTTCTCTGGACCAAACAGTGATGTGGCAGGGGAAAAAAAACCCACATCACTTAGAAACTTGAGTGTTAATTTTCATTCTAGTGACAACAGCATATATAACTAACAAAAACTAACACCATCATAACAATCAGTTATGAGTTATTAAGTTCCAATTATATATCAGAGAATTATCTCTCTTCACAGTAGTACCATAAACAACTAATATTAGTTCCATTTTTAAAGTGAGAAAGGAAAAAAAAAAGATTGAATCAGAACATCCTTTCGTAACTTGCTCAAAATCATGAAGTTAGTGTATCAGGTATGGTTCCACTAGGAAAACAGAAATGGAGATCATTTATAACACAAGAAATGGATCACGCAGGTAGCAAAAGGTCAGTTAGAGCGCAGTGAGGCAGCCTAGAGGTTGGCAGTAACAGGAAGCCACTCTCACTTCTAGGCTAAAGGGACAAAATGAAGGAGACAGGCAGTGTTGTACCTAAGTTACTGAGTGGAAGATGGAACTACAAAAGGACTGGCTGTCAGAAGCTGAAGCTAGTTATGATGCTGCTGGTCAAGATATTGTCCAAGGCAGAGAGAATAGGGACAATTTACTTTTGTTCTGAGGGCAAACAGACCTAACAAAACATGGGCTGATAGACACTTGCGATTAGTTTTAAGACCTGTGCTCTTTCCAGGCCACCATGTTAATTCTATGTATTTCCAAAATACTATACGATTTGGGGGAAAGAGTTTAATTCCCTGGGCCTTTTGCTTCTTGTTTTGAAGAACTTCTGTAGAGCTAATTGATGATAGTACAACCATAAAACTCAGACCTCCTGAAATTGTGTAGGATTTCCCTCCACATCAGTCTACCTATAAGGCCTTAAAAGGACTGATGTTTTATATTTTAATTGAAACCATTTTCTTTCCATTGCATCAGTTTCTTGTTTGAATAGTACACTGTAATATGAACAGTAGATTTGTACAAAGCTACAAAACAATCTCAATTACCTTTAGAGGCTTAAGGACTTAAAATAGCTTATTAATCTTAAAAGACAGGTAGATCAATTCAGTAAGAGCTATATCTCCAAGAAAAAAATCCTGTATCATTGGAATTATATTCACCTGGGACTGAGCCTTAAGAACAGGCTGGTGACATTCTATCTCATGACACTGTTAAACACCACAAAAACACTGGTAGCTGGACAAGCAATCAAAACATAGAATTGTATTACAGAATATGCAAGAATTGGATGATTTGTTACAAATTATTTCCAAGAATTCTATTAGACTATAACTAGCCAGTAAATCTATATGGGCAGGCAAAATCCAGGAAGGAGGAACAAACCATAGACGGCTTTCTGCCAGCACTAGCTCAAGTGAAACCCTTAAACTCTAAGTCAATTTGAATACCAAGTTATACAAAGATTCAGACAGTGGAAATCCATTATGCTCCTAATTTTTATTCTGAGCCTGGGTTTCTTTACTCAGGGGAGATGACCAGCAACAGTTTCTTGACATCAGGCTTGCTAAGAAAGTAACCATGACAAGCAGAGTTGTGCAAATTAGATGACAGTCAATTAATATTCAAGGAGGAGAAGTTACAGCTGCTTGGCTATCCATTCCAATCTGAACCCACAGATCCCTTCCTACTGCAAGCATGCTAGGAAAACTCAAATGTCCTCAAGAGAAGACCAGACTAAGCCCCAAGATATTCTTCTCCTTTTGGTGGGATAGGGCAGTTAGTGAGATTTGGAATTTGGAGTACTCAGAGGAAGAAAAGAAAATCCCATGATATAGCAATCTTGGTATGTTATGAATGCCTCAGTACATAGAGAAGACAAGCCATTGATGAGATATGATAATATCAAAAGAGATAAGAATGAAAGATGTGTTGAATCCCTTTGAGAATCTGTCAGCAATGCATATTTGTCATTGACAAATATCTAATAAAGAATGTGTGAAAATCATCTTGATAATTCACTTCCAATAAAGTTTGGTGGTGATAACATAGTGCCTTATCATGTGATTCTTGCTCTTCTCTGAATGCGCAGTTAGGAAGAGCTGACATAAGACAGTTTGGAGATTTTGACCGTGCAATAGGTAGGTGAGTGGGAAATGGCTATTTATTCTAGCAACTTTGCATGGATAGAATCAGGAATTCAGTTCTTACTTTGGTATTTCATTTTCTTTATAGGGCCTGAAATAGGCCCTATACGTTTTCTATCTGCACTGAAAAGGAAATCAGACTAAAAGATAACCAGATCTTGAGTATAACTTTAATATCAATGTACTTTATAGGGCTAGATACATAAACTATGAACATTGTTTGAAACTTAGAGCAAAGGCAGTTGAAGGAACTATTTTGAAAGACTATTATCTGATATATAAAAAGAGCTGCTGACTTATTTAGAGAGGAGAGTTTTGTAAATGCCATGTTCAAATAATTTAATTTCATTCACCTTTTTTGTTTTAAAATATTTGTTAGAAAAGTTGCTTACCTGGGCATGTATGGATTTTTGGAATCTACGGTATTTTAAGTTTTAGAAATTTTAATGTATTGTGCAATTCTGTTTCCAGAATGTTAGAACCCTAAAAGACCTTGGGATTATGGTCCAATTACATCATTTTCCAATAAGTGGTAAGGAGGTTCCTTACCTCAAGTTATTAAGCAATTAGGGATCAAGAGGATTTCCTCAAGTCCATGAATTTTCAAATTACTTTCAAATTTTCAAATTACTGCTGTTACTCTAGCAGATACTTTGTCAGGAATAATGCCTACAATCTCCAAAAATATTAATATAAGAGAAAATAAACTAGTAGTCCTGCTAGAATGAGAAACATTAGACAAGTCCCGAGAATCAGGGATCAGTGGTGATTTCAGGTGTTTAACATACTGAGAGAATAACTGGTCAGCCAAAATATACAAGGAACTACCAAGTCCTGCTTCCTATCAGCCTCTATCTAGTATCTGGGATACTGCCTGTTTGGCCTCATCTTCTCTCAGCTATGACCCTAAACTCTTCCCTTGGATCACCATGTTTTTGACTACTGATTCTTCCCAGAGTCCAGTTTGTATAATACTGAATCCAGATCCCTTCAGCTGATAGTCTGATCAAGGTCAAAAATTTGAAACAAAGCTATTCAGCTCATCCCTAGAATTAACAGGAAGTTAAAGTCTACTAGCCAATTGTCTTCCCAGGCTTACCACACCCTTCCCACTTATATATTGACTGTGAAGAATTCTGTGACATACTTAGCTCCTCTCTGAAACTTGCCTTGAGAGAAGTATTTCCATTTGGAGACAACAGACAGAGCTAGCGCTTGGAAATCCTGAATGTCCAGAATAATGCTCAAGGCTTGGTCACTTCTAATGCTAATTAGGCATCCAGTCAGATGAACTGTATAACTCCATTCATTATCGAGCCCTTTGAGCCTCAGAAATCCCACAATGATCACTGGCCAACAATAAAGCTTCTCTCTTCTCATCTAATAACTACCAAATATTATGTTTATACTTCCAAATGTAAATGATACTTCAGCTATCCATCAGCTGAAAGCCAAACGTGAAGTTCACCCAAAAGTAAAACAGGCAGTTAGATAGGCAATTGCTTCATTTTCAAAAGTTCTACATTAAATTCAAATGTTATTCAAGGTTACTGCCATTCATATTAAATTGACATTTAGAAAGAAAATATGAATTCGTTCCTAACCTTTAGAAATAACATAGGATTTAGACATTTCAATATTGTTTCCATCTCCCTTACTTGTGTTTCTTATCAGTTTATTCAGTGCCCAAACAATTATTTCTTAACCTTTGACAGGACGTGATGAGCTGGTCTAAGAACAGCAACTAGTAGACACACGTCAGTACTGCAATAGAGCTCCTAAGAGCATTTTATCTCATTTTCTCTGTGATTTTATTTATACCAATTTTTGAAAATCAATTAAAATGAAAAAAATAATCAAGTACTTTTTGTTATGTGTTTTGGAGGGTGAAATCCAACATTCTCTAGGACCAAATGGAAATATTTTCTGTCTGAGTAAAAAAAAAAATAAAGCACAAGTTTTTACCATGTCTGTTATCAACTTACTCTCCCCAGTCTTTAACCAAGGATATAATCAGAGACAACTACTTCTACTCAAAATGTTAAAATTGGTCAGAATATTTCCTATGCAAAAAGATAAAACCATAAAATTAATAGTGGAGAATATTAGCCAAGCATTTCTTCCAGAATGAGCATGGAATACAGAGAGGGTCAGCAGTCAGATCTTATGTGAATTTCATTCATGGATTATTCATGCACAAGACTGGGAACACTGTAATATGATGGCAAAGGAAATTTAAAGGAGAAAGGAGTGTTTGCTCTTTAAGAGTAAGTGATAAGATAATTGTGCAACGGTAGAGCTGAGAAAGACATGACTTTTGGTCATTACATATAAGTTAAAAGGACAAAGGCATATGATTTAAGGCATAATTTAAAAGTGGTGGAGTAGACTGATGTGAAAGTTCTCCAGAGGGTATAAATCCATTTATCCATTTACCTATAGACCAATTTCTCTGACCACATGTATAAACAGAAGGTGGTCATATTGTCACAATATTAAAGTAGAGAGTGCAGGTTCAGGGGGCCAGTGTTATGATCCTTAGTCTGTCAGAGAGTAAGAAAGTGCTCAAAAAAACAAAGTAATGGGGGTAAATCACAGGGACAGAGGCGCTACCTGAAAGAACTCCCGTTTGCTGAAGATGGAACACCTTGAACAACAAAATAGAAAAAGCAGTAATGTATTATAACCACCACAGTATAAAGTAAATATCCATGTGTCCATGTTGATGGAAATAAATAATTTAATACATTTTAAAATGGGAGATGAGACAAATCTACCATATAGAAGTATTATCAATAATTCACATAGATATTCTCGCCTCAAGAAGCACAACTCCTCAACTTTTCAGTGTGGACTATGCTTAGTGATTTGCTTCCAAAGAGTACAATGTGAAAGGGAAAGAATGGGAAATAACGTTACAGTGAAGAAACCAGGCAAACACTACCTTAGCCAGATGATCATGAGGAATGAATCATATCAACAGCATATATCCGTGATACGTGATTAGAATAGCACTTTACTTTTGTGGATTTTTCTCCAATAACTAAAAACTCCAGTCTACACATGACAAAAAAAACCAGACAACCCCAAACAGAGGGGCACTCTATAAAATATCCGACCATTGCTCTCAAAACTAGCAAGGTTATCAAAACAATGGAAATTCTGAGAACCTATCACAGCCCAAAGGAACCTGAGGAAATAATTAAATATAACACGGTATCCTGGATGGTTTCATGGAACAGAAAATGGACAATGGTGGAACACTAACGAAATCTATCTGCTCACTTTTTCCCCCCTTTTTTTCTTCGTTTTCTTCTGAGCCGTGTGGCTGGCAGGGTCTTGGTACTCTGGCCGGGTGTCAGGCCTGGGCCTCTGAGGTGGGAGAGTTGAGTCCAGGATATTGGACCACCAGAGACCTCCCAGCTCCATGTAATATCTATCAGTGAGACCTCTCCCAGAGATCTCCATCTCAACGCTAAGACCCAGCTCCACTTAACAGCCAGCAGGCTCCAGTGCTGGATGCGCCATGCCAAACAACTAGCAAGACAGGAACACAACCCCACCCATTAGCAGAGAGACTGCCTAAAATCATACTAAGTTCACAGATACCCCAAAAGACACCAAACAGATGTGGCCCTGCCCGCCAGAAAGAAAAGATGCAGCCCCACCCACCAGAACATAGGCACAAGTCTCCTCCACCAGGAAGCCTATACAAGCTACTGAACCAACCTCACCCACTGGGGGCAGACACCAAAACAACGGGAACTACAAACCTGCAGCATGCGAAAGAGAGACCCCAAACACAGTGAGTTAAACAAAATGAGAAGACAGAGAAATATGCAGCAGATGAAGGAGCAAGGTAAAAACTCACCAGACCAAACAAATGAAGAGGAAATAGGCAGTCTACCTGAAAAAGAATTCAGAGTAATGACAGTAAAGATGATCCAAAATCTTGGAAGTAGAATGGAGAAAACAGAAGAAACATTTAACAAGGACCCAGAAGAGCTAAAGAGCAAACAAACAAAGATGAACAACACAATAAATGAAATTAAAAATTCTCTAGAAGGAATCAACAGCAGAATAACTGAGGCAGAAGAATGGATAAGTGACCTGGAAGATAAAATACTGGAAATAACTGCTGCAGAGCAGAATAAGTTAAAAAGAATGAAAAGAATTGAGGACAGTTTCAGAGACCTCTGGGACAACATTAAACACACCAACATTCAAATACTAAGGGTCCCAGAAGAAGAAGAGGAAGAGACTTAGAAAATATTTGAAGAGATTATAGTTGAAAACTTCCATAACATGGGAAAGGAAATAGTCAATCAAGTCCAGGAAACACAGAAAGTCCTATACAGAATAATTCCAAGGAGGAACATTCCAAGATGCATATTAATCAAACTATCAAAAATTAAATACAAAGAAAAAATATTAAAAGCAGCAAGGGAAAAGCAACAAATAACATACAAGGGAATCCCCATGAGGTTAACAGCTGGTCTTTCAGCAGAAATTATGCAAGCCAGAGGGAGTAGCAGGACATATTTAAAGTGATGACAGGAAAAAACATATAATCAAGATTACTCTACCCAGCAAGGATCTCATTCAGATTTGACAGAGAAATTAAAACCTTTACAGATAAGCAAAAGTTAAGAGAATTCAGCACCACCAAACCAGCTTTACAGCAAATGCTAAAGGAACTTCTCTAGGCAGAAAACACAAGAGGGAAAAGGCCTAAAGACCTGTATGCAGAAAATTATAAGACACTGATGAAAGAAATGAAAGATGATACAAATAGATGGAGAGATATACCATGTTCTTGGATTGGAAGAATCAACATTGTGAAAATGACTATACTACCCAAAGCAATCCTTATCAAATGCAATCCCTATCAAATGACCAATGGCATTTTTCACAGAACTAGAAAAAAAAAGTTCACAATTTGTATAGAAACACAAAAGACCCCAAATAGCCAAAGCAATCTTGAGAAAGAAAAACGGAGTTGGAGGAATCAGGCTCCTGGACTTCAGACTATACCACAAAGCTACAGTAATCAAGACAGTATGGTACTCACACAAAAGCAGAAATATAGATCAATGGAACAGGATAGAAAGCTCAGAGATAAACCCACACACATATAGTCACCTTATCTTTGATAAAGGAGTCAAGAATATATAGTGGAGAAAAGACAGCCTCTTCAATAAGCGGTGCTGGGAAAACTGGACAGCTATATGTAAAAGAATGAAATTAGAACACTCCCTAACACCATACATAAAAATAAACTCAATATGGATTAAAAACCTAAATGTAAGACAAGACACTATAAAACTCTTAGAGGAAACCATAGGCAGACCACTCTATGACATAAATCACAGCAAGATCCTTTTTGACCCACCTCCTAGAGAAATGGAAATAAAAACAAAAATAAACAAATGGGACCTAATGAAACTTAAAAGCTTTTGCACAGCAAAGGAAACCATAAACAAGACAAAAAGACAACCCTCAGAATGGGAGAAAATATTTGCAGATGAAGCAACTGACAAAGGATTAATCTCCAAAATATACAAGCAGGTCATGCCGCTCCATATCATAAAAAACAAACAACCCAATCCAAAAATGGGCAGAAGACCTAAATAGACATTTCTCCAAAGAAGATACAGAGATTGCCAGCAAACACATGAAAGGATGCTCAACATCACTAATCATTAGAGAAATGCAAATCAAATGAGGTATCATCTCACACTGGCCAGAATGGCCATCAGCCAAAAATCTAGAAACAGTAAATGCTGGAGAGGGTGTGGAGAAAAGGGAACCCTTTTGCACTGTTGGTGGGAATATAAGTTGATATTGCCACTATGGAGAACAGTATGGAGATTCCTTAGAAAACTAAAAATAGAACTACCATATGACCTAGCAATCCCACTACTGGGCATATACCCTGAGAAAACTGTAATTCAAAAAGAGACATGTACCACATGTTTATTGCAGCACTATGTACAATAGCCAGGACATGGAAGCAACCTAAGTGTCCATCGACAGGTGAATGGATAAAGAAGATGTGGCACATACATACAATGGAATATTACTCAGCCATAAAGAGAAACGAAATTGAGTTATTTGTAGTGAGGTGGGTGGACCTAAAGTCTTTCATACAGGGTGAAGTAAGTCAGAAAGAGAAAAATAAATACCACAGGCTAACACATATATATGGAATATAAAAAAAATGGTTCTGATGAACTTAGGGGCAGGACAGGAATAAAGACGCAGACATAGAGAATGGACTTGAGGACACAGAGAGGGGGACGGGTAAGCTGGGACGAAGTGAGAGAGTAGCATTAACATATAAACATTTCCAAATGTAAAATAGATAGCTAGTGGGAAGCAGCCACACAGCACAGGGAGATCAGCTCAGTGCTTTGTGACCACCTAGAAGGGTGGGAGGGAGGCGCAAGAGGGAGGAGATATATGTATACATATAGATGATTTACTTTGTTATACAGCAGAAACTAACACAACATTGTAAAGCAATTATACTCCAATAAAGATGTTAAAAAAATTAAAGTTCTAAGAAAAAAATGAATCTTTCATAGTATAATTTTAGTGTTTATGAACCTCAGTATATTGAAATGTAGATTACAAAGTTTTCTTTTATAGGTACTACCTCAAAAATATTTTTGATCTTTAAATTATTTCCCTAGACAGGAAAATGCTGGATCAATGTGTATGAGCATTTTAATAGCTTTTGCTATGCCTTGATATAATTTTGTCTAAACAATCTGTATTAATTTTCAAGATCATCAGTACCGAAAATATGTAAAAATTTCATCAAAAATTTGCCAGTATTGAGTTTTATTTTGTAAGAAAAATGTTAATGAGTGAGTATTCAAGAAGGCGGTATGGAGAAACCCTAAACTTACCTCCTTTCATGGACACAACGAATCCACAACTACATATGGAATAATTATCTCTGAAAGGGACCAGAAAACTGGATGAACAGAGCCTCCACAACTATGGGTAAAAGTATAGCACTGAGATGGGTAGGAGAAGCCAAAATACAATTTTGCCAAGGGAGAAAAATTTAAAAATTTAAAAAATAGACACACCCAGCCACAGCAATCCACAATTGAGAGAAATGAAAAAGGTACAGATGTTTTTTCCATGAGGAGAGAGGTATTCAAGCTCCACATCAGGTACCCTAAGCATGAGATCCTATATAGGACAAAAGAACCCACAAAACACCTGAATTTGGAAATCAACAAGGAACTCTAGGGAATGCATGATGAGGAAAGAAACAGAGGGACTACAAAAACAGCCAGAAAGCAATGAACAAAATGGCAATGTGTGCATACCTATTAATAATTACCTTAAATGTAAGTGGATTAAATTTGTTATTCAAAAGGCAGAGTGGCTGAATGGATCAAAAACACAAGACACATTTACATACTGTCTACAGGAGACTCAAGTCAGGAGAAAGGACACAGACTGAAAGTGAAGGAGTGGAAAAAGATATTCCATATGAATGGAAATAAAAAGAAAGCAGAAGTAGCTATAGTTATATCAGACAAAATAGACTTTAAAACAAAGACAGTAATAAAATATGAAGAAGGGCATTAAATAATGGTAAAGGGATATAACAGCAAGAAGGAATAACATTTATAAATGTATATACACTCAACATAGGAGAAATAAGATATATAGAGCAAATATTAATTGAATTAAAGGGAGCAACTGAAAGTAATACAAATAATAGGGGATTTTAACACCCCACTTACATCACAGATAAATTATCCAGACAGAAAATCAGTAAGGAAACCTGGGACTTAACACTTTAGACCAAATTAACTTGATATATTCAGAATATAACTTGATATATTCCATCCAAAGCCACAGAATACACATTCTCCTCAACTGCACACAGAACGTTCCTAAGGATAGATTACATGTTAGGTCACGAAAGAAGCCTCAATAAATTCAAGAGCATTGAAATCATATAAAGAATCTTCTCTGACCATAATCATATGAAACTAGAAATCAATTAGAAAAAATGTGAAAGTATACAAAAAGCATGGAGATTAAACAATATGGTACTGAACAACAATGGGTTATCAAAAAAATCAAAGGTTAAATTTAAAAAAAAATGAGAGACAAATTAAAACAGAAATAAAATGTACTAAAATCTAATAGATGTTGCAAAAGTTGTTCTAAGAAGGAAATTCACAGCAATACAGGCCTACTTCAAGAAACAAGAAAAATCCCAAAAAAACAATCTAAAGGAACTAAAAGGAAAGAAAAAACAGAACACAGCCCAAATTAGTAAAAGAAGAGAAATAAAAAAAATCATACAGGAAATAAATGAAATAGAAAAAAATAGAAAAGATCAATGAAACTAAGAGCTGGTTCTTTGAAAAAAAAGAATATTGACAAACCTTTAGGTACACTAACCAAGAAGAAAGGGGAGAGGCTGCAAATAAATAAAAGCAGAAATGAAAAAGAAGTTACAACTGATACTACAGAAATAAAGGATCATAAGAGACAACTATGAACAATTATACACCAAAAATTGAACGACCTAGAAGAAATGGATAAATTTCTAGAAACATATCTTCCAAAACTGAATCATGAAGAAATACAAAACCTGAATAGATTGACTACTAGTAAGGAGACTGAAACAGAAATAAATATCACCCAACAATCAAAATCTAGGACCAGACAGCTTCACTGGTAAATTTAGCAAAAGATTCAAAAAAAATTTAACACCTGTTCTTCTCAAATTCTTCAAAAAATAATGAAGATGGTGGGAAACCTTCCAAACACATTTTATGAAGCCAGCATTACCCTGATACCAAAATCAGACAAGGACACCACACACACATACACACACACATACACACACACACACACACAAATTACAGGTCAATATCCTTGATAAACATGGATGCAAAATCCTCAACAAAATACTAGCAAACCAAATTCAACAATACATAAATAGGATCATAGACCAAGATCAATAAGATTTATTCCAGGGATGCAAGGACATTTCAACATTCACAATTAACAAAATGAAGAATAAAAATCACATGATCATCTCAACGGATGCTGAAAAAGCATGTGACAAAATTTTCAACAAAGTGGGTATAGAGGGAACATACTTCATCATACTGAAGGCCATAACTGACAAGCTCACAGTTAACATCATACTCAACAATGTAAACCTGAAAGCTTTTCCTCTAAGATCAGGAACAAGACAAGGATGCCCACTCTCACCACTTTTATTCAACATAGTATTGGAAGTCCTAACCACAGCAATTAGGCAAGAAAAGAAAGAGAAGTCATCCAAATTAAAAAATGTCACTATTTGCAGATACCAAAATACTATATGTAGAAAATCCTAAAATCTCCATCAAAAAACTGTTACAGTGAATTCAGTTAAGTTACAGGATACAAAATCAATACACAGAAATCTGGGTTGTTTCTTTACACTAATAATGAACTATAAGAAAGAGAAAATAAGAAAGCAATCCTATTTACAACTGCATGAAAAAGAATAAAATACCTAGGAATAAATTTAACCAATGAGGTGAAAAACTTGTAACTTGAAAACTATAAAAAACATTGATGAAAGAAACTGAAGAAGAAACAAATAAATGGAAAAATATGTCATGTTCATGGATTGACAGAATCAATATTGTTAAAATATCTATAGTATCCAAAGCAATCTATAGAGTCAATGCAATCCCTATCAAAATTCCAGTGCCACATTTCACAGGATTATAACAAATAATTCTAAAGTTTATATGGAACCACAAAAGATTCTAAATAGCAAAAACAATCTTGAGAAAAAAAGAACAAAACTGCAGATATCACAATCCCTGATTTCCAACTATACTACAAAGATATAGTAATCAAAACGTTATGGGACTGACAAAATAGTAGACACACAGGTCAATGAACAGAATTTAGAACCCAGAAGTAAACCCACATATGTATGGACAATTAATTTATAACAAAGAAGCAAAGAACATATAATGGAGAAAGGACAGTATCTTCAATACACCATACACACAAATGAACTCAAAATGAATTAAAGACTTGAATAAAAGACCTGAAACTATAAAATTCCTAGAAGAATACATAGGTGATAACCTCATGAACATTGGTTTCAGTGTTGTTTTTTGTGGATCTGACTGTAAAGGCAAGGAAACAAAAGCAGAAATACACAAACAGGACAAAGCTTCAAATCTACAAAGCTTCTACACATGAGGGAAACTACCATCAAAATGAAAGGGAAACCCACTGAATGGGAGAAGATATTTGCAAATTGTATATCCAATAAGGGGATAATATATATATATATATATATATATATACACACACACACACACACACACATATATATACACATATATATGTAATATAATATCCAAAATATATAAAGAACTCATACAAGTCAACAAGAAAAAGAACCTGGCTAAAAATAGGCACAAGATATGAATAGATATTTTTCCAAAGAAGATATATAGATGGCCAAAAGGAACGTGAAAAATGTTCAACATTACTAATTATTAGGAAAATACAAATCAAACCACAAGATATTGCCTCACACGTATTAAAATTGCTGCTATCAAAAAGATAAGAAATAACAAATGTTGGAGGGGATGTGGAGAAAAGGGAACCCTCATACACTGTTGGTAGAACTATAAATTTGAACAGATACTCTGGAAAACAGTATGGAGATTCCTCAAAAAATTAAGAATAGAACCATCATATGACCCAGCTCTACCTCTGGGTATTTATCTAAAGAACATAAAAACACTCATTTGGAAAGATATATGCACCCCCATTCATAATTGGGGTGCATTTGTGACAGAAATACTGTCATTTGTGATGATGTGTATGGACCTTGAAGGTATTATGCTAAGTGAAATAAGTCAGACAGAGTAAGACAAATACCATATGATTTCACTCATATGTGGACTCTAAAAATATAAAACAAACAAAAAACAAAAACAAACTCATAGATTTAGAGGACAGATTAGTGGTTACCAGAGGGGAAGGGGGTTGGGAGAAGGTGAAATGGAGGAAGGGGTCAGCTGTATGATGATGCATGATGACTAGACTTTTGGTGGTGGTCACTTTGTAATGTGTACAAATGTTGAATTATAATGATGCACACCTGAAATTTATATAATAAAAAGAGGAATTACGAACTAAACTTTTGGTTAAATTCAGTTCTCATATTTGAATAACAAGTAACATATTCCTAGATGCTTTGAAGATTTTTATTTAAAATGCATGGAAATTTTAAGATTCTCAGAACTCCTGATTTACCAAGTATCATAAATCCCAAGATTAGAAGAACTAAAATCAATCATTAAATATTTCTGAAGTTGTGAATTATAATGGTTGTGTCTTTTAACATTTATTTTATTGTTCTTTAGTCATAGGATGATTTTGAATACTTTAAAATACACTTTAAAACTCAGTAACTATGATTCTTTACCATGATCAAAGGTGTATAAAAATAAAATCATACAGTGTGCATAATTTACTGTTATTTACATTCTATCATAGTTGGCTTAAAATAGAGTTCCTTGTAACAAAATACATTAACTACAAACTACCTAATCAATGTCTCAAATGATTTCAGATTAGTTAATATAGGTATATTATTATCAAAGATATACTTATCAGGTATTAAAATTTATATGTAAAAATCTGAAATAGCATGAATTACTCTTGCTAATTCTATTTTCTTGTATAAATTAAAATGAAATAAATTTTAATTTAAAAAAGAAATATAATTTAATGTATATATAAATTCATAATTATATTAATAAATATAATTAAATCATGACTTGAATATTCACTGTGTGTTGGGGCCTTGGGCAAATAACTTCTCTGCCCCTTGTTTCTCTCATATATAATCTGAAGATAGTTTTAATAATTCTCTAACAGGGTTATTATGAGAATCAAATGAGATAGTATGGACAAGTATTTAGAATGAGGCCTAGTACATGGTAAATAATAAATAATGGCTATTGTGACTATAATGATATTAGTTAATTTAAATTTTAAATCTCCTCTTTTCCTTTTTTCAATTTAATTCTCATCTTTGTTCCCAGATGCAACCACTATCATAACTTTGGTAAAAAATTTGTAGACCATGTTTTAATAACTATACTACATATTTATAACATTGTGAATGTGACACAGTATAATAATCAAGGCATCATTCTATGTGTGCATTTACTCTATATTTCCCCTATAATTTGACTATAATTATTACCCATTAATTTATTTCTAGCTTGATTTCTTCCTATCAGGCTTTATTGATGTGTAAAGTCTACATCTTTGTAGGCTGTATATAATCACTATTTTCCATGTTTAATGAAAATATTTTTTCTAAACTCATCTTCCTTGCTTTGCTCTGGCTTGTTGGTTTTTATCTAAGGAGGTTTTTTAATGTTATATATTAGAATCTATCAATCTTTCTCTTTGAGACTTTTTTGTGTTAAATATTTTTATTTCTTTGTAACTTTGATAAATATCCCATCTTATATTTTATTAATTTTTTAAAATTAATTTTAATCCTCCTGTATATTATATGGGTTTTGGCATAAAACCAAGAGCCAAATGTCATAATTTAACTAACATATTTCTACCTAGTTATTAATTTTTTAAACTTATAGTCAACCCAAATTTCAATGGCCTTTCCTGATGTTCATCCACATATTATAAATTTAATAAATGGACAATTTCTTGATGGTTATAATTCTGGAGTAAAATATGATTTGCATATATGTTTTATGATTTGTTTATGTTTCACTGGATCTTAGGAATGAAGATTGAACTTGTAACTTTCAGCCATTTTTTTTCTCTATAGTAAAAAATATTCATGGTCTTAGCTTTTTCACAAGTATGAATATGCCACAGTGCATGATCCTCATTGGTAGTCTAATTGTTTTCTCATCAAAAGTTGGTTTAGAAAGATAAATATGGGATAAGTAACTTGCAGAATTCTCTTCACCTTTGAAAGGTGAAGAATTACCCCAAATAGCTTTGCTCTCTTGGGACCCAATCATTACCATCACAGAAGGATTTATTTAGTAGCTGTATTATCCAGGATTTTATCCAATTAAGAAACTCTATATAAATGTAAAATTAACCTACACTCTCTTGTTTTCCCCTTCCAGTCTTTAAATGAAGAGAATTATCAAAACCTAGAAATTAGGGAATAGATATTTTTAAAGAAAATATTAAACTACCTATCAATTCTCTGCAGCCTCCTTATTATAAATTAGGTGCTGCTTACAAAAATTAATTTATATATATTATGGAGTGTAAGGCAAACTTCACACAAAAAGAACAACCCCACACAATATATTTGACACAGTCTTCAGAGAGAAATGATTAAATAAATTTTAAAAACCTCCATAAAGTGGCTGGGTTGATGATTTAACAGGCATTGGAGTCTGTCCTCATTTTCTTTATAGTTCAAATCATGCCTACTGCTCACATCAGAAATAGCTTAATTATCAGGGCTAATCTTGGGCTTGAATTCTTTAAAAACAAGGAGGGCTAAGAATAAGGTTTGGGTCATTTATTGACACCATTTCAACCAGCCACTTTATTGACATCTCCAGGTTCTGAGCCATGCTCAGAATATATATCATTGTGGGTAACACAATTTCTGCCACAAGCCAGGGGATCCACTTTATGCTGCACTGGTTTTTGGATGGTTGAAGCAAACTTTGTATTATAGACAATGTGGTAGCGTAGAGGAGCACTAGATACAATTATTAACTTCCACATTCTGGGGGAAATGCCACCTGTTATGGTCACACAGATGAATGAAATATGCCTTGTCATTGAGGAAAGCTGAGTGTAGAAGGAGAGAGAGAGGAATAAACAAATAGCTGAGAGTATAATTTACGGTTTAATATGCAGATGCACAAACTGATACAAGCCTATAGGAAGACATTTCAACTCTTCATGGGAAAATTCAAGATTTCGTGAATAGCCAATATCGAAAGAGGAGTGGAAATTTCACTGAGGGAGAAAAACAACAATAGGGCTTGTAAGAAGTCGGTGAAAAAGAAAAAGCCTGGAGGCTTGACTGTTTATAAAGTTTGGGGTTCTCAATTGTAATTCAGTGTGATCATTGAAACCAGGAAGGAAAATAGATGAAGCCAGATGTTAGCTTGGGAATGGATTATGAAGAGCTATGCATATACGTAATGATCAGGAGTATGGTAGCAAGTTATTGAAGGCTTCTGTCTCGAAAGAAATTTTTTTAATTGGTTTCAGAGACATAATATTAGTGTGAAGAGTGGATCATAGAAGGAAAAATATGAAACGGTAATAAATGAAGGTTGTTTTAGTCATCTAGGCTGGAAAAGATGGTGGCCTGAATCCTAGCAGTGAGAATAGAGGACCAAATTTTTAAGAAACTATTCAGGAAATTAATCTGCTGGGTTTATAATGATTTATTGTGAGAAAGATAGAGAGATCTGCTTGGGGCTAGGAATAATGGCATAGGGGAAAACAGGAAAAATGGAAGAAAGACAGTTCAGTTGCAGAAGGACTGCATTTGAAATTCTATAGGAATATCTACAGAAAAAAATATATTCTAGGCAGTTAGAAATCTGGATGTGGAACTCCAGAGATGGCTTATTTTAGTGTTATTGATTTTTAGGTACCCAGTGAAAGGAATGGGGTTCCCCAGGGACAGCAGAAAGAGAAAGAACATTATCGGTATGACTTTCTGGTAGAGCCCAGGTTTGAAAGCCAGGTTCTGCCATTAATTAGCTTTGTGATCTTGGCCTTATATTTTTCATAGACAGAGTCAACAACAGTCGCATTCCTGATAACTCAGTTACTTAAAACATCCAGTGAAAGGTGAATGTGCTTTGGTAACACTTAAAACATTTTCTATACTTTTGATCATAGCATATTTCCAACAGCACCTATAGATTAAGATGTTCACTGCAGCATTTTAAGGAAAAATTGGAAATGGCCTAAATAACTGTAGCTAGTGATCACTTATATTAAAAAAAGAAAAAAACCTCATCAATTTACATGCAATTATTATTACGATGCCAATAATCTGGGTTGCTACAGAGATTGTAAGATCACAGTAATTGTTTACATTGTTCCATCAAGTAAAAAAAGGTACAAAACTGTATATGTAGCATATTCATTATTATCTAAACATCTATGCAGAGAAGGTAAAAGCTGGAAAGAAGATTTCTAAAGTCTTAGCATCTGTTGTTTTGAAGGGATGATACTATGGCTGATGTCTTTCCTTTTTTTTTTTTTTTTTTTTTTTTGCGGTACGCGGGCCTCTCACTGTTGTGGCCTCTCCCGTTGCGGAGTACAGGCTCCGGATGTGCAGGCTCAGCGGCCATGGCTCACGGGCCCAGCCGCTCCGCGGCATGTGGGATCTTCCCAGACCGGGGCACGAACCCGAGTCCCCTGCATCGGCAGGCGGACTCTCAACCACTGTGCCACCAGGGAAGCCCGATGTCTTTCCATTTTACTGCTATAACTATTTTGGGGGGAGAACTTAAATGTTTCTTGAGTAGTTAATTCACTTGTGAAGCAAATAAGCAAGTCTACTTTTGTCATGTAAAATCTATTTTTTACATTTGGTAGCATGTAGAGTCTGAACCCTGAAAAGAAATTTAAAATGATCACACATCAATTACAGATAGATAATTTGAAGCCCCAATAAAGGACATTATACCTTTCACAGATTTCATGGCAGAGCTGAGCTATAACCTCAGGAGTCCTGGACTCTTATTGCAGAACTAAAGCAGGTTAGGTTAAAAACTCCCAAATAAGGCCCCCTGTACTGCAGCCAGTTGTTGAGTAGACAGGACGAAAGCAATTGCAGACTGTGCCACAAGATATGGCTAGGGATTTGATTTCCACGTAACAGTTGTGGAGGTGGGCAATAGATCAGAGGGAAGAAAGAAATCACACATATAGAGAGTTTTTTCAAGGTGGTTTCTTCTCCCTGAGTCACCTTGCCAAAAGATACACTGTCTTGTGCAGTTCTGGTTCTGAAGGATCAAATCCAATTAGGAGTTTTCTAGAAAGGACTTGAACAGCTCAAGAAGATAATACTGTGTTGTCAGAAGGCCTAGCTCTTTTACTTAATCTTCTGTGTGGACTTGGACAAATTATTAAAACCATTTATCATTTCATCTTTAAAGTATAGCAATAATACCTACTTTGTTGAGATTTCAAAGATCATTTCTGTAAAGTGCTGAACCAAAGGGATTATTGTGGTTGTGGTGATTATTGTGGTTGTGCTGAAGAAGGGATTATTGTGGTTGTGGTGATTATTGTGGTTGTGCTGAAGGTGATGATGGTGAAAAGGAGGAGGAGGGAGTAATAGTAACAAAAATAGTAAAGATGACGAAGTTGACAACAATAACAAAGGTGATGGGGAAGATGGAGAGGAGGATAACTGCATGACGATGAGAATGCCTGATGACAATGAGGAAAAGGATAAACAGCCTGTTCTCTTAAATTTGTAAAGAGGCTCTCAGAGATAACTCTGTGTTTTACTTATGCGTGTCATGGCTCTCCTGTCTGCCTGATGGTAAACTTCAAGAGTACAAGGTCTTTTCTTCTTAGATATTCATTCTGTGCTTATTGACAGATGAATGGACTGCAGTAACTCACAACTGCTTGTACGTATTACAGCAGATAAGAAAGCAAGCTGCTTTCTGCAAGAGGCCATTTCACTTTCTCCTGCAGGGGACAGATGGGGAAAACACTGCATTTAATTTAGCTGGCTGTTTCTGATTTCTTTTTCATGGAGTTTTTTTTTTTTTTCTTGAGGGAAAAAAATGGTTTTCTTTTATATTTCTTTGATGGATTCATTCTGGTGTTCTCTTTAAGGTTTTTAAACTTGGGTCTTGGTACAGCAGAATTGCCCTCCAGACTTTTTAAGAAGGCTGACTGATAACGTTTGGGAAGAACTATCATTCTGTGTCTTGACAAAAAAAGGAAGGATTTTTAGTAAATGTGATGGGCCGTGGTTGAAGAATTAAGTTAAAAGAATGTATTTGAGGTGCACTTGGCAACATGCATGATGTATGTTACTACAGCCTTGGTGCCAGGAGTGTGCCCGTAGAACTTAAACTAAAGATGTCTGTCCTCATGTTCACAGATCTGTAAGAAAATAAAAGCCATAAAAATTGCATCTATAAATGGCATGTAATTTATTTTTATGGCTGTAACTTCAGAGATACTGATATTCAATAAAGGAAAATTTACTGGACGAATTATAATTCTGTTCTTCTGCCTTTATAACATGGATGTGTGAAGAGCTAAAAAGGCACATGTTTTGCAGATTTTCTGCATTAGCACCCAGGAGGGACATGGGTTTCCTGCAGTGTAACAAGTCCATGCCTCAGTACGATGCTTCAGAGCAGTACTTTTACTATCGTAGCTCTTGGTTGATGACTTAAATCACACGCTGAAACAGAAAATTAAATAACAGAACACCAGTTCTCAAATCTTTAAAGATTTATACATGACAGCTTTAGAGTAGGTAACCTTCAATATCACGTAGTTATCAAAGAAACAGCATTTTTCTCTAATGTCTTCAATAGAATCAAACAGCAACTTCCATTTTACAGGTGAAAAAGAAAAGCTGAGGTAATCACTGCAGTCTGTTTTCATAATTTATGGGGAATCATAATTAGAAGATCAATTCTCAGTTCCCCTGATCCAGAGTAATTTAAAAATTGGATCCATTATTTTAGAATTCTATGGATTTATTGCCTCTTATTTTAGTCATTCATTCTTTCCAACAACTAATTATTGAGATCGTGCTATGTGCAAATTACTTAGCCTTCTAGGGAGTTGGATATTTATGTTCTTACCGATGATCTAATTCACAAAGCTTATTATTGTTTAATATTTAAATGTTGTGGTTTATTATTGTTTAATATTTAAATGTTATGGTTAAAATAATGTTTGTTGTAAAAAAATTTGAGTGGTACATCATTATAAAATTAAAAATAATAGCCCTTCCCCTATCTCTATTCCCATAAGTAATTTTTATTGAAACGTGTATATAACTGAATTTATCCTAATGGTATCATATGATACATACTATTTTGCCTACTGCCTTTCTTCTCTTAATAGTAAGTGATGGATGTAGATAGGATTCTCTTGCTATTTTTAATAGCTGACTAGTGTTTCTTTTTATAATAACTACATGAATTTTGCAAGTCCCTTATTGATGGATTTTTTCTTTTTCACATTTTAATGTCTCTAGATTTAATCTCCTACGTTTAGTTCCTAGTTCAGGCCAGCATTATTTCAAGATAAGATTACCCCAAATGTGTATGGACTACAGTTTTTCCTGCTGATCTACTGCGCTCTGAAATCTTACCACCATCCTGCCTGCACATAGCTAACAAGGTCATCATATAGACCCCCAGGCTAATCAACTTCTCCTCACTCACCACTAAGTGAAGTTCACACCCCTAGTGTAAGATTCAGTGCCTTCTAAACTCACACAACTAAATAGAAAAGCAAACAAGCAAACAAATAATCCAATGAAAAAATTGGAAGAGGATCTGAATAGGTATTTTTTCAAAGAAGACATACAAATGACTAACAGGTGCAATTAATCTATGACAAAGGAGGCAAGACTAGAAAATGGAGGAAAGACAGTCTCTTCAATAAATTGTGCTGGGAAAACTGTACAGGTACCTGTAAAAAAATGAAATTAGAACACTCTTTAACATCATACACAAAAATAAACTCAAAATGGATTAAAGACCTAAAAGACCAGATACTATAAAACTCTTAGAGGAAAACATAGACAGAACACTCTTTGACATAAATCGTAGCAAGATCTTTTTCGATCCGTCTCCCAGAGTAACGGAAATAAAAACAGAAATAAAAAAATGGGACCTAATTAAACGGAAAAGTTTTTGCACAGCAAAGGAAACCAAAAACAAAATGAAAAGACAACCCACAGAATGGGAGAAAATATTTGCAAACAAGGCAAGGGATTAGTCTCCAAAATTTACAAACAGCTCATGCAGCTCAATATCAAAAAAAAAAAAAAACAAAACACAATCAAAAAATGGACAGAAGACCTAAAGAGACATTTCTCCAAAGAAGACATACAAATGGCCAAGAGGCACATGAAAAGATGCTCAACATTGCTAATTATTAGAGAAATTCAAATCAAAACTACAGTGAGGTATCACCTCACACCAGTCAGAATGGCCATCATCAAAAAAATCTACAAACAATAAATGCTGGAGAGGGTGTGGAGAAAAGGGAACCCTCTTGCACTGTTGGGGGGAATGTAAATTGATACAGCCACTATGGAGAACAGTATGCAGGTTCCTTAAAAAACTAAAAATAGAGCTACTGTATGATTGAGCAATACCACTCTTGGGCATATATCCTGAGAAGAACATGGCCCGAAAGGATACATGCACCCTAATGTTCAGTGCAGCACTGTTTACAATAGTCAAGACATGGAAGCAACCTAAATGTTCATTGACAGATGAATGGATAAAGAAGATGTAGTACATATATACAATAGAATATTACTCAGCCATTAAAAAGAATGAAATAATGGCATTTGCAGCAATATGGATGGACCTGGAGATTATCATACTAAGTGAAGTAAGTCAGACAAAGACAAATACCATATGATATCGCTTATATGTAGAATCTAAAAAAAAAAAAAAACGGATACAAATGAACTTATTTACAAAACAGAAACAGACTCACAGACTTAAGAGAATGAACTTATGGTTAATAGTGGGGAAGGGTGGGGAGAGGGATAGACTGGGAGTTTGGGATTGACATGTATACACTGCTATATTTAAAACAAAATGCCTTTCCATGAAGAAAAAAAATGGTGCTCAACATCACTAGTTATTAGGGAAATGCAAATAAAAACACAATGAGATATTACCACATACCTGTTAGAATGGCTGTTTTCAAAATGACAAAAAATAATAAGTGTTGCCAAGGATGTGAAGAAAAGGGAATATTGCTGCACTGTTGGTGGGAATATAAAATGGTACAGCCACTATGGAAAACAGTATGGAGGTTCCCCAAAAAATTAAATAATAGAGGTACCATATGGTCCAGTAGTTCCACTTGTGGGTATTTATGTAAAGGAAATAAAATCACTATCTCAAGAAGATATCTGCACCCCCATGTTTATGGCAGCATTATTTACTATAGCCAAGACAGAAACAAACTAAGTGTCCATCAACAGATGAATGGATAAAGACAATGTGAATATATACAAATATCACTCAGCCAGAAAAAAGAAGGAAATACCGCTATTTGCAACAACATGGATAGGCCTTGAGGACATTATGCTAAGTGAAATAAGTCAGAGAGAGAAAGACAAATACCATAGGATCTCATATGTAGAATCTAAACAAATAAAAAACCTTATAGGTACAGAGAACAGACTGGCAGTTGCCAGAAACAGGGGACAGGGAATGGGCAAAATGTGAAAAAGTACTCAAAAGGTACAAACTTCTAGTTATAAGATAAATAAGTCCTTAAAAAAAAAAGATTTTTGTCTTCTGAAAACTATCAATTTGATGTCTCATCACTCACCCTCATAAGAACATTCTACATTTTATTCAAACTAAATTCTGTCCCCACCTTTAAAAACATTTTAATTTTTCTCCCAAAATTCTTCTCTTGAACACTCTCTTCTGTCTCTGAAATCTTTACTGTCTGTCAAACTACAGTTCAAATTATAGACCCTTCGGAATTCTTTCTTCCTCTACCTCACATTTTGTACCAATATAGCAAGGACTCAGTCTTTATCTTTCCGGCCTATCTGGAAAACTGTTTGGTACCACATAGTCTCTGTGTACTGCCTAGGAACATGAAATTTAGCAGAGGAGGACAGCAATAGTGCACATAACTGTAATTCAACACTCAGAATGTCATGTGTTTCACGTATCTCCCATCAACTTTTTAGTGCCACCCCCTGCCATATGCTTGTGCATGTATTAAACATTATAGTCATAATAACTAAAATTTACTGAATGCTTATTACATGTACTAGACATCATATCCAATATGTAAAGTAACCATCTTATTTAATCCTCCCAACAAGCACACACAGGATAGGTACTATCAGTATTCTTAACTTACAAATGAGAAAACAGCCTGAGAAGGTTCAGCTACAAAGTCATTGAGCTACTGCTTAGTAAAACCAGAATTTGAAGCCAGGTTGTCAGAATTTCTAAGCTTTATTATATTTCTTTCCTTAAAATCTGTAAATTGAATCAATAAAATAGTCTTTGGCAGAATTAAATTGGTAGTTTATGACCTTAGGTTCATGACACAAAATGTATGGAAACTCCTTTAAAGGCAAGCAATTGGAAAATATTATCCTTTACAGACTGATGATTAACCAATGACCTGCCTTTGCTTAACAGCTAATTAGAAGAATTATATCTTTAAAAGATCAGGTAAATTGCCAACTAATTCGATTAAAAAGCATTTTCTTCTAGGCCTCAAAGATCTAGATAGCTTGTCATTTTTTTCCTGCTGCCCCATTCATTCTAGATCTAAAAGAGCATTCTTCTTCATTGAAGGATATTGACAAATGGGTAATTCATCTTTGCTCGAAGCAAATTATGTTTCATGTCCTTCTGGAAAATGAAATAATTAGGGCAAATTCTGCCTGGATTTACTCTTTCTAAGGAAACCTTACATTTGTCAAAATGAATGACCATTTTCAATGAAATATTTACTGTGATATGGATTATAGTAACTTCCTCATTTGTCTCTCTGGCAGCAGTTTCATCATCTGTATTAGTTGTCTGTGGCTGCTGTAACAAATTATCACAAACTAAGGCTTAAAAACCCCCAAATTTATTTCCTTACAGTTCTTTAGGTTAAAGTCCAACATCCGTCTCACTGGGCTAAATTCAAGGTTTCAGGAGGGCTGCTTCCTTTCTGGAGGCTCTAGCAAAGAATCTCTTTCCTTGCCTTTTCAGGTATCTAGAGGGCATGTGCATTCCTTGTCTCATGGTTCTCTGGCTCCTTCTTAAACTCCAGCAACAATAAGTTGAATTCTTTTCACATCACATTACTCTTATATCCTCTTTTTCCCACCTGGATAGTCCAGAATAATTTCCCCATTTCAAGGTCCTTAACGTAACAACATCTGCAAAGTTGCTTTTGCCATGTAAGGTAACATAGTCACAGGTTCAGGGGACTAGGATGTGGATATCTTTGGCCATTATTCTGCCTACCATACTATCCCTTATTCCCATTCATTCTCCACACCATTATCAGAGTAAACTTTCTCAAATGTGTATATGAATATTCATGTCCCTGTGAAAAATTCTTTAATAGCTCACCTTTGTACACATGACAAACAAGGCACTTCAAAATTTGGCTTTTGTTTACTCGGTCATTCTCACACTTACCTATTTTGCTTCCACTTTTATTCTATTCTACTACTGAACTTCTTATAAGCTGCTTCCTTTACCAAGCATTCCCTCCTCTTGTGACCCCCTCAAAAGTCCGTATTCTTTCTTCAATTCTTAGTCCAAGGCTTACCTTTTCCATAAATCTTTCTCCGACTCTTCCCAGGGAGTTTTTAGGAGCACCAATAAAAGGTTTCTCCTGCTGTTCAGGTGTTAGGGAATGCTGATGGCTGAGTCACAGCTGGTTTGGGGAGGATATATTCAAAGACCTACCCGGAAGACATAATTTCATTCAGTTCATTCATTCATTCAATCATGCCTGATGATTAGCTGTTAATATAAGAGGGATCTTTACAGACAAATACAGCCACTGATCAGAGGTAGGAAGGTCACGTGGAGTTATCTACTCCTGTTCCTGTCTTGACACTACTGGTTCAGGACCTATTCAAAGAAGTCCATCTTTCATTCACAAGACAACTTACTGCAGCACTGGGGATAGAATTCAGAATTGAGGACTGGGTATGTGTATGCGGTAACAGAACTCTAACCTCCTGTCCTTTGTTCCACTTTTCCTATGGGCCTGGGATCTCTTCTCTTTGGACCCTTGAATACTAAGGGCAGTTGCCTTATTGTCTTCAGTCTGGATGTTTCCCTCTCTTAAACTTCAAAGTGAAGGGGATGGTGAGACTCCATTTTCTGGAAGGTAGAGTCATTTGCCTACATTCCTATGGTCAGTTATTCTCACTGCTTTCCAACAGGCTCACGACATCAAGATTACTACCCATGGCTAGGGCTGGAGGTTATTTTGTGTTTTTCAAATAATCAAGGCACATTTTTGGAAACAATCTGGCTATAGCAAAAAAACAAAGCAACAGCAAAACAGCACAAATCGCAATCTTTTTAGGGCCTCTCAGTATGATACCATAAATTGGTTCATCAACAACTAGCAGATTGTGAGTTCCTTTAGGTAATATAACTTGTTTTCTTTGTTAGAAATCTTTAGACTCTAGCAACATATCTAAAACAAAGAATGAGACCAGGAAAAAAAAAAAAAGAGGTACAAATATAAATGAATTATTTTGAAACAAGTAATTAAGTATGGACAGAGACCACAATTCTCTCCCTAGATGATCTTTAACATTTCTATTTTTAAGGGTCTATCCTATGACAGCCTTTAACTTGTAATACATAGCCACCTTGAATGAGAACTATCCTGATTTGTTTAATCCCACCACTTGCAGCAGATTTGTATTACAGCTGACTAAAAATTAAAGTAGTATCTCAGTCCAAGTAGACTGGTAGGGTAATATGGATGTATTATATATAAAGGTTTACTTAGAAAGAAAAAGGCAAAAAAGAGCCAACATAATCCTAATGAAGAAAAATAAGGTAAAATGATTTGTTCTATTGGATAACAAGACTGTTATAAATTTATCAGTATCAAGATAGCCTGTTACCACAGGTATAGCCAGATAGAGCACACGTACATAGAAACTTGACATATTTTAGGATATCACTAAGGATAAGTGAGAAAGGGATTATCTATTCACAAATGATTTTGCAACACTTGGCTATCCTAATGAGAAAAAACACTGGGCCCCTACCTCACAGCATACATAAAATTTACTACCACATGAGTCAAATGTTTAAAGATAAAAGGTAAACAATAAAACTTGTAATGTAAAAGATGAGATGAACCTGGAGTATGGAAGGAATTCTTATCCAAGGCATATACACACACACAATGACTAACCAAAAAAAGAAAGATCAATGCATTATAACATATTAAGAATTTGAGAGAACGCAGGCAACCACAGAGCCCATCCTACAGCCTCACTTAGGGAGAGAACAAAGCCAGCATTCTTCTTAGGGCAACATGGAATATTTCCTATGATAGACCATATATTAGGTCACAAAACATTTCTTAGCAAATTCAAGATGATTGAAATTATACAAAGTGTCTTCACTGACTACAGTGATATGAAGCTAGAAATCAATATCAGGATGAACACTGGAAAACTTATGAATACGTGGAAATTGAACTCTCCTCATCAACCAATTGGATCAGAGAAGAAATTAAAAGGGAAATGAACTATCTTGAGACAAACAAAAAAGGAAAAGCAGCATAGCAAAACTGATGGGATGTAGGAAAAGTGTAACTAAGAGAGAAGTTCATAGCAATAAACACCTATATCAAGAAACAAGACAGATTTCAAACAACCTAACTCTGACTTAAGGAACTAAAACAAAAACAAAAACTGAGCCCAAAGTAAGGAGAAGGAAGAAAATAATAAAGATTAGAGCACAAAAAAGTGAAATAGAGAACAGGAAAACAATAAAAAAAGATGAACAAAACTAAGAGTATGATCTTCAAAAAGATAAACATAGTTGACAAATGTTTAGCTAGACTAAACAAGGAAAAAAGAGAGAGGACCCAAATCAACAACATTATAACAAAAAAGGAGACATTTCAACTGATACCATAGACATACAAAGGCTAATAAGAAGCTACTATAAACAATACACCAACAAACTGGACAACCTAGAAGAAACGTAAAAATTCTCAGAAATATTCAACATTTCAAAACTGAATCAGGAAGAGATACAAAATCTGAACAGGCCAATTACTAGCAAGGAGATTGAATCAGTAATCAAAAATCTCCCACCAAAGAAAGCCCAGGACCAAGTGGCTTCACTTTTTATTTTACAAAATATTAATTAATTAATGTCAATCCTTCTCAAACTCTTCCAAAACATCCAAAGAGAATACTCCCAAACTCATTTTACAAGGTCAGCATTACCCTGATACCAAAGCCAGAAAAGGACACTACCAGAAAAGAAAACTACAGGCCAGTATCCCTGATGAAGATAGATGTAAAAATTATCAATAAAATACTATCAAACCAAATTCAGCAGCACATTAAAAAAAATAAACAAGTGGAACTACATCAAACTGAAAAGGTTCTGTACAGCAAAAGAAATAATCAACAAAATGAAAAGACAAGCTACAGAATGGGAAAAAATATTTACAAATCATATCTCATAAGAAGTTAATATCTAAAATATATAAAGAACTCACACAAATCAATAGCAAAAAACAAAAATATTCCAACTGAAAAATGGGCAAAGGATCTGAATAGACATTTTTCCAGAGAAGATATATGAATAGCCAATAGGTATATGGAAAGTTGCTCAACATTACTAGTCATAGGGGAAATGCAAATCAAAATCACAATGAGATATCACCTCATATATGGTGAAATGGCTAGCATCAAAAAGACAATGGGTGGCAGACAAGTGTTGGCAAAGATGTGGAGAAAAAGGAACCCTGTGCACTGTTGGTGGGATGGTCTGCCAGCACAGCCACTATGGACAACAGTATAGAGGTTTCTCAAAAAATTAAAAATAGAGCAATCATAGGATCCAGCAATTCCACCTCTGGGAATATAACCAAACTAAATGAAAACACTATGTCAAAGGGATATCTGCACCCTCATGTTCATAGTAATATTATTTACAACAGCCAAGACATGGATACAACCTAAGTGTTCATCAACAGATGAACAGATAAAGAAGTTACATACATACATATACACACACACACACACACACACACCCCACATACACATACGCACAGTGGAACACTAATCAGCCATTGAGAAGGAGAAAATCCTGCCATTTGTGACAGCACGGATGGACTTTGAGGGCACTATGCTAAGTGAAATAAGTCAGACAGAAAATGACAAATACCGCATCATCTTACTTGTATGTGGAACCTAAAACAAATGAATTAACTCATGAAAAAGAGATCATACCTGTGGTTACCAGAGGCCAGGGGTGGGGGAAGGGGAAATTGAATGAACTTGGTCAAAAGTAAAAACTTTCAATTATAAGATAAATAAGGACTAGGGACATAATGTACAATATGATGACTATAGTTAACATTGCTATATGGTATGTACGAAAGTTATTAAGATCATAAATCCTAAGAGTTCTCATTGAAAACAAAAATTATTTTTTCTTTTTTTGTATTTATATGAGATAAAGGATATTAACTAAACTTACTGTGTTACCATTTCACGGTATATGTAAGTCAAATCATTATGCTGTACACCTTAAACTCATACAGTGAGACTTGTCAATTATATCTCAATAAAACTGGACAAAACATTTCTGTACATCAAAAAAAAGTGAAAAGAAGCAACAAACTGGGAGTGCAAAGATTTGGAACTCAGAATAAATAAAGAACTCCCATAAATTCGTAAGAAAAGGACATCCTATCCAATAGAAAAAGATGGCAAATATCTATCAGTCACGGCTTCAATAATACTGCATAACAAACAGGTGTCAGATCACAATGGCATACAAGAGTAACTTTACTTCTCACTCACATCTCTGGGTTAGCTGGGCCAACTCTGCACTATGTGTTTCATTCTAGGGCTCAAGCCGGTAAACGATAAACAATGGCTACTTGCAGTTTTTACCTCATGGCATGGCTGAATACTCAAGTGGGTCAGCTCAAACACAAAAGCATATTTCAAGTTGTTAGTCACATTACTTTCATTCATATCCTATTGGTCAAAACAAAACACTGACCAAGCCCACAGTCAAGAGAGAGAATAAAACACAGCCCAGCCACCAAGAGGCTATATACATCTAACAAGGACATCTACAACGTTATTACAGGGGAGTGAAAAACTGAAGCAAACACCAATCAGCTACACGCAAGAACCGGAATTTTACAAAATAACAAATCAAATGAGGAAATACATGAAAAGTTGCTCAAAACAATTAGCAACATGAAAAAGTGAATTCAAAATCAAAATAAGATAGAAACTAACATCTATCAACTTGGTAAAAAATGAAAAGTTAAACAGCAAGTGCTGGCAAGGATGAGGAACAATGGAAGTTTTTGTACCTTTGCTGCTCAGGGTGTAAAGTTTCTCAATCTTGGGAAAATAATTTGGCATCATCTACCAAAAGGTGAGGCTGCACATATCCTACATTCCCACAGTAATACTTCTGGGTGTATATGCTGGAGAAAATGTATCTCCGGAAACATATACTATAAGAAATGTTACCGTACTTGTGTTTATATTATACATACACACAAGCACAGCAAAACAAAAATACTGGGAACACACTAGGTGTTCATCATGGAAAACTAGATGAACAGATAAACATACTATGGTAAATTAATATAAAATTCTATTCAGGAAGTGAAAATGGAGAACTGCTTCTTCACATATCAGCGTGGGTGTAACTCAATATAATGCTGAGTGATAAAGTGATAAAATAACATCTAAGGTTAAAAACATAGAAAAGTAAAGAATCTATCATTCAGGAATATATAAAGTGAAATATTACACTTATACATATTTTATACAGAGAGTAAAATGTAATAAGATGTTTATATCATACTGAACACACATAACGACTCTTAGACTGCCGAATAAGAAACACAAAAATCAAGTGGGAGCTGAAAGAAAATCAGGGAGAAGCACATGGTGGATGTGTTGCTGATGTTTATTCTCATTAAGTGAGGGGATATATGCTTATCATTATTACTATTAATACAGTTGTGTCTTACATATGTTATAGATCTTCATTTGTATCTTATAATTTAAAATATGTAAATATATGAGGTGTTGGACATGTAATTCATTTATCCCTTTAAAGGATATCTAAAAGTTATTTTCTAAAGAGTTCTTTTGAATTTATTTATATTTGTACAAATTATTCCATGTAATATCAAATAAAAGCTGATTGAAATATAAATTTACATCTAGTAAATTAATAATCAGGGAGTTAAAAATCCCACTCTTATTAAAAATAATCAAATGCAAATATCAACTCAGTTCATTATGTGTTTCCACTTGAAATGTACAGCACTTCTTAATTTGAGGACTCCTGGTTATTCCTCTGTGCCTTATTGTCATGGTCCCCAATTACAGCTACCTCTTCCCTTTCTTTTATGGTCTTTGAAATTTTATGTCAAATGTGTCCTTCTATCCTTTCCCAGTGGATCTTTCAGTCCCACAGGTAAGTTGTTCCCGCTCTATGAACTATATTTTCAGAGGCCTCAATGCTCCTTAATGGGCTTGCAGGACCAGCCATTTCCTAAGAGGGCACCAAACTCATTAGGGAAGGGGAATTGTTCCTACTGTGGTTCTGATGGTCAAAATTTATAGAGTCTACTTTGCAGGTCACAGATCCATCACCTCATGTACGCACTATCCTCTCTCCCAGAGTTTTATTATCCCCCAGGGCATTTTGCTGATGGCTTCAGTCTTCCAAAGAGTACTTGTCACATCAAGCCTGGATGCTAGAGTGCAAGTTCCAAGCCATATATAATGTGAGATTTATCTGGAGTCCCCTTTTTATTCTTATTGTATAACCATCATAAATAAACTTTCATGTGGAAAAGAAAACAATTAATGGCATAGTTTTCAATGCTAAGAAAGAAAAAGAATCAAACAACATACACAGACATTCTTATAGATAAATACCAGACAAACCAGAGACCAAAAGGAACATCCTTTCAGAACATTTCTTCCAGCACAGCTTTACTTATATTGAAGTGTTAGCAACACAAAAATGCATTCGCTTTGCTATGCTCAAACTTACTTTGAAGATATACCATTACGCAAATGAGCTAGAAGTTCTTGAATATGTAAGAGTTCATGAAAACACATTAATGAACATACATGCAAATTTTTAAAATGAGATTCACATTATGAATTTCTACGTTGATGCTCTAGGTCGACATTATCATTGAACTAGCAACAGGATGATAAAAATCTGTCTGAAAGACCAGCAGAGGAATGAGGCTAATTATTTACCCTAAATTTTAAAAAAAGGTGCTTACCTATTAAAAATGTCCTTTCTGAGGGATCCATAAGCACATAAACCTGTTTAATCATGTTTATATTGTTAGCGGTGGACAGACCAATTAGAGCCAAAGCACCTATGCCTTTTCTTCTAATCAGTGAAAGTGACTATGTTTTCCTAAGCACGGTCTAGGAAACTCAGAGTTTTTCTCTCTGTATTCAATCAAGCAGTAAAAAGCTCCATGCCCTTCCAGTACAGCCCTATGTGTGTTGGTTGGCTACACTGTGTTTTCTGGTTCTATAAACCAGAGTGAAATCAAAGTGCAGCAGAAACACGGAACTCTAGAAAGCACAACATTTGTCAGGGCTCTGGGTTCAAACCCTGTCTCACATTTCAGCCATGAGACCGCAGGCAATTTACCAAACCTATACAGGCTTCTGTCTTCTCATCTTTAAAAGAAGCTGTGTGGATTAAACGATATCTACGTTCCCTCCAGAACTAAATGCTTAAGATCATCATCTCTGTGTTTCCAAGTAGAGTCCTGGTTCTAACCAATGGAAACCTTTCTGATGTTTACATATCCCATCATACCTATCCATTATATAATTTTTTAAAAATTCACTATCTGTGAAATGTGACTTTATTTTTAGAAGGGGCTGAAGCCCCTTCCCTGAACGAACACGGTCATCACACATCTACCTTTAAAACAAGTGTGTGATATAACTTTGGAGATTTCTCTACCATCCTTCTGTCTTTTCCTTCCTGGGTATCTGGTAGTTCTATGAATACTGTTCTATTTGCATAGAATACATGCATGAGCAGGTAGCCAGGTTATCCACAAGATACAGAGTGATACACTCACAAGAGCAAACAAGACACAAGAAGACCTTTGTAACTGCTTGTTCTTTTGAGAAAAACTATTGCATTTGATCATCTCCAAAAGGCCCCTTGCATAATAGAAAACTATCCCTACCTAAATAAAATTGGGAAGGAATTCCTACTATTTGGGAAGGAATTCCTACTATTTGACTTATCACTCTTCAACAGCTTTGGTTATAACTTTTGAATTTATAGATGTTTTCCATTAGTTAATATTCTCCTTTTCCTATTGTAAAATATGTCCTTTTGATTTTAAGCTGCTCTTATGTAATCTCAGAGAAGGCAATGCTTTTGTGGAATTCAGTGTATTTGTACTGCAAGGATATCCTTTAAATCCCTCTTATCAAGGAATGTTGGATTTTCCTTCCCAGTCTAAAAATGTAAATGAATGCCTGTTCAAGGCCAGGAAGGGTAGTGGAAGCCTGTTTCTGTTTCTGGCTCTGAGTGTGAGCAAGTCTGGAAACACTTTAATCACATAGTAATACAGCATGTTTGGGGGAGACTTAACTCCCCAGGCTCTTGTAAGTTACTGTTCCAACTCAGCCTCTGGTGTGTAGAGAAAATGCCTCTAGAAAACAAGAATATTGCTTTTAATTAGACCTTACAAATTGGGAAAGCCAGAAAATCTGTACTAGCAGGCGGGTTTACTAGGGGTGATTGTGGACTACATCTGTGCTGTGCACTAAATAGTAACTTCCAAAATAAAAAAAAAGAAAAGAAAATCTCACACATTTAAAGACATCTGAGAATCCTGACCTGAATGGCCCACTGTAGGAACAGATTTTTTTGAGCCACCCATGACTGTATGACCAGCAGGATCTTTCCTTGGAATAGAACATTTTCTTGTTATAGGTATGAAGAAGGAGACTCCCCTCCCCTTGTTTTTGTCTCTATGAAGGACTTTCAGGAGTCCTCTGAGACCAAGAAGATGGCTGAAGGCCAGGAATAGAATCCCTAGTTGCTCACCCAGGACAGGAGCCTTTATTAGCCCCAAGATTACAAACGTGTATTCAAACAGCCACTTGCTACTTCTGAGTTTTCCACTCTACAACTGTCCTTCTGGCTCTCACTGGGGTGGGAGAGAAGGAAGGGTCCTGAAGAAGGGACTTCCTATGGTCATCGCATGACACATGAAACAGTGTTCACTTCTTGATCTACCGGCTGTAACACACTGATGGGGCACACTGGGTCTCTGGATTGATCTCCTGCAGGAGTCAGACTGAGGCCAAAATGAACTCCATGAAGAAGAGGGAAAACAACTGTCAGTATCAGGGGAGGTTCACTCCAGAGTGTTGGACTGAATTCACAAGGGTTTGCTCTGTCCCACTTCAGAGCTTTTGAACCATGCAGTTGTCTAAAACTTATTGCTGACAAATAAACTTTTTTCAAGTACTTACTTTGGCCAACTGTTGCCTTTTTTCCCATGTGGTTTAACTGAGAATGGCATGAGGATCTTAATCATTTCTTTAGATAAGATTTTTGAGCGATTACTAGATGAAAATGTGGAGAGTAAGTGAAACTCTCTAGGAAGCACATTAAAGCTGATATATGAGCAGGAGGTGAACATCCCACATGGTTTGAGCCACCTCTTCTTTCTTTTTCTTGTTCCCACTTTCATCTCAAAGAGACATTTTTGGTCTCTGTGTGTTCCCGTGTTTCAATGTGTTGCTACATAAAGTTCCAAGGCTGAACAGTACGTCTCATGTGTCAGAGAGTACAATGCAGATGGGAAGCTGTTACTCTGTCCAGACTGGTTTGGCTCATCTCTAAACGCCATGAAATTGAACCTCAGTTCCTAAAACACAGGGAGAACTGACATCCCCACTCCTGAAAGGTAAGAATTTTGAGCAAAACAATACTCTCCGTAGGCTTCTTGGCAACACAGTGGCCTTCCCAGTTAAGACAGATGAGTGATTCGCATAAGTAAATCTGCAGACACCCAGGCAATCACCCTGTCAGGCAACTGCTATTTCCCTGTGCCTCCCTGCAACTCTCTCTCAGCCATCTACCTTATGTCAAATTGTCTAATTTAATTGCCCAGGTAGGTTTGTTTGTGAGCTGCGTTCACTGTGACGGAGGCTGAATGCTGTGGGGAGTCATAGAAAACAACACGGAGAAAGAACGTAGCAGGTCCAGCTTGAGCCACAGCCGGATTCTACTTCTGATGCGCTTGGTAGTGAGTCTAAGGTGGTACCTACCCTCCTTCATCATTTAATCCTTATAAATTATGTATTACATTATCAGTTCATGTCTTCCTAACACAAATTTATGTAAAATACTACTCTTTATAAAATACTGCATTAGGCCCTTCTGGGAATTTAAGGATTTATTTGTTAAAGGAAAGGTACATAGATAACTCTTAATATAAAACAGAACTAATGCTGGCTAGAACGGCATAATAGGCTTAATGGCTAGAGAAAGCCTCCTGGAAAAGACAACATTGACCAGGGTCTTAAGAGATGAGTAAACATTTTGAATATAGAGGGGTGTAAGGCATGACACTTCAGGCAGTGCTAGTATGAACACAGACCTAAAGATAGAAAAACACATGCTTTGTTGCTACTGTAACAGAGAAAAATAAAACTACTCGCTTTAAAAGACCTCCAAGAAAACAAAGTTCAAGATCCCCACTGTGCTAGATATAGAAGTTTCCCAAAATCAGAATTCCAGTCTGCAGAAGGCCCCAGTGAATGAATTCACACTGATGAAACTGAATATTATTCTGACATGCTCCTTGTTTTTTTTTTTTTTACCCCAAATTGAAGTGCTCTTCTTGACTAGCCAATCAATAATGATCCCTTCTGGTGTGACTTGATTTGGGAAGCATGTTAAGAGAAGGCTTGTCCTGTTCCATAAAGGAGTCAGAGATTGACTACGGATTAGGAGTCAGCAAAACTATTGTTCTAGTCTTCATACTCGCCATTGTATGAAAACTCCACTGTACTTTAGGATGACAATCACAGAATGTAAGAACAGGAAGAAGCTCTTGTTTCTTAAACTTTCATATACGCAGTTATCATTATATAACCTTTGGATTTAGATTGACCAGAATTCAGATTCGCCATTTATCTCACACAACCTTGGGAATATGACATAGCTTTCTGAACCCCAATCCTGTTATCTGTAAAATGGACATAATAGTATGTCACTGAAAAGCTTAGTAGCAGAAAAGTTTGGCAAAGTGTTTTGTATAAAGTAGGCACGTAATTCTAATAGGCTTGTCCCTTTTCTCTCCATCATTGCATATATAAAGGGTCAGAGACATGATGAGCAACGTTGAGAAACTCACACCAGCTAATGAAACTAATTAGCAGCAAAAACAGAATGAGAATCAGGTAGTCTTGTCCTGATATGGCATTCTCTCCTTTCCAACATGATGCTTCTTGGACCATATTTTCAGCAAAATTTTCATTTTCAGCATGTCAGAGCCCAAGTGGAGTTCATTAAACATGTGTCTATAGAACATTAAGAAAAAGGCACCCTTACCTATGACATTCAAGTGAAGGACACATTCTTTTGAAGTTTTTTATATTTAAAATAAGAGTAAAACCAGGGTGGCCTAATTTTCCTTATCCTACACCTTAACTTTTTTCAGTGCTGCTCAGTTAATAATATGGATACGATAAGAACACATCTGTACGTGTGAACTTAGTTTGTTCTGAATCAGATACCTTCCCCCTCATTTGCAAATTCAGACTAGGAAAGCACAGTGGGTGTCTGATATCTGATTTTTTTCACAGATACTGCTTCTGCCGTCCTAATCTCAGGCAGAAAGGAAGGCAACACAGATCCACATGGAACAAGGATAACCAGGGTTAACTGCAACTCAGACCATCAATCACTTTTATTGCCCCCAAGGCAGTGTTTTCATTATTTATGCTGCTGGGTGATCTGCTATATTTATGATACAGCAAGTTGTCATGCCTTTAAAAATATGATGGATTCCTAAATTAATCCCGTATTCCTTGTCTTGAACTTGAAGCATGGGCAGTCATAAAGAGCACAGAGGTTTCTGTAATCACAAAGTTGAATGCCCATGGGTCACGATGGAGGACTGACCATTATGTCCAGAATGGGTTTGTGTCAATAATGCTGAAAACTCCCTATGTATGCTTACAGACTGAGTGCTGAAATTCATTCTATCAATATTTATCAATGCACTGATATTTCCATGTTCTGTGGGGAATAAAAACTTGAATAAGACACGGATTTAACTCCCAGTGGGTTTTGAGTCCACTTACAATTAATATTTGAGAACACAGTTTCTGTCTTAGGAGAAGTAAAAGTAAAGTGCTGGAGATTTTGAAAAGTGAGATGCCACTTGTTGCTGAGATGAGGGGTGATGATAAAGCTGGCTGTGGCATTTGGGGAGATATGAAGAATGGAAAGGTGTTGAGAAGATGTTTACAAAGCTCCATGAGCAAAGAGAGAGAAATTGTGGAGAACAATTGAATAGTGCACAGGAAACGTTGTTTTTGAAGAGAAGGTAGGAGCCAGATCCTGCGAGGTCAAGAGAGAAGTTTTGACTTAATTCTAGAAGCAATGACAAGCGTATATGATATTTTTATAAGGAAAAACTCCCTGTACTGTAGGAAAACAAATTTGCCCATAGAGTTTAGTGTGAATTGGAATGAGCAAAGACATAAATCAGGTTTATTCTTATTGCAAGAGCACAGATAGTAAGAAAAGACACAGTAGAAGCAGGACTGGAAGATACTGTCATGTTAAAAGGAATGATAAAAGGAAGTACAGAGAGAATGAAAACTAAGATTGATGTTGAAATTTGACCCTGTGTCAAGTAGCCAAAGCCTTTACTTTGGCCTACAATGACCTACATGACATGAGCCTCTTTTGCATTGATAAACCCATGTCCTGTGATTTTTCCCGCATGCTGACTCCGCACTAGACCCACAGGCTTCCTTGAAGACCCTGGAATGAGGCAAGCATACTCTAGCATTAGGGATTTGCACCAGAGAAGAGAAAGCTCTTCCCCCTAATAGCTGCGTGGCTCATTCCCTCGCTTTTTGTGAGTCTTTTTTCAAACACCCTTTTCTCGATGAGGATTACTCTGACACCTTTACTTAAAATTGCAACCCACCTCACTCCCATCCCATAACTAGTGCTTGCCATCTTCCTACTCTCCTTTTATCTATATCACGTATTTCCTCACATACAAAAATATAATTTACCTACTTATCTGGTATACCATTTCCTATCTTCCTGTATCTGCTTGCATATAAACTCCACAAAGGTAGGAATATGTCCATTTTATTTACTGATGTATGCCAGGTACCTAGAAGAGTACCTGACACGTAATATGCGGCTAGTAAATATTTGTTGAATGAATCACCTGTGCAACTTGTTGACTGCTTATCCCTGTTGGTGATTCTTGGATCCCATCATGTTCTGCCAGTCTATGTGTGTACTATGCACAACACATGGGTCTCCACCAGGTTTCTGGATCACTCACAGCAGTTCCACGTTTGATTTTGTTGTATTTACCACTAGGATAAGAATGGCTTATTCCAATGGATGGAGACTCTGAGAACAGTTTAAACAAGAACTTACTTTTCTGTATATTTGGGAATATCCCTTCTTCCTTGATGCTTTGTAGGCTGTTCTAAAGAAATCCTCTGTGTTGCCTCATCATTCTAGTCTTACATTATATCTAGGATACTTTGAAATTTTAATTAGGAAATCACTTTAAATTTAGTCATTGGTAATTAATTGCTGTGATTAGAAACTTTTCCATTTTCATCATATGTCCTTTAAATCAAGATGAACATAATGGCAGAAATTTGGCAGAAACAAAGAAGATGATATTTAGTGTGATTTTCAGCTACCCCAAGTAATTTTCATCTTTTCTCTAGCATCTTCTCCAGGATGGAAACAACATTTAATTTGTCATCCCAGAACCTGCTCAGTGCCAGCCCATCAATACTCTAGACCAGTCAGAAATATGGTCATTTCTATGTGCGCAGACAGGTGCGTTAAGAGATGAGAAGTTACGAGTAATACTCACTAAAGTTTTCTATGTGGGCTTCCATTGATATCTTGCCTTGTATTTTCTCTTGGCATGTACTAAGCCATAGGACTATGCTCTTACTTGGGATGTAAACTTCAATATTTATGTAAACCTGTATAACAATATCAGACACCTTTGGTGATTTTAAGCTATTTGATTTGATGTGTTAAACTTCTTTGCATACAGTCTATATGCAAATTCAGTAAAGCCAGAAAATTGATGATCAATCAACAGGTAGATCCTGAGTATACACCATGTCACTAACAAAGGGCTGAGAAGTGTGGAGTTATAAAAATGTCTCTCCAGTGAGTACTGCTAGACAAATAAGCAAAATGTGACAAATAACAAGGGAACAAGGCATAACAAATCATGGCAAATAGCCAAGTTGTGGGTATTTTCCATGAGGTTTAGAAGAAAAAAGATACAAGATATTCTGGGATTTTAAAAGTTCATAATGATTACTTTATAATAAGAGTAATACATGTGAACAATAAAACATTTAGGAAAACATAGATTTTTAAATGAAGAAAATAAGGTTGCTATTATAACACCTCCCAGAAATCTTCAATTTCAATGTTTCGGTGAATATCATTTCAGTATATTGTATCTCATTCTCCTTTTGTCTTTCCATGCTTATTGAATGCTCTCAGAAGTAAACAACAACAGCAATAATGTCTAAGATAGTCTTTAAAAATCTCTGAAGGATGACAAAGATTTGGCACACTTATTGTGCTGACACTCTTCTAAGATCAATTCATGATCACAAGGTGTTTTCTTGGAAGTAGATTTTAGAGATTAAAAATGTTTAATGACTATAGAGTTGATGTCAAGTACCTTATTGTCATCAGCAATGAGAATTTTATGAGGAGATTGCCACACTCATGGGAAATATATACAGTTGAGTATATAGTGTATATGTCTGGAAATATGATCAATAACAGATTGTAGCACTTGGCAAGAGCCAAATGTGCAGTGTAGAACTCTTGGTTCACAGATTGGCAGCAACAAGCATATGGCTGGGAGCTTGTTAGAAATACATGAACTCCGTCCCTGTTTCAGATTCAATGAGTAAAAATCTTTTTTTTCCCCCAAAATTCATAAGTGATTCTTTTGCACATCAATTTTGAAATCACTTGCAAATATATGTTGAGACTGTTCATTGGAGAAAGTACTCAATGAAGCCAGGGAGGTTAGAGACTCTTAGAGGAGCCTCCAGGTATACCAAAGAATTTCAATATGAGTTATAAAGAAAACAACCAATGACATCAAACTACAACAAAATCAAAACAGGATCCTGAGATGTACATGCATACTTTGGAGACAATCAAATAGATGAGCACCACAAAGGGACCAGTGGTTTAAATACAAATTATGGATGAAAGACTTGAAATTGAGGACAGTCTATCCATTAATGCATTTTTCCCCGCCATTTTGGGGAAAGGTAGCCCAAAAACTATTTTAAAGATGTACCTGGAAATACCAACCAAAAATCACTGTTTGAGAAATATTAGCTAATGTCAGAGCTGAAAGAGAACATTCTTGTTTCACTTTCAGGAAATTATTTATTCTTTAATTATGTGCCAGCTAAGAACTTTCCACCTAAGAGAGAGTCAGTCAAAATTTGCAAACCAGGCTAGACAAACAAGACTACTAGGACAGTTGAGAATATAACACTTATGATTTGTTGGTATATGCGGGAAGAAAATATTGAATCTCTAGTTTTTTAAATTTATCCTATTTTAAATTTATAATAGTGTTCCTACTGTTTAATATATATGACATTAGTAATATTTAACGCCTATATAGTCTTTAATAAACAATGCATTGAGTTTCATATTGAAAAATGTTTTACTGATCAGGATACACTTACCACAAAATTATATATTAACTGATTTTACTATATATATCAGTCTTCCTTTATCAGTAAATAAAATGTAATGATTTTTTTTGCATTTATATTTAGGAGAAGGCTATGTCTCCAAGTATGAGCAATTATTTTAAGAGATTTTTAAAATAATCATTGATAAATTATGCCAATAAGCTTTGTTCTTACATTATTCAATCTCATATGTAAGATTCAAAAGTTACCATTTTACTAGCTAGAGCAGAGCAGCAACAGAAAAAGTACAAGTGAGTACTTCATAATGGCTTTATGAACATATTGTTATGAACTAGCTGTCCCTAAATAATTGTTGATTAGTTGATGGGTTGATTACTTAAGTAATCACATACCCCCCAGGCACAATGAATAGCAGTACAGTTTATATCAGTGCTTCTCAAAGATACGTTCCCTATTTTGTCTGTGTCAGATTCACCTAGTGTTTTCTGAAACACTAGATGGGCACAAGACCATACCTATTCATCATAATATGGGTGGAATCTAGGAATCTGTATTTAACTAAAATGCCCCAAGTTATTCTAATGTATATTAAAGTTTGAAAACCAATGAGATTCTAGATCTTTACCTTGATATAAAGGATGACTGCCTTTTAGGACCAAAAGCATACCACAAAATTATTGGAAGCTTTATTCCCAGAATTTCCATACCTTTCAAATGAAACTATTCTGGAATGCTACAGCACATCACCCTGATTATTGACATCTTGTTTTGGTAGTTATCCAGTTATCAAGATCTACTGTAGCATGGGGTAAATACTGACCTCATCATTGGCCTATCATTTACACATTAACTCTGTTCATCTTCTCTGCCTCAGCAGGAAACATCTGATGCATCTTTGACTGTGGACACACTGATTTGACCATTTACCTGAAATATGTTGGAGGCATTGAAAGGCAACACTATCGATGAGGAGAGGAGTAGGAAAAAAATTGATTCATGTAGCAAGATAAATGGGCAGCATTTAAAAATCAAATGCACTTGCATTTTGAGAAACAAGCTTAAATCATAACACTCAGATGCCAAAAACACACATGCAAGAAAATTGTGAATGTAGAAAGTCTGTCTTTATGATGGCAGTACACTGAGCTTTACAATTAAGGTCAGTGTATCTTTATGGAATAAGTGAAACAATTTTCAAAGGACATAGTGTCTGCACCCAACATAGAAGCACCTCAATACATAAGGTAAATACCAACAGCCATAAAAGGGGAAATCGACAGTAACACATTCATAGTAGGGGACTTTAACACCCCAATTTCACCAATGGACAGATCATCCAAAATGAAAATAAATAAGGAAACACAAGCTTTAAATGATCCATTAAACAAGATGGACTTAATTGATATTTATAGGACATTCCATCCAAAAACAACAGAATACACTCTCTTCTCAAGTGCTCATGGAACATTCTCCAGGATAGATCATATCATGGGTCACAAATCAAGCCTTGGTAAAGTTAAGAAAATTGAAATTGTATCAAGTATCTTTGCCAACCACAACGCTATAAGACTAGATATCAATTACAGGAAAAAACCTGCAAGAAATACAAACACATGGAGGCTAAAAAACACAGTACTTAATAACCAAGAGATCACTAAAGAAATCAAAGAGGAAATCAAAAAATACCTAAACAAATGACAATGAAAACACGACGACCCAAAACCTATGGGATGCAGCAAAAGCAGTTCTAAGGGGGAATTTTATAGCAATACAATCCTACCTTAAGAAACAAGAAACATCTCAAATAAACAACCTAACCTTACACCTAAAGCAATTAGAGAAAGAAGAACAAAAAAAAAAAAAAACAAGGTTAGCAGAAGGAAAGAAATCATAAAGATCAGATCAGAAATAAATGAAAAAGAAATGAAGGAAATGATAACAAAGATCAATAAAATTAAAAGCTGGTTCTTTGAGAAGATAAACAAAATTGATAAACCATTAGCCAGACTCATCAAGAAAAAAAGGGAGAAGACTCAAATCAATAGAATTAGAAATGAAAAAGGAGAAGTAACAACTGACACTGCAGAAATACAAAGGATCATGAGAGATTACTACAAGCAACTCTATGCCAATAAAATGGACAACCTGGAAGAAATGGACAAATTCTTAGAAATGCACAACCTGCCAAGACTGAACCAGGAAGAAATAGAAAATATGAACAAACCAATCACGAGCACTGAACTTGATACTGTGATTAAAAATCTTCCAACAAACAAAAGCCCAGGACCAGATGGCTTCACAGGCGAATTCTAACAAACATTTAGAGAAGAGCTAACACCTATCCTTCTCAAACTCTTCCAGAATATAGCAGAGGGAGGAACACTCCCAAACTCATTCTACAAGGCCACCATCACCCTGATACCCAAACCAGACAAGGATGTCACAAAGAAAGAAAACTACAGGCCAATATCACTGATGAACATGGATGCAAAAATCCTCAACAAAATACTAGCAAACAGAATCCACATCACATTAAAAGGATCATACTCCATGATCAAATGGGGTTTATTCCAGGAATGCAAGGATTCTTCAATATATGCAAATCAATCAATGTGATACACCATATTAACAAATTGAAGGAGAAAAACCATATGGTCATCTCAATAGATGCAGAGAAAGCTTTCGACAAAATTCAACACCCATTTATGATAAAAACCCTGCAGAAAGTAGGCATAGAGGGAACTTTCCTCAACAAAATAAAGGCCATATATGACAAACCCACAGCCAACATCATTCTCAATGGTGAAAAACTGAAAGCATTTCCACTAAGATCAGGAACAAGACAAGGTTGCCCACTCTCACCACCCTTACTCAACATAGTTTTGGAAGTTTTAGCCACAGCAATCAGAGAAGAAAAGGAAATAAAAGGAATCCAAATCGGAAAAGAAGAAGTAAAGCTGTCACTGTTGGCAGACGACATGATACTATACATAGAGAATCCTAAAGATGCTACTAGAAAACTACTAGAGCTAATCAATGAATTTGGTAAAGTAGCAGGATACAAAATGCACAGAAATCTCTTGCATTCCTACACACTAATGATGAAAAATCTGAAAGTGAAATCAAGAAAACACTCCCATTTACCACAGCAACAAAAAGAATAAAATACCTAGGAATAAACCTACCTAAGGAAACAAAAGACCTGTATGCAGAAAATTATAAGACACTGATGAAAGAAATTAAAGATGTTATAAATAGATGGAGAGATATATCATGTTCTTGGATTGGAAGAATCAACCTTGTGAAAATGACTCTACTACCCAAAGCAATCTACAGATTCAATGCAATCCCTATCAAATTACTACTGGCATTTTTCACAGAACTAGAACAAAATATTTCACAAATTGTATGGAAACACAAAAGACCCCAAATAGCCAAAGCAATCTTGAGAAAGAAACACGGAGCTGGAGGAATCAGGCTCCCTGACTTCAGACTATACTACAAATCTACAGTAATCAAGACAGTATGGTACTGGCACAGAAACAGAAATATAGATCAATGGAACAGGATAGAAAGCCCAGAGATAAACCCACGCACGTATGGTCACCTTATCTTTGTTAAAGGAGGAAAGAATATACAGTGGAGAAAAGACAGCCTCTTCAATAAGTGGTGCTGGGAAAATTGGACAGCTACATGTAAAAGTATGAGATTAGATCACTCCCTAACACCATACACAAAAATAAACTCAAAATGGATTAAAGACCTAAATGTAAGGCCAGACACTATCAAACTCTTAGAGGAAAACACAGGCAGAACACTATGACATAAATCACAGCAAGATCCTTTTTGACTCACCTCCTAGAGAAATGGAAATAAAAACAAAAATAAACAAATGGGACCTAATGAAACTTAAAAGCTTTTGCACAGCAAAGGAAACCATAAACAAGACCAAAAGACAACCCTCAGAATGGGAGAAAATATTTGCAAATGAAGCAACCGACAAAGGATTAATCTCCAAGATTTATAAGCAGCTCATGAACCTCAATAACAAAAAAACAAACAACCCAATCCAAAACTGGGCAGAAGACCTAAACAGACATTTCCCCAAAGAAGATATACAGATTGTCAACAAACACAAGAAAGAATGCTCAACATCATTAATCATTAGAGAAATGCAAATCAAAACTACAAAGAGATATCATCTCACACCAGTCATAATGGTCATCATCAAAAAATCTAGAAACAATAAATGCTGGAGAGGGTGTGGAGAAAAGGGAACATTCTTGCACCGTTGGTGGGAATGTAAATTGATACAGCCATTATGGAGAGCAGTATGGAGGTTCCTTAAAAAACTACAAATAGAACTACCATATGACCCAGCAATCCCACTACTGGGCATATACCCTGAGAAAACCATAATTCAAAAAGAGTCATGTACCAAAATGTTCATTGCAGCTCTATTTACAATAGCCAGGACATGGAAGCAACCTAAGTGTCCATCATTGGATGAATAGATAAAAAAGATGTGGCACATTTATACAATGGAATATTACTCAGCCTTTAAAAGAAACGAAATTGAGTTATCTGTAGTGAGGTGGATAGACCTAGAGTCTGTCATACAGAGTGAAGTAAGTCAGAAAGAGAAAAACAAATACCGTATGCTAACACATAAATATGGAATCTAAAAAAAAAAAAAGGTACCAATGAACCTAGTGGCAGGGCAGGAATAAAGACGTAGACATAGAGAATGCACTTGAGGACATGGGGTGGGGAGCGGGAAGCTGGGGCGAAGTGAGAGTAGCATCAACAGATATACACTATCCAATGTAAACTAGTTAGCTAGTGGGAAGCAGCAGCATAGCACAGGGAGATCAGCTCGGTGCTTTGCCATGACCTAGAGAGGTGGGATAGGGAAGGTAGTGGGGGAGCCTCAAGAGGGAGGGGATATGGGGATATATGTGTGCATATGGCTGATTCGCTTTGTTGTACAACAGAAACTAACACAGTAATGTGAAGCAATTATACTTCAATAAAGATCTATTAAAAAGAAAAAAAGAAAATGTAGCACATATATACAATGGAATATTACTCAGCTCTAAAAAGGAATGAAAATGAGTTATTTGTAGTGAGGAGGATGGACCTAGAGACCGTCATTCAGAGTGAAGTAAGTCAGAAAGAGAAAAACAAATACTGTATGCTAACACACATATATGGAATCTAAAAAAAAAAAAAAATGGTCATGAAGAATGTAGGGGCAAGACGGGAATAAAGATGCAGACCTACTAGAGAATGGACCTGAGGATACGGGGAGGGGTAAGGGTAAGCTGGGACAAAGTGAGAGAGTGGCATGGACATATATACACTACCAGCCGTAAAACAGATAGCTAGTGGGAAGCAACCGCATAGCACAGGTAGATCAGCTTGGTGCTTTGTGACCACGTAGAAGAGTGGGATAGGGAGGGTGGGAGGGAGGGACATGCAAGAGGGAAGAGATATGGGGACATATGTATATGTATAACTGATTCACTTTGTTATAAAGCAGAAACTAACACACCTTTGTAAAGCAATTATACTCCAATAAAGATGTTAAAAAAAAAAGGACATAGTGTCGGTTCATAAAAGCAATTACAGGTTTACTAGGAGGCCGTCTTATAGGGAGAAACTGAAAAATAAAGGAAAACAATGTAGATGGTGGCCACTATGGGCTTCTGGCAGAGTCTCCTGGGGAAACGAAGAAAAGGGCTCTTCATTTGAAATAAATCTGAGCAGAGTAGGAGGCGGCTCAGTGTGAGGATTAACGTATCACAACACCTTGGGAAGTGAAAGGAGGTGGAGACTGCAATTCAGCAATGCGAAGTCCGCAGCCCATGCTGGTACATCCTCACGTAAGCCATTTTCTTCAAACAAAACATAACCTTCCATTCTGAAGAGACAGAAACGCTTTGCAGGGATTTTTTTGACTGTGGGTTTGGGTTTGGGGGTATTATTTTGGGGGTATTTTGTTTTGCATTTTCCCCAATAAAAATCCACATTAGCCTCTTGTACATTAAACATCAGCAAAGGAGCCTAGGTAGTTTATAAACTTCCTTTTGCAAAAGAGTGCATCCAAAACGTACGGCATCATTCTCAAAAGCATATTAAACACCCTTCAAGGACAGAGTTTCACCCTTTGCTTTCTGCAGTAATGTCCCAACTTCCCTTTGTGACAGCGTGATTTGTCCTAACGGTTCTTGAGAGACATTTGGGAAATCTGACTTTCTCTCTGGGTGAAGCTGCCACACACGGAAGTCACCTGCAGGTGACATGATAGAGGGGCCCTGCGCTTGAGAAAAGGCTAAAGCTGCCATGTCTCTTGGAAGTTTCCCCACTGGTATTTGACTAACTTTTTGTGAGCTGCTCCCAAGGGTCAGTGTTTAAGAAGTATGTTCCCGGCTGTCAAGCCCCAATGCTGCCTAAATTACTCTGATAAGGAGTTCTAATAAGATACTTTAGAAAGTCACTTATGCCATAAGGTATTCACATTATCTCAAGACATTTCTATTTGGGTAATAGGAAATGAAAGTGTGGATTAATGCCTTTCGCATGCCATTAAAAAACTGAGAGGCAGAAGCCTCCGTTCAGCCACCAGGGGCCTCTTCCTCATGTCTGTTCACTGCTGTCTCAGCTAATCACTTTTGGTGCTTTCAAAAGCAAAGGATAAATTTTGATTTCATAGAAAATGAGTTTAAACCAGAAAGTCCAGATTACTGCCATGGCATGCTGCATTTCACCTCTGATTTAAAGATAGGGAACTTGTGGCTTCTTAAAAATGAAAAACTCTTCTGCACAATTCCCAAAAGGCTAATGCAAGCAACTGGTAAAGGAGAAATAAAAAGACGGACACCGGAAGTCCAAAGAAGAAAAACTTAGTGAAACTGGGTCACCAATCACCTCCCTGTAACCCTGAGGAGTCAGGGTGGCAAATACGTCCACTTCTCTCTTTATCTCACCTATGATCAGATATAAAATTGTTGAGTGTTGCCGTAAGTATAAAGCCTATAGAATGTGAGCTTGGTAAAAGTAAGAGCAACAGAGCAACAGGAACAATAATAATATCATAAACTAACATTTAGTGATTAAGAGCCAGGCACTGTGCTAAGTGTCTTATATGTACTATTTCACTAAATCTCACTAAACTTATGAGGTAGGAACTAGTATTATTATTCTATTAGACTTGCTAACTTAAGTCTCCATTACTGGCGAGTGATAGAGGTGGCCTTAGGAGAAAAATAGTCTTGATTCTTTAGACCACATCTTTAACTGCACTTGAAAAAATAAAGGTGATCAGCAATTCATTTCCTTCAGTTAATTCCTGCATTGGACAAATGCTTCAATACCTCTAAATAAAGGATTTCTCAAATAACATCAAGAGACCTGAATGTTTTGGTAATGAAACTGTTACAGCCCTAAGAAGCTCTTTCAGGAAAGCAGATGGTGCTGACTCAGAAGAACAGCCCACCTCTCAGCAGAGGTCAGCCACCTCCAGATGAAGGTGGAAAGTCCATTCAATGGCATGAAATGCTGCTCCAAGATTATACATCATGTGGGCATGAAATGTAAGAAGGATGCCGTTTAGATTAGGACGGGGTGGAGCTACACTGCTTTCAAATAGGACGGTCTTCTTTTCCTTTCAGGGAACATGCAAGTCATAACCTGCCTTTTTCTCTTCTATGAAATAGTGTTTTAGTTGATGGATTCCAAAGGCGAGCTTCACCAAGTGAAAACTCACCCTGCTCCTTCTAGAACCTAAATTAATGCCTACTCTTTCCCCAGAGCTCTCGTTTATGGACTCCAAAGGACTGGAGATTTGAAAACCACCTGCCACAAGCGGAATTTAGCTTCCCCAAGATCTATTTTCTTCCTTTTCCCACCCTGGAGCTCCCCACCTCTTCCCAGCAGCCAGCCATCCCAGCAAAGCAGAATTATCACTGACAGTGAAAGAGAAAGGCCTCAGAGTTAGGCTGTGAGCAGAAGCATGCCATAAAGTTACCAGCTTAATTAAGCCATTACAGTTTTTAGGGGGTTTGAAAGACAGGCAATTTGAATGTATAATTGAGCCTGAGTACAGTCTCATTCTATGTTTTCCTTGGTCTGCTCAGAACCAGATTGCGAATGGGAAATAGCTGGGGTGACATCCTGCGGCAACAAGGTCGGTTGCTCATTTTTACTGTGATCTCCACAACGAAGTTATGAAGCGTTTATTTCTATGGGCTTGGCCCAGGAGTGAAGGGCTGGGACCCTTGAAGCGCCAAGCAGACAGGCCAACGACACAGAGAGTGCTTTGACTGCCAGCCTGTCCCCAGTGTTCTCAGGGACAATATCCCACACTTCCTTGTACAGAGAAGCTACAGAATATGGTTAGAGGAAACATTCTCTTTGGAAAAATGATTCTGAACTTCAGCCCTGAATTTAGATAGGGGAAACTAAGAAAGATTACAAACCCATGTTCTTCAACTTTGACCAGTAGAGGAGAAGGCCAATTTGAGTCTCCCCTTGGGGGGAAGTGGATATTTAGGGAAAGCACACGAAGCCCACTGCTTATGCTGTGAACATAGCTCAGCACTTCACAGATTAGGCAATTTTACTAGTTGACAGCTGTTTATTCCAACAGCGTGTATTTTACGTAGCAGTACATTCAATACATTAAGTTGTATTTCAGATTTACTCTAATCCCCACTGCCACCCTACCATACATATACAAGTGCACATACACACTGAGATGCTACAAGAAATTTTGCTTAGTTCACTTCAGCAGCACATACACTAAAACCGGAATGATACAGAGAAGATTAGCATGGCCCCGAGCAAGATGCACACAGATTCATGAAGTGATCAAATATAAGACCTGAAACCAGGGCTTCCCTGGTGGCGCAGTGGTTGGGAGTCCACCTGCTGATGCAGGGGACACAGGTTCGTGTCCCGGTCTGGGAGGATCCCACATGCCGCGGAGTGGCTGGGCCCGTGAGCCATGGCTGCTGAGCCTGCGCATCCGGAGCCTGTGCTCCACAACGGGAGAGGCCACAGCAGTGAGAGGCCCGCGTACCGAAAAAAAAAAAAAAAAAAAAAAAAACCTGAAACCATAAAACTCCTAGAAGAAAACATAAGCATAAGCAACTTGACATCAGTCTTGATGATGATTTTTTGGATTTGATACCAAAAGCTACGGCAACAAAAGCCAAAATAAACATGTGGGATTACATCAAACTAAAAAGCTTCTGTACAACAAAGGAAACCATCAACAAAACAAAAAGCAACCTACAGAATGGGAGAAAATATTTACAAACCATATTTCTGATAAGGAGATAATATTTGAAATATATAAAGAACTCAAACAACTTAATAGTAAGAACAAACAATCTAATTCAAAAATGAGCAGAATATCTGAATAGACTTTTTTTTTTAAAGGACACATACAGATAGCTAACAGGTATATGAAAAGGTACTCAACACCACTACTCATCAGAGAAATGCAAATCAAAACCACAATGAGATATCACCTCCCACCTGTCAGAATGACTCATCAAAAAGACAAGAAATAACAAGAGTTGGCAAGGACAGAAAGGGAACTCTGGTGCACTGTTGATGCGAATGTAAATTGGTGCAGCAACTACGGAAAACAATACAGAGATTTCTCAAAAAGTTAAAGTAGATCCATATGATACAGAAATTCCACTTCTGAGTATTTATCCAAAGGGCATGAAAATGCCACGTTGAAGAGATATCTGCATCCCATGTTCATTGCAACATTATTTAGAATAGCCAAGATATGAAAACAAACTGCGTCCACCAATGAATGAATGGATAGGCGAATGTCACACACACACACACACACACACACACACACACATTCACACACAGGAATATTATTCAGCCATAAAAGAAGAAAATCTTGCTATTTACAACAGCATGGATGCCCCTTTAGGGCATTATGCTAAGTGAAGTAAGTCAGACAGAGGAAGACAAATACAATAAGATGTCACTTATATTTAGGATCCAAAAACAAAAACAACCCGCCAAAAAACAACAAAAAAATGAACTTATAGACACAGAGAACAGATCAGTGTTGTTGCCGGAGGTTGGGGGAACAAATGTGTAAAGGGGGTCAAAAGGTACAAACTTCCAGTTCTAACATAAATAAGTCATGGGGATGTAATGTACAACATGGTGACTGTAGTTAATAATACTGTATAGCATATTTAAAAGTTACTAAGAAAATAGATTTTAAAAAGTTCTCATCAGAAGACAAATAATATGTAAGCATGTATCGTGACTGACATTAACTAGCCTTGTTGTAGTGATCATTTCTCAATATATATACATATATTTATATATACACACACAAGTATTGAATCATTATGTTGTATACCTGAAGCTAATATAATGTCCTATGTCAATTATACCTCAAAACTTTTTTTAAATAAAAAATATTTTTTGTTGGGTATGTGCTCATGGTAAAGGAGTCCCAAATCCCATACCCACCCTTTCAGCCTCTGACAATTGTGTCTCCTCTCCTTAAAACTAGTTCAACCTGATAGAGGCAGGGGTGGAACTGAGCAAGCAGAGGGGTGGGATGATATGGGTTGGGGGAGGTGTGCTGTAATGGGTCACAAAGGAGAATATGAAGTATCAGTGATCTAAGGATACACCTGTGCGTTTCCTCCAGTTCTAGTAATTCTTTACATCGACAGAATACTGGCACAGTGTTCAAGCAGTTTGTGTTGTTAGATCGTACTAATAAGACACTGAACTTGGCATTAGATCATATGTCTAATTTATCAGTGAAGAAAAAAAATCTCAGAGAAGAAAGTATGCATTTTAGGTCAAATTATATAAATAAACTCACTCTCTCTCTCTCTCTCTCTCTCTCTCTCTCCCTATAGAGAGATTCTCAAAGGATTAGAACCCAAATCCTCTACTTCTAATATAACGCTAAGCTAACTTGGACTTTAATTTCACTTGTGTTTGCGTACAGGATTGAGGTCTGCCTTCCCAAACTGTAGACTCCCAGAAAACGTTTCTATAAACCCCCCATCATGTGTCCATCTGCTGTGCTTCTTTCCTGTTAAATGTTAACTCAGTTGAATCCTACTTTATGTAAACGTGGTTGTATGAAAACTTAAGTTTGTTAAAATAAAACATACACCGTTAAGGGAATTTCAAACAGATTCTCTGGAGCTTTTCTTTAGAGAATGAGCTCCTCTAATGAGCTTAAACGCTTGGATTAAAAGAAACCGAAAATGGCTGCCCCGTTTTCTGAGTAAATATCCTACATTTTAGGAAGGTAACTTTGCCAGCATTGTGCAGCTTCTGCAGCAGAGAAAGGGTGCCAAGTGAAGATGTTCATTCTTGTTCAGGAGGTTGAATTCAAAAGAAACTTTCCCTGAGATATATTTGCATACAGTAGGTAACTTCTTGTTTGTCTTCAAGTTAGGCCCAGCGTTCCCCCCGCTTTTTTTAATAAGATATTTTCTTTTGTCATATACCTTACAGTAAGACTTCATAAATCTTTGTTTTGAATCACCCCTGATGAGAGAAACACTCGAAAGCAAAATCTATGTGATGAAATGAAAGGAAGAAAATAAACGCTGCGTATGGATAGTCAAATCTAAAAAGATAAAGTAACTTCAGTCCCTCCTTGGAGAGCCCCAGGTTTTATCAACTCACATTTAGAATTCTGATTTTCTTCGTCTTTCTTGGGCCACATGGAAAGAGAATACTGTATATTTCCAAACGCACACAGCCAGCTATCCAAGCGCCTGCAAAGTTGAGTATGGTTCCTTTGAAACGAGCTCACCAACTCCCACAACTCCCGAGACCAAGGGTAACAACTGCTCCTTGGTTTTATAAATTACCCAATGGCTTACAGCCAAATGCTATTGGTTCGATTTCCCAGAGCAGTTCTCAAACTTTAGCAACATCAGAATCACCTGGAGGGCTTGTTAAGCCACAGAGTGGTGTATTCCATCCCTAGCGTTTCTGATTCAGGAGCCCAGTAATTTCATATCTAACAAATTTCCGGGTGCTGCTGTTGCTGCTAGTATAGGTATGGCGACTACTCTTTGAGGACCTCTGACTTGGAAGGCCCAAGTACCCGTGAGATGAACAGTAGCTGACGTGTGTCAGCAAAGTCCTCTGTACTTCTGGCTTCAGTGAGATTTGAAGGGGGCGTAATGGAAGGCATGGGCTATGAGCAGGAGGTGAGAAGGTCAAATGCATTAGATTTTTATTCCATCCATTCTCTGTGGCTGAGAACTACAGGTATTCCTGGTGTCCAGTGGGTTTTCAGGTTATTAAGCTTTTAAAGGATGAAGTCTGCCAGCTTACAGTTTGAAAGCAAAGCAGCCAAAAACTTGTGAGAGGATAAAAGATATGGCCTTAAGGTGCTTGCCCAGAAGCTTTGAATTTATCTGATATAACCAGGTCATAATTTGAGGGGGAATAAATTCCCCTTGTTAAAATAATCAGTTACATTCCCTCACACTTGGGGAGAAGACCCCAGGGAAAGGTAGTTCTCTTTAAACTCTACAGACTTGTGGATTGCTTCCCCTCACAGGTGTAGCCCTTTGATACTGTGTAATTAAGAAGAACCGAATAGTTTAGGAACATCTGCATAAGGAATTAGGATGATTGGAATGGATCACACATCTTTCATGGAGGAACTGATGTTAGCACATGCAATCATAGCTTGATTATCAAGCTATCATAAATAGAAATGGAGCACATATTAAAGAGCGATTTCTGAGCTGAGGGTTGAAGGACAAATAGAATGCAGGTGTTCCATCTATCTGTGGTACTCAAGTAATTTGGAAAGAGATACTTTTCACTGTGCAGTCTTTGTTGTAGTATGGTTTTATTTCCCTGTCCTTGCCCTCCTTTCCTCTTTCAGTTTTACAGATACAACCTGAGTCCCTACTATGTGCAAAGCAGTGTACTAGATCCTTTGTTTGATGCAAAATTCAGTAGAACACGTAAGCCTCTACTCTTAAGTAAGAGGCTATGCTGCCTATTAGATTACAAAGTGTAGGAGAATGCCATCAGCACATACAGAGGTACAGAAGGTATTATCTGAGGAATGTTGAGAAAGTCATATTATGCTTCCCTCTTACAATAATCCTCCACTAAAAGAATCACTCTGCCTCGCCAAGAGGTTCAATGAGACTAGAACCATGTGTGATGGTCTCAATGAAATTAACAATGGAGATTCCTGTTGACTTCACAATTAGTGGGAGAGCCAGTTAGGCCCAAGATTCAGAAACAGAAGGTTGTATACCCTCCTCCTTAAAGTTAATCCCCATGACCCTGGACTTTGATTCACACAGGCATCCTAATCCCGTAGCCAACCTCTTCAGACTACAGCCTGTTACACTCTAATCTAGTTCCTTAACCCAGGTACCTGGGCTGTATTTATGCACATAACGCGTTTCTTCATGCTAGCCTTCCTTCCTGCGGATGCAGAATCTCTTTATTTCTTTCATCCTCCTTTTCAGGATAGCTTCTCTATTTCTTTCTTTGAAAGGCAAGCCACAAGACTTTCTTTTCTCAGAAACAAAACTTCAATTCAGTTGCTTGTTCATGAGATCTAAAATGAATAATCCTAAATACAGATATTAGAGGATGAGTCCCCTTGACAATCTGGAATGATCTGGAGTCCTGAAGAGACAGTGATAGAAGATGCAAGTAATCACTCCAACACACTTTGTAACTGTGTGCTCAAGAGAGCTGGGATTTGAAAAAAAACCTTCCAATGGTTAATGGCATTTGAAATAATTTTAAAATACACGGGGGTGGGGATGTTTGCATAGGCAAATAGACTTATTCATAAAGCAAGGTGGTGGTTTCTAGAAGCTGAGAGTATTGTGATATTTACCTAATCTACCCTTCTGGCATGGGCTACTCAAATGTCCTCAGCTCACTGTACGCCCATAACTTCTGTCTCTACTGCTTGAGGCATTCATTTATACGAGCTGTTTGATCAGTTTATTCTGTTTCCAGTCCTCAATTTAAAAAAAAAAAAAAGATCAGTCTCACTTTCTAACATTCTACATAGGGTTTTAATTTTCTTGTGCTATTTTAGGAATTGGATTAAACTTAAGTCAATGGCAAATCTTTTTTGGGATAATTAAAAAGGTTTCTGCAAGAAAAAGGTTGTATGGAACCAATCTATTTCTCAATTACATTGTTATTTTTGAGAAAAGAGGGCAAATGAGTTTCATTAGCTGACTCAGTGACCAGCACTGTCAGCTGGCTAGACAATGTCCAGTAATTAAAGTTGTTTCCTAAGTATTTCCTGATAATCAACCACAAAATCATCATCAGTGATTCTCACGCATTCATTTTGTTAGGGAGCAACTGGGGATAGTCCAAAACTTTAGAACTAAACACTGGAAATTATTTCTCTTCACTACCTAATTTATTACAAAATAGTCTTGTGTGAATAGAGGTGCCGTCCAATGTGAACAGTTTTTGCAAGGCGTATGCCTGGGGCATAACCCGCAGAAATAGAGTTGTGTGGTTGAGCCAGATTTAGAGAGATAACCTATCAGTGAGGGCCTCCTCCCTGTTCCAGCTGCATTCTGATCACTTCATTTTGAGTTCCACTGAGTACTTCATCAATAGGATCCAAGAGACAACCTCAAATACTCAGAATAAAACTGGCTTTACCACCCCTAGCCAACAAGCTTCCACATATGCCAGTGAAGAGCTGAGCTTCAGATCTAGGGCCCTCCTTCAGATCTAAAGCTCCAAAATTATAGCCTCACCATGACTGTATGCCTTGAAAGCATCAAGATAATATTATTATTCCCTTTGGCTCTGTTCGTGTCAGTTACCAGAAGAAACCCTAGGCTTCCTGGTCATACCCTAGCATAAACCATTATCATTTCACCTGGATGATAGGAATAGCCTCCAAACTCTTCTACCTGGTTTCACTTTATTCATACCAGTGGCTACACACAGCATCCAGAACAATCCTTTTAAAATGAAGTTACCTACGCCTCTGTTCAAAACTATGGTTTTCTCCATAAGACAGAGCTTTATTTTTTTTCTTTGTTACATTCACTGCTGTCTACAATGCCTAAAACAGCATATAGTGAGCGCTCAGAAAATATTTATCAGATGATAGAGAGAGAGATAAATAGGGAATATTTCCTCTTTTCAATGCTCTCTTCTACTGCCTTTGCTCAAGTCCTTATTATTTCATTTGGCTTATTTCTTATTTATCATAATACAGTAGTATATGCATATAGTTCTATAAAAACAGGAAACATAAATAAAAATAAAGAGGAAAATAAAAGTTACATAATCCACCATCCAAAGTTAACATTTTGGTTTATATTCTTCTAGATATTTTCTATAGTAGTGGTTTCTTCCATTATATGCCAGCCCAGGTCCTACTCCTATAGCAAACACAGTCTTAATGTTGTCACCAGTTGCATTTGTTTCCTGTGGCTGCCAAGTTATCACAAGCTGGTGGCTTAAAACAAGATAAATTTATTCTCTCACAGTTCTGGAGGCCAGAAGTCAGAAGCCCAGGTGCTGTCAGTGTTACACTCCCTCTGGGACTCTAGGGGAAAAGCCTTTCTTTACCTCCTCTAGTTTCTTGTGGTTTCTGGCCTCTTGGCTTATAGCAACACCCTTCTGGGAAGTCTTCATGTTGACTTCTCTTGTATTTGTGTGTTATCCTCTTTCTGGCTCTTATAAAGACGCCTGTCATTGGATTTATTCCCCCACCCAGATAATCCAGGATAAACGCATCTCAAGACCCTTAACTTAATTATATCTGCAAATACTCTTTTTTCCAAATAAGCTCACATTCACAGATTCTAGGGTTTTGGTGTGGACATGTCTTTGATGGGGGTTCACCATTCAACCTACTACACCAATGTTAAATTCCTCAGACAAAATAAATTTGTTTGTGTCACTGCTGTGTGTTAAAAATCCTTCAGTGGTTCCCCATTATCTAAGTATGCCAGACTCCTTTGGATGGCATGAAAAGCATTTATGATCCTTGCCTAATCTTCCAAGAAAACAGACTTCATAACGCAGGCAATCCATCATAGCCACTCCATCCCAATGATGTGGAGAGAGAAAAACAGAGTCTCCTCAGGAAAACTGGACTGTGTCCTAATTAAACAGCTAGAGGTACACAACACTGAGATGTGGTATTTAGTGTAAATGTGACAGTTTGAATTCAGCAGTGGGTCACAGCATGGTTCATAGAGATTAGTTTACACTTGTATTTTTTCATCACCTGGAAAATATGTGACATTAATAAATTATTAATTTGTTTTGATAAAAGGAGTGAATAGATGCAAGTAGTAAATTCATGGTTCAGGGACTCAAATGCTCTTTTCCCTCATCCAGTGTTTGCCTCTTTGTTGCCCCTCCTAGCTGAAGTTTTTTTCTATGCATTTGCTTTTGAATCTCTCTTTTAGAAGAGTATACTTATTTATGTCGCATTGAATTAATTTCTCCAAAAAAGGAGCCCATCATTCCTGTCTCTCTCTATTGTTCAGATGTTGTATCAGTGCAGGATGATAGGAGCAAGGCAGAAGCTATGCTAAGTGACAAAGTGTGAAGTGTGAAATTCACATGTATTACTTAGTCATTTTCCTTCTTCTGTCTCTTTATCTTAATGTATTAAAGGTAATAGTCTGAATCAAGCCTCCGCAGTTGTTTACCCTTTTCTGACAGAATTAGCTGGGGCAGTTCAGTCTCTCCGATTTATTGTTGAGTCTCATCCACTTTCCATCACTTTCAGGTGTAATTTTTCCTTTCATTTTCTTTAAAAAAAATTAAAATTGCCCACAATCCTCCTTCATGGTTACTTGGTTTGACAAATTTATCAGAAAATGTAGAGAATGGCTTAGAGTAGATCATATCAGACCTGGTGTATTTGTGATACAAGATCATTAAGTTTACAGGGAATTGTTCTGAGATGGCGGGAGATGAAGCCCCAGAAAGAAGCAGAACAGTGGCTGGGTACCAAGGGCAGTAGTGGGAGTGGTCTATCCTACTGCAGGCAAAATTGGGAGTGGAGGATGTTGTCTTTGAAGAATTTTAAAACAGTAAGAAAACCAAATAATGTCAGTTCTAACTTTTTTTAATTAAAACTTAATGTTTTAGAGCAGTTTTAGGTTTACAGCTGAATTAAAGGGGAGTAATAGAGATTTCTCATTATACTTCCTGCCAGCCCCCCAACACACACTCACAGGTTCCCCCATTATGAGCATCCTCCACCAGAGAGGTATAACTCTTATAACTGATGAACCTACATTGATATGATACATCATAATCATCCAGAGTTTATATTTCAGTTCACTTTTGCTGTTGTACATTCTATGGGTTTGGACAAAGATATAATGACACGTATCCATCATTATGATATCATACAGAATATTTCCACTGCCCTAAAAATTGTGTGCACTCTGCTTATTCAGTCCTTCACCTGCCCCTTAATACTTGTCAAGCACTGACCTTTTTACTGTCTCCATAGTTTTTAATTTTCTAGCATGTCATATAATTAGAATCATACAGTATGTATCCTTTTCAGGTTGGCTTCTTTCACTTAATAATAGAAATGTAAGTTTCCACCATGTCTTTTCATGACTTGATAGCTCACTTCTTTTGAGCACTGAATAATATTCCATTGTCTGTATGTCTCACAATTTGTTTATCCATTTACCCACTGAAGAACATCTTGGTTGCTTCTAAGTTTGGGCAATTATGACTAAAGCTGCTGTTAATCTATGTGCAAGTTTTTGTGTGGACATACGTTTTCAACTCCTTTGAGTAAACACTAAGGAGTATGATTTCTGGATCATAATGATTGTAAGAATATGTTCAGTTTTGTAAGAAACTGCCACATTGTCTTCCAAAAGTGTACCATTTTGCTTTCCCACAGCAATGAAACAGAGTTCCTGTTGCCCACAACCTTACCAACATTTGCTGGTGTCAGTTTCTAGATTTTGGTCATTCTAATAGGTGAGTAGTGGGATCTCTCAGTCTACTTCTTACTATGACTCTGAACCAATAATTCTAATAAATGTCAGTGATAAAATACTCCCAGAGGAGAAAGGAAAACCAGATTGGAGGGGCTCAGTGATTCTTCTCAAAGGTATTTCTAAATGGGCTTAGGAGATTAGCAAGCTTCATTTACAGAATGTTTCTGCAGTGGTTCAGCCATGTGGCTGACAGGGTTTTGGTGCTCCGGCCAGGTGCCAGGACTGAGCCTTTGAGGTGGAAGAGCTGAGCTCAGGACATTGGGCCACCAGAGACCTCCCAGCCCCACATAATATCAATCGGCGAGAGCTCTCCCAGATATCTCCATTTCAACGCAATGACCCAGCTATACTCAATGACCAGCAAGCTCCAGTGCTGGACGCCCGATGCCAAAAAACTAGCAAGACAGGATCACAACCCCACCCGATAGCAGAGAGGCTGCCTAAAATCATAATAAGTTCACAGACACCCCAAAACACACCACTGGACATGGTCCTGCCCAGCAGAAAGACAAGATCCAGCCTCATCCACCAGAACACAGGCACAAGTCCCCTCCACCAAGAAACCTACACAACCCACTGAACCAAACTTAGCCACTGGGGGCAGAAACCAAAAACAACAGGAACGATGAACCTGCAGCCTGTGAAAAGGAGACCCCAAACACAGTAATTTAAGCAAAATGAGAAGACAGACATATGCAGCAGATGAAGAAGCAAGGTGAAAACTCACCAGACAAAACAAATGAAGAGGAAATAGGCAGTCTACCTGGAAAAGAATTCACAGTAATGATAGTAAAGATGATCCAAAATCTTGGAAAAAGAATGGAGAAAATAAAAGAAACGTTTAACAAGGACCTAGAAAAAATAAAGAGCAAAAAAAAAAAAATGATGAACACCACAATAAATGAAATTAAAAATCATCTAGAAGGAATCGATAGCAGAATAACTGAGGCAGAAGAACGGATAAGTGACCTGGAAGATAAAATAGTGGAAATAAATATTGCAGACAAGAATAAAGAAAATAGAATGAAAGAATTGAAGACAGTCTCAGAGACTTCTGAGACAACATTAAATGCACCAGCATTCGAATTATAGCGATCCCAGAAGAAGAAGAGAAAAAGAAAGGGACTGAGAAAATATTTGAAGAGATTATACTTGAAAACTTCCCTACTATGGGAAAGGAAATAGTCAATAAAATTCAGGAAGCACAGAGAGTTCCAACCAGCATAAATACAAAGAGAAACACTCCAAGACACATATTAAACAAACTATAAAAAATTAAATACAAAGAAAAAATATTAAAAGTATCAAGGGAAAAGCAACAAATAATATACAAGGGAATCCCCATAAGGTTAACAGCTGCTCTTTCAGCAGAAACTCTGCAAGCCAGAAGGTGGTGGCAGGACACATTTAAAGTGATGAAAGGGAAAAACCTACAACCAAGATTACTCTGCCCAGCAAAGATCTCATTCAGATTCAAAGAGAAATTAAAACCCTTACAGACTAGCAAAAGGTAAGAGAATTCAGCACCAACAACAGCTTTACAACAAATGCTAAAGGAACTAACTACTCTGGGCAGGAAACACAAGAGAAGGAAAAGACCTACAATAACAAACCCAAAACGATTAAAAAATGGTAATAGGAACATACATATTGATAATTACCTTAAATGTAAATGGATTAAATGCTCCAAGCAAAAGACATAAACTGGCTGAATGGATACAAAAACAAGACCTGTATATATGCTGTCTACAAGAGACCCACCTCAGACCTAGGGATACATACAGACTGAAAGTGAGGGGATGGAAAAAGATATTCCATGAAAATGGAAATCAAGAGAAAGCTGGAGTAGCAATTCTCATATCAGACAAAATAGACTTTAAAACAAAGACTATTACAAGAGACAAAGAAGGACACTACATAATGACCAAGGGATCAATCCAAGAAGAAGATATAACAATTGTAAATATTTATGCACCCAACACAGGAGCACCTCAATACATAAGGCAAATGCTATTAGCCAAAAAAGGGGTAATTGACAGTAGCACAATAATCGTAGGAGACTTTAACACCTCACTTTCACCAATGGACAGATCAACCAAAATGAAAATAAATAAGGAAACACAAGCTTTAAATGATACATTAAACAAGATGGACTTAATTGATATTTATAGGACATTCCATCCAAAAACAACAGAATACACTTTCTTCTCAAGTGCTCATGGAACAGTCTCCAGGACAGATCACATCTTGTTGTGTCACAAAGCAAACCTTGGTAAATTTAAGAAAACTGAAGTCGTATCAAGTATCTTTTCTGACCACAACACTACGAGACTAGATATCAATTACAGGAAAAAATCTGTAAAAACTATAAACACATGAAGGCTAAAAAATACACTACTAAATAACCAAGAGATCACTGAGGAAATCAAAGAGTAAATGAAAAATTACCTAGAAACAAATGACAATGAAAACAAGATGACCCAAAACCTATGGGATGCCGCAAAAGCAGCTCTAAGAGGAAAGTGTATAACAATACAATCCTACCTCAAGAAACAAGAAACATGTCAAATAGACAACCTAACCTTACACCTAAAGCAATTAGAGAAAGAAGAACAAAAAAAAGTTAGCAGAGGGAAAGAAATCATAAAGATTAGATCAGACATCAATGAAAAAGAAATGAAGGAAACGATAGCAAAGATCAATAAAACTAAAAGCTGGTTCTTTGAGAAGATAAACAAAATTGATAAACCATTAGGTAGTCTCATCAAGAAAAAAAGGGAGAGGACTCAAATCAATACAATTAGAAATGAAAAAGGAGAAGTAACAACTGACACTGCAGAAATACAAAGGATCATGAGAGATTACTACAAGCAACTATAGGCCAATAAAATGGACAACCTGGAAGAAATGGACAAATTCTTAGAAAAGCACAACCTGCCGAGACTGAACTAGGAAGAAATAGAAAATATAAACAGACCAATCACAAGCACTGACCTTGAAACTGTGATTAAAAATCTTGCAACAAACAAAAGTTCAGGACCAGATGGCTTCAAAGGCAGATTCTATCAAACATTTAAAAAAGAGCTAACACCTATCCTTCTCAAACTCTTCCAAAATATAGCAGAAGGAGGAACACTCCCAAACTCATTCTACGAGGCCACCATCGCCTGATACCAAAACCAGACAAAGATGTCACAAATAAGGAAAACTAGAGACCCATATCACTGATGAACACAGATGCAAAAATGCTCAACAAAATACTAGCAAAAAGAAACCAGCACCACATTAAAAGGAACATATACCATGATCAAGTGGGGGTTTTCCCAGCAATGCAAGGATTCTTCAATATATGTAAATCAATCAGTGTGATACACCATATTAACAAACAGAAGGAGAAAAACCGTATGATAATCTCAATAGATGCAGAAAAAACTTTCAACAAAATTCAACATCTGTTTATGATAAAAACTCTCCAGAAAGTAGGCATAGAGGGAACCTACCTCAACATAATAAAGGCCATATATGACAAACCCACAGTCAACATTGTTCTCAACGGTGAAAAACTGAAACCATTTCCACTAAGATCAGGAATAAGACAAGGTTGCCCACTCTCACTACTATTATTCAACATAGTTTTGGAAGTTTCAGCCACAGCAGTCAGAGACACCAAAGAAATAAAAGGAATCCAAACAGAAAAGAAGAAGTAAAACTGTCACTCTTTGCAGATGACATGATACTATACATAGAGAACCCTAAAGATGCTACCAGAAAACTATGAGAGCTAATCAATGAATTTGGTAGAGTATCAGGATACAAAATTAATGCACAGAAATCTCTTGCATTTCTATACACTAATGATGAAAAATCTGAAAGAGAAATTAAGGAAACACTCCTGTTTACCACAGCAACAAAAAGAATAAAATACCTAGGAATAAACCTACCTAAGGAGACAAAAGACCTATATGCAGAAAATTATAAGACTGATGAAAGAAATTAAAGATGACAGAAACAGATGGAGAGATGTACCATGTTCTTGGATTGGAAGAATCAACCTTGTGAAAATGACTCTACTACCCAAAGCAATCTACAGATTCAGTGCAATCCCTATCAAACTACCAATGGCATTTTTCACAGAACTAGAACAAAAAATTTCACAATTTGTATGGAAACACAAAAGACCCCGAATAGCCAAAGCAATCTTGAGAATGAAAAACGGAGCTAGAGGCATCAGGCTCCCTGACTTCGGACTATACTACAAAGCTTCAGTAATCAAGACGGTATGATACTAGCACAAAAACAGAAATATAGATCAATGGAACAGGATAGAAAGCCCAGAGATAAACCCACACACTTATGGTCACCTTATCTTTGATAAGGGAGGAAAGAATATACAATGGAGGAAAGACAACCACTTCAATAAGTGGTGCTGGGAAAACTGCACAGCTACATGTAAAAGAATGAAATTAGAACACTCCCTAACACCATACACAAAAGTAAACTCAAAATGGATTAAAGACCTATATGTAAGGCCAGGCACTATAAAACTCTTAGAGGAAACATAGGCAGAACACTCTATGACATAAATCACAGCAAGATCCTTTTTGACCCACCACCTAGAGAAATGGAAATAAAAACAAAAATAAACATATGGGACCTAATGAAACTTAGAAGCCTTTGCACAGCAAAGGAAACCATTAACAAGATGAAAAGACAAGCCCAGAATGTGAGAAAATATTTGCAAATGAAGCAACTGACAAAGGGTTAATCTCTAAAATATGCAAGCAGTTCATGCAGCTCAATATCAAAAAAACAAACAACCCTATCTGAAAATGGGCAGAAGACCTAAATAGACATTTCTCCAGAGAAGATATACAGATGGGCAACAAACATATGAAAGAATGCTCAACATCACTAATCATTAGAGAAATGCAAATCAAAACTACACTGATGTATCATCTCACAGTAGTCAGAATGGCCATCATCAAAAAATCTACAAACAGTAAATGCTGGAGGAGGTGTGGAGAAAAGTGAACCTTCTTGTCGTGTTGGTGGGAATGTAAATTGATACAGCCGTTATGGAGAACAGTATGGAGGTTCCTTATAAAACTAAAAATAGAACTACCATACGACCCAGCAATCCCTCTACTGGGCATACACCCAGAGAAAACGATAATTCAAAAAGAGTCATGTACCACACTGTTCATTGCAGCACTATTTACAATAGCCAGGACATGGAAGCAACCTAAGTGTCCACTGACAGATGAATGGATAAAGAAGGTGTGGCACATATATACAATGGAATATTACTCAGCCATGAAAAGAAATGAAATTGAGTTACTTGTAGTGAGGTGGATGGACCTAGAGTCTGTCACACAGAGTGAAGTAAGTCAGAAAGGGAATAACAAATACTGTATGCTAACACATGTATACGGAATCAAAAAAAAAAAAAGGTTCTGAAGAACCTAGGGGCAGGACAGGAATAAAGACACAGTCATAGACCACCGACTTGAGGACATGGTGGTGGGGGGAAGGGTAAGCTGGGATGAAGTAAGAGAGTGGCATTCACAGATATACACTACCAAATGTAAAATAGATAGCTAGTGGGAAGCAGCCGCATAGCACAGGGAGATCAGCTCGTTGCTTTTTGACCAAAGAGGGGTGGGATAGGGAGGGTGGGAGTGAGATGCAAGAGGGAAGGGATATGGGGTTATATGCATACGTACAGCTGATTTACTTTGTTATGCAGCAGAAACTAACACAAAAATGTGAAGCAATTATACTCCAATAAAGTTTAAAATAATAAAATAAAATACTCCCAGAAAAATATTATGTTGATCTAAGTTCTAAACAATTCCGCCAATTTTTGCTGTACTTTTAAATACATGTAGAAGATCCAAATTATTATGTGTTTACTATATATTCTTTAATAAACATTGTGTTCTGCATGGAAGGTAGTCATACTCACCCCCACATATTACTTCTGCCTTTTTAATGTTCACAGTTGTTTAAGCCTGTTTCAGGCACAGATCATCTGTAGGTTCTATGTCACCATATACTCCTGCATTTAAAAAGTAGATTAAACGTTATAACCCAGGGATTACAAAGACCAAGATACAGAACATGAGTTACTCTAATTATGTTATTCTATTTGACCGCTTGGAATTTTTCATTTGTGTTTAAATTTTTTCTGCTGAAGAAACATTTGAAAGCTCACAGAATCCATTTGAAAAAAATGACATGAAATTATGGTGATTTCTGGAATTTATTATGTAAAGAAATCTGTATGACTTTGACAAACTTATCCTGGAGTTTAAAACTTTTCTTAATTATTTGTATGTATATTGCTTCATGTGAAAGAAGCTTTGGAAATTAAAATTAATACAATGTGTTCTTCAACTAGTCTACTGAGCAAGAATATGTGAAAGGATCAATTCTGATGAGATCATTTACTAATTTGCAGAAGGTAGGTGTAAAAACAGAAACTGTAACATTATTATTTATTACCATATCCAATATGTAGGTACACATTTTACTCCTTTTTCTGAAAACATAAAGTAGTGTACTTAAAATTAATTATTACTATATTCCTTTTTTAATATTTCACTACTTTTAATTATTTTTGTTTGTTAACTGCCATGATTATATATATGAATTTCCATAAAAGAAATATTCAGTTTGCATTTTCCTCTCTACTCCCAGCTATTATTATTTCTGGCTAATCTTTTCATTTCATGATTATTACTCAAATTATATCTATTATTGTATGGAAGAGGGAAATGTTAAAAAAATTATCTGTCTGGCTTTCAAGTATATTAGATATACCATTTAATCAATGAAGTTAATAACTTGGTTGGTAAAATGTTGAGCTGAGAAGGTATAGGTTTCAAAGAATGTCAGTGCACAAAGAAGTTATGAGAACATCCCAACCTAAGTTCAGTAAGAAAGAGCCAAAAGTGAGCTATGGCAGGAGATTTCATTTCTTATCTGAAGCCCTACCTTTAAACAAATGATTATCTCCAGGACCCTGTCTCCCTGATGGTTTCATCCTATTTCCTTCTGCAATACAAAGCTTTCCGGAATACTGTTTTGATAAGCAACTGACTTTAGATTGCTTATCTACAGATGTGTAGGTCTCTACTTTTTGAGACAATGAGAATCACTTGGTAAATATAAAATATTAATTATGTGAACAGCTATCTAAAATTAATGATGGGTCTTGCTTTCAAACAAGACTAAAGGAATTTTTTTAAAAAGTAAGAAGACACTGGAAGATTTTTAAAACACACATTTTTGATGTGTCTATAAGTAGTTAACAATAAGTAGTTTCTATGTAATGGAGAATTACTCTCTATATGCCAGCAAGCTGGGGCTGGTTCATCTAACACCTCCTTTGAGGACCTGGAGATGCTCTGTAAAGGGTCTAGTGATGTGGGTGAGGTGATAAAGACATCATCCCCTACCTCAGAGATTATCTGAGCTACTTTAAAATTAATCTTAATACTTGGCTGGTTTTTAGAAGAGCTAATGAATATAAACCAACCAGCTTGTCAGCATCTGGGAGGAAGCGGCTGAAAGAATTTGCTGAACCCATAAAACAAGTAAATCTTTGCTTACGCCTTGCACATGCCATTAATTAAACATTTTTATTGTGTGGCTCATTTAAAGAAAGGAAAAGAAACATCTTTCATTATGTGAACAGGTCTATAAATAATGAATGGATTATCCAATTTCAGCTCAATGTCAACAAATCTTAGTGGGGTCCGGCAGAAACACAGTGCCCTTTTCACTGCCTGTCATGAAAAGAAAAGGGTTTTAACACTTTCCTAAAGGAGGAGACAAACAAGAGAGGGAGTATAGGTGCTAGAAAGAATTGGTTAAAAAGCAAACCACTGAAACAAATTTCTACATCTGAAAAATGTACCAGTTCCCTTTTTCCTAGGTTCCAAGTACAGAGCTTGACTGTGAACTTTTATCAAGATGAGTTGAGAGTCTGTTTTAAGCACTATAAAATATCGGAGATAAGTTCCCTGAGGACAAATATTAGGTTAGGTAGTCCTCGATTATATGCTCTATTACTTATTACCATTATCACTACCACTGCTTGCCCAAGTTGATTGTCTTACCCTTGATAAATGCTTCCTAATAATTCTAATAACCAATAAATATTTATATTCACCTTGTACCGTGTATTGTGCTGAGCACTTTAAATACTGTGTCTTATTTAGTTCTCACAACAAGGCAATGAGTTAGGCAGGATTATTATGTTCCTTTAACAATTCATGCGAAGCAGTTGCTTTATAAGCTTGTGCCAGTTAGGATAACTCCTACGTCTAAGATCTGACTTGGGATTCACGAACGAGCCTACCTGACAACAGAACTATCTTTATTCTGCTTCCATTCGTATACAATCATCAATAAGTATTTTCCCACTGCTCCTCTCAATGTCCACTGGGGTTGCCCAGAACTCCCCACCCTAATCTCTTGTTTGAGTCAGTTCATCTATTTTCCCTCAACCTTCTTACTCCTCCTAGAACCCGGACAGCCATCCTTACTTATAACCTATGGCTTGCAAATTGTCCGTAAGATGGTGGTGCCAGACTGTCATATATGTCTATACACTTCTGTAAATGCCTCCCAACTAATATGGCAAGATGGTAGAAAGACGTTTCTTAAAGGAAACTTCTGGAGTTGGTCCTCACTAATGTCACTTCTGTTCCTTTAGGGATTCTCTTAGGTAACAAGTTGAATTATGTAAGACAACTTAATGAGGATTACTCAATGCAACAGGGAATGCCCAGTCCCTCTTCAAGCCTATGCCTTTATAACTCAGGTACCTCGTGGTTAGTATTATTATTAAAACACTAGCATATTTTGTTGGAACCTGACATTTTCCTGAATGCTTACTATACACTAGTGGGCACTTTACATGAATAAAATGACCTAATCTTTTTAAAAACCTGGTGAGGTTGGTCCTGCTTTCTTCAATTTATAGCTAAGGAAAAAAGACACAAAGACAAGGACAGTCTGTACTGAATACCTTCAGGAATAAGATCGTCGTTCCCCCAGCTTTTGAGAGCATTTGTGACTGACTGCTCACAGCTGAGTTTCTCTCTGAGCATTATCTTCAGCAGAGAAACCACCAAGCCCAAAGTCATGTCCTCTCCTTGGGGGCAGCCTACTACCAATGCCTTGTTGGCGACAGCCTATGAAATTCTGGTCTCCTTACCCTAAAAGATGCATCTGTGTAGATCTGTCCCAGCTCCACAGCTCCCAGTGGGATTGACTGAGGCCTCTGTTACGAACACATACAGTCCAACACTTCCTTCTCCTCAGTCCTAGAGCCTTCACACCCTATGGGCACTCCCTAATAAACTTCTTGCACCCAAGTCTTCGTCTCAAAGTCTATTTCTGAGATATCGATCTAAGACAACTGGTAAATCCTGCAGGTCCAATGGCATTAGAAATACCTATGGTGGGAATATATGTCATATGCAATTTTTTGAAGGCTCCAATTTTAAGGAGAATCACAATATAAGGTTGTGGAGCACTGGTAGTGCTCTGGAGCAAGGGCATGTCATGTACAGTAGAAAATTACACATTTGAAAAATATCTCCTGCTGTGTAACTAGGACTTAATAGCTACAGAGATCCTGACAAGTAGGGCTTCAAGTAAACATGTGTCCATAATTATCCATCATGAGCTGAGATCTATCAAAACCACCAAGTCATAACATAGAAGTAATACATCTGGGAGAGGGCACAAGTAAGCTGAGTATGCAGGCCACTGAGACACCGTACCAACCACCACTGTTAAATGGATTTCTCTCCTTTAGCTCACCCCTATGGCTTCAGGGAGGAAGTCACTTATACCTCCTGACAGAGGAGCAGGAAAGCCAAGTTGCAGCCACACCCAGCAGTGATGTTAAAGGGTAACAGTGAAGTGAAATACTCCCAGTGGGCAAAGCTTTGTCCAGTGTGCCCTCTCCTCTTTGTATGGAGACAGAAGTGGCCTGGCAGAGGAATAAATACAGACTCGTGGGCAGTGACAAATAGCTTGGCTAGTTGCTTAGGATTTTGAAGAAGAAGGACTGAAAGGTTGGTGACAATGAATTCAAGTAAGAGGACTGTGGATGGACCTATGAGAGCAGACATGAAGTGTAAAATTCCTGCTATCACATGTTAATGCCAACACTCACCAGAGGGCATCTATTGCGAAAGAGACAACAAACAACCAAGTAGACAGAATAACTTGGCCAGTTAATAGCAATGTATCTGTAATTGGGCACTCCTGTGCTCGCACAATGGACTTACAAACAAGGTAGACACAGTAGTAGAAATGGAGAATAGGCATGGGCCCAGTAGCATAAGCTGACTCAGCTACTGTGAATGCCAAAAGTCTACACCTCCAACAACAGAGAGCATGATCAACCAGCCACTTGATGACAAGTTGATTACTATTGGACATTTCTCACCCTAGAAAGCAAGCACAAGGATTCATCCTGACTAGAATAAACATATAAGCTGGTTATGGATTTGCCTTTCCTGCTCTTCGGGGCTCAACCAGCATCATGATCTCTGGGATACAAAGCATTTTCTTTGCTGGTACAGGACCCCGCATAAGATCACGTCAGGGCAACGATCCCACTTTATAGCAAAGAAGATGTGGCAGTTGCCCGTGACAGTGGGATCCCTTGGCCCCACTACATACCGTACTACCCACAAGCATCTGCAATGCTCTTAAAGGTGTCTACTTGGAGATAAAGCACCACTGTCAAAGATGCAGAATACAGACAAAATCAACAACCATTTTATAGTTCTTTTCCCCAGTAGGTAAACATATCAGTCTAGGAGCCAAGAAGTGACACTGCAGTGGTGCCGCTCACCATCATTCTAGGTGACACTTCTGGGGAATAGATGCTTCTCAGCCTCACAACTCTGGGCTTTGCAGGTTTGCAGATCCTAGCTCCCAGAGGGAAATGCTTTCACCATGGGACAAAGAAAAAGGTTTTAATAAACTTCAAGTCATAGTTGTTACATGTTATTTTGGTCTCCTCATGCCAAGAGATCCACAGGAAAGGGCATGGGGAGGATTACCTGATTCTGGTCATTGACATAAGGTAGCATAGCTGTTACACACAATGGTTAGGGAAGAATATGTCTGCCATCATATCATCCACTAGAGTGTCACTTGCTAATTTTGATAATAAATATATACAAGAGCAGTGGCCATGGCTTAAGGAAAGCAGGGTGACTAAGGGCTCAGAGCCCTCCGATCTGATGAAGGTATTAATTATGTCACCAAATGAGTTCCTGATACCAACAGAAGTGCTCACTGAGGGTGCAAAGAATTCAGAATAGATAGTAGGGAAGAGACATGATGAATTTCAGTCGTGGCTTCAAGTTCAGCTGCAGAAGCAGGCACTATACTTTATCACACTATACTTTCTGCGTTTCCCTAGTAAAATAACAGAATCCTAAAGGTGCTATTCCCACAATTTATATGGAACAATAGGATCTGAGTGGCACAAGTCGTGGATGATAGAGGACACTGTGTCCATCACCAAGATTTCCCCTTCGGGGTTAGGTACTCCTTCCCCAGCTGTAGGAAGGGTTGACAACTGACAGCTGTCAGTTGAGACCTTCTTGGGAATTTTCCTCAGTAGGGAAAGAAGAGAACACCTACCCCAAGGTATGCTCCTCTCCAGGAACTGCTGTGTCAAATGACTGATCAGTACAGGGACGTAAAGGCTTGCACCCCTGCTTCATGGAGTGATTTCAATGGGCCATTCTGACTCCAGAGCAATCTGTGGGATCATTTGCTGTGCCAGCACCGTATCTATTCAACTCCTTCTGCCTTACCCCACTCCTTCACTCTCCCACAGATGTTGTTTCAACAGTGCAATCATCTCCCTGTATCAGAGTCTGATTCCCAGGCAACTTATCTAAAGCAGTGGCAGAGGCACAGTTGTAGCCCAGGCAATCTAAATCCAGACCTGTGCCGACTGCCTCCTGAGAAGCTGGCTAAATCTCTCATCTCTTCCCATTTCCCATTCAAGTTGGAGCCCCTAGGCCTTTCTGTGACATTCCTTTGATGTAGTGGTATGCTAGATGCAGTTATTCCCTGGTATTGCCCACAGTTTACACTGACTTCCAAAACCTACACTGAAAAACATTTAACTAGGGACAAGGAGGGATGTTTTAACTCCCGGATGAGGCCCTGAACTCCCAGCTGAGGAGCCCTTCTGTGTATCATGACCCCTCCCTCTAGCTGGCTGATCTTCAGCCAGGATCTGTGACCACTCTAGAGACTTAGCGAACAATCATAGACAACTTTATGTAGCCATGTTATCACCATTAGACAATGCCTCAAGTGCCCATGATCTACATGCCCATGATCAGTAATGTGACATTTGCACATGAAGGGTGCATGCTTAAAAAGGACACTAGGTATTCAACACGCTTGAGAGATAATGTTCTTCTTCATACATAGGCAGATTAGGGGCTCAGGCCCACATCACTTATTTCTCTGTGGTTTGAAAATGGCATAATGGAAAAACCGAAACAGAGTTTGAAGTCAAAAGGACTACCCTCTTGCTGTGTGGCCTCGAGCAAGTGGCTTAATCTCACTGTGCTTCCCTTTCACTTCTACAATAATGCTGGGGAGCAAGGAGCACTTCCTGGATTTTCAGGTCACTTGCACCTACTTCAGGTCACATGCTTTCTTCCCCACCTCTTTGAAGAAAACCATGAAGGCCCCTCCCAGACAGGGTGAGGCATTTTCTCATATCTGCTCTAAAGGAAGTACAAATGAATGTTCCCATCTAGGATGGGTACAGACTTCTCTAGAGCCAAGGGCTTTCCTAGGTATGTACGTCCTGCTTTATCACATGGAGTCAGTGGGTGATCTAGGAATAGAGAATAGCAGGAGCCTTGTACTAGGCACTTAGGTGTGTGGAGGATAAACTGGAAGAGACAGCCTTGAAATGTCAGCACAAGGTTTCACTTACTATGTTAAAAAAGGTAGCAGGTGTGTGTGTGTGTGTGTGTGTGTGTGTGTGTGTGTGTGTGTGTGTGTGTGTGTGTGTGTGTGTGGTGGAAGAGGTCAGAGGACAATGCTAGAATTACCCATCGCCATTCTTCTGAACATACACTAATGCTTAACTCCAAAACACCTATTTAATGTTCCTATAGGGATTTCTCCCTGATACACATTTGTATATCCTCAGGCTCTATTTCTCTAGGCTTTTTCAAAGTGCTTAAGAAAACAAAACAAAACTGATTGAATCAGTTATCAAAAACCTCCCAACAGTGAAAAGCCCAGGACCAGATGGCTTCACTGGTGAATTCTACCAAACATTTAAAAAAGAATTAATGTCAGTCTTTCTCAAACTCTTCCAAATAATTGAAGAGGCTGGAACACATCAGAACTCAATTTATGAGGCCAGCATTACCTTGACATGAAAGCCAGACAAAGGCATCACAAGAAAACGAAACTGCAGACCAATGTCCCTGATGAATATAGAGGCAAAAATCCTCAACAAAATACTAGCAAACCAAATCCAACAGCACATGAAAAGGATCATACACTAGGATCAAGGGGGATTTATCCATGGGATGCAAAGATGATTCAGCATATGAAAATCAATTATTGGGATACACCGTATTAACAGAATAAAGAATTAAAAATCACATTACTGTCTCAACAGATGCAGAAAAGGTTTGACAATATTCATTGTCATGATAACACCTGTCAATAAACTAGGAATACAAGTATATTACCTTAATATAATAAAGGCTGAATATGAAAAGCCCACATTTGACATCATTTATAACTAATATCAACTTTGAAAATATAAAAGTGCTTCCTTTAAGATTAGGAACAAGGCAAGGATGTCCATTCTTGCCACTTTTATTCAACATAGTACTGGAAGTCTTAGAGAAATTAGGCAAGAAAAATAAATAAAAGACATCCAAATTAGAAAGTAAGTAGCAAAATGTTCCCTGTTTATAGACAATAAAATCATATATAGAGAAAACACTAAAGATTCCAACAAAAAGAAGTCAGAACTAATCAACAAGTTTAGTAAAATTTCGGAATACAAAATCAACATACAAACTTCTGGTGTGTTTCTATACACTAACAAAAAGCAATCTGAAAAAAAATTAGAAAAACAATCCCTTTTACAATAGCATCAAAAATACTTAGGAATGGGTCTTCCCTGGTGGTGCAGTGGTTAAGAATCCACCTGTCATTGCAGGGGACATTATTCGAGCCCTGGTCGGGGAAGATGCCATATGCCGCAGAGCAACTAAGCCTGTGTGTCACAACTACTGAGGCTGTGCTCTAGAGCCCGTGAGCCACAACTACTGAGCCTGCGTGCCACAACTACTGAAATCCGTGCACCTAGAGCCCGTGCTCCTCAACAAGAGAAGCCATCGCAACGAGAAGCCTGCACACCACAACAAATAGCCCCCTCTTGCCGCAACTAGAGAAAGCCCGTGCACAGCAACAAAGACCCAATGCAGGCAAAAAAAAAATAAAATGATTTAGGAATAAACTTAACCAAAGAAGTGAAAGATCTGTACACTGAAAGCTATAAAACGTGGGTGAAAAAAATTAAATAAGATGCAAATAAATGAAAACATATCTTGAATTTATGAACCGGAATACTTAATATTGTTAGAATAGCCATACTACCCAAAGTGATCTACAGATTCAATGCAATGACTATCAAAATCCCAGTGGCATTTTTCTTGGAAATAGAAAAAAAAAATTTACATCACATGGAATCACAAAAGATAAGAAATACCCAAATCAATCCTGAAAAGGAAGAAAAAAGCTCCTGGAGACATCACACTTCCTGATTTCAAATTGTATTACAAAGCTACAGTAATCAAAAGAGTGTGGTACTGGCCTGAAAACAGATATATTGACCAATGGAACAAAATAGAGAGTGCAGAAGTAAATCCATGCATATATAGGCAACTTATCTTCAACAAGGGTGCCAAGAATACACGATGGGGAAAGAATAGTCTCTTTAGCAAATGGTGTTGAAAAAGTTGAATATCTACAGGTAAAACAATGAAATTGGACCCTTATATATAAAAATCAATTCAAAATAGATTAAAGAATTAAATGTAAAACCTGAAATCATAAAGCTCCTAGAAGAAAACAAAGGAGAAAGAAAGCTTCACGATATTGATCATAACAATGACTCCACGGATATCGCAACAAAAGCAAAGACAAAAAATATTTAAAAATAAACAAGTGGGACTACTTAAACCTGAAAAACTTTTGCACAGCAAAGGAAACAATCAAAAGAGTGAAAAGGCAACCTGTAGAGCCAGAAAAAATATTTGCAAACCATATATCTGTTAAGGAGTTAGTCTTCAAAATATATAAGGAACTCCTACAACTTAACAGTAAAATCATCATTGTCATCATCCTCTTCATCATCATCTGATTAAAAAATGGGCTAATCATCGGGGAATTGAAAATCAAAATCACAGTGAGATAACACCTCAGACAAAAGACAGCAAATGTCAGCCAGGATGTAGAGAAATTGGAACCCTTGCACACTATTGTTAGGAATGCAGATGGGGCAGCTGCTATCTAAAACAGTATAGAATTTCCTCAAAAAAGAAAAAAATATAGAATGATCATATGATCCAGCAATCTCAGTTCTGGATATTTATCCAGAAAAATGAAAATCAAGATCTTGACTACGTATTAGACTTCCTGTGTTCATTGCTGCACTATGCACAATACCTAAGTTCTGGAAACAAACTAAATTTCCAGAGAGATGAGTGAATAAGGAAAATGTGGTATATATATATAAAATGGAATATAATTCAGCCTTAAAATTGAAGGAAATGCTTTAATACACAACAACGTGGATGCACCTTGAGGACAATATACTGAAATAAGCCAGTCACAGAAGGACAAATACTGCATGACTCCACTTATACGACGTACCTAAAATAGTTAAATCCATAGAATCAAAGAGTAAAATGTTAGTTGCCAGAGGCTGAGGAAAGGGGAAAAGTGAAATGACTAATCAATAAGCATAAAGTTTCAGTAAAACAATGATGAATACGTTCTAGAGTTCTGCCACACAACACTGTTATTAACTATAGTCAACAAGAATGTGTTTTACAGTTAAAATCTGTTTAGGAGGTAAATCTCAAGTCAGTGTTCTTACCTCAATAAAATAAAAGTTAAAAACCAAAACAAAGAGCAAACAAACACACACTCTGGTCTTCTTTAGGATTCAGGCTGTATTATGGTTATTTTAATATATCTTGGACCATTAGAGTTCTCTTTCTCATCTCTTTCTGTCTCTCAGCCATAAATTTCTATCTATGTGTTAATATTTTAGAACACAAAATGTTTGCTTTTATCCTCTTCTCTTTCTTTTGTCCACCATTCCCCTACTCCTACTCACCTCTATTCCCTCAGAAAAAAATCACTGTTGAGAGATGCTCTAGAATATGGGGCATCTATTCTTGATTATTCTAACCTCTTCAATCATGAGTTCTTGAAATTGTGGGACCACAGTTTCCTGACACAGTTTACCACTAAAGCAACGATCAGTTCAGTTATTAAATACCAGAATACAGGGATTTAAAGGGGCAAGTTATCTCATCAAAAAATAAAGCTGTCTGGTTAACACATGATTAAGAGGAGTATTTGTTCATTATAGATTCAATCTCATGCTCTTTCCTACCTGCTCCTACCACCTGCTCACAGACAGCCCTCCTTCTTTCTCCTGTTTTTCCCTTGTTCTCCTACTAGTTTTAAAATGTGCTCAAATTAACAAGGACTCAAATGTTAATAATTCCATAATTCAAAAATATATTTAACTTACTTATTCTGCTTAAAGGCATAATACAATTACCAATTTACTAGAACTAATGGGTGATTCTTCCCACAAGGAAGAGACTAGTAATGAAAATGCCTTGATAGAAGAGTTTCTTTGCAAGATACAAACGAACAAGTGTCTTTTTACAGCCACATGCGCAGAATTTCATTCCTCCAAACACACTGAATAATACCATGTAAACCTCGCATGGTGACAAAGTCTAAATGCCAGTTAGTAAGGGGCAGGCCTGGAGTTTAGAGCCAGCCCTTTTTGACCCCAAAGCCCATGGTCTCTTTCAGAGTATGAATCTGCCCAATATCTTCTAAACTCAACTAAATTTGGTTCATAGATGCTTTTGCTCACTGTTAAGTTCCATCACCTAACTCAGTGCCTGGCACTTAGGAAGCTTTCAATATCAATAAAAAGCTATGCAAGGAATGAACGCTCTGGGCACCTGCATCTCCCCCTGAGGCGGGCACAGTGCCTTTCCATCGTGACTGACCCTCCATAATCGGCAGTAGGTTGTGTTTTTGTATTTGGTAAAATACACACAACCAGAGAACACTGCTTTAGACCTGGATTCAACTTTCAATGTTATCTAATCTTATCTCTTATATTTCAGTTTAGGAAACTAGACCACACAGAGAGAAAGTGACCTATCTCAAGGCTCATAACTCATTAATAACCAGAACAAAGTTTGATTCCAGGTTGTTTGACTTCGTTTAGAAAAGGTTTCTTGTGGCTTTGAAGATGACAAAATCATGGGCAATATTTCAACCAAACCATAGTAGCTGAGGTGACAACTCAAAATATTTAACCAATAATAAATTATTGTAGTTATACTTACTTTGAATACATTTGCTTTTTAACTTGTCAACTAGAGTTGTAAATGAATTATGCAAAACTATTACAATATTAGAGAATCTGACTTTGACTATATATTTAATATTACCAGTGAGTTTTACAAATACATTCATATGTTTTTATGATGTTAATTAGCATCCTTTGCTTTCCACTTAAAGAATGTCCACTTAAAGCATTTCTTGTAAGGCAGGTCTAGTGGTGATGGAACAATCTAAGTGTCCATTGGCAGACAGATGAATAAAGAAAATGTGGTATGTATATAACAATAGAATATTATTCAGCCATATAAAAGGAACCTCTGCCACTTGCAACAACATGGATTAACCTTGAGGGCATTATGCTAAGTGAAATAAGTCAGACAGAGAAAGACAAATACTGTAAGGTCTCATTTACATGTGGAATCTAAAAAAAAAAACAACTCATAGAAAGAACATATTGGTGGTTACCAGAGCAGAGGTGGGGAATGAGGGAAGGTAGGGCAATAGGTAAAGGTGGTCAAAAGGTATAAACTTCTAGAATAAATTCTGGGAATTTAATGTACAGCATAGTGACTATAGTTCATAATACTGTATTACATATTTGAAAGTTTCTAAAAGAGTAGATCTTAAAATTCTCATCACAAGAAAAAACATCACTATTGAGGTGATGGATGTTAACTAAACTTATTGTGATAATTGTTTCACAATATATACATATACCAAATCATTATATTATACACCTTAAACATATACTACATTATATATGTAAATTGTATATCAATAAAACTGGAAAAAATAAATAAAAGGAGTTAAAAATTAGAAAAGTAGAAAAAAAAATTCACCAATCCTATGGCCAAGGCACCAACCAGTCAGAATAAACGCTGGCCTGTGTGTGATTCTGTGATGCTCCTCAGAACAGGAACACCAGCCTCACATTATGTGCGTCTATCATCTGTTCACTTCATATCCTCCTAGACATTTTTTGCTCAGGCTGGTTAGTTCATCTGTCAGTTTTCCAGGATTTATTGTCCTCAACTCACTCCTCTTCTCTCCTCTCATTTAATCCAGAGAAAATGCTCTAACTATATGTATGGGAAGAAGAAAGGCATTTTCATATGGCTAATGAGATGCTGGGCCTGAGGTTGAATCTTGGGGGACCTGCTGCATAAAGAGATGCCAGTGTTGCCTGAACCAGGCTGAGGGTGATAGTTAAGCTCCTGGAGGACCATGGAAAGTCTAGCAGGCAACCTGAAGTCCATTAGTAGACTCCATCTGTTGCTAAGTACCTCAGCACTTAAGCATCCTAGGAAATGAGCACGTATTGGCTCAAAATGTGGAGATGCAGAAAATGGATTTAAATATCTTCCCTTCCAGGAATGCACCTTCCACTAGGCCAGCAGGCTGTCTGTCCTCATTGGAGACTGCAAGCATGTTTAATATTATGTGACATTAATGTATATTGTTCTCCAAACATACCATATGCAAAATAGCAATAATTCTCCATGAGAAATAAAAGAGCAAAGCTAGAGAGTTAAACAGATTGCTAATGAAATAAAGTTAAACTGATCCGTTTCTGTCTAATTCATTCTGGCTCACTTCTCACGGTTAAGAGTCACAGGTGAGTGGAAGAAACGGAAGCCATTCTCCTGACCCCGACCAAGGGTGGGCTTCAGGAATGAGTCTGGCCATGTGCATGAACAGACCTCGCTGCAGGAGCCATGCACAGATGGCTACACAACTAAAACATTAAACGTTTCAAACGATCTACAGGGAAATTGCTCCAAGGCCTTTACATCATTAAAGCAGGAAATCTCATCAATCAGGAAAATTAAATAAAACAGCTAATGTTGATTTCTTACCTTGTGGAATAATTCTTTTTTTCAATCCAGACAAAGCTGATTATAGGTTGTAAACTAGGTCGTCTGTAATACATTATGGCAAAAGAGAGCAGAAGTAAGCTGAGGATTAAAGTGTCGTGAGGAAAAAGAGGTGTTCTGCCTAACTGGCTGTAGAGAAATATTCAAAATATTTTGACCACCTGATTGAAGATCATTTTAACACAAATGTGTTAACTTCTGATATGGTTGTCAGGACTGTTTAGGGTCCAGTATGGGGACTTCTCTCACCAAAGTTAGGAGTCAGTTTTCAAATAAAACCCCTTGAAGTCTTCACTGAATAAATGCCTCACTCCTGATGGGTTCTGTTTTTGTTTTGTTTTTACTTAAACACTTATTATATGGGAATATATGCCCAGTCCCAAAGGACTATGACCTCTTTGAGAACCAAGTCCATGTTTTGTTTTTGATAAAAACTGTTTGAGTAGAATGAAAATAAATTGTCTCTCAGAAGAAATGCAACCCTAAACCAAGATGCTGATTAGCTGGAATATCAGAAACACAGAATTTTAGCTTTGGAAGGACTATGAGAAATCATTTGGCCACCTCTTCTTCAAAGTAGGGCTTCTCCTTACAGAGACTTCCTGGACACCTGTACCCTTCCCTTCCCTCTCTTTGGTGGTTTCTGTGCCCAGAATGCAAATGACCCCCTACTGATGCCATTTTTTAAATTGGGGTAAGATACACATAACAAAAAATTTACCATTTTAACAATTTTAGACTGTACGATTCAGTGCTATTAAGTACGTTCACAATCTTGTGCAACCATTACCACCGTCTGGTTCCAGAACTTTTTCATTATCTCATTTGCTTTTAAAACAAGATTCTTTGTGACTCTCTCTCTCCCTCTGTCTAACTGACAGTCACCAAGTATCAGACGATCACTGAAACAGAGAGAGGCAGAGCATGCAACCAGCAAGTGTTTCCTACACACCTATGCTGGATAGCTCTACCATGATACCAAATGGTGTTGGGAATCAGGATCCTGAATTCCAGTTCCAGTTTATTTCCTAACTACCTGTCCTTAACCTCCCTTTACTTGATGGATACAGTGACTCATGTGTGGATAAAGTTAACAATAATGACTCTTTGGGCCTCTTAGGTCCACTGCAAATCTGATTATCTGTGTCAACTCTCTTTGAGAAGCATAAGATATTAGGTAAATTCAAGAGGAAAAGGGTGAAAACAGTTTTGAAATTCGAAAATCTTATTTTGTGGTCCTCTAGAGGGAGCCGTATCCAGGAGGCGATTAACAGACACGTATAATATTGACGAGCTAATGAATTATCACTAATGACAAGTCATATCATTAAATGGCTTGTTAGCACCATATTGGAACTGGCTTCAGATTGGTGTCCAAAAGATATATCCAAACCTCTCCAATTTCTGTTCTTTTGTTATTTGATTTAATCTTCCTTTTACCCCTGCAAACATGGCTCACATTTTCAACTACAAAGTTAGGGTCTCATAAGTCTTAACTAAACATCTATCTGTATGAATCAGTGAATGAATGAGTGAGTGAGTAAATGAATAGCTTATTTGCAAGCTGAATGAGTTTGCTACTGAAGCAATGGAACTATTCAGGGTGAACCAAATTTTTCAATAATTTCTATGGAGAGGAGGCATTGGTCCATAGAACTGGAAGACAAGAGGAAACATCATTTCTCTTTTCATTCCACGGTTAGAAATGGAAAACACTAGCTCTTTGTGAAGCTACTCTGTGTGATGCTGAACCATCCCAAGGATTACTTTATCTCCAATCTGCCTGTTTGAGGCAGAAAGGAAAGTTACTTTTATAAAGAACTTCTTGCGCCCTCTGCTGGCCCTATGGAGTACAACACACACCCTGGAAACCTCCGTGTTACTCTTAACGGTATTAACATGGAAATCAAGTGGGGCCTTTGGGATACAGACTTCGTTTGCTTGAGATTAAGTGATGAGTCTCTTACCAGCTACAACAAAATAATGGTAGAAAACAACACTTAACATGAAAATAATAATAGCTAATGGTAAAAACTGTGTTCCAAGCACGATTTTAAAGCACTTTACATGCATTTTCCCATTGAGGAGATTTCTCTGTGGCTGGTAATAGACTCTAATCTGGTGTAGGAGCTGGGGTAGGAAAGAAGCCATTGTTCAGTTTCACAACAATAAAAAAAAAACAGAATGTTTTGTTTGGCACCAGTTTTAGACTATCACCTTCAAAAGAGAGATGTTATTTTATTCTTGAAGTGAAGATTCAGAAATAAATACTTCCTAAAAACCAAGTAGGACACATTCGGCTTAAAAGCCATGGTACAAGTTTACGTGGTGAACTTCTTCGGTTGGGGTTTTATTTGTTTTACACAGTCAAGGGCAATCCTCTAGATCACCCTTTCAGTTTTAAAAGCCCAAGCTGATGTTAAAATTGGTGCTTCAATCAAAATTCAGCCAAGTTCTCAAAGCTCACATTGGAAAAGTTCCTAGATGGACCTAAGTAAAGGGAAACATTCTGCTGTTTGTGCTTTGTTTTTCATCAACTTTGGGTTTTTTTACTCCAAAATACAAAATGCTTTGGCAGGAGCTAGTGGAATCATGTTAATATATTTATCATGCAGAAAAGTTTTATTTTATAAATATTTTGAGAAAAGAATCTGCAATTAAGATGACTGTATGGTGTATGAAAAGATAACAGATTTGGGAACCAAACAGATGTGGTTTTGAAATTTGAAACAGGGGGATAATTATAACATATAGTGCTGTTGAAAGAAATGAAGATAAGTTGCCAACCTGGCATATAGTAGGTATATCAGTAAGGGTCCAATCGTATGGATAAATAGAGAGATGATAGATAGATGCTTGGACAAGGATTTGCCATTAGGCAATGGTGGGGGCTGGTTAAACAGCTCTCTGCAAGGCTGCTGTCCCCATGACTGGTGCTGGAGCTTGAAGCCCATACGGCAGGCAGGCAGGCAGGCAGGAAGAGTAGATAGATGTAAAGCTTTGGAGAATAAGAATAAGCTACTACCCACAAGCAAAAGCTGGAACTAGGAGGACAAACTAAACCCTGTGTTAGTTCCTGTTGGCTCTGGCCTTGGTGGCATGCATGTCCTGCAGAAGCTAGGGCCTCCTGTCATGGAGCTGAACATGCACATCTGGCCCAGGAGTTCAATGAGGAGGAAGGATGAGGAAATGTGAGACTTCAGCCTGTCTCTGCCTCCGGCCAATGAGATAAGTAAGCAGAAAAACACCAATGTGAATGACCATCAGATAGTTGCTACTGCATGTCTTCCCTCCAAATCTCACAAGAGAATCTCTCTTTTGGTCCACCCAAACCAGAAATATGCAAAAAAGGGAATTCTGCAGATGTACTTTAGTCTAGCTAAGTTGACACATTACAAAACCACCACAGTAGAAACCCATTAACGGAAAGCTATGGGCATCTGCGTCATTCACGATGCACCCTCCCTTTTTAAAAAATTAACTATAGGTAACTATTTAGTTATGAGATTCTTTAGTTGTCTCATAATGGGGGAGATAAGACACATTCATGACAAACAATGAAATACATCTTAGCCTAAGATAAGTGGCAAATGCAGGTGGAAATTAGTCTTGAATTCTAATGCTCATTAACTGACAGTACTAGACAGTAGTTCTGGCTTGAGAAAGATTCCGAATCACATTCGTTTGCCAAACTGTCACTGAGTGCCTCCTATATGCGAGGCACTATTCTAAATGCTATGGACGTAACTGTGAACAAAAAAGTCAAAAAGCGCTGCCTTCATTCTAGTGAGAGAGTCATTAAGCCAATGAATAAGCACAACACATAATGTAACAAATATATTTGAGTTTAGCAGTAAGAATGTAGCAATGTCTGGAGTTGGGTGGTATCTCATGGGTATATTGTTCTCTCTGGTGTAGAAGGTCAAGGTCAAGGTATTGATGCTACCTGAAATGTTCAGGAAAGGCTTGAGATGGGTAAAGTTTGACCATCAAAATCAAATCCATCTGTCAAGTCTCATTTCAAAGTTCTAAGTTTCTTTTCTACTTCAAGTCTCTGCTCTGAGAAATAAACATGGTATTCCTGTGTTGCAGTATGCTGATCAGAATGGTTGAAGGAGAGGATCCATGTAGGACAGGCGTAGGAGATGTGACTGAAAAGGAAGATCAGGGTCAGGTTGAAGAGGATGTGAATGTAAGGCCTGTTTCGTAATAGTTACTTTTCTAAGGTGTGCAGTATAGAAATTTTCCAGAGGCTCAGGAAGCCAGCAGTGATAGGAACCATGCTAGACTCCAATCCCCCTTCCCTATATGCAGCTGATTGTGAAGATGAAAATCAATAGGCAATAAAGGTGGTCCTTGTTAAAGCTAAACTGGAGTGATTGGTTTTCCCTTGGATCATTTAGATTCCTGAAATCTGTGAGCCTCATTATGGAAAGAAAAATATTTACACTTAAAATTTTACAATGGTTAAAAATCCAAATAGTACTGGGGAGAAATGCAAGAAAACCAGGTCTTTATGTGGCAATTGAAGGTAATAATGTGGCCCATAAAGAGGGGTTAATGTGCCCAAGCTGCTCTGAGAACAAATTTCATCATTAAAATCAACACTCAAATGCTGGTAAACCTGGAAGGGGAGGGGTTCTGACTTAAGATGAATTAATTCAGTGTTCTTCAAAGAAAGTCCAGTGGGGTCCTCTTCACCACCAGAAAGCTCTACTCTGAGAAATAAAAGATTTTTTTTTCGGCGGGGGTCAGTAAGTACATTAGACCATCTGATGGAGGGGGTTTATATGGGGCAGAGGTAGGAGGTTGGATAGGTTCTTGAAGTCACCATAGAAGGTGTGGATATTATCTGGGCAGTGTAATATATGATGCAAAGAACACTGACAAATACAATATCTCTAATAACAAAAAGAAAAAGTAAGGCTCAGAATCAATGATCTGCAGGCAAGGTGCTCATTGGTTGGAGTGGGGTAACCTTAGAGAAGGGGAAACAGCCAAGTTAGACTAGCCCAGGAAGGAAGGGAAGACTAAACATCTCAAGTACTATAGAAATTTAAAGTCCCAAAGTCCTTTAAGATTGACATTCCAATTTTTGAAAATCAAAGGACCAATGCAAATGTTTTATCAGACAATTTTTACATATTAGATCATATATTTTCAGTTATTATATAATAATCTAATTAATGATTCTACTTAATATTCTCTTGTCAGTCTTTCCCTTTCTGGCCTAGACCTGCTACCTGGCTGCAGGGCATTCAGTTTTCAGCTCTTAGAGCTGTGAATGGTGTCAGCAAGAACTTGGTCTCCTCTCATCCAAACAAACCCACCTCTTTGGAGCCTCTGATTCCTGCAGTGTAGGATCATTCATGTCATAGTTACCTGATCCAATTTATACTGCTGCATTCTAGAATGTATCTGTAATAATATTTATTAAGACTTTCAGAGAAGATAAATCACTATCTCTGACACAGATGTGTATGTAACTTTAGTCCTGGAAGGGATATCTCAATACATTTTCTCATCAATTTGTGGAAGGGAATGTAGAATTAAATAAAACACACAGTACCTAGTGGGAGTCTCCTGACTGATTATTGAGACTACCTGGTGCTTTTGTTTGTTCAGCACCTATTTCCTGTTCTGATATTAGCACCTCAGTTTTCCTTAGAGAACTCACTCTGCACATGAAGCCATTCCTTGGCTTCAGGAATGGACAAAGGTATATAGGTTTCGTCAATTGAAGTGTCACATCCCCCTGGCCACAGTGATTGTTTTAAGACAGGCATGTGGCTCAAAGCCACTCCTGTGATGTTTTCCCAAAAGTTCCAAACTGAGGGTCTCTCTTTCCACTGGATTGCTTAAAAGGTTAGATACAAGCTTGGAGCTATTTTGGCCACCTTGCTTGTCTGAAAATAAAGCCAGCACACAGAAAAAAAAAGAAAAAATAGTGAAGAAATAGAAAAAAGTCCACTCTGTGATGATACTGAGTTAGAATTCAAATGAAGTTTGTGAACCAACGAATTTCATTTTTATTTAAGATAGCCTGGATTATTTTAGCTATAAATATCAGATACCTAACTCAACTAATATACATGTAAAGAAAATCTAAGTATAAAGAAAAAAATGCTTTGCAACTGGATTAGAATCTTATGAAAAACAAAGCTCACCTGACATTATCCAATCTCACTTATAAATGAAGATTTGAGCCAAACACAGTTTGCTTAATTGATGTATCGAAAGCCTCTTAATATCTAATATCATGGCCAAAAATTAAACTCACTTATCTGGCAGACTGCTCTTCAAAATCTGCAAATAATAGTAATAACAATAATATTATTGTTTCTTATTATTATGACTATATTATTATAATATTATTATGTATTATAATATATATAATATTATATATTACACACTCTATATTCTATAGTAATACATAATATAAAATAATTATATAAATATAATTATACATAATGTATAATAATGTATAAATAAATTACTATTATTATTTTTTTTTATTTTGGGTGGATTCCAGCATAGATTCAACCCAAATTATTGGTCATTAACATTGGTTGTAACTGCAAAGCTCAGTAAGATTATGTACTATTTCTAAACATGTGAAAAGTTTCTCAACATAAAAATGTGCTTTTCATATTTCCTTCAGAGCTTCCTTAAAACCGGAAGGAATTTTATAGCTCTTTTCACAGAAGAATAATACAATCTATGTGCGGTAATTCAAACAATAATGATTAAATTAAGTTACTCCTCATATCAACATCCCACTTATAACCAATGAGCTGCCCAAGACTGTCTTGAAATGCCTTTAATTCCAAAGTACAGTATGAGTGAATTATCACACTTCATAGCCAAAGATAATTACATTCATTTAAAAAAATGAAAGATACTGTCAAATTGAAGGTTCAAAAAATCTAAAGTGTTAAATCTATTTCTTTATGATATATGGGGTATTCAAAATCTAGATAGCACTATGCAATTAAAAATGCTGAAAGGGGATGATCAATTTAATCTTTCTAGATTTAGGAATCAAATGTAATAATAAGTATTATTGAAATTCACTGACATTATTGATATAATAACTATGTACACTATGAATTTAGAATATACCATCCCATCCTGAAGTTGTGAATGCTTTGCACTGCTTTTATCTTTTCTTCAGGTGTTTTAAAACCGCAGACAATCGGGGTACAGTATATGTCTAAAACTGTTACTCCCATCTTTCAGATTAAAAACACAAATTCCACAAATAAAATTTAAATGCAAACAGAAAACAGGAAAATAGCTGGAAAAAAGGTCAAATATCATTGACAACCAAATAATGATAATTTTATGATGCATTAATAAGAAAACCCCAAAGATTCCCATTTTTAAAAGGGACAGAGGAATAAATAAGAAATACAAATTAACAGCAAAAAAATCTGCAAAGTAAAATAACAATGACACATCCCATTTTTTCTATTATGTGAGTCAAGAGAGTAAAAGAGAAAAAAGCATTCGTGTAGTAGGAACTCAAGGACGATTACTGGTGGGATAAGTTTACCAATTTGCCTCTGTCTTACAAAAGTTTCTCACAATTTCTGCTCTGCTGATGGCATTCTGAGCCCCTCCCACCCATGGTGTTATGGCTGAATTATTTTTAGATACCTCTTTTTTTTATCTGCTATTTTAGGTGGCTTGTGTTGGGTAAATGAAACCATATGTACTAAATCTGCCAACCTCCATCTTAATGAATATATTTATATTTATAAATAATGTGAAGTAGTGAAATGGTATAATATGCAATTTATTTTATGCCATATTACACTACATTTTATTTTAAATACATAAATGTATATTTTAAATATATGCTAAATTTATGCTGTATTATACTATTATAAATAAAATAATGATTATATGTTCTATACATGAAATACCATTATAATTAGCAGTAAAAAAATTTTTTTCCAAATGCAATTTTGTACAGAACAGTGAGGCATAAAACAGGTGTTCTGTTTACAGTGGGAAGTGGAGCCCAGAGCCTTACCATCTTGGCTTCCTTCTCACCTCGTCTCACAGTGTGCACATCTCTCCTGGTGGCTGCTTTCCACAATTAAGAGAATAAATAAAATGTGTAGGTATAAAGGGCATTAAGCGATGATAGTCACGGCATGGAAAGCGGAATTTATATCATTCCCAATGTTGCCAGTGCACATAAAATCAATGCTAAATAATGCATACTTGACTGATGGATACTCACAAGTCTTTATAAAAATATTAGTGGAAGCATCAGTGTTTAGCTTCCTCTTGACTCTGTTAAAGATGGTGGTTCCAGATGCTCTTTATAGGAGGGGCCAAGTTCAGTAATCTGATCCCAAGTTAGCCCTGGGGGTACTTGTTGTAAGATCCGTTTCTGTAGCAATCACACTGTTTCTTAAGTCCTCTTCCTCATGCCCGTTTTCTGTGCCCCAGCAGTGATTCTAACTTGGATGATATGGAATTCCATTCAAGAATGTTTTTAATCCATGGGCATATCGACTAAAGTGACCTAAAGTTCTTCAAACCCCAGCTATTCTTAAAACATGTATCTTGGATTGTCTGCCAACTTGGAAATCTCCATGCCCTTTGCTAGTATTTTATTAATTTATGATTAGAAGACCCTATCCAATATGTCCAAATGACCCAATTCTTATAAAATGCAACTATTCAGAAGAGAAAAATGTTGAAGTTAAGACACCTTAAAATAATGGCCCAATAATAATTAATTTTCTTGGTATTTAAGAAAACAAATCCTGATGAACTCTTTAGTATTAATATGAATGCCACTCACTAGCACTTGTATAGAAATTTGACTTGAATTCCACCATAATTAACTAGGCCATTAATTTAAAGTGCAAGAGCAGAAAATAATAAAACAGCAGTTCATGTATAAAAGACATCTCAGTTCTTCATGAAGACAAAAGACTGTCTCATACAATTGCTATTTAATTTGTCTCAGTCACAAACGAAGACAAAATCAGCCTAGATGAATTTGGAATATAACTTTCAGACCACGTGGCTCTGCCTTTAGCAAGGTACCATGGACACAGGCATTTTACTTGCTGCATTCAAGAAACATGAGACACCATGAAACTCACTAATTACATTTCTTTCTGTAAGCTGATCTAAAATAGGTGTGGCTCCCCAGGGGCTCAGTAGGTAAAGAGAGAAGGTATAGAAGAAAGACATTTACTTATTTAGCAATAAGGCAAATGATAGCACATCTCAGGCCCTATGGCTGCCCTATTTGCCACCTGTGGTGGTGTTCATACTTTCTCAAGGTTTTAACAAACCAGCTACAAGTTCAAAGAACTGGGAAATTTGCTAAGGTGTCTGCAATTTGCTAGTCTGTCCCTCTGCCTTTCAGCAGACCTAAACATACTAGTTTCCTAATAAACTTTAAAATTTTAAAAATATATATTAAATGGAATTTAAAGACTTAGAATTACCAATATCAGAACATTGTTTTCTTCCTCTTTTCCTGAAAATGTCTCCACTACGTCAATAGTGAAGCTGGAGATGCGGTGACCCCTGTTCCCCCATTACTCTCCATGCTCTGCACACCCATTGCCAATATTAGATTAGCCATCTGGCTTCTTTTCTGCAAATTCAGCTCATTTTACTAATTTCCTCTGAATCCTTTCCAAACCTTTTGTGATCCTCCATATTTCTGGGACACCGATATGGAATTAATTATGAAGCGCAGGAATATTTTGCAAGCCTAAAATAAAAATTGCTTTATAGTTGTAGAGAGCTATGTAATTTTGCTTTATAAGGTTTTTGCTAGCTTTTCCTCTTACACAGGATTTTATTTTTCTGCTCTGCCTTAAAGAATCATCTAGTCTATGGTTAAATCAATACTTCCTGATATGAATATAGCATTTTCAGGTGTGTGTGTGTGTGTGTGTGTGTGTGTGTCTACACACACACACACAACAGAAATTGAGACAATGGAGAAGAATATGGAAAAATGCAGTTAGAGTCAATTTTTAAAAGCCTAGGGCATCAACTCTAGAGGTCACACATCTGCAGTGACAAAGACGTTTTCATTTCAAAACAGAGAGGTCAAAATAGGCGACAACAGAAAGACAGGCATAGAAGCCAAACAAATAGGAGAGAAAGAAATGAGAGAGACAGAGAGTGATTCAAAAAGGCAAATGAAACAAAGCCTCTGTCACCCAGGAAGCACATTTAGGGGCTCCAATTTATCTTTATGTATGTGGAATTTTTTACCAATGAGGCTTCTCAAACAATATAAGTCTCTAGACAAGCTAGTCTGAGATGACTAATATTACGGAGGACAAATCTATCAGTTTAAATACACTGTAGGGAGAAGAGCAGCATTTAATAACTGTTAGTTGATGGTAACTTTATGGAGTAGAGAAGAAATACTCCTGCCTTTTCTAAGTGTGAATAAACATGGTTTTAGAAGCTTCTTAAAATTTTGTGACATACATATATTTGTAGCTCCTTAACAGGATTTTATAGTTCAAGGCAAAGGGGACATTATGACTTTTTGAAAAACTCTTCTTTTAAAAATGGAGTACCAGGACAATAAGAATCCCACAGAACAGGATAGAGAGTTTAGAACCTGCAAACATGGGGGATCCATCTCTAGTGTATTCAAAGAACCAAAAGCCTTTAGATTTCTAGATTAGTTGTGAGGCTGCAGAGGCAGTCCCCAGATTTTCAGTGATCCTGAATTCCAACCTATGGCCTTGCCAGCAGACTTTCCCAACAAAGGACCACATCATAGAGTGCAATATAGAACTGGCTGATCTTCAAAGGCTGCATATGTCCTGATACATCTCTGAAGAGTTGGATATATCCATAAACCTCTTTCCCCCAGGAGATGACACTATTTGAACTCCTACTATGCACTGTGTTTTACAGAAGGAACCCCTGTAATCCTCATGGCAACACTACATCATTGCAAAGCACAGGAAATGGAGCCTTGGAGACTTCAAATAGCCTGCCCAGGTCACACACCAACCCAGGTGTTTAACAACCACCATCTGCTCAGGTAGACATTTGATGAAAGATACCTTGATGAAGGCTATCCTACCCAAAGCATTATTTCATTACTCCCAGGATGTAGGGGATTCCAGAAGCAGATATTTAGAGGTTGCAGTTTCTAGCTTTGGCATCATTCATTCATTCATGTAGTTACCAAATATTACCGAGTGCTGTCTACCCATCAAGCACTGTGTTAATATTGATTAAAGTCTTGGGGAAGGAGACAACAGAAAGACAGACATAGAGGCCAAAAAAATAGGAGAGAAAGAAATGAGAGAGAGAGAGAGAGATTTAAAAAGGTAAATGAAAGAAAGCCTACTGTCACCCAGGAAGGACATTTAGGAGCTCCTAGATATGTCTTCCTAGCAGGTCAGTGCAGAGGTAGGCAGTTCCTAGGTAGTAGTAGTTGAGGGCCCAGAAGAATTTCAGGGCAGTGTGACGCAAACAGTTCATTCATAGGTAGGATGTTTATAAGACAAGAATGTCCACTGCAGACCTAGGAGAGTGAGGCCCTCATTTTGAGGACTACAAAATTTTTATATGTGTATATGTATATGTATACATACACGCATACCTACAGAAAAAGATGTTACCACTACAAAAGGGTATAAAGAAAAGAAGTGCAAATAGCTCATTTCTTGAGCTTCTCCAAGCAGCAGCTATGGCAAGGACTTGAGTGTAACTGACTTATGTGGAAGGTGATTGCTGGAAGCCCTCTTAGGGGAGTGTGGAATTGAGACAAGGAAATGCATCCAGTAAGAGCGTCTTAATGAGAATGCTACTGCTGAGAGCAGCTAGACCTTGATTTGCTGGAGATCTCTGAGAGTGAGGATGGTGCCTCAGAGTTGTAACCACTCTACCCCAAGGGGAGTAAGCTGGAGTGTTTCTTCTCTAAATACGACTTACCACTGGTGGAGCGCTACCCTTCGAGCTTTCACTTTACCTTAATTCCAGATGGCTCCACATGTGGGGTTAGAGGAAAATGGAAGGCAGAGTTTCCGGCATTTTCAGCCAGAACACCGTGAAGCTTGTACAGGAAAACAAAAGCTAAGAAGTACTGGAAGAGCATTGACCGCATCTGCTAAGATCCTCATATCACCATCCATGGGAGACCACCCTCAACACTCCGGTAAACGGTCATTCCAGTCATCTATCAATAAATGCATGTAGCCATGCTTTCCTGTGATATGCTTGTATTAGTTCACTCAAAAATGTTTTAGACATCCAAATATCAGACATTTGATATTGCATATTTGTGAGATTATACCTATTTTTCATATATTCAACTGATTATTATATTTTTAAAATTTCCTTTTAGGTGTTTTGCCATGGAGACTATTAATGTGTTCATGGTTTTATTTCTAATTGACAAATAAGACCTCTTTGTGTTTCAGTGATATTAACCTTTTGTCTACCACAAGCATTGTGGGTGTTTTTTCTAATAAATTATCCATCTTCCAATTTTGTTTCTGTACATGAGATAAAAAATAATTATTTTATGTGCTATATTAAGAAAGACTATATCCATGCCAAAATTGTGAACATTCTCAGCCATATTTTCTCCTGGTATATTTTCCCTGTTTTCCAAGGCAATCTTTCCAAAATATTAACAAATATGTCAAGAAAACACACTTAAGGATCAAATAATTTAAAAACCATCAGATTCAATAATGAGCAAGCTTTCTTACTTTAGAGCTACTCAGAGTTTTAATACGTTTACAGGAATTGCAACTCCAAGGGAAATAAAGTATTCCATATTTCCAAAATGTATTTGACCTTGAATCATTTAAAAATTTTTTCAAGGTCTATTTATTAAAATCATCCAAAAGAGTGTTTTGGAGAATACTAGTTCAGGAGACTTTTACAAAAAAAGCAAAATCATAAAAGAAGTAGAAATGATATACTAGAAAAGATGTACATATTTATCTTTCTAGTATTTAGCCCAAAAATTTAGTAGTTATATGGTCACACTCGTTAGTATAAATCATTTCCACCTCACCATAACTCTAGTACAAACATCTGGTTACCTTATTTAAAATTTAGGTACAAATGAAATATTTAAGAATCCTTATTGTTCTGAGTATGTCTAATTTTCTTTTTTTTTTTAATTTTGCATTTTTGGTCTCTCTCAGTAGTATTTCTAACCTACGCACACCCTTGGATTTATCTCAAGTTATTACCCTTGAGTGTTTTGGAATGGTCTACAATCTAAGAATCCAACAGAGTCAGTTATAAATCTTTTAACAGTACCCTCTTTTCCAAGTATTATTACTTACATTTAGGCTTATTTCATGGAGGATAAACTAAATATGATTGACGTGAATGTTGCACTATGGACAAATAAAAACATGAAATAATATCCAGGAAGCCTCAGGAGAATACCTTTTGAGCTGTTGTCTTTTAATAGCTGGAAGCAAACTTGAAAGTTGACTAGCCATCACCTTCTTCTTGGGTAGGACACACTGGGAAGTGGGTTGACCTGCCTGGATGGACGAGATAGAAAGTTCCAAGTAGTCCTCATAAAGAGAGGTTTCTCTCTTAGTTCTTTGGAAGGAAGCTTTGGCAAGAAGCATCTTGCTAAAATGTTGTAGAATTGAGACTAAAAGAGTATGTAAACATTTTAAGACAATTATTACAAAGTAAAATAATTTGCAAGTGATATCTAAAATTCTACTCACAGGTTAGATTCCAAAAAATACCAAACTTTCCATGGTGCAGGATTAGAGGCAGAAAAATCATGAACTCACTGCTCATTTCTTTTATTCAAATCAGCCTGCTAGAGAAATTCTGATATATTCCATCTCATATGTAAATCAAAATGTGTCTTTGTGCTTCTCTTTTAGCAGATTAAATTAACCTAACTACAGAGTTTTATACAACTTTTCCAGGAAGATCCTTGGATGAAAGGAGCAGAGAACTAACTTTGGGTTCTTAGATTCTCTCTCTCTCTCTGTCATATATATTATGCATAAAATATATTAAGAAGACATCTTAATAGAAACTATGCAAATAAATAAGTTCTATGGGAACCACAAGTAAATCATATTTAAGAGTGAAAATGTCTTCTACAGGCCTTCCTGTCTTTTGAGAATGACAAGTGATTCTAGGAAGATGAAAGTTTATGAAAAATCTTGGTCAGCTATATAGCTATTCTCAACACAAATGCCATGCATCATAAATAGATTCAACTTCTCTGAAGCCCTTTCATTACTAGGAATAAAGTTTCTTTTCTGAGACTATGCCTTAAGGGGAAAATATTTATTGTGTATGCATATGTGTATTTCCCAGGTGTAAAATTAGTAAAGAAAAACAAATGCCCTTTTAAAGGAAGGGGTGAAAGTGGTTTAACATAATCACTTAATTAGAGTGTTTGGTATGTTTGTTTCAGACATGCTTTTGTGTCTTCCTGTGATGGGATAATTCTCACTTAGCACAGATACAGTCATCTTCCAAGGGCATTCGTGCATTGTTTGCTATTTCTAGAGCATTCTGACTCCCCTCCAGGTATGCTGGGGTAGTGGCATCTTTCAGAAAACTGGGCTGATTTGTCCCATAGCTGCTGATGTGAGCTTTTCTGTTTAATAGGGTGCTGTCAACAGGAAGGCAGAAGGAGTTAGTGTGGTTTGCCTTGAGAATCAAATCTAATAATTGAGAATATGACAATTCCCCTCCTTATGACTGTGTAGATTTATTTTTATAAAAAGCAAAAGACACTAATAATAACCCTCTTTCTGATTCAGTTTAGAAACTTAGGGGAAAAGAAATAATAGCTTACATTGTTGAATTCTCCTCCCATTTGCCAGACATTGTGTTGATGTCTCATTTGCCAGATGTTTTCTTCAGATATTCTCCTTTAACTGCCATCTCAGTTGTATAAGGTCAAAGTCCTACTGAGTTACCCGAAGGTTACAGTGGGAAAACTGAGGTCCAAAGAAATAATTTGCTCAAGTTCACCCAGCTAGTAAGTGGTGGAACTAAAATTGAAACCCAGATTTATCTCTGATTCTATGCCCAAATTCTTAACTGTGATACTATATTGCCTTTTAAATATAGTGGAAATCCGAGAGAAGAAACAAGAACATTCTAATTTTTATAGCTGTTTATTAATAGCTCTTTAATTGTTTAATCTCATATTAAGGCATTTATTCAATAAGTTTCCAACCAGTTCTTACTTTATATCTAAGAAGAATTTGACTAGAATATAAGCTCCATGAAGCTAGGAGGGTCAAAGAAAAAATTCACTGTTGAATTCCCAGAACAGAAGAGTGTCTGGCATGTAGTAGGTCCTCAGTAAACATTTGTTCAAGGAATGAATCAAAAATCCAGGCAAGGGATAATGGACTTTTCACATTGTGGAATACTGGTGGAATTAAGCAATTGATAGTAATTCCCTAAGGTTTCTTTAAATGGAATGTAAATCTTGGAGGAGTGGAAGATGGTATGGAACAGGAAGTCAGAAAAAGATTCTGAAATGTCTCTTTCTTGAGCTCAATGATTCCTTACTAGGCATGTAGAGAAAGTAACAGTTTTCAGAGTTTGAGTTAATTTGCTCTTGTCTTCCACTTTCATTGATGGCTCTTGAAAAACAGGACCCTTTCTTCCCTGCTGCCGTCAGACATGAAGTAAAATAATTCTCCCTGATTTTTCAGAACTGCTGCCAGGAATGTTTGGATGTGCTTATACTATGTGCAGTGTTACCTCCCTTGGGCATTTCAGAGAAGACAGAACGTTAAGTCCCACAGTGAGTTGTAAGACTTTATTTTATTTAATTTTTTTATTGAAGTATAGTTGACTTAAAATGTTGTATTAGTTTCAGATGTACAGCAAAGTGATTCAGTTATACAGGTATATACATATATGTGTGTGTGTGTGTATATATACATATTTTTTCTTTTTCACATTTTCCTTTTTAGGTTATTACAAAATATTGAGTATAGTTCTCTGTGCTATACAGTAGGTCCTTGTTGGTTATCTATTTTATATGTAGTAGTGTGCATAACTAATTATAAGATTTTAGATGTCAGAAATCTTGTAGGAAAAGTATTCAGAGTGGGGAAAACAGGACTGGAATTTTGGGATGAGATTCTTTTTCTCTGATGCCTGCATTGATTCCATCTAGGGAGGTATTACTTTTTCTACTAAGTCAGCCTACAACAATATGGCATAGCTCCATCTACATTTCCCCAATTTTTCTGCCATTAGGGTTTATTCATTCGTCTATGCATTTGTTCAATCATCATATATGCCAGGTACTGATATACAAAACAAATAATACAATCCTGCAAAAGAATGAAACAACCATTTTCTTATACTATATACAAAAATAAACTCAAAATGTGCTATAGACTTAAATAAAACTCTTCAAAAAAAACAGGCAGTACACACTCTGACACTGCTCTTAGCAATATAGTTTTGGATCTGTCTCCTCAGAAATGAACAATAAAAGCAAAAAAACAAAACAAAACAAAAAAGCAAACAAAAACAAATGAAACTACATCAAACTAAAAAGCTTTTGCACAGTGAAGGAAACCATCAACAAAACAGAAGGGCAACCTACTGAATAGGAGAAGCTATTTGCAAATGATATATCTGATAAGGGGTTAACATCCAAATTATGTAAAGAAATCATACAACTCAACATCATAAAAACAATCAGATTATAAAACTAGCAGAGGACCTGAATAGGCTTTTCTCCAAAGAGTACATACAGACGGCCAACAGACACATGAAAAGATGCTCAACATCACTAATCGTCAGGGACAGGCAAATCAAACCCACAATGAGACACCACCTCACACCTGAGGTATCATCAAAACGACAACAAGAAACAAGTGTTGGTGGGGATGCTGAGAAAAGGAAACTCTCATGCACTGTTGGTAGAACTATAAATTGGAACAGAGACTATGGAAAACAGTGTGGAGGTTTCTCAAAAAATTAAAAACAGAATTTCAGAACTGCTGCCAGGAATGTTTGGTTGTGCTTATACTATGTGCAGTGTTACTTCAACACTGCAATACCATACAATCCAGCAATTCCAGTTCTGAGTATTTTCCCAAAGAAAACAAAAGCACTCATTTGAAAAGATGTACACACCCCTATGTTCGCTGCAGCATTGTGTACAATAACCAGAATATGGAAACAACATAAGTGTCCACTGATAAATGAATGGTTAAAGAAAATGTGGTATATACATACAATGGAATGTTAGCCATAAAAAAGAATGAAATATTGCCATTTGTGACAATACACATGGACCTAGAGGGTAATATGCTAAGTGAAATATATCAGACAGAGAAAGTCAAATACCATATGATTTCACTTATTTGTGGAATCTAAAAAGACAAAACTAATGAACAAGCAAAGCAAAACAGAAGCAGGCTCATAGATACAGGGAACAAACTGGTGGTTGCCGGAGGGGAGGGGAGGGGAGGGGAGTGGGGAGTTTGGAGAAATAGGTGAAGGGGATTAAGAGACAAACTTTCAGTTATAAAATAAGTGTCACGGGGATGTAATATACAGCAGAAGGAATACAGTCAATAATATTGCAATAATTTTGTATGGTGACAGATGGTTACTAGACTTACCTTGGTGATCATTTCATAATATTTAATGTTGAGTCATTATGTTGAACACCTGAAACGAACATAATATTGTACATTAATTACACTTCAGTTAAACACACACATACAAACAATATAGTCCTTGAGCAACACAGATACAATCCTTACCTCAAGCCAACCTACAGTCAGTGGAGAAGGCAAACAAACAAAAAAGAATAAGGCTAAAGTGTGATAGGGATGAAAATAAGTGTACAGTGGGCTGCGGGAGGGGCACGTCTGAGACAAACCCAGTGGGATCTCAAGAGTATCAGGACAACTCTCCTGTAAATTGTGATTTTTAAAATGAGATCTGAAGGATGAATGGGTAACCACCAGGCCAAGCATACAAGGAAGCTTGTGTCAGGCATTGAATCCTTCACGAGATGGACCTTTTTTTCTTCCTCAGACAAAGCTCAGTTTGGCCGGGGTGTTAGGAATAAGGTGGCAAATGATAAAAGGGGAAACCAGTAAAAAAAGATTCGGAAGCCCCTGATATAAAGTGATGAAACATTTGGACCTTAACCTCAGCCCTTGTGAATCCTCCTTCTGATGGGTTTTTCACCCTAGATTGACATGATCAGCTGAGCACCCTGGAAATACTATTCTGCCTGCAGTAGGCAGACAGGATTGGAGAGGGGCAATGCTGGATTAAAGGGGCCCCGTGAGGGAGCTGTTGTTCTGAGTTAATTCCTAAGAGATGACTGTGGTCTGTGAGGGATGGCCCAGGTTCCCAGAATAATTGACCTAGAGTACAAACTTTCTAACAGGACAAAGGTGTCTTAAAGATTCAACCGACCCTAATTCTAGGCTTATTCTGCAATTGGTACCATTGAACAGCTTGTCATAAATTCAGTTTGACCCTGCTTACCTTAGAACTCTTTTTAGCCACTTTTCATGGATGTAGGTGATGTTCTTTACCAGACGATGCTCCTTTTTCATGGGAGAAGTATCTCTTTTTAAGGGTCAGCCTGTAGAAAACCTGGGGAATGTAACATCCGCTGGTATATTAATGAAGTCCCTTTCCGCACTTAGCAGCTTTAGCAAGAGCAGAGAATTCCCTTCTGGAGCTCACGACTCTCTTCCCCAGGGTGCGAATGGGATAGCAAATTATAAAAAATCATTCTGTTATCATAACAATAAGGAAGGCTGTAGAGCTATAATGCCGTGCATCCTCTTCTCTTATATGTACAGCGTGAGGCAAGCAGGGCTCTTAGCATTTCTTGAATGAAAGACATAATTTATCCTTCTGGGCCCTGGTCGTTATTTTTCTTTCCAGGAGGAGGTCATTTGGTAAATGGAACCCAGCTGCACTAAAAGGAGTAAAGGCCTTCAAAAAAGAAAGCAATTCATTCTCTTCTTAATCCCTTATTATGGCTGCTTTTAACTGCTTCCTCCCTGACTACTGCTATTATATGGTTTGGTGTTCAGTTCATGTGGCTGTGTATTGCTTTATAATATTAAGAGCACCTTGTGTGTCTGTGTGGTAGGGAGGTTGGGGGAGGTACAAGTGACATGGGCATGTGAGTAAATGGATGAATAAAGGTGAAAGGCACTTCTTGAAGCCGGTTAAACAACACAATCAAGGAAGAAGTGTCTTGGTTTAACTACTGAGATGTTTCTCTGGATTTCTTCCCTTATGAGCTTTCAAAATCAATAGAGGCTCTGGCTGTGAGCTAACCTGCAAAAGCAGATCTGGTCTCATGCGAATAGAAAAGTACAAAGCTGCTTCCAGGAAATGAAAAATACCCATGAAAGAAATGTTTAATGTAGAGCCGGCCCCAGTGGTTAGGGGTGGGCCGCATCAAAGAGATTTTGAAAGCCCAGAGAGTAACTTAACGACAGCTCCAATGCCTCACAAATTAACTAGCTATCTTAAATTAACCTAGAGAAAGGGAAATGTTGGCAAGGCTGAAAATGTTGATTAAAAAATTGTTTCTAAAGGATAAAAATGGCAGAGCGGATTCCAGACCTGCCTGCTTATTTTGTGACACACACTTCAGGGACCAATTTGAATAAGTCAGTCACATTGATATGGTTATATTTGCACGTGGTGGCGTTGCTGCTTAAATAGCTGCATGTTTATTGGCGTGAAGGTGCACTTTAAGGTACGTGCCGTGAAACTTGCCACCTGCGGTCTGCTCCTGGGACTCCCAGCAGCTCTCTGATTGATGGGCATACTCTGCGCTATGCTTGAAAGATAGCAAAATGGTGTTGGAGAGAGTGAAGGAGAGGAAGCAGCTTGAACCACTTCCAAGTTTGCACTGAAATTGGCCCTTGTGACATTTGAAATTCACATCTGGAGGAAAATAAATGTGGCCACAATTATTAATACATTCTGGAAGAAATAAGTCAAGAGCTACTTAGACTGCACAGGTGTCTGTTATCAAAATCTCAGCAGAGCAGTGTTAATATGGTGTATGTTATTTTAGACTCTCCAGGTGGGTTGTGGCTAAGAACAGGAGAGAAGAGCATTAAGGGCATGCTTAAATACAAAATGTTAATTTTGCAGGAAAGGAAACTGGTGAACGAGATTAGAGGAATCCACTGGTATGTGAGCTGAGAGATTTCGAAGGATAGAACAGGAAAACCAAAAGCAAATCACTCTTACCGAGAAGAAACCCACTAAAGAGATTTTCTGTGGCAGAGGAAAATGTCTTCCTGGTTATTGTTTCTGGAGAATCTGCAGTTGTCATTCCCTTCCCAACAGACCTTTATTCTTGACTAAATCCTTAATGAAATGATTTCCTTTTTAGTCATAAGCTATTCACTGAGAATCTGGCAGCATGAATAGATTTTTTCCTATTTGATATTATTTAGGTAACCCTCTGTTTCTGAGGCTACCTACCTAGAATGCAAAAGTTTGTCAATCAGTTTCATGGGGCTTTGATTTGGATATGATACTGGTGTTATAAAATTGGGAGCATCTCTGGAGACTCAGCCGGCTGTAACCAACATAAGAGAGCCATCAATTACTGGGTGGAAGATCCCTCACTTGGGAGAATAACGTAGTCTGTGAAGCTAAAGACAGTAAGCGACTTGCCAAAAAGCAGACTGCTAAGCAGTGGCGTGTTTAAAGGCAGCTTCTGTATTTTTTTCATCACACTCACATGTAAAGCCTTGACATTTTATGTATTACGTTTTATGTCCTGGAACGTGCATTTGGGAGGCCACAGGGATTCTGTTTTGCCCAAGCAGGTAAAATGATAATCCAGACACATAAAAAGAAGTTGTAGTCTCTGGTGAAGTATGACCTGTACTGTGTTTTGAGTGTGTATATGGTTGGCAAGTATTGCAGAAGTATAGGTGGTGGAGGGTTTGCTTAGTATTGGGAAAATGCCATTAAATGTAGCTAGACAGTTTACCTTTATTGTTTAGCTTTCTCTACGGCAACCAAGATCTCATTTGAAATTAGAACTGTGTTTTTAGTTATTGTAGCTGTTGTTTATTGAAGTGATTAATGGATCTGAGTTAATCTGCTCGTTCTAGAAAGGAAGTGTTTCAGTCTCTTGGAGAACTACATGATGATACCTTTTCCTAGCTAAGTAAGAAAGGGAATAAAATTATAGCAAAATAGATGCCGTTCAACGAGAGCAATGACCTTGCAGGAAATAAATATCCACTGTCTCTACCGATTTCTCACATGAGTCAGGTCTTATTCAAAAAGAAGTCCAGATCATTGTAGGATTCTGCAGACAAATTTGGTACTTAATTTCTTTCTTGTCAGACAAGAACAAGAACACCAGGCAAGAGAGATTTACAGACCTCAGAAACAGGAAAGGGCAAGGGTCTGGACCTTGTGGTAGAGTCACCACTGTCACCCAGAATCTAACATGCTGGATATCACCCAGGGATAGCACACCCCCGTTGAAAATAAAGTACCATATTTAAGATTGTTAACGAGTTCTGTCCTCAGACAGGCCCTAGCTTATCACTGTTGCCTGGTAAATAAGAATCTTCTTTTTCCTTTAGGGATCTAAAAAACACAATTCTATCGCTGCAATTTCTGTGGCTGCCTAACAAAGCAACATAACAGTAGACACTACATGCAAAATATGTAAAGGTTTCCCCAAAGGGTAGAATGGGTGCGACGGTGGCTTATAATGAGGAAATCCAGGGAGAATTTTCCAATAAGCAATATCATAAAGAAGAAGAAGTTTTCCCAGCCATGAGACCTAATTAATGGAGTCAGGTTTATAGAGAAGGAGACACAGCTTAACAAGTTTTCAGTAACCCCAATAAATTAATAAATTAAATTACATTATTTAATTGCATTTAAATTAAAGGGCAGGGTTAGGAGAATATTATACTTCATGTTTATTTTAATAATAGCTTTGCTGAGATATAACACACATGCCATAAAATGCGTCCCTTTAAAGTATACAATTCAGTGCTTTTTAGTATATTCACAGTGTGCAGCCATTAACACTATTTGATCCTGGTTACTTTTTTTTAACTTTTTAAAAGTGCAGACAATTTTTCTAATGCAAAAATTTCAGGTATCTTTTGGGTACGTTCATACCATTTCTGATGGGGACTCCGAAAGTTTGGCCAATGACATTCTTACATCAAGTTTAGAGGAAATTCCCTGAACAAAAATGTGCATCACCGGATAGCTGCACTGACATTTTCCCAGATATCTTAGGCACTTGAAACTGTACTAGGAAAGGTAATGCATCATGCCATGAGTACGGAAAGAGAACTCCTTTTCAGGGCTCTAGAGACCTGAGTTCTACACAAGCATACCACTCAGAGGCTTGCCCAAGCCATTTCATCTCTCCGGACTACATTTTTTCTTATGTATGCAAAAGAAAAATCAAATATTTGCTGAGAATCCACTGTGAAAACAGGGTGCTGTGACAGCAATGGGAAGAGTGGGTTACTTTAGCTTATCTGCACAAAGGGAGAGTGACATTTGAGCTGAAACCTGCACGTCGCAAAAGAGACAGGCAAGTAAAAAGCTGGGAGTAGAGCCTTGCATGCAGGGGATAAAGCAACTCTTAGGACCCTAAGACCAACTGCACTTACTGAAGGACAGAAAGAAGCCCAGAGAGGCTAGAGCAGAGTGAGCAGTGGGGAGTGGGCTTATGAGTGGAGACTTGAGAAGTCTAGTCAGGGCTAGATCATGTAGGGTCTTCTAAGACAGCTGCAATAGGCTTCAAGTCTATCCTAAGTTCAATGGATAGGCATTAACCAGTTCTAAGCAAGAAAGTTTCACGTTTACGTCTTTAGTAGGTTATTGCTATGTGAAGAGGGATTTTAGGGAGGCCATAAAGGAAGCAGGAATATAGGAATATAGGAAGCTACTGTGTGGTCCAGGCAAACTGTGATGCTGGCTTGGACTAGGCAGGTAGCAGTGAAGATAAGGAAAAAACAGTACCTATTACATCTGACACTATGTGCTTCCTATAGTTTTAATGAGATTCAAAGGAGCAAAAGGAAACATTTATTAAGTGTTAATATATAGCAGGCTCTCTGGGCAAGATTTTTAAAATAAGTGTTAATACATAACAGGCTCTCTGGGCAAGATTTTTAAAGTACATTTTATTAAATCTTCCCAACAAACCTATGAAATTGGTAGCCAATGAAGGTGAATAAAGTTTGAAAGTTAAAAAGTATTATACAGGGCTTCCCTGGTGGCGCAGTGGTTGAGAGTCCGCCTGCTGATGCAGGGGACACAGGTTTGTGCCCCGGTCGGGGAAGATCCCACATGCCACAGAGCGGCTGGGCCCGTGAGCCATGGCCGCTGAGCCTGCGTGTCCGGAGCCTGTGCTCCGCAACGGGAGAGGCCACAACAGTGAGAGGCCCGCGTACCGCAAAAAAAAAAAAAAAAAAAAAAAAAAAAAGTATTATACAAACATAAGGGGACGGTATTATTATTGTTATTGCTCTCATTTATATGTTTGGGTCCAGTCATGGCTGCTATGGTAAGCCTGAGAATGACTTATATACCACATGCCCTCTTCAAAGAGTAAATGGGCTGCCCTCTCATATTTACCTTGAATCTTCTTTAAGCTCTCTTTGAAGAGGGCTTTGTAGTTAATCAGCTTTCAGGTTTAAAATGCTAACTCTTGTATGTGCAGCATGTCATGTCTTTAAGAATCAAAGAGCACCATCCTTTTCTTTGTACAAATGCAAAAACTACAACAAAATGGAAACAAAGACCTATTGAATAAATTTGGATCCCACTGCGTTTAGAAAGCATCCATGTGTTCAGTAGAATGACACACTGCCTTCGGTGTGCCAAGTGAGGCATTCTGCTCTCGAGGAGTTCGGATTCCAGTGGGGTGAGAGGCCAGTTAGGCAGATAATTAAAATAATAATAGTAAGAATAATGATAATTAACATCTACTGGGAACTTACCACATCCCAGGCATTAGTTCAGGTATTTTACATTTAATATATTATGCAATCCTCACAAAACTTTATGAGGTTGGTGTTATAGATAGCCCCATTTCACAGGTGACAATTTTCAGATGACACAGGTGATAAGTAAGTGATTTGAGAGAAACAGAGTGGTAGGGCGCCTAGATCATTTTTCTTGATATAGATGCGTCCCTCCACAAGAAGCAGCGAGGTGAGGAAAGGGGAAAATAGAGAAAGGAGCAGACATGCACAAGAGAGCCAGGGCATATACCACCCTGAAGGTGACAGTCAGGATTTGGGCTTTTCACTGAGTGAGAAGGGTAGCACATAGAGGGTGCTCATTTGTACCATATCATGATGTCCTGAGAAGTATCATGCCTGTATCAGACACAGACTCATTTTTACCAACAAAACAGCTTTAGCTCAGTTACAGAAAATAATAATGTACATGGCCTTTCACTTCATGAAGCTGATAGTTCTATGAATGACAAGGAATGTTAAATGGAAAAGAAAAGAAGCATGTAGAATTGATTTTGGATCCACTTTAAGACTTCAATAGAAGGGGTGATGTGCTTTCTTTGTTAATTGCATTTTAAGGGAGGCATAGAGCTACATTTCTAAATGTGGTAAAATAAATAACATTAAGGATATATCTTGAATGATTGAAAAATCAAAGCAAGTTGGCAGTAAGTCTTAAATTTTCATGGCTTTTTATTTAAAACAAAATACTGGAAGAACTGAGTTCACATTATGTTCCAGCAAAATGAAATATGGCATTTTAATGAGAAATGTCATTTTCTTGGGTTATAAAAAGACAACAAAAATGATAAAGCCAGTCAACATCACTAGGATTCTCTCTTTTTTTTTTTCCCCCTCTCTCCCATATATCCAGTATTTTATTTTGATATACTTGTCAAGTCCTTTGGTTTCCTTTGGGAAGAAACAGCTATATGGCTAGGAAATATTACTCAGCATTTATTTATGGCTGTCATTGTTTTTAATAATGAACAGACACAGAATGATTTTTTTTTCTGTTCTTCATCAAAATCTGGAACACTAAACTTGATTTTTATTTTTTCATTTTGGATACTAGGTGCCCTTTACAAATATTACCTGGTCAAACTTTACTGTCTTCTAGAGTGAGTAGTTTATAAATTGGCACATAAATTGAGAAACTAAGACATGGTAACCAGTCACCCAGGCAGGAGAACGGAGCAGAAATAGGCAGCTCATGTGTTTTTCCTAAGTTTTGCTTCAGTGTGGAACATACTTTATAAGTGGTGTGATCATTTCAGAGACAGTAGATGCATTTAATAGACAACAGTTGATCTGGGGAGACATGGGGGAGTTTACTTGCTTCTGGGAAGACCAGAGATGAGATCACTATTGCCTGCTAGATAGTTCTAGAAGAGCTTTAAAAGGAGGCAGATATATTAATAAGGAAGCAAAACATCCTTCTTATAACAGATCAAATAGAATCTTATATTACTGACTTCCTTTTGAGTCATCTGGCCCATTAGAGTCCTATGGTAATTTATACAGTCTAATCCGCCACCTGGGAAATTTTATCTTCACCTGTGCAGCCAGTGAGGTAGATAGGGACATAATATAGTCTCACAGGGGTTTACTTTTGTCTAAAACTTATGGAGCTCACAAGAAATTTCTTCTCCCTGCCCAGCATCTCTCCATTTCTTCTGATTTCAGCCCCTTACCAAAAATAACACCAATAACACCTACCTCATATAAAGGCTATAGGTAGCTGATGAGGAAAGATGAATGAAATATTATCAGGACCGTATATTTTATATATGATACCAAAGTCCACTTTTAATTCTGGGAAATCCACATAAGTTTTTGAGCTCTTAGGTTCTTCACGTTCTACCCATAAAAAACTGAAGATCTGAGTTGAGAAATCAAATATTCAGAATGTCACAGATAATATACATCTACCAGAAGAACGATGAACTATCCTAAGACAACAGAAGGGGAGCCTGTCACCCTGGGCTATGTCTGATAATGAGACATGGGCTGGAGAGCTCTGAAATTACTTCCTGTAAATGACAGAGAGTTGATATATGGTTTGGAACAACTATAATTCCAGACTTTCATTGCTTAAGAGGGAACCTCTAATTACATTATTAGAATTCTTACAGATTGTTTCAATTATCCATACACAGTTTGCCCATCTCTACCTGCAAATAAATGTCTGGTCCTTGTGCTAATATTTACTCTTTTGAGAGTCTAACATTTCAATGATAGAACAATCATTGACTCTAACTCTCCCCTTTTAGAGAAGAGATCTAGAGTAGTCACACCTCATAAGTGTTTAAGAAATGACCTAATCAGGTCAAATAAATGTCCATGATATAGTGCAAAATTATTCATTCATACATACATACATATTTTAGTCTACATACATTTTTTTCTTGGCAAACACCTACCATATACCAAATATTGTAAGCCTTTTGCCTATTATCCATTGGTTTATTACCATCCTACTCATTTTATAGAACTCAGTTCAAGCATTCCCTCCTCCAATCATCCTTCCTGACTTCTAGTCTGACTTAGCAATCTCTTTGCTATACTCTCATAGAATGAATGGATATCTTTATCAGCATACTCATCACACTGGGATGCAACAATTGATCTTCTTGTTTATTTTTCCTCCAGCTGGCTTCTACTCTCCATGAAGGAATGAACCATGCTTTTATTTACTATAAATTCCTCTTATATGATACATAATTGAATGTAAACTTAGTCCCAAAAGCATTGGCAAGACAAAGAACACTTTTATGCAGGGAAGTGACATGAACAGATTTCTGTTTTCTAGTGTGCACAAATGCTGTGGTGAGAATTATGGCTTTTAAATGGTGATGACTGGAAGTAAAGACAGTTGGGAGTGATTTAGGAAACAGGATGGAGTTTGAACTAAGGCAAGGCTATTACTATTGAGGAGGTGAGGAGAGGACAAAAAAGGATTTTAAGGTTAAATAAAGCATTTAGAAATTTGTAGGCTGAATCTACTTTTCCCCTCACTTTTCATATTTAATTGAAGATATTTCTTTGGGTTTCTGGTATGCACTTTTTAAAAGATGACGGTAACTTTCTCTGAAACAGGAAAGAGAATAGGAATATGCAAAGTAAGGTACATTCAGTTCTGAATATGTTAAACATGAACTCTATTTGTATGCTCCTCAAGAATCTCAAAATGAAAAGGAACATATTATCCAGGAAGACTACATCACATGGGAAATCGGGATGCTTAAAATGGAACACTAGGGACAAGAATTCTAAGGGATGAACAAGGGGGAAAAATATATAAAGAACTATTCAATTGGAGGTAACACAAAGAGTAGAGCAAGAGGCGTTGTTGGCTAAGGTTAGTTTATAACTTTATGTCTTTCTTTACCCGCATTGATCTCCTCCTGGGGTCTCACCCATCAGGAATTTAATTCTTTCATTCTTAATTTATAACACAGATCTTCTCAGTAACATGTGAAGAAAGAACTGTCATTCTCCAAGGAGCCTACAGCAAAAACTAAAGACTGGGTGAGACTCTTTTCCTTCCTGTTCTCAGCATGGTGCTCTCAAAATAAAATAATTCTTGCTTTCATTTTCCATCTAAAAAACTCAATTCGTTGTAAATTGAAACAAATAAAACTCTACATAATACAAATCGCATTCCAAGTGTTCAGTGATTTGTCAGCTAATAATACAGGAAAATTGTTTGATCAGCTTTGACAGAACTGTCCATCACCATTTTAGCAGCTTTGTCATTCACATTTGAAAGTAACCCTTATGTTTAAGTGAGGAGAAAAGGCAAGGATTAGCGCTTTAAAAAAAAGGTATGGAGATAGAATCATTCTGGGCTTTGCTTAAACTCTCAAACAGACAAAACAACTGAATAATTCTGACCTAAAAATGGCAAGGCCAAGTTGTTATCCCATGCCCTGTAGACATGTGGATGGTGATTTTATTTTCCCTAAGGGAATAAATGGAAAATAATCAAGTCACTCTGGTAATAAAGTTTGGTCCAGGTGAAGTTGCTACTTCAGAATTCTTGCTTCCGTCTTGGCAACTGAGAAGTTGGCCTGAAGTCTGTGACATGTGTCCTCAGTGTGAAACTTTAGCAACAAAGTGACTTGTACACTCATCTTAGGCAAGTCACTTGTGTGCCGGAAGGGCAGTGTGATTTTGCCTGAGAAATCCATAGAAGCTTCTGAAGACTCACACAGAACTATGGAAACGCTCAGAAGTGATCGCTAGATTCTCTGACCAATGGTGCTATGCAATATCAATATGAGACAGGGCTTTCTCTCCTTACAAAGTGGCAGGAGTTTAGGCAAAGATGATGGCAGCTGCAGGTGGCCCTTAGGAGACAGAATGCCTACTGAGCATTGTAGGAAAAGTCTCCATGAAGTCTGTACAGCCAGGACAAATCAGGCCCGCACATTGAGTATACAGTACAGTCACTTTGTTCCCATCAGTCACACCTGGTGCTATTTACCCAGCATGGTTAAAGAGCACAGTTTGCCAACTAGAGATCTGCAGAGGGTGTACTGGGAGTCCAAGAAATTATTGCTTTGTTGCCTTCATATAATAGGAAGCCAGAGACACTGAGTTTAGGCAGAAATACTGTATTACACTACTTTGTTGCAATAGAGAAGGCACTGATGTCCATAACTCATGCTCTTCTGGTAGCTACCAAGCTCTTTTCAACTACCGAGAGCTAAGGATAAAGAAAGTAATTCAGGCTCTGTCTCCTTGATGGCAAACATCTGCTTAGTTCAGTCCCAAAGCTTAGTGAATGAAGGGTGAAAAGTCAAACTAATCTATGTTCAGGATTATGTATGTTTAGAGCAGTCAAGGAAGCATTAGAAATACATTTTTGCTTAAAATGAAGAAAATAAGTCTCTGGAGAAGGGAAATGGCATATTTAGAGTCACTGTGTGAGAAAATAATATATGTTACTTTCTGTCAGAAGCTTTAAGAATCATGTGTAAGTTGAACAAAAACAAATAATTCTAAAATTAATATGGAACCATAAGAGACCCAGAATTGCCAAAGCAAACCTGAGGGAAAAGAACAAAGCAGGAGTCATAACCCTCCCAGACTTCAGGCAATACTACAAAGCTACAGTAATCAAAATGGGGTGGTACTGGCACAAAAACAGACATATGGATCAATGGAACAGAATAGAGAGCCCAGAAATAAACCCACACACCTACAGTCAATAAATCTTCCCCAAAGAAGCAAAAATATACAATGGGAAAAAGGCAGTCTCTTCAGCAAGGGGTGTTGGAAAAGTTGGACGGTCACATGTAAATCAATGAAGTTAGAATACGCCCTCACACCATACACAAAAATAAACCCAAAATGGCTTAAAGACTTAAACATAAGACATGACACCATAAAACTCCTAGAAGAGAATATAGGCAAAACATTCTCTGACATAAACCATACCAATGTTTTCTTAGGTCAGTCTCCCAAAGTAATAGAAATGAAAGCAAAAAATAAACAGATGGGACCTAATGGAATGTACAGGTTTTTGTACAGCAAAGATAACCATAAACAAAATGAAAAGATCAACCTACGGAATGGGAGAAAATATTTGCCAATGATGCGACTGACAAGTGATTAATCTCCAAAATATACAAACAACTCATACAACTCAACAACAAAAAAACAAGCAACCCAACAGAAAAATGGGAAGAAGAACTAAATAGGCATTTCTCCAAGGAAGACATACAGGTGGCTAAAAAGCACACAAAAAGATGCCCAATATCACTAATTATTAGAGAAATGCAAATCAAAAGTACAATGAGGCACCACCTCACACCTGTCAGAATGGCCATCATTAAAAAGTCAACTAATAACAAATGCTGGAAAGGGTGTGGAAAAAAGGGAACCCTCCTACACTGTTGGTGGGAATGTAGGTTGGTGCAGTCGCTATGGAAAAACAGTATGGAAGTTCCTCAAAAAACGAAAAATACAGTTGCCATATGATCCAGCAATCCAACTCCTGGGCATTTATCTGAACAAAACTATGATTCAAAACGATACATTCACCCTTATGTTCATAGCAGCACTTTTCACAATAGCCAAGACATGGAAACAACCTAAGTGTCCATCAACAGATGAATGGATAAAGAAGATGTGGTACATATATACAATGGAATACTACTCAGTCATAAAAAAAGAATGAAATAATGTCATTTGCAGCAACATGGATGGAACTAGAGACTACTGCACTAAGTGAAGTAAATCAGAAAGAGAAAGACAAATACCATATGATATTACTTATATGTGGAAACTAAAATGTGACACAAATGAACTTATCTATAAAATGGAGACAGACTCGCAGACACAGAGAACAGACCTGTGGTTGCCAAGTGGGGAGGGTGGGGGAGGGATGGAGTTGGAGGTTGGGGTTAGCAGATGTAAGCTATTATATATGGAATGGATAAACAAGGTCCTACTGTATAGCATAGGGAACCATACTCAATCCTACGATAAACCATAATGGAAGAGAATATAAAAAAAGAATGTATATATATGTATAACTGAATCACTTTGCTGTACAGCAGAAATTAACAAATCATTGTAAATCAACTATACTTCAATTAAAAAAAGAATCATGTGTAAGTTACCTTATCCACTTTCCTATCAGGGAAAATATAGAAGCAGGGAGATGGAGCTCCCTCCAGCCTAGGTCCCTGAGTCAGGACAACATAGAACAAAGCTTCCTAGATGCCCCAGGATGGACAGGTGGTGTGAACATATGATAAGCCTTTCACTCATTTAAGCCACTTAGACTCAGGGATTATTTATTTTAATTTCAGTGTTGTTTTTATTGCAGCACAGTCAAGCCTACATTCATTGATATATCCATCTAGTAAGTGGAGTTTCTAGAGGCAGAATCCACGTTTACTTATGTGTAGCCTAGTTCTTGGCCTATAATATTAACACAAAGCTGCATGCAAAAGTGCATACCAATATGTGTACCCAACCACATGTGGTTAAGGAAATACGGCACTAATTACATGCGATAGATGAGTGATACTTATGGCTGCTTAGTCAGTTGGCCTTTAGAAATGCAAGACCTTGTTAACCTTGGTAGTCACATCTACAGTTTAGATGTCATGGGGAAGTGTAACCTGGTTCAAAACTATAATCACAGACGAGATTATTCCATTACTCCTTAGGCTTGCATTTATCTCTCTAAAATGCAACCCTGATCTCCCTCCCCATGTAAATCCATGTATCTGCTGAGATTGTCTATGTGTATCTGTTAGGATTGAGTTCAATTGTAAGTAACAACCACCACCAAATTAACAGTGGCTGCAACAAATAAAAGTTGTGGGTTTTTTTTTCCATGTATCAAATAGTTAGAGGTAGGCAGCCACTCAAGTATGTTTTTGATACCTAGATCCTTTCTTGTCTTTGGTTCTTATCATGGTCTCCTTCTTTCTTATGCTGGATGCATTGTGCCTGCAAAATGAGTGCTGTAGCTCTAGTCATCACAGCCACACTTAGAGTAAAAAAAAAAAAAAAGGGAGGGAGAAAGGACAGTAGTGCTTGCAGATTTCACTTCAGTCTCACTGGCTAGGACTGTGACTTATGCCCCCTCCTCAGGGCAAGAGACGCTGAGAAACTGCAAACCAGAATTTTCATGATTGGCTTAGACTAATCCATCACTTGAAAGCGAGCATATTCTCTCCCAGAACAAAATCAGGGCTCCTGCTACCAAGGAAGAAAAGAATGAGTATATACTTATTACCTTCATTCCAGGTCATGAGATGGAAGATGATGTCACCTCAGTACACCTGATAAATGGTCTATTGCCCAACTCGCCCCAATTGTCGTTATAAGAGCACGGAAAGGGAAGGCTCTTTAGGACAATGAAAATTGTTTATTGGGCCCTCTCCTAGAGGTTCATTCATTCTAGCTACTTTTTTAAATTAATTAAGGCTCTTGAGTCATGTCAGAACAAAGACTGAGAGTGCTTGACTGCCTAGCCTTGTTAGAAAACTACAGGAATATGCTCAGTGAGAGATGTGGCTTGTTAATTCCAGTTCTTGCTAACGCCACAGGGATGGTAGCAAGCACCAGGCTTTGGATTCAATGAGACATGGTTTGACTCAAGAATCCACTATTTGGTAGCTGTTTGATCACGTGTATGGATCGTTTTACCTCTGTGATTCTCACCTTTTTTTCTTTTTAACTTTTATTTTATATTGGAGTACAGCCAATTAACAATGTTGTGATAGTTTCAGGTGCACAGCAAAGCAACTCAGCCATACATAAACATGTATCCATTCTCCCCCAAACTCCCCTCCCATCCAGGCTGCCACATAACATTGAGCAGAGTTCCCTGTGCTATACAGTAGGTCCTTTTTGATTATCTGTTTTGAATATAGCAGTGTGTATGTGATTTTCACCCTTATGTGTGATAATAAACTTTAGGATTTTCAAGCAAATTAAGTTGTAATAGGTAATTTATAAGTGTTAATATTACTCATAGGTTCTTCACAAAATAAAAGCACTGGGGGCAACTTAGAAAGAGATTTAGTAGAAGTGAAGCAATGAGAAGGTTGCATTTGGAGTAGTCAAACATCGACCCCCATGCTCTACCGGGAATTCAATTTTTCCTCACTATTTCAACTGCTCTTCATAATAAAAACCCTTCTTTGGATTAAACAAAAATCTGAAAATCTCTTTCTTTCAACTTCTCTGAGAGTTATTGGTTTCTGATTCTTTGAATTATTCCTTATGCCATAGTGTTGTATAATTTATACAGAACACTCTCTCCTGTCTTGTATTATTTAATTCTCCAAAGTGTTTGGAGAAAGGATTTTATATGAACGCAGTGACACAAAATAAAGCGGCATTATACCAGTGTCTTGCATCTTTAATAAAGTTGCTCTCAAACAGCATTTCAATAAATGAAATGTACCTGGGAATGAAAAGTTTTCATATATCAAAGGTACGCTATGACCTGCTCTGGGACATAAAGCCTAATGCCATAACAGAGCCCAGAGGCTTGTGTTTGATTTGATTTGCCTTTCTTTCTTTTCTTCTAAAGGAATAACACCTACTTTCCAAAATAATAATCATAAGAGAAAAAACCCATCTCATCCAATGACAGAAAAAAAGCACCATTAAGATTGAAGGCATTCAGTGAATGTTAGATCCTAAGCTTTGAGGGAAAACTACACACACACACACACACACACACACACACACACACACACCAAAGAAGGGAAAGGGGGCTTTTTCAATTTTAATAATTTATAACACATCTCCAGGAATGTTCCAAGCCTCCTTCTGTAAGAAACTGTCAAACATGAAACAAAGAACAAGGAGAGAATCCCTGAAGCACTTAGTTTAGCATGAGTGAGATTTATGATTAGGGATACCTATGTGTGTAGACAGAGTGGCTTCAAATGCCCCAGAGCGAAGGCAAATGGGAGTGTCCTTATTGGTGATGGGAAATGGGAAAAAAAATGAAAAACACCTGACAAATGTGACATCACCTTCCTGATCATGTGACACCACTGCTACAAATAAGACTGCCTCCTCATCATTCCAGGGTGAGCTGCTTATTATAATCGGAAAGAATTGTCATTCAAAGCTACACAGAATGCAGTATTTGCCTTAAAGAGAAGAGAATTCCTTTTTCCCCAAGTAAGCATCCCCATGGCAAAAATTGAAGAGTACTGAGCAGACAGCTTTGCTCCCATACAGTGCCCGAAGGGGATCCAAAGTGTACAGTGTGACACAGACCCATTTCAGGCCCTTTCTTCTGGAGTATGGAGACATATTAGTCTCCAAGTCCAAGAGTCTTCTGCTGAAAGGTAAGTATATCATGGAAGAATAACACCTAAGAGATTATCAGCTAGCTCACAGGACAAAGGTCCTATAATGGCCAGAGACAGATGATGCAAGAGGTAATAGAAATCAGAAAGGTACACAAGAAATTTTATCCATTTAATATATTTGATGGGGACAAGTCTTATTTAAAAGTGGGAAGACAGAGACTACTTTTCCATTACCTTTTTGTTTTCCGTTCTTTCCTTTCCTCTAGCTCCTGCCTTTGTAAACACAACGACTTTAGTCTTGCCAAGTAAACCTGGAAGTTTGAGAAAAAAGGTGACTGCTTCCCTACCATTTAAAACTGGGAGAGAAATGTCACATTTAAATAAGAAAGCACAAATAATCTTTGCAATGCCTGCTATGTGTTGGACATTCTCCTAGGCACCATAACATATGCTATTCCCTATAATTCTAAGGGTATCTTATAAAATATTATTATAATTTTAAAAAATAGTAAAGAAGACTTTGTGAAAGAAAGTAATTTGCTCATGATGTCATAACTAAGAGCTAGCCAGCAGGATTTGAAACCAAATATCCCTATAAACACTATATAAATACTATTTTTAAGACTGGAGAAAAGCATTGATAAAATCACTAGGGTACTGATAAATATCCTTTCTTATGTCAAAATGAATAGAATTTTTACAAGTCTATTTCCTTCTCCCCATCCTGCTTTTCTTCAACAAATGTTTTCTGAGCATTCACAAAGGCTGTGACTAGAGCAGTGAACAGAACAAGCACCATTCTTGGGGTGCTTGTATTCTAGTGGGTGGGACAAAAAACAAACAAAGAAATGAACACATTTTGGGTAGCAATGAGCACAACAGAGAAATGTGAGACCACAGATGGGGATAGAGAATGAAGAGCTCAGACCGTGTTTGTGGTAGTTTTGGTGGTATGCTTTAGGAGGTTGTTCTCATAGCATAATATTTAAGCAGAGATTTGAATGAATGAGTGAGCAGAGGAAACAAGTGCAAGGATCCTGCAGGCCATGGTAGCACTTCAGCTCTTATGCTGAATAAGAGGCAAAGGCATTGCAGGATTTTTAAGTGGAGTCGTGACATAATGTAATGCAAGAGGTGAAAGGAGCTGGCTAGACGTATTCAAAGTCTGGATGTATTTTAATTATAGCCGACAGGATACAACAAAGAATTAGATGTGAGGTATGTGTGAAAGAGGTATCAAGAAAAAATGATGGATTTGGGCATGAGTCACTGTAAGCAAATTGCACACCAAGAATTTGAGTGAAGATAGGAATATGCTGAGATCTTAAACCTGGCTATAGTTTCAGTCCACAACATCATCTTACCCAGCTTGCAGACTTTGTAATCCTCTTTCCTTTGGTTTAGACCTCTTGTATTGGGATACTGGAGGCATCTTTTGTCATCCAATTTGATACTGCATTATCCATGTGTTATTTATTCAAATTTGTTTCAGGGCAGGTTTGATTTTGTTTCTTTCCCCCTAGTTTGCTTGAAATCTTAACAAATTGTTTAAGTCTGAGTCTCTGTAATAAACCCTTTAGAAATGGAAATGACAAGTTTCATGGCACAAGGCATACCAGAGATTTGAGTTTCTTTCACTACCAGAGAAATGATCGTCATGAGGAAGAAATCTGGCAGGGATACTGCCATTGTTCAATTCTAGCCCCAAATTCTAATATACGCACAAAACAACAAAGCCAAGAAATGTGTTTTGTTCTCAACTTATGCTATTCATGAAGAAAATCTCTTGCTGCAGAGTCGAACTTTTCCAGGAACTGTCAGACAAGGAAGAACAGATTTCAAAACTTCGGAATTCTTGTGACTCCGAAATTTTCAGTTGAAAATTTCCTATGAAAGGGAAAGCAATGACTTTTTTGCCCCTATAAGCTAGATACTCTTCTCCAATGATTGTCATGTTGTCTTGAAGTCGCGTATGCTAGGGCAGAGTTGAATGCCCAGTTACCAACCTGGGAGTACAGACTCCCAGATAGAGATCATAGAATTTTCCCACTTCTTTCCAGACACTGGTGGAGTAATCAGTGGTCTATGATGTGTGCCTTCAGAGATCTACACAAAACTGGTTGTGATAAAAGATATCCTTTTACCTCAAAACTTTATCATTTGGGGTTTAATCTCCTGGAGCTTTCCCACAATTCACATCCATCCTATCTTTTTTCTTTAATTTTTTTCTACATGCTTAAAGCTAAACCGTCTGGATCAAATCTTGAGCCCAAATTTCATCGCCTGTCTGACTGCAGGCAAGTTACTTAATCTCAGTGAACCTCAATCCTCACCTAAAATGGAAAACTCAGGTGGGGGAGCAGGGCACACAGAAAGCACACATGAACATGTTTACACCAGTTGAGAAGTTCTGGACAGATATAAAGTGAAGTAGTAAGAACCAGAGAAATTAGAAGACATGGAAACACTTCCCAGCTCAAGTACTTTTGCGAGTAGGGAGATGCATGGAGGAAATTTCAATAAGACCTGGGCATTGAGGCAGGGCACTGGAGAGAATATTTGCCAGATTTGATCTCAAGAACTTATCGGACTTTTATTCTAGAACTAGCATGACACTTAAGCGTTATCTCATTTGCAAATTCCAAATGGTTGTTAATGGCTGCCCAGAGCAATATGTTGAAAAATATTCTAATGTGTAGCCTGGACTAATCAGGACCAAGATCTATTATGAATGTCTTGGATCATATTGATGCCATGGGAGCAGAGTGGGAAAATGGAGGCACTGAAGCACATTATTTGCTAGCTTTCCCTTGCATTAGGAAACTGTCCTGAGGATTTTATTATGCATTGACTACACGTAGGCCTTGGTGCTTTATGTCAAATGTGTTTTACTAGGACTCCCCTAAAGTTCTTTTCTTTGTACGAGTCCTTGAGTTTTCTGTGTTCAAAATATTCATCCTAATGCTTGTATAGTTGTTCTCCAGACTGTAAAATTAAGAAACATGCATTGTTGACATAAAAGGCCCTATCTCCATAGCAAGGAATACCGTTAATGCTTTAACGTAAAATCCTTGACTTCTTAAAATTAGATTTCAATTGAAAAACTAATCTTTGTTCAGTTTTGGCTATTTAAAAATTATGGAGAAGTAACAAGAATAAAGTTAAAATCCTGTGCTATCCTGCATAAACTCAGTTTTGTCCATTATTAATATTTTGGTGAATATAATTTTTATCTTCTTTCCCATTGTGTATGTGTGTAGTATATACATATATATATATATATATATATATATATTTGTAGGTACATATGTATATTTGGGGTGTATAGATTTTTAGGCAAATACAGAATTATGTTGTTGCACATACTCTTTTATTAAGGTTTTTTAAAAACTTAATATATCGGTTTCTTGTTTCTCATGTACACAAATGACCACAGACTTGGCAGCTTAAAACAACTAACTTTATTATCTTACAGTTATGGAAGTCTGAAGTTGGAAATGGGTCTTACAGTATTAAAATCAAGCTGAGCTACATTTCTTCTGGAGGCTCTAAGGGAGGATCTATTTTTCTTGCTTTTTCCAGCTTCTAGAAGCTACCTGTATTGCTTGGCTGCGTTTCCTTACTCCAATTGCAAAGCCAGAAGCAGCACTGCTCTCTCTCTCTCTCTTATACACACATACACACACATCTCTGTTCCCATCAGCACGTTTCCTCTGACTCTGACACTCCTGCCTCCCCCTTATAAGAACACATAATTTCATTCATTTCACCTGCAAAACTCAGGCTTATTTTCCCATATTAAGACCTTTAACTAAATCATATCTGAAAAATTCCTTCTTTCTATGTAATACAACATATTCACAGGTCTAGGGATTAGGACATTGACATCTTTGGAGGGGTTGACATCCTTGGAGGGGTAGGCGTTATCTTGTCTACCACACATTGTATATCTAGATATTTTATGGCAGCTTGAACACACACATTTATCTCTACTACTGTGTTAATGGGATAGTAGAAAGGAACGAATCAATTTTAATAAATGCTGTCTATTAAATCCTAAATAGATAATGGAATGAGAGAGTAGACCATAGCAACTGAGCAATTTAAACAGTTTGGGATAAATGGGAAGCAGATGGAAGAGTGCAAAATGATTTAACAGAAAGTAGAAAGTTGAAATATAAGTCAACAGAGGAATAATTCTAACAAACATGAAGTGTAATCACATACAGTATTCTGGAAAGGTCTTAGATATGGTAGCATTTTGAAATTAGTAAGGAATGTCTGAGAAGTGTGCTAAAAAAAAAAAAAAGAATTTCTGAAAGACTGTAAAGTCACCAGAGAGCTATCACATTACCGGAGATATCCTCCTTCACTTCAGTCAGGCAAATAGTCCTCCTCTCTACATACCAGAGAGGAAAGGTTTATTCCCTGGAGAGTAATAGGTAGAGCGTCCTTGGAGTCAGATGAAGGTCATTCATTGGAGGAAAGGATGCTGTGGTTCACTGACATTCAGGAATTGACTAACAATCCATATAATGACCAGTGCAACATCCATCTCCCTGCTTTTGTTCAACTCACAGAACACTGGCTTTGAGGTATATATCTCTAGGCAGAAGATTGCACAATTCTTCTCTGGAGAAATTGATTAGTCCAAAAGAAAACATCCCACACACTGACATTCAGAATTCTCCAATGAAATGACCACCTGGTCACCCAACAGTCAGAACCACCATCAACAAACACAGACCTTCCAATCAGCTTTTTAGAAAGCTACTATAAACTATGAATTTATAGCCAGGTCATACCCAATGTCTGAGTAAAGCTTTTGAGAAGAAAGAGAGAAACGAACCAATAAAATAGAAATAAGTTGGTGAAAATAGTGTCAGTGAAAAGAATGGAAGATAACCTCAAAAATAAGATAATTAGTACAAGCAAAAAGAACTAAATGTTATGTAGAAAGGACAAATAGGGAATAATAATACCATAAATGTTAAAAATAAAAGAGCAGAAATTTAAAAGCAAACAGAAGAGTTGGAAGATGACATTGAGTAACTATTATTAAGCATGGAACAATGGGCACTATATTAGTTTCCTAGGACTGTTAAGACAAATTACCACAAAGTTCGTGGCTTAAAATAACAAAAAATTTCACAATATTGATTCTTCCAATCCAAGAACATGGTATATCTCTCCATCGGTTTGTGTCGTCTTTGATTTCTTTCATCAGTATCTTATAGTTTTCTGTGTGCCAGTCTTTTGCCTCCTTAGATAGTCTTATTCCTAGGTATTTCATTCTTTTTGTTACAATGGTAAATGGGATTGTTTCCTTAATTTCTCTTTCTGATCTTTTGTTGTTAGTGTATAGGAATGCAAGAGATTTCTGTGTATGAATTTTGTATCCTGCAACTTTACTAAATTCACTGATTAGCTCTAGTAGTTTTCTGTTGGTCTCTTAAAAAAATTTATTCTCTTACAGTTCTGGAGGCTAGAAATCTGAAATCAATGTGTCAGCAGAGTCATATTCTCACTGAAGCCTCTGAGGACAAATCCTTCAATGCCTTGTCCAGCTTCTGGTGGCTACAGGCATTCCTTGACTTGTGACTACATTCTAACTTCTGCTTCCATTTTCACATGGCCTCCTCTTCTCCCAGCATATCTCCTTTGTGTGTCTCTTGTAAGGACACTTGTCATTTAATTTAGGGTCTACGTGGATAATGCAGGGTGATCATGATTTGAAATATTTAACTTAATTACTTCTGTAAAGAACCTTTTTTCAAATGAGTTCATATTCATAGGTTCTGGGAGTTACCATATGGACATAACTTTTGGGAGGCCACCATTCAACCCATCACAGGGAGAAGGAGAACACAGGAGAAAAACTACAGGAAAATTAGAAAATCAATTTAAGAGGCTTAGCGTTTAACAGAAATTCCAGGAAAAGAGAAATAGAAGATTAAAACTTGTCAAATATATGAAAATTCTCAGAACTGATGGGTATGAGTTTTCAAAATGAAAGGTGTTACTTTCCATTTTAGCTCCAACATATACAGTCTGGAATTCATCATTCCTACCTTTATATCAAGGAAAAAGCTGAACAAACTGAAAATCAATGACTTTCTTAGACCCATCAGAAAACTGAGTTTACAGGATTAACTGCTACCCTCATATCTGTAGAGACAGACAAATTAGAAAGTCACAGAGGAGGTCTGTTTACCTAGAGAAGCCATTGGAGGCATAAACTGGTAAGCACACTTGTATAGCAATTTTAGTAAATTGCTAGAGTCGGAGTGTACACTAGCCTGAGAAACAGAAACTTTGGGGTCTCAATCTTACATGGAACCCCCATATTTTCATGGTCTTTATCTCTAAGAACCTCACCAGTTCTTGTGATTGGTGAAGATCTGTTAAGCCTACAGTCTTGTTAGAGAGAGGGGAAGAATAATCCTCGTGAAATATGTCCATGGTCTTCTCTATAACAAAAGCCAACTTTCCTAGGGGAGAGGGGGTACCAGAGCTTATCCCAGAGCTGTGGAAGAAGAGGATTCCTCTCATTCCATCTCTCTCTACCTTCTTGTTTTAACTAAAGGGAAGTAGGGAAGCTATCTAAAAAGAAAGACTCAAGAAGGCAACAGGCCATTCAAAGACTGATATTTAAGTATAAGACTATAAAACACTTCCCTTCTCCTGTACCTTACCACTATGCCAACAGGACTCTAAGAATATTATAATGGATTACAGATGAATGAGCTACAAAACGTAGACTCTCTCTTAGAAGGAATAATTAGAGATGTCCAACTTCACATGGAACATTTATCTAGATGAACTGTATTCCAGGCCATAAAACACATCTTAACAAATTTAAAAGAAAAGGAATAATATGAAGTACATTTTCAGACCAAGATGGAAATAGACTAGAAATCATAACAGAAAGACAGCTGGAAAACACTCAAATATTTAGAAATACAACTATATACTTCTTAATAATGTATGAGTTGAAGTGTCAAGAGAAAGTTAAAAATATTTTAAAATAAATTAAAATAAAAACACAACTCATCAAAGTTTGAGGGACACAGAGAAGGCAACACTTAGAGGGAAATGCATAGCATTAAATTCATAATTTAAAAAGAAGAAATATCTAAAATCACCTAAGCTTCTACTTTAGGAAGCTAGAGAAAGAAGAGAAGTTTAGGCTTACAGAAAGCAGAAGAAAAAACTAATAAAAATTGGAGCAGAAATCAATGACACTGAAAACAGTAAAACAGTTGAGAAAATCAACCGAACCAAAGGCTAGTACTCTTATTGATGTTAATAAAATTAGTAAACCTCCAGCTAGACTGAACAAAACTAAAAGTAAAAGGGCACAAATTATCAGCTTCAGAAAGGAAATAAGAGTCATCACTACTAATTCTATGGATATTTAAATGATAATAAAGAAATACTGCAAACAACACTATACCAAATTTTTTTTATTATTTAGACAATATGAAACAATTCTTTGAAAGACGCAAACTACCAAAATTCACAAAAGGAGAAATAGAGAGCCTGAGTAACTCTTTTTGTACTAAAGAAATCAAATCAATAATGAATAACCTTCCAAAAAAGAAAACACAGGTCAAATATTTAAGGAATGTTTGGTTAATTCTACAAATATTTAAGGATGATCCAGAATCTCTGCCTGAACATAGAAGGCAGAGATTCATTCAACGAGGTTAACCTTACTCTAAGACCAAAACCAGACAAAAACATTGTAAAAAGGGAAACAACAGATCAACATCTTCGATGAGCATAGATAAAGATATTCTTAACAACATATTAGCAAAGTGAATTCAACAGTGAAAGCAAAATAATCATATACCACAACCAAGTGAAATTTATTCCTGGTACACAAGGATTGTTCAATATTAGAAAATTAATCAATGCAATTCTCCACATCAAAAGACTAAAGAACACAAATTACATGATCATATCAATTGATGTAGAAAAAGCACTGGAAAAAATCCAAAAAATACTCATTCATAATTACATTATCAGGGCTACCCTGGTGGCACAGTGGTTGAGTCCACCTGCCAATGCAGAGGACATGGGTTCGAGCCCTGGTCCGGGAAGATCCCACATGCCGTGGAGCAACTAAGCCCATGTGCCGCAACTACTGAGCCTGCAAGCCACAACTCCTGAGCCCATGTGCCACAAACACTGAAGCCTGGGTGCCTATAGCTCGTGCTCCGCAGCAAGAGAAGCCACCGCAATGAGAAGCCCGGCACTGCAACAAAGAGTAGCCCCTGCTCACAGCAAGTAGAGAAAGTGCGCTCACAGCAATGAAGACCCAGTGCAGCCAAAATAATAATAATAATTACATTATTAGCAAATAATGTAATAAAGTAGGGAGAGGGACTCCTACTTAAATAAGAACATCTACATAAAAGGTACATTATACCTAATGGTAAGACTCTGGGCACCATCTCTCTAAGACTGGGATCAAGGAGAGTGCATCATTTCTCATCCCTTCTATTCAATATCATATGAGAAATCCTAGATAGTGAAACAAGACAAGGAAATAAAATAAAAGATAACCATATTGGAAAGCAAAATTAAAAATGTTTCTCTTGTCAGATGGAAAAAACCCCAAAGAATTGACAAAAATCTCCAGCAACTAATAAGTACAACAAGATCACAGAATATAAGGCTAATATACAAAAGTAAATTGCTTTACAAAAATACTTGTAATGTAAAATTGGAATTTTAAATTTAAAAAGCAATACCATGTATGATAGCACCAAAACCCATGAAATATTTAGGTATATTAAATGTGTATAATACAGGTTGTACCTATATACAAATTTGTAATCTAACAAAGCTTATATGCAGAAAACTACAAAACTCTAATGAACGAAGTTAAAGATCTAAATAAATCAAGAGCTAGTCTATGTTAGTGGAATAAACCGTAAGACTCAATATTTTAGGATTTCACTTTTTCCTAACTTGATCTATGGATTAAACACAATCCTAATCAAAATCCCAGCAGGCTATTTCATAGATATTGATAAACTGATTTTAAAGTTCATGTGGTGAGGCAAAAGATCTAGAATAGCCAACACAATACTGAAGAAGAATAAAGCTGGAAGACTCACATATGTGATTTCAATATTTGTTACAATATAGAAATCCAGACAGTGTGGTGTTGGCAAAGAATATATACATGTATCAGTGTAACAATGTACCAAGTCCAGAAATAGACGAATACAAATATAGTCAACAGTTCTTTTGAGAAAGAAGTCAATTCAATGGGCAAAATAGTCTTTTCAACAAACGGTGCTTGGAACTATATATATATATAAGCCTAAACCTTATGCAAAAGTCAACTTAAAATGTAACATAAACTTAAATATAAATATCAAATGGGAGAAAATCACCATCACCTGGGCTGGGTGACGAGATTTTAAATATAATATCGAGAGCCCAATCCATGAAAAAATGTTTGATGAACTAGACTTTAGTAAATTAAAAAAACTTCTGCTCTGTAAAAGACTCAGTTAAGAGAATGAAAAGGCAAGCCACAGACTGGTAGAAATATTTGCAAAATATGTATCTGACTAAGGATTTATATCAAAAATATACAAAAAATATTTAAAACTGAACAATAATAAAATACATAAGCCACTTGAAAAATGAGCATAAGATCTGAACAGACACCTCACCAAAGATTTACATATGCCAAATAATCATACAAGAAAATGTTCAACATCACTTGTCAGCAGGGAACTGCAAATTAAGATAATAAGATACTACTAAACATATATTTAGAATGTCTAAAACACAAAACATTAACAACCAAATGCTGGTGAGATGTGTAACAACAGGAACTCTTTCTCCTTTCCAGTAAAAATGCAGATGATACAGCCAGTTAGGAAGACAGTTTGTCAGTATCTTACAAAATTAAACATCGTCTTAACGTATGATCCGCAGTCATGTGTCTAGGTTTACCTAGACTTGAAAACTTATGTCCAAATAAAAACCTTCTCGTGAATGTTTATTGAAGCTTTATTCATAATGGCCCAAAACAGGAAGCAAGCAAGAGATCCTTAAGAGGTAAATGGATACACAAAATATGGCATATAAGAATACTGTTCAGTAATTTTTAAAAAATGAGCTGTCAGCCATGAAGAGACATGGAAGAGTCTTAAATGCATATCGCTAAGTTAAGGAATTTAGTTGGCAAAGGCTACACATTGTATGATTCCAATTATATGACGTTGTGAAAAAGGCAAAACTAGAAACGGGGGGTGGGGAGGTTGGATAATTGAAGCACAAGGGAATTTTTAAGGTAATGGAACTAAATGTATGAAACTATAATTCTGGATCCATGGCATTATGCCTTTTGCAAACCCCATTTAAATGTACAACACAAAGAGTAAACCTTAATGTATATATTTTTTTAAATGGCCGTATGGGAGTCCCAGGATTAAAGACAGAATCTGATAAAAGAATCAATTATGTGCAATATATTGAACCACTTCACTGAAGTGGTTAAAGGTATAAGAAACTGACCTAAGTAACTTTAGAAATGATTGGATTCCAAAAGGCTAAAGGTGAAAGGAACTGCATATAATAACTGTATACTAGATGATAAAGTTCTTTCCCCACAGAGCTACAGGTTAACATTTCTAAAATCACTATACATGGATACTGGAATTGAACACTTAAGTAAATAAACGGTGGATGTTAGGAGCCAGGATTCTCACTGTTGAAGTTGGAGGTTACAGTTAAACAAGACTAGGAGGCTAAATCATCATGGTGGTAATGCCTTAGAGTTGGAGACATCATTATGAACTCATGCTTAGCTTAAATATAGATCGTGATACGTGTGTGTGCTTGCACATACGCACACACATGTTGGTATCCATGCATGTATCTCCTGGCTCTGTCAGCGGAGAGCATCTAAAAGCAATTTCACCCTAGTTGGCAAAAGCACACCTAGTACCCAGACCTGGTTTTCTAATACCATTCTTTGGATGATTGTAGCACTTGGGGCAGAAATATATAAGATGAGCCTGGAGCTTCATGTATTGCCAGAAGGTAAGGAAGTGCTCAAACACACACACATAAAATGATGGGTGTATGCCAAAGGGATACAGGAGCCAACTGAAGGAACTCCCAATTGCCAAACATTTTAAGGAATAATAACCTGAAGTATAAAATGAATATCCATAAATTCATATGTATGTATATAGGATTAAATAAATATGGAAGAATAGACAAATCTTTCATTCAGGAGAATTCAAATAATTTATATAGATACTCACTCTTCAAGAGGTGGAGAATAACTCTCCAGTCCTCAAGCGTGGGCTGAGCATTGCAGCTTTCTTACAAAGAGTACAGTATGGAAAGGAAGAAAATAAAGAGTAAACCTACAGTGGAGGAACATGACAAACACTGCACCTAGCTAGGTGATCAAAGTTAATATCAACAATGATGAGTCATGCTCACAGTATGAACCCTTGATATGATATGATGAAATAGCATTATCACGGTAGTTGTCTTCTAAAAAACGTATCACCTCATTTTAACCCTAAGAAAAACATCAGGCAAACCCCAAATGAAGGCCATTCTTCAAAATGTCTCAAGGTCACAAACTCAAAACTCTCAAGGTCATAAACAACAAGGAAAGCCTAAGAAACTGACAGAGTTGAGAGAATTCTAAGGAGTTCTGATGACTCAATGACATGTGGTATTCTGGATGGGATCCTAGAACAGAAAAGAACTCTAGTGAAAAACTCAGGTAATCTGAATAAAGTATGGACATTAGTTAATGTATCAATATTCATTCATTAACTGTGATGAAAGTACCATACTAATATATGATGTAAATAATAGGGAATACTGGCTGTAGAAGAACTTTCAGTACTATGTTCATAATAATTTTTTAAAATCTAAAACTGGCGTAAAATGAAAATTTTGTTTAAAAAAAAGGTACAACAAAGTAAGTGCTTGACACAGTGAATGAAAAAATACCCAGAGTACAGCATATCATCACAGAGTTTATAATACCGGGGAATATCACTGGACTTTTCAAAAACAATACTGAAAGTTTGATGAAAATGGAACAATATCTTTCAACTTCCATTATGATCTTCTCTATTGAGATACTGTAAAAAAAAAAAATAGTAGGCTGAATTCAGGAGAATATCCTGATTCATGTAGATCTCATAAATTACAAGAGAACTGATAATCTAATCCATCTTTATTTGACACTTGAACAAGCATTTCCAAAAGCATTTCCATGATTTGCAAGGCACATCATGTCAGTAAATATTTTGCAGAGAAAGATTCCATGGTCACATTAATTTGCAAAATAGTGAGTGAAACCAAGGTAAGCTTTTACTATGCCTCCCGGCTTTGTGAAGGTCCAAAGGGAACACCAGTCCCACATATATACGTTGAGGAAGCCAGGTTTTTACAGAGCATCTCCAGGCCATATTCCAGCACTTTAGGAGATACTGCCCTAACATTCAAAGTAGTGGACACCAGTTAGCAGAAATATACATTATATATATATATATATATATATATATATATATATATATATATATATATTTTAACATTATTTCTAGAGTAACTGAAATTCTCAATAATTCAAGAAAGGCCAGTATTTCTAAGTATTATTTAGGCATTAAATAGGAGCAAAACATTCCAATGTTAGAAGTAGGATTAAGTTCATAAAGAGAAGGGAAGTATAGGGGAAAGACTGGAGGGAGGGAAAAGGGAACCATTAATGGGCACACATCAGAACAAACTCTTTTCCCTGACCCTTCTGTCTACCTCATGAAGGTGTTTTACTCTTTTCTGGAGCACCTATTATATGCCATGAACTGCAGTTGAATAGATGAGATGTGATATGAGTTCCAGTGGACTTTCGCTGAGGATTTTTATTTCCTTTCATATCTTAGTAATCTTTGTAAAGAAGTCATTATTTTGCTGTCAAAATGTTGCCACTTAATTTTAATCAGCCATTTCTGCACAACAAGGAAACAGAGATGAAGCAAAACCTTGATTAGGTTTAGGGTCTCCTTGGTCTCTGTTTTCACTTTGGTCTCAAATGTAAAATGACATGCTGTGTATTTTACTCCTGGTTAGTCAGATTGATACAGTTGAAAATTCTGGACCTAATTTGAATTTCATTTACATTTCCTTTTTGGCTTTAAATGCCTGGAAGGGAAATAGCATTGATGCAATTATTATATGCTTTGCCCTTTGTGAGAAGTTTTCATCTACATCATTCATTTAATCTGCACCAAAAACCCAGAAGGCCATCGTAAAGGAACTTTAATTTGGTCACTCAGGAATGGTCTTTATTTGCTTATTGCCCTTTTCTATTTCCTGCAGGTAAAAGACTGGATAGCCTCTCTACATAAATTTGCTTTGCGATTTCATCCTTTTGGTTTGAGTGTGTTCTGAAAATCAGGGCAAAGTATCTGTAGACTGCCAATCCAAAATCCTGACCTTAAGCTCTCAGTCCTAGACTGCATATAAAATGTCTCCTAATATCTGCTTAGATCTTACAGCTCTTGAGAAAAGAAAATCCTCCGCCCTCTCTTTTCATATCCAACAACCCGTATTCCTGAGAAATTCTTATTTTATCCAATCCAGGGATTCTCAACCAGGGGTCTCTGTTGGAATCATCTGTGAGGTTTTTTTTTAATTGATAAGAGATTTTCATGCAGAGTATTCAGGATGAGGACCTTACATTTACGTTTCTAAGATATTCCATCTGTGCTTCTGGGGATCACTACCCAGTAGAGAGCACTAATTAAACCAGTCTCACTATGCACAGAACCTAGGTCCACATTTTAGCAGAATTCTACCACATGGCACAGGAAAAGTCTGGTTGACAAGCAGGATAATACGAATAACATTACCATTTGTGGCAAAGGGAACAGAGAAACAGAAGAAGCCCGTGAAACCCTGGAAGCAATCTTTCTGAGTCTCAAGCAATGACATGTTGTTAAACATTCAATATACGTAAAACTGAGTAGGTTTCCCAACGTGAACTGATGCCAGCTTCTGGGAGCATTTTGCCCAAGCCCATCTTACACTGTTACTTGAAATCTGCAGTGAAATTGGATGGAAGGCTTTGCTTCAATCTGTTCCAATATTCCCTGACATGCACATGAATCCCCGTGTAGGATAAATTAGCCGGAGAGAATAGGAGCTGAGTAGACAGGACGTGCAGGCAGTCTTTTTGAATCATATACCGGATCCATGTTTACACTTCCTATTTGTCCCTTCTCTCACAGAAATGGACTCATGTGTGAAACGGGAGAAGTATAGGGGAAAACTGTACTAAACTGTACCTTAGAAAGGATGGCAAGAGAAGCGACTGATGGATGGATAGCACAGAAACCTACATAGACTCCATTACCAAACCAACGAGCAGCATTTTATGCAACGAGTCTCTCTAATAATTTGTGTTGATGATGATCTGGTGGCAAATTAGAATCAATTAGTGAAATTTTCCTTTCTTATTGTGCTGATGAGGCTTCCGACTCTGTGCTCTGATTTACCTTCTTAGAAGTTACTTTTTTCTACCCAGATTCGGAACATGGGGTCTTCCTTTCTCACATGATATCTCTATAGTACTTTGCCATTCAATATGTGATCCCTGGATCAGAAACACTGATATCATGAGGGAAGTCGTCATAAACGTAGAGTCTCAGACTCCACTCTGGATCTGTGGAATCAGGATCTGTACTTTACCAAGATCAGTGTGCACATTTTTACAGCTTGTGAAACACTGTAGGCCTAAGTGAGAGTGTTAGCTAAATAGAGCAGGAGTTTCAGATTGTAACACTAAGTTGAATTACCCTGGGATCATACTTTTTCTTGTTTTGAAAATAGGGTACTTCAGTGGTCAGTTTTTCCAGGAATGGTTAGCACCTAGATTGTGCTTTTCAGACTCCAGCCCTGAATTTTCCCAGCTTCAGATGCTTATCTAACTGTTCTCTCGCCTTGACTCATGTTATTTCTTCAATGTCCCTACATTATCTTCTTGCCCAGATGTGGTAAATGCCCCTTTTTGTGCTCCTCCAGAATCCCTGGAATGGTTTTAGATAAAACTATTCATAGCACTTACCTCATTGCAATGAAGTTATCTGTTTATCAATATCTCCTAGCAGACCATAAATTCCTCCATGATATGATTTCTACCTATATCATCTTTGTGTAGGACACTAACAGTGACACAGTATGCTAGACACTGGATACAAAGTGTACTCTTAATAAATGCTGGTTTAAGTGAACCCATAACTTCACCAACAGAAAAGGGTGGAGGAGAAATAGACTAGATGAGTGGGTGACACAATGAGCTAGGGGGCTGCCAAAGGAAAATGCTATATTGGTCAGCCATATGAAGAACTAATATCTAGGGAAAGGAAAATGCTCGTGTAGGCCTACACTCCTCTCATCTTGTTTATTTTGTCCAAGTTGGGTTCTAATCTCTAGCAGCATTTGTACATTACTATGATGGCCTAAAATTTGGGTCCAATCCCAGACCACTCAATCAAAAAATCTTGGAGATGGGGGGCCAAAGCCTTGGTATGGTTTTTAAAACTCCTCAGGAAATATTTGTTATCCATGTTCTAAGAGGATTGTCTAAAACCAGTATGTAGGCAGAAGAGAAACCAAGATGCTGAAAGTTTTGAGCATCAAGAAATTGGATTCTCGAGCTGGATTATTCTGCTCATGTTCATCCTGGAAAATAAGTGATTTAGCAAAAACATCAGGGTTGGCTTTCAATTTCTGTAGAGCTGCCATGTGGAAAAGGATAGTTTTAATGATTCCAGAAGGTACAATAAAGATCAATGAAAAGAAATTGGAGAGGTCAGTTTCAATTCAATATATATCAGCTATAACATCTTTCAAGACATATACTCAGATGTGCAAAAGAAAAAAAGTAACTGTCATTATCTTATTTTTCTGAAATTCAACTTAACCTCTCTATTGAACCCCCATTTTAGTTGATTTCATAATCTGTAATCTTAGTCATTTCTGGGTAAACCCAGAGGCTTCAGTATTTTCTCCATTCTTTCGGGTTTAAAGTTCAGTGAAGTCAGAATTCTTCCCATCCCCCTTCTCTGCCTGAGGTTCAAGCTAGATTTTGCATGGTTTATGTAAAATCCCTTCAGGAAATACATCCCTTCCGCGTCCTCTCCACTGTTTGAAGCAGGTATCTACTAAGATTTAACTTGTCTTCACTGGGCTTTGGTCAATGAATGGGTGTGTCCGACAAAGTGTCCACATCTTTATCTGGTACTCAGTGTTACGATCCGAACAGTTTCTCAGCTATGGTATACCCACTCTTGATATATCAGCTTTCTCTCAGCTAAGCTTTGAACACGTCTTAGAGGCACAGGAGAATCTGGCTGTCTCTGGAATGATTACATCGCTGTGGGAGTTTCAGGGTTGACTTTTCTGCCCCTGGCGTCACATTCAATTAATTCTACTGATTCCTTCCAGAGTTTCAGATAGATGGAAGCTCATAGAACCTTTATTTCTCAAATGCATTTGAGGATTCATCTTTCCCAAAACACATCCAAGTGTAAAAATCATTAGGCAGTCACTTCAAAAGTATCATTCAGTCAAGTAAAGGAAGAATTTTTGTCAAGTGTTATCTATCCAAAGATAAAATGTACCAGATGGACCACTTTTAAGGAAATGATCAAGGTTATGGGATAAGGTTGGACTGCATCACTGGTTACTAAATGTAATCATGCAGTAGAACCTCCTAAAGAGTTTTTAAAGCTCAAATTGCAAGAACTGCTCCATTTTTGCTTATGGTGAAATCCGAGGGAGGAAACATTTATTTTTCTGTATAGCCTCACTCACTAAAATTACTCTTATAGCTTTGTGCAGACAGCCTGCATCCTGAGAATATTCTCTCCCTGGTGAGTAGTCTGTGGCAGACTCTGTTCTAAGGAAAAAACAAAGAGGACAAAGTGATCACTACGGAGTCTCCATGACTGGCTCCCGGTATCACCCTCCTGGGTTTCCAGGGTGTATACTGCTCTCCTTGGCCACGTAGAAGGAGGTTCATGAGCAAGGTCATGGTTACAGCCCATAAAGAAGGAGCAATTGCACAATCAGTGGGCTTTCACTGAAGTACTCTTGCTGAGCTCTGCTTCTAGAGAATAACCATCCAGAAAACAGCTTTGCTTCCCTTTAGTTGGAAGGCAACTCTCCTCAAGGGAGAAAAAGAAAAGGATGTGCCAAGGTCAAAGTTGCTTCACTTCTCTCAGCGAGACTGGATGTTCATATAAGGTTGTACTTGAGGTGTCTGCCCATGGTTGACATACTTAGATCAACCTGGTGTGTATGTGCCCCTTGTTTATATATATTCCCTGCCTCCCTCAAACCAGAGAAGGATTTTTTCATTCAGTTGTTTTTACAGCTGTTCAGGTTATTTTAGAAAGATTAAAATAGATGTATTTTTATAGCTTAAGTGGAGCAGTACGCTAGATCATTCATACGTAATCAGCTTTCCTTTTTCTTTTACTTCTAAACAATAGACATTAGTAAATATTTCACTCAAGCCGGGCTTGGTGCACTGTCCTGTATGTTTTACCCAGGCCCATCCTACACCTTTGCACTTGCTTTTGCCACCAACTTACCATGTTATATTGTTTCAGGGTAGGAGACTCTGGAGTCTATTTTTAAGCCTGGGGAAGGGAATAAGCTGTAGGGGAAAGATTAAAGATGTGAAATGGGTAGAAGATGATGTGGAGGAGGATGGCTAAAGACAGGCTCTAGGGTATCTTAGATAGCAGTACATCACATTCCTAAAGGTGATGCTGGTCTGGGCAGAGAGCACAACATACAAACTTGAACAAATTAGTGGACTGGCCAAAAAGTTCATTCGGGTTTTCCATACCATCTTATGGAAAAACCTGAACAAACTTTTTGGCCAACCCAATAAAATGTTGATCACATGTGGCTCTCTTCCCACAGTCTGGTTTTAATTCCTGAATTACAGAAACCTAGAGTTCTCCATGATAGTTTCACTTCCCTGTAACCATTCCCTCCAGTGGGGAAACTGGTGTTCTTTCATACCCTTTGAGCTGTACTGAGCCCCACTCAGCCCAGATCGAATGCAGAATATGGTTCATGCTTATGGGGATGTACATCTTTGTAAGTAGGTAGTTGGGGATAGTACAGAGTCTGTTCAGCAAATAAAAACTACCCTTCCTTAACTTCTGACATCCCTGTGGAGGTAAGTAAGATAGAGAAAAGTTCTGCCATTATTTCTGCTAAATTACCACCTTTCCAGTAAAAATGATCTGAAACAAAAGAAGAAGCATGGATAAGAAGAGGCAGATAATAGAGAAATCAATATGAATCATCTTCCACTTAGAAGCACCTAAACCACTTTAGCCACTACAGGCCCAGAGCAAGAATTAACTCACTGTTCCTGACAAATAAGGAACTCTTAAAAAATAAATAACCGAAAAGGGAAAAGGAAATAAAAGCAGATGAATCTTTAAACTTTATGAACCATAAAGAAGAAACTAAACATAAGTTTCTAAATAGTTTTATGTTTCCTTATTTTCTTTGACCTTCTCATGTCCAAGCCATTACACAATGCTGGATTATGGAAGCCATTCTTTATATGTCCAGAGAATAAATTGATTTGTAATAGGACAAAGATTTTTAGTAACTTGGACCAGGTCACACAAGTAAGTGATTAGGTGGGTATGTCAAGATTCAACTCACATCTCAGCTGTGATCCCTCATGTGTAAAATAGGGTAGAGGTGCCCTCTTCACAGGATTATTGTAAGAATTAAATGTTATTATATAAGGAAATTGTGTACAACAGAACTTACTATATAATAAGCCTTCAAAAGCTAATATCATTATCATTGTTATTGTTGTTACTAACTGGCAGTTCAAGAGATGTGTTAGCTCACCAAACAGGTATCAACTCTCGTTTTTTTGGCAAGAACTCAGAAACAAAGGTGAGGTGCCTATTAAGAACAAAGATAGTAAGAATAACAACACTAATAATAACAACAACAACAACAACAATGATATCAGACAGGGTAAACTAGCTTAGGCTGCAGTAACAAAGCTCAAATCTCAGAGGGTTAAAATGACAAAGGCCTATGTCTTGAGAGTCAGCTGGAAGCACTGATCCACATCCTTCTCTTGCCTAATTCTAGGTTAATGGAAAATCTCCATCTTTCAATGATGCGCTGGTCATTGTGGCAGAGGAAGGAAGAGAACAGAATTCAGCACACCCTGACCCTTAAAGCTTCTACCTAGAAATGAAAGGACACTTCTGTTTACATTTCACTTACCAAAACAAGTCATCTGGGTGGGATATTGTAATGACACGGGTGCCCGGATTGAGAGAGAACCAGGGTATTTGTGGCAGCCCTAAAGCAAGTCATCATATTGACCACATAGCAGGGCCATCATAAAGGCCCACATGGAACTGTGACATGTGATTTTATACATTATGTTATCACTGTGACAATTCTTAATGAGGCCTGTTTCCATCCCCAGTCTAGAGATGAGGGCACTGAAGTGCAGGGCAGTTAGAAGACGAACCCAAGTACACAGAGCTAGTAGGTGACAGAGACAAGATTAGAATTCAGATCTCGTGCTACACAGCCTTCCTCATCTTCTCGTGGACTTGTAGACGTTTGACCCTGATGCCTTCCTTCTTTGGGTGGTACCAGGAAGGAGCAAAGACATTGTGAACATAGTGCCAAAGCTTTTGAGCCAAAACATAACAAAAATGTTCTGCAGTAACATAGGCAATTGCCCTGAATTATGACTTTTCATCACCCTCATCAACATCATAACCATCATTCTTTTTGTTTTCAGATGTTGGGGGTAGGAGTTTATTAATTTATTTATTTATTTTTGCTGTGTTGGGTCTTCGTTTCTGTACGAGGGCTTTCTCTACTTGTGGCAAGTGGGGACCACTCTTCATCGTGGTGCGCGGGCCTCTCACTATAGCGGCCTCTCTTGTTGCGGAGCACAGGCTCCAGACGCTCAGGCTCAGTAGTTGTGGCTCACGGGCCTAGTTGCTCCGCGGCATGTGGGATCCTCCCAGACCAGGGCTTGAACCCGTGTCCCCTACATTAGCAGGCAGATTCTCAACCACTGGGCCACCAGGGAAGCCCATAACCATCATTCTTATATTAAGAAAAGTGTCAGGTTCTGTAACAGGACAGAATGCCCAATTTGGAAATAATAGGCATTCAACTAATGGGAGCTACCAGGGTAAGCTAGAAAAGGTACTAACATTGTAACGACTTTGCTCAGTCTTCCCAGCAACCCTGTGAGGAGGGGTTATTATCTCCAGTTTCAGATAAGAAAACTGAGGCTACGAAAGATTATATACTTTTCCCAGTGGACGACAGTGAGGATACAGAAGTAGGCTCAGGGCTGGCTCTGCCACTTCTTGATCCTATAGCCTATGCTTTTTACCACCACAAGTTACTGCTTCCTCGGAGACCGAATACAGTGGCACTGTGGTCTTGCGACTTTTACCTTGGACACTCAACCTTAGTCTCTCTGTGTACATTTCTTGTCTCCATTACATGCTATCCTATATCCTTGGCTCTTGGGGCTGCCAAAGTAGGCCTTATGAAAGTTGTCCAGTTTTAGATACTCACAACTCACCAAGCATTTAGAAGTAGCGTCATCACCTGTTTCAGGAGTGCATCGAGCACTTCAACGATACACGTGTCTGACATCAGTGCCTGCCATACAATAAGGGTTCAATGTGTCTTTAACAGATGACACTGTAGGAAGCACACATGAACACTAAGCATGTTTGATTCTTTAAAAAAATATGCTGATCACCTACAGGGAGCCTTTGCACTGATAATATACAAACAAACAAATTTAGGTCCTAACCCAGGAAGAGTTCTCAATCTAGGGAAGGAAATTAGAAGATAATTCTATGCTTATGGTACCACACCATACATCTTATCTCCAAAAAATCTCTAGAAATGACTAGAACCATAATTTATGTAAGAAAAGTGTCTGGCTTGACTGTGTTTTGGCATATGTGAACCTGTTATTCTCATAGCAGCTTTGATGGAAATGCATGGAAAAATTAGTTTCTATCTATGCCTCTGACCTGCCTTGAGGGCCTTCTCTTTATCTACATGTTTTAAGAAGCCAAACTAGATAGAATTGGGAGTTGTCTCTACATGGGCCGACTTTCAGTATTAAAGGGTGCTTCTCATTTGATAATTGCTTCCAATAAAATAGAAATTGAAGTATTCTCCTATAGCATTTGGGAATGGTGATTTTGTTCTAGTGCTTTTATTGATTTGACTGTGTCTCTTTCAAGAATGCTATTGCCTTTAAATGCTTTAACTAAGGAAAATAAGTTAAAACAACAGTGATGATTAGCTGTTTGATGGGATTGGGAAAAAAAGCACAGGCAGGTCAGGGCATTAATAATGAATGGGCATTTTCAGAGTGTTCAAAGAGCAGGGATGTTCTACAGAGTAACATCAAGTTTTCTCTATTATCTATTTGGGATTCATATGTGAAGTTGACAGAGACTGATTACATATCCGTTATGCCCTTACCTGTATTAATCTGCTTCACTGTAGAGTAGCCTAAAAACCACTTATACACAGCACCTGGCAGAGAACAGCCCTCTTAGAGAGTGCTCAATATATTCAAACATTTGATGCTAGCTGTCTGGTAAAGTGAGTTGAAACACAGCCTAAAGTTTGGGGTGGATGAGCAGTATAGAGGAGTGGTTAAGACGACTGGTTCTAGCAACGCAATTCCTGTTTTTAAGTATGACTGCTGTTTACTAACTCTGACCTGTTTCCCTATCTGTGCAATGAAAATACAAGTATAGTTGACTCTCATATTTTCATACAAATACCGCTCAAGTCCACTTAGGCATGGATTTTTTCAATACACATATCTACTGTAAATGTATTTTCTCTTCCTTATGATTTTCCTAATAACATTTTATTTTCTGTAGCTTACTTGTAGGAATACAGTATATGCCTATAGCATACAAAATATATGCTACTTGACTATTTATGTTACTGTTAAAGCTTCTGGTCAACAGTAGACTGTTGACCAGCTTTGGGGGAGTCAGAAGTTCTATGTGGATTTTCAACTGCATGGGGCATCAGCCCCCCTAACCCACACGTTGTTCAAGAGTCAACTGTAATACTAACCTTATGGAGTTGTAATGAGACAAATAACATAGTACAAGCAAAATGCTTATAAGAAACAGTGTCTGCATATATGGAATCCAAAAAATTGGTACTGATGAACCTAGTGGCAGGGCAGGAATAAAGACACAGACGTAGAGAACAGACTTGAGGACACGGGGGTTGGGGAAGGGAAGCTGGGACGAAGTGAGAGAGTAGCACTGACATATATACACTAGCAGCTGTAAAATGGATGGATAGTGGGAAGCTGCCGCATCGCACAGGGAGATCAGCTCGGTGCTGTGTGACCACCTAGAGGGGTGGGATAGGGAGGGTGGGAGGGAGACACAAGAGGGAGGGGACATGGGGATGTATGTATACATATAGCTGATTTACTTTGTTATACAGCGGAAACTAACACACCATTATAAAGCAATTATATTCCAATAAAGATAAGAAAAAAAAAAAAAAGGAACAGCGCCTGGAAAAGAGAAAGTACCCGATCGATGTTATTTATTACTATAGTTCAGAGACATCATGGATATTTTTCTTGGTGTCTAAGTGACAGCCTGTTTTTTCTGATTTTTTAACAGGCAGTCATGAGAGGACAGATTCTTTCTACATAGGATATTTGAAAAACAGAAAAATCACAAGGACCAGTAACAAGAGGTGGTACTAGGGCTCAGATAGGTCACAAGACCCTCCCCTTCTGTTGTTTGTCTCTAATAAGGATATAAAGCCCTCTCCTCTTCTCCTGTGAGCACATTGGTTTTCTGCGACTATATGTGGATGAGATTAGGTAGCAAGTGAACTGTGAGGAAACTAAAGATGAAAGCAAAGGAATCTTACTTGCATTGCTTTACTTTCTGCTGCCATTGGCCTCAAACTGCAACATAAGGGACTCATTCAGTGTATCTCCAATTGAAGCATGTGGGGTATGTAACTGGTGTAATGGTCACCGCTTGGGTTTGTAATAGTTTCTATGAGCTTGAGTCTTGACTTCACCACTTGTTAATTTTGTCAATTTGGACAATTTCTTGGTCTCTGTAAACATCAGTGGTAGAATCTGCTGGTCTGAAACAGGGACGTTGATGATACCAGTTATTGGGTTGGTGTAAGGATTAAATGGGGTGATGCATGCCGTGTGCTCAGCAGAGTATGTGCTTATGCATAAATGCTCAATAAACTTTGGCTATTAACTTTCAGTCTGTGAATAGCAAACTAAATAGCATTTGTTTTTTATCTATTTTTTAATGAATTTTTAGTGGAGTATGGTTGCTTTACAATGTTGTGTTAGCCTCTACCACACAACAACATGAATTAGCCACGCACATACACATATCCCCTCCCGTTTGGACTTCCCTCCCATTTAGGTCACCACAGTGCATTAGGTAGAGTTCCCTGTGCTATACAGTATGTTCCCATCAGTTGTCTATTTTATACATAGTATCAATAATATATACTTGTCAATCCCAGTCTTCCAATTCCTCCCACCCCACCTCTTTCCCCCTTGGTATCCATACATTTGTTCTCTACATCTGTGTCTCTATTTCTGCTTTGCAAATAAGACCATCTATACCAACTAAATAGCCTTTGTAAAGCAGCACTGACAACTAAAAATAAAACACACACATATAAATCCCTATAAGATGTTTTACTGGTAGTTAACATTGGACAATAGAGCTATAGAAGAAAATTTAAGTATCTACTAATTTCTCTCAAAATTAAATTCTTAGAACAGTTTTTTAAACTGAGAATTCAAATTAATTTTCTTCCACTAAACTGTTTCCTGATCAATACATTTTAGTAACTATATAAAGCTATGGCAAATTCTTCAGTCATCATTAATTTGACCAGTGCTTCTCAAATTTGGACTATCATGCAAATGATATAGGGGCTTTTAGATACAGATTTCTGTAATCTATTTTAAGAAATTATAAAATCTGAATCAGTAAGTTCCAGAAACCTGTTCTGAAAAACTTCTATAATTGATTCCAACGACTTGTCAGATGTTGACCCCCTACATTAGATCATGTCTTTCAGGTCTGAAGTCTATGTATTTTCTTCATTTTATGTTCATTTCATCAAATATAGTTAATTATTTGTATAAAGTATCTGTTACCTATAATATTTCCTTTCTCTTTAGCTTGCATTCTAGTCTAAATCATAATTCATGGCACCTAAGTTGTCACTGCTGCAGTTTCACAGCTGTCACTCTACCTCTGGTATCTTTGTATCCAAAGGTATCATTCCTTAAGGGCTCAGCAATCTCAACACCATTTCCTTTGCAATTAGCTAAACGGTATCTTGTAGCTGAGATGATCAGGCAAGAAGACAGCACGGGCTAACTATTGGAAATGTGACAGTGAAATGATGTTTATATCTAGTAAATGCTCTAAAACAAATAAGATAATACGACAGCCAGTTACAAATAAACAAACAAATACCAGTGGCTTTCCTATAAACCATAAATAATCCCATAAAATGTATAAGAGAACAAGGTATTATTCACTGAAACTATTAATCCTCAGTGCAAGAGTAGAGCTGGGTTCTAAATGGAGGTTGGAAGAATGGCGCTCAGCTCTGCTCTCCAGAGGCAGATCAGCTGATACGCAGAGCTAACAAAGCCTCTCTTGAATGCATCCAAGTAGCTCCTGTCCTTCACTTATGAACTCAGTCTAAGAGACCATGTGGAAAAGAGGATTCACACTCTTCCATTCTTCTTAACTTCTCTGTTAGTAAAGACACATTTTGGTAAGAGTAACCTAGCATGCAGATACCATGTGGCTTCAATTTGCATCGTAACTTAACTTTTTTGATATGGAGATGTGGATCCAAGGAGTTAAAAAGAATTTTTAACCCAAAATCTAGCATTTTATCTCTCTTAGAAAAAAATATTCATTTACATATTTTTGTTTTCTTTACATTGTTTTCTAATAGAAAGATACAATCTTTCTTAAAAGACGAATATCTCCATTTCTTGAGAACTAGAAGTATGTGTAATGTATACCACGTGTATTATGTTGTATACATTATACAACATCTATGTATAAATGTTATACATAGAAATAGGTATAACATTTAACTGCAAAGTGTATATGTACATGTTTTCTATCACTGAGGTTTCAAAAAGCCAAAGACGAGTTGTTTAGCTCAGACATCTAGATAGAATACATCTATGTGGGGCTATTTGCAGCTGCTAAATTTGGTGTGATGCCCAAGTTGCCTTTCCTTTATTTCACTACTGGATAAAAGAGGGAATTAGTGATCCTCTGCCTCACTGGATAATACAGTAATTCATTTTTGAAGGTTGTTTTGCTACTGCTTTGCAAATTGTAAAGTGGTGTGTAGTGAAATTAAGGGGGATGAACGTTGCTGTAAGTATTAAAGAAATTTAAGGTGAAGAATGGGAATACAATAGTCTAAGGATTCAAGGAAATTTACATGGAGAAGAGGGAGCTTGAACTGGACCTTGATAGTTGGAGATCCTTTGAATTCACAAGGATTTCCATTTAGGAAGATCAGTGTTGCATGGCATTGGATATAAGCGCTGAACATGGTTCAAGTTAAATGGTTCATATATTTAAAGAAATGGTTTTTTATTTGATTGTTAGTTGCTTACTTTTTCTGTTTACATTTTAATTGAGGTATATCATAACATGCACAAATCTTGAGTGTAGAGCTTGGTGATATATATACACACACACACACACACACACATACACACACATACACACACACACAAATACCTGTGTAATTGTCAAAAAGATGGAGGATATAGAAACCTCCAGCACTCTATTTTGCTCCCTGTACATCTTTCCAGGCAATATCCAGCCACCAACCAAATACTGTGAATTCTGTTACACAGAATAATTTTACCTGTTCTTCATCTCTGTAGACAAGACATCATGTAATGCATACTCTTTTGTCTAGTTTCTTTCATCCATACAATGCCTATGATATATATCCTTGTTACTGCACATAGCTCTAGATTGTTCAATTTAATTACTGTATAGTATTCCATTGTATGAATAAAAAAAATTTATTTATTCATTTTCTGGATGATAGACATTTAGACCACTTTTTTTTCAGTTTGGTTCATTGGTAAAAATTCTTGTAATTGTCCTTCAATGGACTTATGCTTTTATTTCTTTTGGGAATTATAGGTGGATTTTCTGGGTCTTAAGGTAAGCATATGTTTCACTGTTATTGAAATTGCCAGTTTTCCAAAAGAGTTATAAAAATTAATTTTCCCAGCAGCAATGTATGAGATAAGATCTCCAGTGCCCCTTAACCTTCATCAACAGTATCGTCAGTCTTTTGAATTTTAACAAATTTAGAATTATCATCTCTTCCTGGTGGATCTGCCCTTCTGTCCTTATGAAATAGCCCTCCATAATTCTAGAAGTACGTTAATAGATTAATGAATTGGATTCTAAATTAATGATTAATTAATGAGTTGACTAATATGTCTCCTGTTAGTATAACTGCCCAAGTTTTCTTTTGGTTAATGTTTACATAGTCATATCTTTTTCAATCCTCTGTTCTGTGTCCTATATTTAAAATGTTTCCCCTTCTCTTCAGTTAGTGGTGCTGGGAAAACTGGACAGCTACATGTAAAAAAATGAAATTAGAACACTCCCTAACACCATACACAAAAATAAACTCAAAATGGATTAAAGACTTTCTGATGCCTTCAAACAGCCATATTTTATTTCATTCAGCTTTAGTAGTTGCTCCCTGTAGAAAAATTTGATAAAAGCTACTCTGCCTTAGCTGAAAGGGAAAGTCACTTGTAGGCTTTTTAATTTTGTCAAGCAATCAGGTGTCAAGGTGGTCAACTAGGACAATGGGCCAAAGTGAATGTAACAATCAAACTTTTATTCACTTACTATAACAGTGCAAGCAAGGGGCAAAATTAAGCTCTGGCTCCCCAATGTTCCATTTGTCCCCACAGAACAGTACCAGGCAAGGGTCGGGTGGATGCAGCACAGACAGAGGGGACTGTCTGCAGAGGAGCCTGCAACAAAGGATCATTTGTGGACTCATAGTCAGAAGAGAGGGCGGTGGGGAAGGGCTAGAAATGGAAAGTTCTGAGCCCAAGTGGAGAAAAGCATCTCAGCTGAGGCTCCCAAAAAAGTGATCTTGGTGGAGGTCCCTGAGAAGTACCTCACTTGAGGCCCCTGAAAGGAGGGCTGAGTTCTTAAAAGCAACTCCCTCCAGAAAACTTCCATGCACTGGCTGGACACCAAGCTTGGTGCAGGGAGGGCAACTTCTCCCATGAATCTTGCCAGGCAAATCCTTTTCATTGCCTATGATCCAGTCTGAAAGATCACACATAGGCCTAGGGCTGGATTCCTCTATAAGAACAGTGTTCCATCTGTACACACTCCTCAATTTCCTCCATGCTTACTTTCCATTATTTTTGCTGTTATTGTTGTTCAGTAGCTCTCTATAGCCTACTTGACTAAGTACATACCGTTTCCTCATGAGTCTTAGTCCTCTCTTCCTATGCAGACAATTCCATGCATTGATAATCCAGGCTCTATCTGTAGAATCTGTTAGCTTCATCCAACATCAATTTTTTACGGACATTAAAATTCAGTTTTTATATATGTTTTAAATAGTATATATATACATATATATATATATAAACAACAAGTTTATATATTAACAAGTTTGACAGATTATTCTCTGAGAGAAATTCTATAGAGAGATAACTTTAGTCTATTTAGTGGAATGTTAGAGAAATAAAGTTTATAAACTTCTAAGTCTACAGGAGTTTATCATCATCTTGATTTTTTTCTTTACTGCTTCCTCTTAAGGGAGAAAGTCTTAGAATCAGTTGACCCTGAATGACGCTGTTTAAGGTTTCTCTGTTCAAACTATGAGTATTTCCTCTTAACTTCTGTTCACCTCCTAGGGGATTTAGTCAGCCCAGGAATCCGACATAGTGCATGTCCTCTATAGTGTGATGCAACTTCCAGTGGTGGTGTGGCATGGCTCATTTTCTGGTCATTAAACAAGAGAAAAATAATTTAAATTTTATAGAAGAAATACTATGCAGCAGAAATACAGTATGTCATTGTATGCAGTGAAGGCAATCTGCTTCTCTGTGCACGAGAAGGTTTCCCCCAAATCTGCTTTCATTTCTGTTAGTGCAGCGTCATCATCATTGCTTCTGTATCAGTTTTCTAATATGTATACAATTTGAGGAAATAATGAGATTTGGAGATTTATTGATCGTGTAACCTACAGCTAAAGCTCCATGACCTAGTAACTCTCAACTTCTTCCTTTATTTTAACATTTCAACAAAATAAAAATGGCACTCACTTGACCCCCAACTTCTCCCACAGCACACAGACCCATTGTCTGGTTTACTCGTGAGCTGGAGTTGTTCTACAACATTAATCAAAAAGGAGCAGGTACTGATACTATGCATAAAATAGATAACTAATGAGAACCTACTGTACAGCTCAGGGAACTCTACTCAATGCTCTGCGGTGACCTAAATGGGAAGGAAATTCAAGAAAGAGGGGATATATGTATACATATGGCTGATTCACTTCGCTGTACAGTAGAAATGAACACAACATTGTAAAGCAACCATACTCCAATAAAAATTAATTTTAAAAAATGGAGCAGGAAGGATATAGTCAGCTATGGTGAGATCTTCAGGCTGCAGGTCAATGTTGGCTGCTGTCATTGCAGCCTTGATGGTAGCTACAAACATACTTGGACGATATCATGAATGTGGAAGACAAGGTTAAATGTTCAGATCTGTACCTTTATCTCAGTTCCAACCCTTCCCCTGTATTTGATCACTGGTCTGAGAACCAAGGTCTTTTTCAATGATCTTAGAGCCCCCAGAAACTAAGGAAGAGGGCAGAGTAAATATACTAAGATAAACACGCTACATAAAATTCAAGGTGTACGCGCATGTAGAGTGTCAGGAAAATGTTAGCAAAAGTATCTTGAATTCTCCTGTAAGCCTAAAATGAGGCTGACTTCTGTGTGACATATTTCTTATCAAGCTTCAAACCTAAAGTTCAACTTAGTAGAAGGCAAGATGCTTCTTGGTCTTTCAAAACCAGTGAGAGGCCAGTTTTTCACTAGCCTGAGGTCAGAGATATTTCTACCATATCAGTTTTGAGGCTCCCGAGGTCAGAGGTATTTCTGCCATATCAGTTGTGTCTTTGCTCTTATATGCCACAGTGCCTTTCCAGGAATGATCACATAAAAGGAATTTAATATTTCTTTTTCAGGGGAGGATTCGCGAATATGCCTCAACCTTAAGTCCTATTTATAGGAACACAGATGTCATGGAATTGGAAGTTCTGAGGCCACCTTTCCTGCAGATCCAATCCCAAGGGCTCCTGAATTATTCTTCCGTTTTTCTTGGACACTGAACGACTTTAAGATGTCTTGTCATTTCATCACCATGCAATAGTTGGTTAGACCCCTAATTTCTATCGTTTTTGTGAGTGTGTACAGCTCAGCTCTAAACCTCAGACCATTCTGTATGCAGCCTGTTCAGCGGGCTCGTTAATTGCAGCACAAGAGGGTAAGCATTTGCAAATAAAGTATCTGTCCTCTCAAAATCAATGCCCAGAGCTTACAAATCTTAGAGCGTGTAAACACAAGCAGCGCTATGTAAAGCAGACATGGGCTCTAACCGCAGCAGAGAGTTATTTTTGTGGAACTTTTTACCAAGAATTACTGAAATAAAAATAATTCAGTGTGTTTTGGGGGGGAAGGTTTTTTTTTTTTTTTTGCTAAGCATGCATTCCTTTGAAATAAAATCCATATTACTACAAAAGAGTAGACAAGTTTACAGCCAGATAAATTTTCAAAAAGGAAACAAATTCCTCCGGCACATACACAGATCAAGAAAGAAAAATTATCAGCCCTCTAGAAGATCTCCCTCATCTCCCCTTCTATTTATTTATTACTACTCCCCTGGATAATCAGAATCCTTAACTTCTAACACCATAGATTAGCTTTGCCTATTTTTGAACTTCTATATAAATGCAATCATGTAGCATGCCCTGTTTTGCTTCAGACTTATTTTGTTCAACATTGTGAAATTCATGTATCAATACATTTTTGCTTTACTATTAGTTTATTTATGCTCAATTCGGTCTAGTTTTTATTATATGAACATACCACAATTTATCCATTCTATTTTTTGACATTTGTATTGTCTTCAGTTTGGGGGCTGTACAGGTCAATTAATCTTCGACAAAGGAGGCAAGAATATATTGATACAGTGGGAAAATGACAGTCTCTTCAGCAAGTGGTACTGGGAAAGTTGGACAGCCGCATGTAAATGAAGTTAGAACACACCCTCTCACCATACACAAAAATAAACTCAAAATGGCTTAAAGACTTAAACATAAGACATGACACCATAAAACTCCTAAAAGAGATCACAGGAAGACATTCTCTGACATAAATTGTACCAACGTTTTCTTAGGTCAGTCTCCCAAGGCAGTAGAAATAAAAACAAAAATAAACAAATGGGACATAATCAAACTCACAAGCTTTTTGCACAGCAAAATAAAAGACAACCTACAGAATGGGAAAAAATATTTGCAAACGATGTGACCTACAAGGGATTAGTCTCCAAAATATACAAACAGCTCATACAACTAAATATCAAAAAGAAACAAATAACCCAATCAAAAAATGGGCAGAAGACCTAAATAGACACTTCTCCAAAGACATACAGATGGTCAACAGGCACAGGAAAAGATGCTCAACATCCCTAATTATCAGAGAAATGCAAATAAAAACTACAATCAGGTCTCATCTCACACCAGTCAGAATGGCCATCATTAAAAACTCTGCAAATAACAAACGCTGGAGAGAGTGTGGAGAAAAGGAAAAGCTCCTACACTGTTGGTGGGAATGTAAGTGGATAAAGCCACTATGGAAAACAGTATGGAGGTTCCTTGGAAAATTAAAAATAGAATTGCCATATGCTCCAACAATCACATTCCTGGGCATAATCCAGACAAAACTCTAATCCCCAAAGATACGTGCACCCCTATGTTCATAGCCACAGTTTTCACAATAGCCAAGACATGGAAACAACCTAAATGTCCATCCACAGATGAATGGACAAAGAAGATGTGGTACACATATGCAATGGAATACTACCCAGCTATAAAAAAGAAAGAAAGAATGTCATTTGCAGCAACAGGGATGTAACTAGAGATTATCATACTAAGTCAAGCAAGTCAGAAAAAGAAAGTCAAATACCATATTATATCACTTATATGTGGAATGTAAAATATGACACAGATGAACCTAGTTATGAAGCAGAAACAGACTCACAGACATAGAGAACAGACTTGTGGTTGCCAAGTGGGAGGGTGTGGGAGAGGGATGGAGTTGGAGGTTGGAGTTAGCCAATTATATATGGAATGGACAAAGGACAAGGTCCTACTGTATAACACAGGGAACTATATTCAGTATCCTATGATAAACCATAATAGAAAAGAATATAAAAAAAGGATGTATGTATATATATTTATGTGTATATATATATATATATATATACACACACACATATATATGAATCACTTTGCTGTACAGCAGAAATTAACACAACATTGTAAATCAACTATTCTTCAATCAAAAAGTAAATTTAAAAAATGATGTTGGTATGAACAGTATTGCTTTTTTTGTTTTTTTGGGTTTTCTTTGGTAAACGTGTATTCTTATTTGTTGGGTGTATATTTAGGAATGGGATTTTTGGGTGAAAGTTTATGCCTGTGATCAACTTTTCTAGATCTTGACAAGTAAGTTTCAAAAGTCATCATACAGATTTATTCTCCCTCAAAAGAGTATGATACTCCCAGTTGCTTTGTGTCTTCACTAATGCTTGGTATTGCCTGATTGCGTTTTACTGGTTTGGACAGGTATGCAGTTCTAGTGCAATGTGGTTCTAATATGCATTTACCTGATCATTGGTGAATTTGAGAAAATTTTCAGTGTATTTTGGTCATTTGAATATCCTTTTTTTGTGAAACGTCTGTCTATTTGAGCTGTTTGCTCATTTTTATTGATCTCTTTCCCCCTATCTTATTGATTTGTGCAGTGCTTTTTATATTTTGGCAAATCTTTTGCTGCATCAATCCCATTCTATGGCTTACCATGGTATATTTTGATTAACAAAATTTCTTATTTAAACTAATGCCATTTTTCATTCTATTACCTCGTGGTGAATGCATGAAATCTCTGCTTATCCACAATGGCATGAAAATATTTTGGTATTCTGTAAAGCTTTTATTGATTTACCTTTGATATGTAGATCTACAATCTACCTAGAATCAATTTTTTATAAATGGTTGGAGGTAGGGAGTCAGGATTCATTTTCATCTAGATATTTGATTGAGCCAGCATTATTTATTGAAAAGATCATCCCTTTCCCCACAACCCAACAGTATCACTTTGTCATAAACTAGGTGGGTCTGTTTGAGAAATGTCTATTTTGTTACACTGGTTTATTTCTTCATCCTCAGACCAATAACACACTGTCTTAATTATTATAGCTTTATAATAAGCCTGGATATTTGGTGGTATAACACTCAGGCTTTACTGTTTTTCTTGAAGATTGTCTTGGCTATTCTTGGGCTTTGTGCTTCCATATAAATATTAGAATCAGTTTGTCAATTTCCAACAAAAGTAACAGCCAAAAAAAACCACTTAAGATATTTGATTGGAATTCTTTTAAATCTATAGATCAATTTAGTAAGAACTGATGTTTTTATAATATTAAATTTTCAATCCATAACATGATATATCCCTCCCTTTATTTAGGTCTCGCTAATTTCTAAGAGTAATATTATTTTGGTGCAGAGGTCTTGCACATATTTAATTAGATTTATCTCTAGGTATTTGGTGGTTTTAAAACTACCGTGATGGGTTCAGTTTTAATCAAAGAAATAATGAACTAGAACCCATATCTTATGAAGAGAACACTGGCAAACAAAATCAAACAGAAATCCACCTGTTCACTAACATTCTAAATATCCAATACGGCAAGTTGAATATGGTACCTCAAAAAACTAAAAACAGAGTTACAATGTGATCTAGCAATCCCACTCCTAGACATATATCAGGAAAAGACAAAAATTCTAATTCAAAAATATACATACATCCCAATGTTCATAGCAGCAATATTTATAATTGCTACGATGTGGAAGGAAACTAAACGCCTATCAACAGAGGAATGGATAAAGAAAGTGTGGTGTGTAAGTATATTATATATACACACACACACACACACACACACACATATGCACGTACTGGAATATTACTCAGCCATAAAAAAGAATGAAATAATGCCATTTGTAGCAACATGGATGGACCTAGAGATTATCATACTAAGATAACAGAGAAAAACAAATATCAAATGATATCACTTATATGTGGAAACTTAAAAAAATGATACAAATAAACTTATTTACAAAACAGAAACAGACTCACAGAAATAGAAAACAAACTTATGGTTACCAAAGGGGAAAGGCGGGGAGGGATAAATTAGGAGTTTGGGATTAACAGCTACACACCACTATATATATATAAAATAAACAACAAGGACCTACTGTATAGCACATGGAACTATATTTAATATCTTGTAATAACCTATAATAGAAAAGAATATAAAGTTATATACATATATATGTATATATATAAAACTGAATCGCTTTGCTATACACCTGAAACTAACATAACATTGTAAACAACTATACTTCAATTTAAAAAAAAAAAAGTTGAACAAGGAAGTAGTACTGAGATCCTGAAATTAGGCTGCCAGAATTTAAATCTTAACTCTACCATTAATAAATGTGTAACACTGGCTATTTTATTAATATGTTTACACATCTGTTTTCTCATCTGTGAAATGGGGGTATAATAATATATACCTCATTCTGCCTTGAGAAGCTTATAAACAGTGCATGTAAAACACCTAACACAGATCCTGGCATATGAGTGCTGAATAGATGCTGCTGCTGCTGCTGCTGCTGATGATGGTAGCAGTGGCGATGATAATGATTGTGATGTTAATCATGATCACGATCACATACTTGTGAGTCTCGGAGGATATTTTCCCCTCCAAAGGTCAGTAGTCTTGTTCAGAACTCATCACACATGTTCAAAGTCACTGGTGTTATCTGCACCTGCTATATTCATACCTGAAGTATGAATACGTAGGACGTGAAGATGAAAGCAAGTCCCCCTAAAACCAAGTTGTTCTGTTGAGTTTATGATTAACCTCTCTATCCAAAACTTTACTGCCTTTCTTTTCCTGAACGTGTTCCCCTCAAGACTGAGGAGTATCAATGAAAGGTGGGGGGGGGGGGGCGGGGATTGAAACCGTATACCAGCCCCTCTGCCTTGTCCTTTGAAGTAAAAGACTTTTGCTTTAGTCTCCCAAACCTCCCTTGAGTCTCAAAAGGCTGGCTCAAGAGTTAATGACTAGGAAATGTGAAGATGTAGAAACAAAGAATAGCTGTTGAGCTGGGAAACTGGTAACAATTTAGACTATAAATCCACTACATAGAAGAATCACCGAACTCCCAGTTCCCTGAAAGACACAGATAAAGGCCTGACACACATTCCTAAGTGGATGTTACAAGATGCAGACCCCCACCAGATGAAAACACTGACCACAAGCACATAGACCCTAGACCGGTTGAAACCAGAGGTTGATGATGGTTGAAACTTCACTTTGATGTGAACCAATCCAAGAACTGTGCACGAGCTGATCACACACCATGCAGCGCCTCCCTCACACTGCCTTTAAAACCCCTTCCCTGAAAGACAACAAGGAATTCAGGTTTTGAGAATGAGCTGCCCATTCTCCTTGCTTGGTGCCCTGCAATAAATACTGTACTTTCCTTCACCACAACCCAGTATCAGTAGATTGGCTTTACTGCACGCAGGCAAGCAGACCCAAGTTTGGTTCAGTAACACAGATGTGCATGTGAATTTTCTCTGGCACATCTCACTTGGGAGACTGGCAATTCACCAAACCCCTCCTTGACAGGCATGTTAATTATATCACTGTATTGATGCATTTCAACCAAATGACATAATTTATGAAGAATATCTTTATATAGTTACTCCAAAAAGTGCCAGGACTGATTTAGATTAGAAATCCTGTTCCTTTACCTCTTAGGTGTCTTAACTTAAATCTCTTCACTTTCCATTCCCTTGAAGTGAATTGAAATCATCTTGGAAAGTTGGAATGTTTTGGAATTATCTTGGAAGGGGTAAGTAAATAGGTATTTCCACGTTATTTTCTTTTTTGTCTGTGTTCTTTTCTTTTTTTTGTTTGTGTTCTTTCTTTTTCGTTTTTGCACAAAGGTATTTCCCTGGATGCATAATCTCTTGTAGATTACCAATTGTTTAAAAAAGAAGTTTGACGGAGACTGAAAGTCTGACTATACTTGCGTTCCTGGAATATCCTCTTAAGTATTTCTTCGGTTTCAACCCAGCTTTCATGTGCAGTTCAATACATAATAAATACAGAATAAAGCAGAAGCCCTTGTACCTCTGTGCTTTTGGTCCTTCTGCTTCCCTCCTCACAAACTTGACTGCCCCCCACCCCCACACACTCCGTCTGGCAAAGAACTACCTGAGAATCACAAGCCCTGCCTCATCTTTAAAGTTCTTCCTGAACAGATGTGTTTTTTTTCTCTCCTAAAATTTTTTGCTATATGATTATGCTTATATAAGCTTTTGCTATGTTGTTATAAAATAATAATAATAATAGCAATAATATTAAGTAAAAAAATGTTGATTCTTTACCACATGGCAAGCACTATCTTAAGTACTTTACAGGTAATATCTCATTCAGTCCTTTCCACAAGATCACAAGACTGACACCCTTATCTTCCTTTTACCTATGATTAAATAGAGGCACAAAAGCATAGGTAGTGTTTAGTGGAAACAAGTATCATTTTCAGGATGTAGCTTAAAGAAAGTGTGTTGCTCTCAAATTCTGTCTTCCCACTTCTTCATTGGTGTGTCAAGGGGAGTAGGGGGAAACAAGGGGGAAAGTCCCTTCAAAAATAAAGTTATTCTTGAACAGACTGGTGTGTGTCTCTGGGAGCATGTCTGCCTGACATGCACAGGCTCAGCCTATACATCTTCTTTATTGCATTTGTTCCTTTCGCTCTTAGGTGTCTTAACTTAAATCTCTTCACTTTCCATTCCCACAGACTCTACATGCAGAGAGTCAGTTTGTGTATCTTTTCAATGACTGTACTATTCACAAAATGTGACAGACGTCTTTTGGGATTTCTGTCTGGCCAAAGCTCCCTAGTTTGAGAAGTTCCTTTCCAAATAAGTACCCTTTTTGCCATGTTTGCACTCTCTGCATGGCCTTTGTCCTGGCCACGGACAAACAAATCAGGAACAGGAACTGACCCAATACAGGTCAATGTGATTTATCCAAAGTATTCAGAAGCAGAATTCAGAGGTTCTGGTCAACTGTCTGGAAAGGAAGTGGAATCTAGAGTAGAGGAGAGTTATATAACATACCCCAAAGTTGCCCACTTTGCATGTGGTGCCTAGAACATTTTGACTCAGGTCTTGCTTCCACTAAAACCCATGCTCTGAATCAATGTAATCTGTAAATTATACAACCATTACACACTCTTATCCTTCTCTGATACAGGGCAGTGTTCTTTCATACTTCTGGCTTTCGTGGATATTTGGTTCAAATAGAGTATTAGGATGGAAACTGCATTATCCCAGCAGGAAGGGAGGGGAAGGGAACAAGGGAAAGAAGGTAATAAAGACTTCCTATGGGCCACAGAAAGAGACAGCTGCAGAATCCATTCACCTCCATGTAAACAGCTCCTCGAGAGGGAGGCAATTAGCAAGGCAGTTGGGGTGAAAACCCTGAAAAATGCCCAGTCTTTCCCTGCCAGGTTTATGAACCACTTTGGCAGGCTAACAGCAGTACATTATATGTAACTGCCAGTTTACTCTACCTTGTCTGCCTTTTATTTTCACAAGGAATCCTTGTTAGTTAGTGAAGTTAGCAAAGGAATCCATTACAGGCTGGCTACAAAGACCGCACAGTATTTACTCCTGTAATAAGAAGTCTAATTTTGTAATAACATGGCAATCTTTGGCAAGAGCTGGCTGATGGAATCCAAGTCTGGTAAAATTAGCCTCTTTTGGTGCTGCTTATTATTATGGTGCTTGTGAGAAGGGAACGGAGGGGGAGCTTGCGTGCCAAGTAAGCACTTTTACAAAACAAAAAAATTCTCTTTCACAGAAGCCTAAAAATGGGAAAAATGGGGAAACAGCCATGAGGCTAAGCCCACAGAAACAGCAAGAGGGTGGGCTTATAATTAACGTGGGCTGAGACTCATTACATTCACAGGCAGCGATGCGTCCTTAGCAAAGGCACCGAGCAGTTTGCCACCTGGCCCTATACCTCTCTTCCTGAGCCATAGGCAGGTGCCTGGTGCCATTAACAGGCCTGTCACCTCTCAGCATCCTTTCTGATTGGGGCAACAACCAACCCTCACTTAGCGATTCACAGAGTATCAGAGCTTAAAGGGACCTCAGGATTTATCTCCTACAATCCCTCATTCTACAGGTAACTGACAGGTTATCAAAGACACAGCACCATCACTTTAAATCATGCCCCTTAGGTGTCTTTTCCCTTCCTTTCCCCATAGTTGCATCAATGAATGCTGTTTTACACATCACCATTTCTTCATAGCATGGTATTAGCAACAGCTACCTAGACCACATTAAAGTTGTACCTTAGACTCAGAATTCCTCATTTCATCAGCCTAAATTCCACTGGTATTGATTGATTAGGATAGCAGTTGCTTCTTTCTTGATCTGAAAAATGGTTTAAAATTCAAATTCCTAGTCTGACCAAAAAACAGCTGTATATCTCTTTCCTAAATTCTCCAGCTCTAGACCGAGGACAACTTATTTTTCTCCTCCTACCCACTCCTCCAGAGGCATTTACTACAAACTTGCTTGCCTTTGTTTCTTAAAAATGTCTTCGGTGCTGGAAGAATTTAATACGTGTGCTGCAAAGCCTTCATTCTGATTACAAGAACAGGAGACTGATCCATTGCGACTGCTTCAAAAACTAACACCCCAATTAACCCTGAGATTCCAGAAGCTCTGACAGGCAGCTTCATTTGATAAATTCCCACTGAAACACAAACTCCTCTTGTTAACAATGGGCGCGGGCATTCTAAATATTAACCAGAAATGCCTAACTGCTGTCCCAACTAGAAAGAGCAAACATTATAAAACACCTAAAATATTAATTAAAGCCTAACTAGCAATAACAAATCAGGTTATCTCTTCTAACCTTTGTCACACATTCTTATCGTAGCATCCAGTCTTAAAAAGTAATAGTTATTAACATTTCATAGACCCTTATTTGGTCAAAATATACAGTAGAGCCTTATGATTGTAGCATGACTAAATATTAGTCCACCATGTAAAATTTATATTGAAATTAGTAAGCCCAAATTATCTTAGATTTTAGCCATCAACATCAAGATGAAAGACTGACTCTTAATTTATGTGTATAATGAGGAATAAATGATGTGAGTAAAAGCAGTAAGGCATTCTCTTATTCCTGGAAGAGGGAGGAAAGAGGATGACCCGATTCATTTCTGGCTCAGTACCTCTGACCATGTGGCGTATGCTCTGGAGGTTTTTAAAGGCTCCTGGCCCCGGAAGTCACTTCCTTTCCAGACAGTATCTGAGTTTTGCTTGTGAAAGCTTCTGTCCAGGTTATAGCAATTAGTAGCCATTACTTGTCATTAGTAGTCATTGTGTTTGGTTTCATAAGTAATTATTCATAGCATCTGCGTTGAGTCAATAGTTTAATTCATTAACACCTCTGATAAAGCACAGCTCAGTTTAAAAAGACAGTTTAGTTAACCTGATTTGTGGATTTGCTTGTTCTCATTCTCATGCTGTTGCTTCCATCCTCCGCAGCCTATGCTCTTAATTCTTTCCATCACTTTGACCTTCCCTACTGCCTTCTGTGGAACACCACGGCCTTCAATAAGAGTTTGGAGATAAAAGGGATATATTGATTTCCTAAATTCTATTCAGATCCCTTGCATATTGTCAGGTCTGCGGACTCTGTGTAAGTGCTTATAATAGCATGGTCATTTGAAGAAAGGAACCTAAGTGTTGTATTTCAGAACAAGCTCTCAGCCATCTCTCAGAAGCAACAGTTCAGCATCTAAAGCCATTTAATGGAAAAGACATACAAAGGAACATGTTGTATTAGTTTCTTGATGACTAGTGTCCTTTTAACCCCTCCAACCCTACCTCACCGCATGCACACATTACTACGCATACGTACTCCCACACACAGAGTAAAATAACTTAGAAAGATTAAAATGGTAACTTTTGTTATTCACACTGTTGAAATTATAGTTATTTATATTTCATATAGATTCCAGACATTCTATAAGAGATCATGACCCAAGAAGGATCTAAAACCTCTATTTAGAGAGATTCTGTAAACACTACAGAATAGCTTCTTCACTTCTCTAATTTGGAAGGATTAAAGCAACTGTTGGTCAGAAAGATGAATGTAAGCCTTGATGCAAACAACTGATTCTGAAAAGAAGGACTCCTACTACATGAACCTTCCTGGACAAGATTAAGAAATCCGCGATTTCTTTAAGGCTGGAAGAAATGCAATTGTGAATAAATAAGCATGCTGGTAATCCTTTTTGAGACTCTGCTCTAATATAACCACAACAGAAAGCTATTTAAGAGAGCATAAAGTTTTAAAGTCATCGTGCTGTTCTATGTCCCACATCCTTGTTCTGCAACAGCAGCGCTCTTTAACTGTTCATCCTGCAACCCGCACAGCAACGTATTCGTGTGTAAAGGTTAAAGCTGCATAATTACGGTAGAAACACATAAAAGCTACACAGCCTGATGTGTTCAGCACGTAATATTGGAGGGAGAAAGGGACAGTTTATATATATGGAGCAAGAGAGATAGAGATAGTGACAGAGACAAACAGAGACTCTGCACTGGATAGAATTGATTCCTGTAAAAAACAGAAGTTTGGGGCTTCCCTGGTGGCGCAGTGGTTGAGAGTCCGCCTGCAGATGCAGGGGACACGGGTTCGTGACCCGGTCCGGGAAGATCTCACATGCCGTGGAGCGGCTGAGCCCGTGAGCCATGGCCACTGAGCCTGCGCGTCCGGAGCCTGTGCTCCGCAACGGGAGAGGCCACAACAGTGAGAGGCCTGCGTACCGCAAAAAAAAAAAAAAAAAAAAAAAAATAGAAGTTTACGGCTATGTATTTGATAATGTCATGAAACAACTAGGCAAATCTGTACCTAGGACAGGAAGGAAGCTTTGCTTCCCAGCCATCCAAATACCATGCCTTTAAGGTCAACTTATGATAACATCTATGATACTTTTAACTCACACACATGTGTATGCTAATCGTAGGAAATAAAGACTGATGCCAGTGATCTCGCTTAGAATTTCCTTCTGGGAAAGGCACTCATTTAAGCACACAATAGGCACAAAGTAAATGATGGATGAATGAAGTAAATTGTATCTGGGGAATAATTATGTTCAAGATGTATAGTTACGTTGGCTTAAACTAAAAATATACATTTGGGGAGAGTTCCTTAGAACTTATTAAATCTTGTAAAACAGGCACTGCCAATGAATTGCAAATTGGTCCTGAAAGATGTAAGTTTCCAGAAATGAAACATAGATTGGTTGGTGATTGAAAACCATTTCTAGAGTAGAAACTTCAATGGCTAGGATCACATTCTTACAAATAAATAGGAAATCAGTGCCTTGAGTATAACCTATGCCTTAGAGCTGAAAGAAGACCTTGATGAGATGCTAGGCATTTATATTATGCATCCTTACATAAGATTCTGTTTGCTTTTTAAAGTCTTTAAGGGCACAACCTCAATTTCTATAACCATGATTCCAGCAGCACCAATGTATTTTATGGAATAACTGACAGTTCTCTTTAGAGAAAGTGGATGGTAACTCTCAACGCTTTGGCATGACGTTTATTGATTTCTTATAACTGGTCCAAGTTGAGAGAGAAAGGAAGAGTAAGAACCTATAACCTGAAGATATGTGTCAGGATTATAAGAGACCTTACAAATGATTTAAAATAAAATGCCTATATTATGTCTGACACCAAATGAACCCTCAATTAATGCCTAATTTTGTAAGTGAGGAAATCGATGCTCACAAAAGAATCAAGTCCAGGCCTAACCCCACATCTTCTGGCTCATCATTCAAAACATATTTGCCATGTTAATTTCTGAACTGGAAAATTACAGTCAGAGTCAGTAGTGCCCACAAGGTCTGGAGGCAAAATTCTCATGATTCTTGGTCACTGGGCATGTTTGTCCACATCGCTGCTTATTCTTGCCTAACTTCTATTCCCTTTTCTACCTAACTTAAGCCAATGAAATTTACATCTGTGGGAGTTATCTCCTTGTAGAAGTTTTGTGCCACCTCTAAATTATAGGGCTACCTATAGACAGAGACATCCTGGGCTTAGGAATACTTTTAGAATACTTGCTCATTTATAAAGCATTCATAAAGGTTTGAATGTATGGACTTAAATGAGGACAGGATGATGTTGATGAAGACACTGATAATGGCTGTTCCAGCCACGCATGTTCCAGCCACTGTGCTAAGCACATAGCCGTCACACCAGCTCTATTATCACTCGCCATTTACAATGGAAAACAAGATGTAGAAGGGTTAAGTAAGTGCGTGTTAGAGGCCAGATCTAAATCCACATATGACTGATTTAAATGCCCCACACCATGATAAAATATCGCTACCCCAATGGAGAAATCAGAGACAGTCCTTAGCCTCAAGTCCAGCTGGCTCAGTGGAAATTCCTCAGAAATCCTCTCCCTGATGACCTTTCTCCCAAAGAATCAGAGACGTTCTTATTTATCAATCTGATTTCTTGAAAGCCAGACAGTGGTGGTATGATATTGGTCTTATTTATTAGGTGAGGAAATAGGAAGAGAAAAGCATGGTTAGGGTCACTGATGAGGTATATATTAAATTAGCCGAATCTCCATTCAGTTTTCTAATTATTCTCACAAATAATTCTATAGACCACATTTAATCTATGGAATATGCATATGTAAACACTCCTTACTGCTTAATACTTATTTGAGCTCTAAATTCTTCTATTCTCAAAATCATCACTATATTACTGTGCACTTGCCTTTCTTAAGCATGCTTACAAGTAACATGTGACTGCAGAGAAAATAAAAGTTAAGCAAAATGTTAGTATGAAACCATGAGAACGGAAATGAAATGCTCAACTTCTTTAGGAGAGCTGAGGTATTACAAGACTCTGGATTTTGCAGCCTGAACCAGTTATATTGAAAATCCAATAAATTCCTGAAGACGCAGAATTCTTCATCTCCTTTCAGATGAACCTTCCCAGATTTTACTTTGTCAAATTATTTCTTTTGCACTATTGTTTAAATGTTAGGTCATTCATTATGTACCTTCTAGCTCTGCTAAAGGACTGGAGTTAGGTGGAAGAAAGGAACACTGGTCACCATCCTTGATCAGTAACATATGTATGGACTTTCAGCAGAGCAAAATCCTCTCATCAAAAACTTCTGACGTTCAGTGGAACTAAAAAATGGCATTTTTTTTAATATTAACTTTTTCAAATATGAACTTTGAATGAAGATGTTTGCTTTTGATTTTATTATTTTAATATTGTACTTAGCATTGTCACAGAAATAATGTGTAGTAATACATTCAAACAATGCAGGAGACTGGGAATAACTAAAATTAAAAAAAATACCAACATCATACTTTTTGATACTTATTTTGTGTAATTTACTCTTCTAAGCACTTTACATGAATTACCTCATTTCATCTCCACAACTACCCATGGAGACAGTATTTTTAGAATCCTCATTTTAGAGATTATCAAACCAAGAGTTAGCAAGACTTAAGTGATTCATCCAGGATCATGCAACTATTAAATTGAAATTAAGCTATAACTTCATGTTTGTATACTTCCAAAATGAATGCTATTAACCACTATTTTATTTTGTGTAACTATTTCATGGAAGAGTGTAAAACTTTAGCACAAAGAGATTTAAACCTTTAGCACAAATCATCAGATTTCCATGGAAGAAAGAAATACAGACCAATCTAGTCTCCAAAGAAATTAATCCCAGTGGAACAACTCAAACATAAGAAATTCCAATCCCAATATAGTATTTAGAAGAAATTTATATGCAGAAATAGAGGCCCTGTATGCCACAGCCAGTTTGGTCTTAAATCCTCTCTCACCACTGTCTTAGATTCATAGTTAACATATACCAAATACACCAGATACTCTCAAAAATATGTAATGGGTGGATCGGAGAAGCTATGATTTCTTCTCCCCTTGAAGTATATGATCCTTTGGACAGAGCTACCATTAATTTTATTCCTGCTCTTCTTCTGCTGAATTTCAAGATTGTGTTTGATTTTGTAACTTGCTTCCAGAGTAACTGGAAATGGAAATTGAGACAAAAATTATGTTTTCAACTTGCTTTTTTCCTTTCCTTCCTTCTCAGACAAAATCTTACCTCCAATTCTTTCTAGATCTCCAGGAATTTCATATCTAAAAGCATTAAATGAGAAAAGAGTGGAACTGAGAGAAACAGAGATGAAGTAAATGCAGAGATAAAGCATAGTACCTTTGCTTTCATCATAGCCACGGCCTCTTTAAGGCAAAAATAATAAACTTAACAGATCTTACTCACTCCACTACTTCTACAATAGGTTGCTTAGCAACCACAGGACATTGGTGAGAGGGAGATGTTAGAGCAGGTTGCAGAAAGAAGGAGCTAACATTAACTCTGCAGATGTTAAATATGGATTGATTCATCGCGTCTTCCTTTCCTTTGTGCTACCCATCAGTCATTTCAGACTCAGGACTCAGGGTTCACTAGTCTATCCTTTACCCTTCAAGTCAATGATCTGACCCAACTAAGAAAAAGGGATCTCTCACAGAGCTGAGGGAGTTTTATGATTAAAAGTAACAATGACCTGTTTGGATATAATGCCTCTGATAATTCTTATATTTTTCAGTGGAGAAAAAACTAACTTAAAAAAATATATTTTCAACAATTTCATTGGCTAATTTTCACAATGCAATCAGATTTTGGACCTATTCTCTTGCTCATAAGATTGGCTTGACCTCATTAGAAACTGATTGAGAAAAGAGTGGAACTGAGAGAAACAGACATTAGAAACTGATTATTAGAGACTGATTCATGAGTTTTTGAGTCCATGAGATAATAACATTGGGCCATTCTTATGAGATTCTGTTTCCCTTGAGAATCTGCTGCCACAGAGTGGTTATTGTTGTTTTATGTATTTAATTCTATATGTACATGAATGATTCTCATTAACCATTATTTGACTGCTATCTCTTGATTATTTTTAAAAGTTCTACTTTCTAGTCCTGGAAATAGATATTCAGCTCTTTAAAACAATTCAAAGGTTACAAAGTCTGGGGGATCAAAATTACTTCATAAAATAAATAGTAACTAAGAGTGCACAGATTTTATTGTGTGTTTACTACGTGCCAGGCCCAAAGCTAATGGTGTTCATGAAGTATTCCATTTAAGTTTCATAGCAACCCTCTAAAGTAAGTACCATTATTATTAGCCATTTTAAGGAAAAGGAAACAAAGGTTTATGATCTTCTTCAAGATCATAACATTTTTAGTAATCAAAGCAAGGATCGAGCCTAAACTGCTTCACCCCAAGAAGCCAAGCAGGGAACCCCAGTGCCATTGTATCTTTCTAAATGTTGAATGTTCCACAAATATTTCAAAGATAATAACAAAAAAGGAAGGAATGAAAAAAGGAAGGAAGGGAGGGAGGGAGGGAGGGAGGGAGGAAGGAAGGAAGGAAGGAAGGAAGAAAGGAAAAATATTATTATTTGGTATTAGGGGCTTAAAAATTAAGAAAACAGTAAAAACATGTCCTCACCTTCCAATAAGTACCACAGAAAAGCATCAGCTCACTCCCATGTGATGAAATCCAAGACCCATAAATATTAAAACAAAGCATAAGATATCTGTATTATGATGAAAGCACTCATGTTTATTAGTCAGATCTGAATTCAAATCCAGTCTCTACCTATCTCTAGCTCTGCAGCTGGGCTAAGTATTTTAACCTCTCTATACTACATTTCAGTCATAATCTGCACAACAAAGATTACAATACTAGGCTTGTATGAGAAATTGAGATTATAAAGTAAAATCGTGTTACTTACTTTCTATACATTCAAGGGGTTCAACTAATATTAGTATTATTTTTAGAAAATGAAATAATTGTGAATGATTAAGGATCTATGAAAATACAAATAGTAAATAAACTCAGTGGATAATATGAGAAATCCCCGAAAGCTATCCATGACTGATTTCCATGGGTCCCTAATCATTTACAGTTATTTCATTTTCTAAAAATGATATAACTTACTTTTCAAATCCAAAAGAAATCTATGTATAAACACAGTTGCTAACCTTTCTTAATGACACACTTTCTGTATGCCACACATTGTGTTAGACTCTATTTTCAATTCAGGTGCAAATAAAACACAGTCCCTTTAATCGAGGATTATAAAAGGAGAGAGAAGGCACATGCACAAGTAAATATGACAAGGCAAATAAACAGAACTGCTTAACGGAGCTTGGAGAGGAAGGGTTCACTTCTGGCTGGTATGTCAGGAAAAAGTTCCTGAAGGAAATAAAATATAAACAAGGCCTCCTCAGTGGGGTTTGTAGGTTATTTTTTTTGGTAGTGGTGGTGTTTTTTGTTTGTTTGTTTTTTAATTCTTCCATAAATCAACCACTTATCCCTCGTCTTCTAACAGAATCTTATGATCTTATTTTCATCTGGGGACTTCCCCTCTCCCAGTGTCAGGCCCTGTAGTCTGGTGGTTCTGATTCCATCTGATGACATGTGAGGGCCTAGAAAGATGTGGCCAATCAACAGAGTCCGTGCTCCTGGCCACGTGCTAGGGTTAGGGATAGACATATAAGCTACATCAATCAGGCCAACGAGGCCAGTTCTGGTTTTGACCCAGCGGGATAGCTGCCTCCCTCTTCTTTAAGACTAGTATCCTCCTATGGCTTGGCTGTGTTTCTACATTGAAGCTTTATTGTCACTATCATTAATGACATCATTTTAGGTGCTGAGCTCAGCCATGCTTGAAGCTAAGCCTATACCCTGGACTTACCTGGGTACTTTAATTATGTAAGTCTATATGTATTTTTCCTCGCCAGTTTTTGCTGACTTTTTCTTCTTGTGGGAAGTGACAGAGAATCCTGCTTATATTCATCACTGATATAGCTTTGAAGAACAAGTAAAATTTCAGCACATGGAAAGAGCTGGAGAGACAGACATAGCAAGAGTGGGAAAACCACAGGCAAGAGCACAGGCTGGGGAAAGCGTTCAGGGAGCATCAAGCTCAGTGTCACCATCCTGCTGTTCTCCTATTAGCGGCGGAAATGTTGACCTTCCTTCAGAACAAAAGCTTTGTGTTGCTTTCCTCACCCACCAATGATTCCTACTGCCTGAGCTACTCCTATCTATTGAGCTATGTCCCCTTCCACTGGTGAGGGAGATTGTGTTCACGGGTGTGTCACTGAGCTAAATGTCTTCCCCTGTCTTGTAGTTTAGTGTCAGGGATTTTTCCTACCATCTCTGGAACTCTGGCACCAGCCTTTTCATGTGGTTTCTAGCCTTTCTTCTGTAGCCACCTATACTCCAAAGAAGAACAAAATACATTCAGTGTCGTTTCATAAAGAGGTAGCTGTAGTCCTCTCAGATGACCTGGTAATGTGAAACTGGATGTGTTGAACCATTTGTAGGGTCTACCATCTACCGACTAAACCCGAAAAGGATGCTGGAGTAGCTCGCTTGGCAGTGTTCATCTCTGAGCAAACAACTCTCATAGAAAAGAGGGGAATGACAAGTACAACTCTATGAGGAAGATACTAGATTTGCCTCCATGATAAATATATGAAAACTGAAGCACATATATTTTAAGGGATTTGCCCATGGTCATGCAGCTAGTACATGGCAGAACCAAGTGTGAACCCAAGTAAGCTGGTCCCAGATTCTGTAATTTTCACTGGAAGGCTATATTCTCTCTCATACTACTAAGTAGTTTGGAATGGATAGTGCTAGAAGACAGTAACCCCATCAGTAGCACTTAACCAGGTATCATCTTTATTGTTCTCTGTGCCATCTTTTACCAGCCCAACTAAGATAATATGCTTTGAACAATATCTAGGTCTTCTGTAACCCCATAGTGCTACACACATAAGATATATACAGTATTTGTTGATGGACTGTTTAAAATTCAGCTACTCTGGAGGAACTAAATCTCAACAGCTACTTAGAATACATCTTTATTGACTCCTGGTTGAGAACAGAATCCTTAAAAGTCAAAACTCAGAATAAGCACGTACTTTTGATAGAGGAAGGAGGAATATATGAATATAGAAGGGAAGAGAGTACCTACGTTAAACTTGGTCTCCTTAACAGTTTTCGTCTTGGAGTTTCTGTATCTTTTTTTGTTTGTTTGTTTGTTTGCTGTTCTGAGTAAACACAAAATGAGAAATGTCCCATTTGTGCATTAGCGCCTTCTCACATTTCTGGAAGCTGGAGTCTGCCTCCATCCCTGGATTTTCTTCACTAACTGCATTTACCCGCGACAAGGCCAGACATTAATGGTATATATATTTTCAACATCTACTTTGACAAAGAGTGATTTTTCATAGAAAATGTTTTCAATAACAAATATCCAATAATCATTATGGTTCTTCCTTGCTGAAATAATCTAAAATGGGGACAGAAATTGAATTAGTTGTTTATAATAATGACATTTATATTGTGTTTTTTGGCTTTTCCTATGCAGCACAGGGTTATTTTGTTTAAAAGCATTCACAGTGGTATTTATTGGACAATTTGGAGGTCTATTAGAGCTAAATTTAGCCTTTTCTCCTTTTTAAGTACCATGGATAAAAATGTTTCTTCTTGGGAGCTACTTAAAGCATTCCACTAGATTAACTCACACTCTCTCTTCTGAGAGTAAATTTGTATTCAGTTTAGGAGGTCATGAGTCAGAGATCTGGAGATCTAAACTAATCCTGATGTGAAAATTTCAGCTATGACCCCAGAAACAGTCCTCAAAATGTCTTGCCTTGATAGTTGAAAAAGACAGCCAGGATAATAACTGAATTCATCAGCAAGGACTTCTGCAGTTGCTCTTAGCTTCCTTATGATTTGCAGAAGCAATGTTTTGTTTTGTTTTATTCCTTCTCAGCTTTCTTCTCTCTATTTTTTTTAAACTTATTTGCAACCCTAGTCCCTGGCGCTTTTCTTCCTTTCTTTCTATCATCTTTCCCCCCACTTTCTACCATCTTAATTAAGTGGAATGAGCTTTATAAATAGTGGCTTGTTTTAGTATCCCCTGACTTAAATAAAGCTAGGAAATAACAGAATACACAAAATTGCTGTCCTGAGAATGCTAAGTATCAGAAAAAAATTTAGCTTAAAATAATCAGCGAGACCAGTAAATGCTAGATAGTATAGGAAGATTGTATGTGTGGGTGTATATTTAATATATATATATGCATATGTATGCATATATACATGCATATACACACACACATATATATCCATATATTATATATATATAATTTATATATATGTTACATATACGTATATAATTTTGCCTTGCCTTTGTGGACGAATAAAGCCTAGTCATGCAGTACAATTTCCATCAGCAAGTTGTTTTCATTAAACACCTGGAGCCTCCTCTAAGTGATGCCGCCACAAATGCTCAACTGAGACAGTTTAGTGAGAAAATCAGTCAAAGCAGCTACTTGGCACCATGGGCTGATTAACTTAAGTGCTTCCGTTGTACTTGTGGTTGTTTGAGTATCATATAGACTTGGTCCCATAACAACAACCTAAGAGTATAGCCTTTCTGATATTTACACGTAGCTATATTAGTGTTAACGCTAGGAAAATTCTGTAATTATCAGAATAGTTTAAAGCTGTTTTCCAGCGAAACCTTTATTGCATATCATTTAAAGACTTAACTCAAGATGAAATGCACAAAATATTAAGTTATATCTTAAAAATATTCAATACATGACTCTCTTGGTATATACCTATGCGGATTTTTGTGTTCCTGTTCTCGGCTCTATCAGGTATGAGCTCCATTTACCCAACAACATATTGAAATTGTAATCTACATGCCCTGACTCATATTTTTCCATCTCCAATTTATTCTCTAGCCAACTGAAATCTAGTTTCTTCTTTCATCATTCCTCCAAGACTGCTCTCTCAAAGGTTAGAGATAACCTTTGAATTGTCAGATGCCATGACTTTTTCGCAGCCTTTATCTGGTCTCAAGTCTACATAACTTGACTATTTTGAGCACCTTCTGTTTGAAACTTTGTACTTTGGCATTTATGGAGTCACCCTTTGAGTTCTTTGGCCACACTTTATCAGTATGGTCCCGTAGTTTCTTTACCTTAACCTGTTCCTTAAGAGTAGGTACCAAAATATAGCTAGTGGGAAGCAGCCGCATAGCACAGGGAGATCAGCTCGGTGCTTTGTGACCACCTAGAGGGTGGGAGGGAGGGAGACACAAGAGGGAAGAGATATGGGAACATATGTATATGTATAACTGATTCACTTTGTTATAAAGCAGAAACTAACACACCATTGTAAAGCAATTATACTCCAATAAAGATGTAAAAAAAAAAGTCCTGTTCTATTACCTTCTTCTCTCCTCATACAACACAATTTTTGTTCATGGTTAACGTTAGCCATTTCTAGACGTGGAATCTCTGACTCTGTGGGTAGCCTGATAAATATAAACCTCAAGCCTAGACCTCTCCCTGAACTACAGCTGAAGTTTTGAACTGCCTACTAGGCATTGCCACCTGGGTATCTTATGGATACTCAAAAAGCTCCCACAATAAGTTATTTATTGTTTTCTCAAGATAGGATGTCCCACTTGTAAAGGATATCAATATACTTATATTAGTCATCCTCTTAAGAGTTAACCCATACTAAGTGTTCTCAGAACTTTATGTATAATGACATTTAATCCTTGCAACTACCCTTCAAGGTAAGTACTACCATTATAATTATTTAAAATGAGACACAAAAAAGTTAAATAATTTTCTTAAGTCATCTAGGTATTAGCAGAACTTGACTTTGAACTCAATCTGGTTGATTGTGTGTTCTTAAAATCTATACTATTCTGTAGAAAGATAGGGAGGGCAGAAAGAAGGAGAAAGAAAGAGCCCTCCTTCAGCAAAAAGTTGACAGAAGTATACTATTTATTGTACTCTTTGCCTTTACGCAGCCAAATTCAAGCTTTCTTAAAACCTATGTTGATAGATGCACCGAGTGATTTAGTATTGAGTGATAAGTGTCAAAAACTTCGTTTTTTGTACTATTGCCCTGATAGGGAGGCCAACTTACATGTGTGTATTAGCTTTCCTCATTATTTTTAAGGTTGTTCATACATAGTCATAGAACTTCAGCACTAAAAGAGATTTAGGAATCATCTAGAAAAATCCCTTTATTTTATAAAGAGACATAGAGCATTCAAGTAACTGTCCACAGTCACAGACCAAGTTAGTCGTTGAACCAAGAGTAGAACCCAGATGTTAGAATATCTAATCCCTTGTTTATAGAGTTACATCATATATGGATGTTTTTATAACAAATGTAGTACTTGAGAATAATAGTGTTTTTAATGTTTAAAAGTACTAATTCACAATTTGAACCTCATGCTACTTTGCAGAGTGTCATCCTTTCTTAACACTTACTGGGCATCTGCTAGGCGCATAGACTTGTTCTTTCATATCCCCACATAGCTCTTAGCAGGCTACTTGTTTGTGAAGAGCCTGTAGAGAATTTGGGGAGCTCAGCATGGATTCTTCTAAAAGCCTAGGCTGAACTGCCCTTGGGTGAGCCTGGGAGAGGGGACCTAATTGGAGAGAACAGAGTTAAGTATTAAGAGAGACAGTGTGTGCAGTGTGTCTGAAAATGAGGATGAGAGGAGACAGAGATTAAGTTGGTGGCTCTAGCACTTCTTGTCTGAATCAACCCCAGGTGGTACAGGTACAAAGAATGAGCACTGTTATGCCTGAGGAAAGAGAACCAGGCATCAGTAGCTTCTAGCTAAGACACCCATTCTTCAGAGCCTATTTTAGGAATAGCCAATATCCTGCACCTCCCATGCTAGATAATGGCCCTCTTTCCAAGAGTTTATGCCCTTGAGCTCTACAGATAAGAAATCAGGCAACCACCATATCACTTCACTTTTCTTTTAAACTCTACATTGCTTCATTGTGGACTGAGTTTGCAATGTACAGTGCCCCTTTATGAATTTCCTTTCATATAATTCCTACAAGAGCCAAAGACCTGCAGTGTAGAGCAGGAGCTATTACTCCACTTAAAGACAAGGAAATTGGCCAAGCCCTATGCTAATGGTCAAAAGACCAGAGCTGGTTCTGGCTCCCCAAGTAATTAACTTTAGCAAATCACTTCATCTCTTCAGGATCATTTTTTCCTTTTCTGCATGCCTTTTTATCCTAACATTTTAATCTAGGATTTCCAAGCTGATGGTATAGTTGTGACATTATTACCCATTATCTCAGTTCTTATTGAGGTGGGGAGGAAATAAAGGCACATGTCTAGCAATGCTTGAATTCTTAGTCTTTGAATTCTGCACACATTGTACTTATAGCCTTAAAAACATTCTTTGCTTCTCATTTCTGGTTTTGGTTCTCAAGGAAAAGAGAACACTATTGTGATAGATTATGGGTAACTTTACCCAGTTCTGTTCCATCTCTTGTCCATATGAAAACCTTATATTTACAAGTTAATTGTAACATAAATGTTTTTCCATATCTTCTTTTCATTTACCATCTCATCAAGACCATGATTGTTAGTGCCATCTCTTCTGACTACATAATTTTACAACTAATTAATGCATTATAATCTAATTGACTATTCCTCATTGTTGGACATTAAGATTATTTTCAAGCTTTTCTCAGCTGTTATTCTAAGCAATTCTGAAATACCTATTTTCACGTCTATAGCATATATGTACCATTTGTGATATGTATTTTCTTTAAGTAAATTCCTCAAAGTGGCATTAATGGGTCAATGGCTCTGACCATTGATACTGCTTTTTAAATATATTATCAAATTCTTTTCTAAAAGCAATGTAATAATTCCAAAATTTAAATTCTTGCTAAAGAACCACTCTTGACCATCTGCAAAATTAAAAATCACCTATAGTTGTTGAGAACCTTCAGAAACAGGAAGCACTATTTTCTTGTCAAGTCCTAGGGAAGTAGAAGAAGGAGCTCTATTTATGTCATTTAGTGGTTCTAAACAGAAACTTATTCTCTATGATTAATAGTGAAGTGTGATTAATTGATACATCATGATAGAAAATCGTAAGTGGGTGACTTGCTTTTCTTGGGTTCCCATAAAAGCAGGTCCTGAGATAAAGACTTAGGTACAATTTATCTGACAACCAATGCCAGGAGGCATAAGTGAGGGAATGGTGAAAGTGAGACAGGGAATGCAGGGAGCCAGTAAAAGGTGTGTTAGTAAGTAAGGGATGCTTAGGGAATTAGGGCTACATCCCCTTTTGGAACCTTCAGGCATCTTGTAACATGTACTACCCAACTGTCTCATAGAAGTTGGGGAAGCTGGAATATTTGTCTTCCAACTTCAATCAGGTTGCCATGGGTATGTCAAATTCCAGTATTTTCAGGGTGTCCTGCTTTCCTGGAACTGAAGAAATCTACCAGGCAGAGAAACAAAGATACAGGCTCTTGTGGTGAGATGCTATCAGGGTGTTCAGGATGTGTCCACCAAAGCTATTGGTGAGCTTAGAGGTGGATAAGTAGATGTAGAACAGGTCAGCATCAACGGCAACTGCTACACCAGGGTAAAAGGACCTCTTGCTAACAGTGTTTAATCCAAAGGAAGAATGGATCTAAGAACCTAGCTTCTTCCACTAAGAGTTTACCAAGCCTAAAGCATGCTCTGGACACCGAAACTGTGGTTGAAAATATAAGAGATTTTATATTATAGAGTTGATATAAATGTAAATACATCAACTGAGCCAAAGACTTGGGAATAGGATATTCTGGTTAATAGAATTTTCAAGTTAAAAAATAAATTAAAAATTCTGATTTCAACACTTGACGAAAATAGTCTTCCAGAGTTAGAGTTGCTTTAATTGTTTTAATAAGAATAGTCCAATAAATGTGAATAAATAGTTGTTTGATGTTTAGGATATTGTATGGCATTAAAGTAATCTTTCTGCAACTCAATTATCTTAACCCATGGTCTAAGGATAGAAAAATAAATGGGACTCTGAGTTGAATGTGAATACGTGAATTAAGTCTAAGATATACCCTCAGTTTTTAACAGCTCCTTATCAAATCTTCATTTCTTGACTTTTGTTTACTTTTTTAATAAGCAAAATATATAGATGTGAGTATAAATGAGAAGTCATACTTTTCATATTCTACTTCTTTGAGGTTTTATTCCGCTGAGCTAATAATAAATGGAAATACTTAGAACTTGAACTATTCTCTGAGCAGGAATCCAAAGATGAATTAGAAGTTAGTAGAAATAATTTGAAAGAAAGGATGGTTTTTTGGCTCAAACAAATTAAACTAAAAATATTCAGTATATTCCAAAAAAAGATAACTCCTCCCAACAGAAAGGAGGCTGGTCAGAAAATAGTTATAGAAAATTCATAATGAGAAGAAAAAAGTTGGCTGTACCTCTCCCAGCTCCACTAGGGCAGAGGAAATTTAGGTCAGTGCAATGTGAGTATTATATTGCTACTTGAAAGGCTATCCCTGCTGTGGAGATGGACATATCAGACTATTCTTGTCTCACATCATTAAGCCTAAAATCATTAAACTCATTCTTTCTCTAATTCCATACTAATCAAGCAACCTTCTTTCTGATTATAATTTGGTTTCCCACATTGGCCTGCTTACAGTACAAGAATGTGCTGGCCATGCTGATGTAAGTATTCCAGTCCACAGGGGAGCTACAGATCTCCTAGATCTCCTTGCAAATTAATGAATTAGCATTCTTATCTAACATCATTTTCATGAGCTATGGAGCTCCTCTTGTGATGAGGTAATCTGGTTTGTAAGCCCAGAATACTGAGGTCCACAGATATTTTACCTTCACGGGATGACCTTTCTTTGGGGCATCTCAGGGCATAGCATTGAACCCCACTCCCTAAATTCCAACAACCCTCTTTGCTAAAGTTTCCCATTCAAAACATCTATTTGCTGTTGGTCTTGACCATCAGCCTAAAATCTCTCACAGGTAAGTTGAGTGCTCAAAAACTTCTACTACAAAAGTCCAAATGACCTCTATCTTTCATTATTACTATCTCAATACTTCACTGATGAAAGGGGAAAAAAGAAGGGATAATGTGTTTATCCTTTCTGGACACCATTTCTTACATTAGTCAGCAACCTCACACAAAACTTCAGTTCCAAACCTCCTAAAAACAAAGGGAAGGTCAGATAGGGAGGGGACATGAGAGAGACCACGTGGTAGCTTAGGGGAATGTTTGAGATCAGAGACTCTGGAATATCACTGACTGTAGTTGAATTCTGGCTTCACTACATGTGATTTCTACCAAGATACTTTTCTATGCTTTAGTTGCCACATCTGTAAAATGGGGGCATAGATAGCACCTATCTCATAGGGTTATGAGAATTAAGTTTATGTTAAATAACCACATAGTTTTTGCACATTAAAAAAAAAAAAGCCTATTGTATTTACCAAAAGTGTTAGACGAGTGGCCTGAAACTCCAGACACAAGTACTTGACCTACTCATTTTATAGACCTTGGGGGCAAATCTGCAACACTATCCTGGGCAGATGCTGTAATGCGATAGTAACTTTGAGCCTCCATTAAACCCACATTAGAAGGCTCACTTGATTATTCTCCGGGATTTCAGCTGGAGCAAGGGCAGTGTGTGTAGACAGAAGATTTACGGCTGTGAAGTATCGTTGGAATATACTCCCAGATCCACAGAGGGGCACTTTCTAACTTTGTCTTGATTCACAAACTCGAATCTACTCTTCCAGGTATAGCACGAAGAACTAGAAGGGCAAGTCACCGTGAGACTTGCTGACCTTTAAAGTTCCTTCCAGTTCTCAGATCTGGACTCTGAACCACGCCTATTCAGGAACATCCATGCAATTAACCTTCTTCCTCCCTGGCCACTGGTCCCAGAGCCCACTGACGCCTTGTGCCAATCAACAGATTCATCCACAGAATGAGAAATCGGATGGCCTGCTGTCTCTGGGGGTTATGATGTTTATTCCCGCAACTTTGCAACAAAAGTCTAAGGTTTTAGACTAGTGCTCTTTAAACATTTTATTATCTTGTGGGCAGGAAAAGCTTGAAGTAACTTTTATCTTACTCTATAGAATTTTACTGCCACTTCACTAATAGACTATATTAGAAGGGGTGAGTTTAAACAACAATAATTTTCTTAGCATTCTCTGGACTTGTCTGCATCACAGCTTGCCAGCAACCATTATTCTACAGGTCTAAAATGAAATAGATAGCCTACTTGGGCATTTTTCAGGTGATAGAGGGTAAAATAACTAAAATAGAAATGTTCTTTCTTTCCACATTACTACGTCTTGCATATGGTCTGTCAACAAAGCTGCTCCAGGTCTAGTTTTAGGTATTAAAACTTGAAGGATGTCAGTTGTACTGGATGTTTGCCAGATTCAATGTGATGCAAAGTATTTTAAAATTGTAGTGACGACGCTTGTTACAATGTGCCAACTGTCTCAACTGAGGGAAACAATTAAATTTCAGTCATATGTAGATAATTGTCTTCATGTTAACATAATTCAGACGTGTGCGCCCACCTTTACAAATTGTAATATTACTTTCGTGCAGTAAAAGGGAATGTCTTCAGGATTTGTTAATCTACAGGCAGGCTTGGAAGCCCCGCTTTAAAACTATATGCAGCAAATGCCAAAAATATTTTAATAAAGTTATTAATTCTTACTACTCAGATTTCATAAAAGCAATATGCTTGCATTCTAATGTGCCTTGATTTTATACTTGATGGACCTAAGTCATTCTATAAAATTCACAGGAAATAAACATCTTTCGAAGAGTACTAGATTGGGAGTAAGAAGGTGTTAGCTCTTCGTTCAGAGCGTCTGTGATTCTAACATCTTCCAAACCCCTGCCGAGTTCTTCTCAATTTCTAGGTCCACCAGGATGTCTTTCTTGCATAAATGGAAATGATCTCACAGATAAAATCTATCAGCAGTTCAATACTTTATAAGAAACAGTTTTTGTTTTTTGCTTCTTAAATCAGTGGCCTCTGCAAATAGCACCAGAAGGCACCTGTAGTCCCAAAATTTCTCTCTAAAGAAGTGATGAGAATTCTACCATTAAGATGGGTTCACTTGGTTAAGCACTGCTGTTCCCCCATGAAAAGTACATATCACTCACAAATGACCAAACACTACTGCTAACATCCTGGTGAGTTTATTGGTCTACTCAGCTAACATTCATTGTTTATTACATACCAAGTATTGAACTGGTAGAAAGACGACACTCTTAGCTGCTATGGACATGCCTTTCCCTGAAACATCCGGCTCATTTTACAGTTGCAGGAGCAGGATCCAGATACAAAGCTTATATGCAGACACTTACCCTGGTATAGTGACAGAGCAGGCCTTATTTATACCCAATTCATCAACTATTTTAACAACCAGCAATTCCCTGAACTTACCTTCTCATCCCCCTTGTTCATCTGTAACTAATTTGCGTGTTGCTTCGGTCCTATGTTTGGGGAGTAAACTGAAATCTATTTACCAAAATGAAGAATATCCATTCCCACTTGGTGATATATATAAAAGATTTATGTTTTGCAAATAACTTGTTTGCTTGAAAAATCAGATATATTAAAAAGGGTGAGAAGTTTTGCTTTTTGTTATCCAAGTTCAATAAATCTTTGAAGTAGAAGGCCTCTTAAGGAACTTTAAGTTCACCCCCTCATTCTAGAGGGTGCTGGAAAGCCTAGAAACTGACACCCCAGGAACTCCTATATCCTCTAACAGAAGGTCCTCTGAAATGTGAAAATATTGCCTCCTAAGATTGTCCAATCCCTAACGTTAGACAGGAAAAATATTTAAAAGTATAGATGTCAACATAATGGAATGGACTCTGTCCCTGAGTCTAGTTCATTCGGAAAGAGTCATAGTTAGAACTCCATAAATTCAGTGTTAAAACTTACAAACATATATAATGCTAATTATTCGTTTTGTTTTTTACATCTGCGTTCCACTTTGGGGACTGACTGAGATAGCTGCTTACTTTCTCCATGGATGTGGAAACCAATAACTAAAATTCTTATATTCTTTGAGGGTTTTTTTCCTACCTTAATGTCACAGATTGTTTAGCTTTCATACTAAGAAAAAAAAAACTGTGTTATTGAGATCTGGGTCCTATCTGTACCATCAATGATGTACCCTTGCTGCCTCAGTTTCCTCCTTGGTATAGAGAGTGAAAGACAATGGTCTCTAAGAGCCCTCCCACCTCAGACAACCCAGAGTTGTGATATTGACACCAAGACACCTCCTTGGTTGTCGGACACTGTCCTGGACTCCATCTCAGGGCTTACATTTATTTCTCTCAGTGTCCAAACACGAGTAATGCTTTTTGAGTTGCTTGATAGGGTCCGTTCTCTGGTATAAAAACAAGTTCAAATCCTTGTTTCCCTGCCTCAAGGCATACTATTGCCAATCCACTTTTCAAATAAAATTTGAATTTTTTGAAAGTGTGGGAAATTATTAACACTCAGTTTAAAATATTTAATTTTTTTGAGTAAAGTACGCTCTTAAAGCCTTCGCAACCTACTGAATGTGGTTCCTGAATACCTTTCCAGACTCACCTCTGGCCAATTTTCCCCTTTCTTTTCACATTCCAGGAATTTTTCAATGTTCCCAGTTCCCATTTCAGCTCTAACATGTGCTTTCTCTCTTGTTCCAAGAACGTGCTTGTCCCTGTGCTTGGCCTAGCTGACCCATATGGATCCTCGACATTTCAATTTAGATGTTGCTTCTGGAACGCATTTCCTGAATACTTCATGCCCCAGAGACAGGTCCAGGTGTCTGTCTTATGTACTCCTGTAGCGCCTTCTATTCCTTTCTCACAGCTCTTACTCTTTAATGCAAGTGTCACCTGCATTTATTTACTTTCGTTACATTTTCTGATGCAACCTTTAGTTCTCAGCGTTGGGGCCTCGCATAGGCCACCTCCAAATGCACCTCGATGGCATGTCAAATATTTTGATTTAAAATAATCAAAATTTGATTTAAAATTACTTAAGAAATGGCCAATGTAAAAGGGACACTCTGACACTCCTTTCTGTCTCCCTGAAAGCAGGAAATGAATCTCTCATGTGAAAGGTGCACTCCCTGCATCTGGAGGTAGAAGGGAACCGTTATTGCCAGAGATAGGGAATTCAGGCCTGGCAGACTGTATAAACGCACTTTGTTACTTCTTTAATTTACTTCCCTGAGCCCAAACTCTTTACATTCTTCACTAGTTGATCACCCAAAACCTAAGTTTCTTTGTCCTGTCAATTTCTCACAAATGTTTCTTTGTCTAAAAAAATATAAATCTTCCTGCTTTGGCCACTTCTTATGTCTCATTTCAAAGAGACCTCCGTGTACACAAATTAGTTTTTCTTTCTTGTTAATCTGCCTTATATTTTATTATTAGTCCAGTCACAAGAACTCAAGGTGGGTAGAGGGGGAAATTTTCCCTTTCCAGACATTAGTATAGTGAAGTATGTAGAACAGGTGCTCAGTAAATATCTGTGGCATAAATGAAGGAAGGATGGAAGGAACAGAGGTAGAAAAACACTTATAAGTCAACAGGCCAAGGGATCTCTCTCTATATATTCTGACTAGCCAAGGTGTTTCACAGCCTTCCCTAGGCGGAACTTCCTCCACTGGATCAATAGTGGTTTAGTTGACAGAGGCAAGGGCACCATCTCCAGAATGGTCTAGATCACCATCCTGGGCACCCCTTCCTAAAAACCTCTATTAAATGCTGCTTGTATTGTGCCATTCTCCTGCTCCAACACTTTCATTGTCTCCCTGTTCCCAACCATTTATAGTGTATTTTTCCCTCTGGTTGGCATAAAATATGCTTCTTGATCACAGCCCATGTAGCCCATTGAACAATTCTTTACCTCTTCAGTTGGCACCATATACATCAAACATTAGGACATTTGACTGTCACATTCTCATGTTAGTGGTTATTCCCGTTCCTCTATCTTCAGACGTGTTTATTTGTTCCATATAGGATTCTCATTCACTTTCACCAACCCCAACCCCATTCACCCTTCAAGGAGGATTGTGAACCTTTCTTAGATTGTTTTAATTGAGCAGCTTATTAGACTCACCAGTTAGCATTAAAAGAACCTCTATATCTTGGGTCTCAAACAGGTATTGCCTTTGTCCAAATTCAGCCCATGGAACTTTTTTGTTTGACCCACAAGATGCTTTTTAAAAAGTTAATTACCAACAGTAAAAAAGCAAGAGAGTTTGCACAAAAAGAAGGATTTGGGGGCCATCTCTTGAAAAACGTCAGAGCATCTGGTAACAGTGGGTGGGACCAAACTCCCACAGAGAAATAATAATTTGATGCTGAGATAACCTTTCGCCTTCAGGTGATCCGTGACCTCTTTAGTTACCACCATCCTCAAGTGGCCCTTATTGCGCATGTGTGTTAGTTGCCTAGCTCGTCAATGAGTTAGAGACCCCTAGATAGGACAGTTTGGGAGTGACATAAGAGAATTACCGACTGATTGAAGGGAAATGCTCACTAAAGAACTCCCCCACCATAAGTTTCTCTTTCCACCTATTTTTTTTCTTTTAACATTATTCAGGGGATACTAGTACTAAAAGAACTCATTGTCTCTTTCTTTACAGACCATTCACACATCCTTGGTGACCACTGAGAGAACAGGGAGGTATAGTCAGAGAGAGATTTCAAAAGGCTTCAAGCTACTGCTTAATAACATATGCTCCCTTAAAAATAAAGAAATTTGTAAAAATGCCAACTGTTGCAATTTCAATTTTCTGTTATAAATCATCTTCTCTCTTGCTTTTTTTTTGACAGCTGAAAGCTGACACACATAATTATTTCTTATTAGATATTGAATTTAAAAAGCCCAGCAGATATTGTTGAGGCTGTTTCGTGGAAGAGGGGTGGTGAAGAAAGAAGACACATAAGCAATGAAAGCTTTCCTGCATAATAGCTATATTGTCATTCTCATTGTATGACAACTATTAGTCATTAGCTTGTTACTTTTTTAGCATAGTACAGTTCTGATCTCTATGTGCACAATTTAGAGAGTACCTAGAATTTTTTCCATAATATTATTGCTGCAAATTTTACTTGTGAACACCTCCTAGTGTATTCAGCAGACAGTGAACAGGGGGCTTGGTCAAGAGACAGAGAAGGGAAAAAAGAAGCCACAAAAACCTTAGAATTGGAAGATTTAATCTATTCTCGGGGCACCCAGGATCAGGGAAATACGTGGAAAATGAGAGGTGGAAGATTCAGATGTAATATATTGAAGCATTTTCAGACTACATTAAGTCTCTGTTTTCCCAGGAGTTAGAGTTCCCTACCACAGAGATGTTTGAGATGGTGCTGGATAGCTATTAGTAGGTAACTGGGTGTTGAAGCATTAATACAGTTTAGGCTATAACTTCTCACATCACTTTTAGGCCACGCATAGGTGTGTAAGGTAATTTTTTGCCTCAAACTCTGAAAAGAAATCCATTCCTACTTATCAGTATTTTAGTAGTGGTTTACAAAAGGCAAAAGGTGTTGGGGTTATGGATTACCTTTCATTTCTTCTTCAGACTTTCTGAATTATTTAAATAAGCTTACATAATTTCTTAAACAGGAAAAAAAAAAATTTTAAAGAGAAACCCTTACTATTCCTTTGGGGTTACCTAAGGAAGCCAGCACTGCTACTTGAAATTAGAACATCACAAATAAAACTTTGAATTGCTTGGAATATCTAAATGTTGCCTAAGAAAAGATGAAGTACCTCACACAGCTTCAAAATCTAATTTAAATACCCCCGGTGTGTCCTGGTTATCTCAAAAGAACAGTGTCTCTCCTTCCAGAATTCCTTCTAGCATATTCTATAGCTACCCCATGTTTAACTACTTATGACCTGGAATTAATTGTCATCCTCTTCCGTGTGTTTATTCTGCCTACTCAACTAGACTGCAAACTTTGAAAAAGTGAGGTGTCCCATGACAGCAATTAGCAGAGCACTTAATGGACTTGGAGGTATAGGATTTAAATGCCTCTAGTGCGTACACCGTCATTTTCTAAACAAAGATAACCATGTCTTTGTCAGGTTCATTCTGGTTCATCTTTATAATATTATATATCCCATTCAATTGTGAGTAGTATCTAAATGATAGATGCATTAAAAGGCATTTGCATGGAGATTTATACAGATACATTTACATAGTGTTTTTCAAACAAGGGTTATTAGTGATAACTCATCTTTCCATAGTGTGTGTGTGTGTGTGTGTGTGTGTGTGTGTGTGTGTGTGTGTGTGTGTGTATGTGCGGGTGTGCAGGGAAATAATGGTACAACAACCCCACACAACAATCAGAGAGTCATTTGCATCAGCTTTTAAAATGAAGTACATTACTTTCTAGTTTTCTCTCACCTCTCTCAATCTGAATGACTCATTTTTGTTTAGAGTAGTGTTCTTCCTGTATAATAATGATAACTTTCTTGCCTTTCTTATTACCATTTTCACTTTCCCTGAGCACAAACAAACCAATGGGAGAAAGGGACAGAAGACGTATTTTAAGTGTATATTGGAGGTATGGGTTATTGCCATTCTGGTGAAGTGTGTATATATATATATATATATATATATATATCCCATTGTACCACTGTAGAGAAGACGCAATACAAATTTTAAAAATGTTTTATAAGTTTACGCTTGGAGGCACATTTATAGTTAAAAAGGCATTCATAAATGATACTAATTCTAGTAAAATATCTTTTTCAAAAAGGTATATTTTAAATGAAGGAGTTTTATATCAGACCAGGGTTAATGCCAATATTGACCATTTTCAGTGTGCTTCCATTTCATAATAATACCCATCTTTGGAGAAAATATTTTAAGCTAATCAACTTCGTTCAAAATTTTTATGGAGAAATCCTATAGCAGATGCTATTGCCAAGTCTCAACATTTACTGCAATGGTACGGAGACAAGGACTGACCAGTGTAGGCTACAGAAGTCTAGTATTCTTGACTCAAAGCTGGACAAATTCCATGGTGCCATTTATACTTCAGAGCTTCCCAAGGGATCAGCCTGAGGCTAGATCTCATCGGAGTCCATGTATTTGCTGCTCTTTCTCCTTCCCTAACCTGCTTCCCTCCCTCACAGATTTCTCCATGGAACACTCCTTTGACAAACTGCTTGCACACAAATCCCTGTTTCAGGCTCTTCTAAGAAATAAAACCTAAAACAGATACCCTTAAAATTAGACTAAATTAAGTAACTAAAATAAGTGCCTTGACAATAAATAACTAAATTAAGTTAGTTATGAAATAACTAAAATTAAGTGCCTTGACAATAAATCTTCCATAATAATACCCATAGTAGATAAGAATGTTTAGGATCGTCAGAATGGAGAGGTAACTGGAGTCTTCACTTTAAACCAGTGCTTCTGAACCAGGAGGAATTCGCCCAACAAGCAACATCTGGCAATGTCTGGAGAGATTTTTGGTTGTAATCAATGGGGTAGAGGAAAGGTTGCTACTAACATCCACTGCATAGAAGTCAGAGATACTGCAAAGTATTCTATAATGCACAAGACATGCCCTCACAACAAAGAATTATCAGGTCCAAAATGTCAACAGTGCTACTATTGAAAAACCCTACTATAGATCCAACATAATTGTTCATTGTGTGTATGTGTGTGTGTGAACGTGAATATGCCCATATAGCCTTCAAATCTGAAAGGAGTGTATCAACTTTTGTTTCCCTGCCTTTCCTGGATTTTTACTAAAGCCCTATAACTTAGGAGTTGAAAAAACAAAATCTACTTAGACATAGGTTGGCATACATTCAGAAAATAGAGGGAGGAGCCCCTGATGAACCAGGTCAAACCTTTCTTTTTGGGCAGATACTTTTCTTCATTGCGGTAATTGCCCGTCACCTTGCTCTGTACCTCCCAGGCCTAGCAACAGTCTTATGTGAGAAAGGGACTAACTTGTATCTTGCTTACTTTGAATCATGTACCTACAAGACAGTTATGTGTGGTGGACTTTTTTTTGCCTTGTGTTTTTTTTTATTGGCCTGGCACAATGGTGTTAGAATCTTTTGTTCTAAATGCATTTACATACCTGTGTGAATACATATGTGTATATATTTAAAAATGTACCTACTCATGCATGTGTATTTGTCATTTTCTATAAGAATTATGGATATTAATATTCTCAAGGAATTTGAATACTTATTCTCTTTTTGGAAAGAGGAAATTGAATTACATTTGAAATTCCATCTCGTGGCTCTGGAATTGATACAAATTTTGTGTACACACTTTGTAAGCCAGGGCACATGGACCGCATGCCCAAAATGCAGCAGTGGGTGTGATTTCTGCCACCATAATTCTTTTTTATGACAGTGCCCAGTCTCATTGTGTTTGAATATATCACTCAGCTCATCTTGTCTATAGGGGTGGTTTGAAAGGGCTGACTCTCTGTTGTGTTATGTCTGAATCCATCTGGCACTCCAGTGTGATGTATTTCCTTAGATTATCTGGATGTCAACTGATGGAGGTGATGCTGTTAGACCAGCAGCTAAAGGCTTCCTCATGGCTCTTTGTGGGGCCACAAAGAATCCAGGAAAGTCTTGGCTTGTGGGAAGTGGGGCACTACAGGGGTAGCTAAGGCAAACTTGATGTGCGAAAATCCAAGCTCACACAAATGTTGAAAAATGGACAGATTATAGAAAATAATTCTTCATTTTGTGGATTTCATGATAGAGTTCCTTTAAATTGAATTACCCAAGTACATTTACAATATAACTTAATTATCCAAAAAAAAAATCATACAGAACATTCCAGGAAATGGTTCTTTTCAGCACTAAAATTGTAAATCATAGACAGGGTTAGGAGAGACCTTATTGATCATATAGCTTAAAAACTAGCATTTTAGCTCTGAGGAGAAGTACTTAAAGAAGTGCAGTTCCTAATAATCCAGCTTCTTTTGACCTCATGGAAACTTTATTTTATTTATTTATTTTTTTGTGGTATGCAGGCCTCTCACTGTTGTGGCCTCTCCCGTTGTGGAGCACAGGCTCCGGACGCGCAGGCTCAGCGGCCATGGCTCACGGGCCCAGCCGCTCCGCGGCATGTGGGATCTTCCCAGACCGGGGCACGAACCCATGTCCCCTGAATCAGCAGGCGGACTCTCAACCACTGCGCCACCAGGGAAGCCCCTCATGGAAACTTTGACTTGATAGTTTCTGTTTTATAAGGGAAGTGCTCACACCTAGAGAAGCTTAGCCTGGGCTAAGGCTGACTTTTCTGCACAGACTTTCTCTTCCTTTGGAGAATTTACACAGCCATTGTTGACTCTGGAAATCACAACCCCCTAAGGACTCTTTCACAAGTCCTGAATCTGTTATTATCCTCAATGCCAAAATTATCAGTCTTTCTGGGGAGATAATCAATCAACCTGATGGTTCAATAAAGTGCTTGTTAAATTGTGTTGAACCAGGTTTGTTCACCCATCCATCCATCTGTGCTAGACTCTGGGGATACCATAGTGAAAACGTATAGAGGTTTAAGTAGACCAGATACTCTCTTGATACGCTTTTGTGGCACAGTGCTAATGCAAAGGCTGGGAACGGCCTTAGTATCCCAAAATACTTTCCTCATCTGCTCTCTGAAGCTTGAAACTCTTTAAATAGTAATGGGCATCCTTGGGAGGCAATGAGTTCTCTGGAAAACCAAGTTGTTTAAGCATTTACCTCAAATAGAGAGTGAGGACTGATTCAACTATCTGGTTAACATGCAGGTTACATTTCCATTGTCCTGAGCCTCAGTGGTGCTTGTCTGCCATGCATCCGTTCCTCCCTCTTTCTGGCAACACACAAGGTCCGCTTGGTTATGCGGGTTGGCCAGAACCCAGTCTAAGCCAGATGGAATACCTCTACCCCCTGACCGTATTTATTGACCCAAGGATAGGCTCATAATTCATGTTGTGCCAGCCAAGGCATTCCCAAGGACTTTAAAATTGGGATCTGAGATTTTATCTGAGTCTGGAGCTGCAGTGGCCCTGCTCTTTGCCAAAAGAAGGAAGCAGAACTGCAAGTTAGCCTCTGAGAGGTAGAAAGAGACTTTTTGCATGAGAATGTCTATATCTAGAAGTGATTAAAGGCCATCAAGTGGTTCAAAATACAGGTTTAGAGCCAGACTACCTGGGTTCAAATCCACAGCTCTTTACTAATTGTGAGTCTTTGAGAAAGTTACGTTTCTACTCTTTTTAGCTCAGTGTGACCGTACGTAAAATGAGGGTAACAGTATAACATCTACCTTTTAGGGCTATGGCAGATTAAAGATGGCTTCAAATTCTTTGATGCTCTTCTCATCGAGATGTAGGGTCTATGTCCCCTCCTCCTGAAACTGGGAAGACTCTGGACTGCTTTAGAATACAGCAACAGTAACTGTGCCAGTGTCCTGGCCCAGATCTTAAAAACTTTGCAGCTTCTACTTTCTTTCTTTGAGAACACTCCCTTTCATATCCCAGAGCCACCTTGTAAGAAATCCAACACTCTACAGGAGAGATCATCTGGAGATGTTCTGAAACTACACAGAGAGTATAAAAGGTCCAGCTGAGCCCAGCCTTCCAGCCATTCTCAACAAGGTGCTGTCGATGTGCATGAAACGATCTTGTGTGCTTTTGACCTGCCCAACTTTAGTAGCAAACCACCAAGTGACTTCAGCCAATGTTGTACAAAGTATAAGGTGCAAAGCCACACACTGCCTAAATTCCTGACATATAAAAATCTTGAGATACAGTGAAATGCTTGTTGTTTTTATCCAACAAGATGACCAAGATGAGCCAAACAAGTTGTTTTAAGATTAAATGAGGGGCTTTCCTGGTGGCGCAGTGGTTGAGAGTCCGCCTGCCGATGCAGGGGACATGGGTTCGTGACCCGGTCCGGGAAGATCCCACCTGCCGCGGAGCGGCTGGGCCCATGAGCCATGGCCGCTGAGCCTGCGCGTCCGGAGCCTGTGCTCCGCAACGGGAGAGGCCACAACAGTGAGAGGCCCACGTACCGCAAAAAAAAAAAAAAAAAAAAAAATTAAATGAGTTAAAATACAGTTCCATGAATAATATCTGCCAATAATAATATTTGATAAATTAATCATTATCATCGCCCTGGTTCTGGCTTCTCCAAAATTTGATCGTTCTATTACTTACTCAGTACTGAGCTGTTCTAGTAAATCCGTTAATTTCTCTGTAATCTACTTAAGGTTAGGGTATTGTCCCCTGTCTTCAAGTGGGCTCAGGCTAATACAGTGTTTAAGATCCATAAGATTCTAATTCTATGTGGATGGACCATCACGTATGTCACACACAGATAAATAATTTTCCTTTTCATCTTTGTTCTCTCTTTTAAAACCCCTAATTTTACTCTCTGCCACAAATCTGTCACTTCATAATGAAACCAAACATAAAAACAAACTCTTTATCTCTTTATCCCTAGAACTTACAAAATCACAAGTTCTGCCCCATTTGTTTCATTAGTATATAATTATTGGAGAATGCAACTGTCTGTGTTAACAAGCATGTCAATAAAGAATCCATCTTTCACATTTCTCTGTACCAAAACAATGAAAGAGAGAGCAATGAGAGAGAGAGAGAGAGAGAGAGAGAGAGGGAGAGGGAGAGAGAGGGGGAGAGAGGGAGAGGGGGGGAGAGAGAGAGAGAGAGAGAGAGAGAGAGAGAGAGAGAGAGAAAGAGAGAGAGAGAGAGAGATGGAGAGAGAGAGGGAAATTAGCTCAAGGGAGAACCAATAGTGACTGGTAAACTGCAGGTTAACTGGATTTATTGATAAGGGACAAAATTAAGGGTAATTCAGGCTGGAAGGCCAGCAGAAGATACATACACACAATCTTTCTGTGTTCATAGCCATTCAAGACCACAGAAAATGGGTATTCTTCATGATGGACACAAAAGCCCCTGGTTCTCTGCCGGGTGGGACTTCAAGCAGATGTTCATACATCTTGCAGAGAAGGTAACTCTATCATCCTCCCAATTAATCCTATTACCTACTCACTGGATCGTGAAGGCTCTTTTGTGAGAATAAGTCATTTTTAGAGGAAGAAGGGGATGTGTATTAGACATGAATAGTCTAGATAGCATCATGTTCCCATTTTTCTTTTCTAACATAGCCCTCCAGGTAGCCTTTGTGCCTAGAGGAAGATGATCTCATTCAGAGCCCCAAAGGTAGGGCTGAATGGCAGAGGGAAGGTCATACTCTAAAAACAGTGTTTCATCTAGAATTGGGCATTTACCTTGGTCCAAGAGGGCTGAAGGGAAGATCATTTACTCCATAATTATGGGAAAAAATGCTTTTCATTTCTAATTTTTGGCTGTTTGATGTGAAAGAAGAAACCAGTAGGCCAAGTTATTAAAGGAAGTCATCGTTTGGTAAGTGCAACCAGCCTGAGGATTAAGCCAATGCTGTAATTGGCAGAACAGGGAAACTGACCCCTAATAATGCTACTAAGCCATGGAACTGACATATCTGAATCCTGCTCTGATACAGGACTTATTATATTTAAAAATTCATTTCCATAACCTTTAAGGCAGTTCAAGAAGGTGTTTCTCATACTTGTAGCCAAAATCTTCCTAAATTGAGAAAGAAATGACATTTGAATACTAAGAAATCATTCCTTATTTCCTACAATTAAATTTTAATATGGGGAAGAGAAAGTAAAAGAACACATAAGGACCCAGGATGACAAAAGAAAGGACAGGTACAGGAGAATTGAAAGGTCACAGAAAGTGGAGACCAGCAGAGCTCAAAGAAAACCTTATTGAATTCACAATTTCCCCATGAGCTGGTTTAAGCAGAGCTAACTCTACACCAGAGGGTTGTCTCCTTTATTTAATAACTTTAAAAAAATCCCTGCCATTGTACTCAGAGTAGTTAAAATCATAGAGACAGAAAGTAAAATAATTGTCAGAGGTTGAGGGGAAAGGGGGAAATGGGGCGTTATTGTTTCATGGGTATTCAGTTTTACAAAATGAAAAGTGAACTGGAGATAGATGGTTGTGATGGCAACACAACATAATGAATGTATTTAATACTACTGAACTGTGCACTTAAAAACGGTTTGATGGTAAGTGCTATGAGTATTTTACCACAATAAAAAAAATTAGAAGAAAAAAATTCTTACCATGGAGTAAGCCAATAGAAATACAAAAATTAAGGTACACACTTAGCCATCTAGAAATTTTCAATATTAAAACATCACAATAATATTTAAAATTCTAATAGTTTGTTCTACTCGCATTATTTCATTTAAGCCTTAGAATAACCCTGTGGGCATGTATATATATCCCTATTTTATAGGAAGGAATCAGAGATTCAGTCTCCCATAGTCATATAATAAGCAAGTTGTGAAGCTAGGGTTTCAACCCCAGTCTGCCTGATTCTCAATCAATCCAGCCTTGTTTCTTACACTGTACTATTCTCCTTGGAGAATATGAGATTAAGATTCACTGTCCCCGACCACCTTGGGTGGATACTACAGTGATAATAGGACCCTCCCAAAGCCCCACACTCTGAATGACATCATGAGAGGGAATGATACTTTAACAGGACAAAGTTGTTCATTTGTCAGATGGTGAGAAAATGATTTAACATATGATCTGCAGTCACAGAACTGCAAGAGAGAAAATGGCTTAAATTGAGACTGAAACCATTAGCTCCAGATTCTAAGGACTTAGCACTAGAACAAAACTAGCACATTCTACTGCCTGGAAAAGGACCAGAACAAATCATTCGCTTCATGATAGTGCCCCCTCTTTTCTCAGAGCAGCAGCGGATGACACAATGTTTAATCCCACTGCCTCAGACTTGATAGTGCACTAACTATCAATGAATAAGCTCTGATGGTTGTAAATAAGACTACCCAGAAGCTGTAATAATTGCAACACAATTAGCTAAACAACCGTGGAAGTACAAGAACATGAGTTGGATAGTGAGGGACAGAGCAGGCAAAGGTACTGTGCATCATCAATAGGGGATCATTTGTGATTTTTTTTTCTTACATGGCTCCATTCACCTGTCATGCCCCAACTAAGACGCTTCTATGGCTCATCATTGTTCTAAACAGCTTAACATGCCATATATAGTTCCTTACTATCTGGCTCATGTCAAAGTTTCTGTCTATTCTTATCGTCTCCTTTTAGCATTGTATTTAGTTCTTTAAATTTATCATATTTCTTATATCTCTAAGCTTTCATTATTTCTGTTTTTATCTGGCTGGTTCTCTTTCCATCTCTTGGAATATTAATGCCTAATATGCCTTTAATTCTTATTCATTCAGATCATGAATAAGATCAAAACTCACTTCTGGATTTTCCTGTTGTTGACATTATTGAAGCCCTTTTAATATTCTATTCGTATTTAGTTTTCTTGAACTGCTCACCAGCATGGCCAATTCCTGAAGTTAGGACTATGTGTCACTCACTTTTGTATTTCCACTACCTAATTCATCATAGTCACTAAATAATTATTTGTTGGATGAATGCTGAATGGCTTTACACTGTCCTTTAAATGTACTCACCTTCTCATGAATAGCTTGGCTGTCAGGAAAGAAAGTTTTCTATGTTGGTAATAGATTAGAGCTCTTATAATTCAAGGAATATTCTTACATTAGAAATCTATGATTTAATGTGTTGTTAGTGAAAAATTAAATTGCATGCATCTTATTATTAGAGATGGCAGATGAATACATATATTTCTATTTAATCCACGTCCTAGGCCCCACAAAGATGACAAATGTTTTAAGGCACAAAACTGTGTGGAATTAAAGAATGGACAATGAGATAATAACAAGATTTTGGAAGCTGGAAGCAAACAGAAAGATATGCCAAGGATATGACTGAGCATATCTGAAAAATCTTAATTCTGTGCTTGAAGTGGGAAAGCTAAGAAGAAGCCTTATGTATGAATCCCTAAAAGGCTTAGGAAGTGGGGAAAACAGGTACCTTGGAAGTGGGGATTAACATGGGACTAATTAGACTGTCTGAAGATCTCTTAAGAAAGTAAGATCCACAGATTATCTACCCCACTGTGTACAGTCACATGGCTGACTCTCCTCAACCTGAGCTGATGACTAGGAGTGTATTCTCTAGACACACTAAAATGAATATGTCTAGATTCGGGATTCCAGAAACATTTGAGGGGAGAAATTCATTTCTTGGGGAAAAAAAAGAGAATTAAGTAAAAGTTTCACAGTGAATGTTAAATCGCCTCATTTCATTCTTCTTCTATGCGGCTCCTAGAAAGTTTCTAACAGTTTATATCCTTCAAATAGGAATACTGAAGCAGTTTTCCTCTTGGATATCTGACTAACTGGAACTAGAAGACCTAAAGATACTGACATTAGATACTGACCTAAAGATACTGACTGAATTCCCCAAAGAAAGCACCCATTCAGATACTGTTAAAGTTAGAACCACAGTGAACAATTCTAATCAAATGCATAGGGTTTCTAGTGAATTCTTTATTCTTCTCTTTAATGTGAGCAAAATCAAGGATTGCTAAACATTTAAAGCAAGCACTGAATGTGGGAAATAGAGATGGAAAGCAAATAAACACACAACCCTCCTCAACTTTAGTTTCTTTAGTTTTACGTAAAATGAATAGTTTCTATCATTAATATTCTCAAAAAGATAAGTAGATATATTGCATCTGTGAAACAAAAACAGAAAGCTACATAAAAGAACAGGCATAGACTATACATAAGCTATGGTAATAGAAAATAAATTTAAAATAATAGAACATTTAAAATATAAAGTTATAGAAATCACCTAGAGAGCAAAGCAGAAGAAAAGTGATGAAGAATGGAAGACAAATGATTCAGGAAGTACAATGTCTGAATAATAAAAGATCTAGAAAAAAAATGATAAGAGAAAATGGGGGGAGGATATCAAAGATATAATTCAGGGCTTCCCTGATGGCGCAGTGGTTGAGAGTCCGCCTGCCGATGCAGGGGACACAGGTTCGTGCCCCGGTCTGGGAAGATCCCACAGGCCGCGGAGCGGCTGGGTCCATGAGCCATGGCCGCTGAGCCTGCGTGTCCGGAACCTGTGCTCCACAACGGGAGAGACCACAACAGTGAGAGGCCCGCATACGGCAAAAAAAAAAAAAAAGATATAATTCAATTTTTTTTTTTCCAGAACTGAGAGACATGATTGTCCATAAGATAGAAACTGAAGAGCATTACTAAAAATTTGAAGACACAAGTGATATGAAGAAAGTTCTGGAAGCTTCCAGATAAGGAGGATAAAAGATTCATATAAAGAACAAATAATTCGGTCTTCCCTGGTGGCGCAGTGGTTGGGAGTCCGCCTGCCGATGCAGGGGACACGGGTTCATGCCCCGGTCTGGAAGGATCCCACGTGCTGCGGAGCGGCTGGGCCCGTGAGCCATGGCCGCTGGGCCTGCGCGTCCGGAGCCTGTGCCCCGGGACGGGAGAGGCCACGGCAGTGAGAGGCCCACGTACCACAAAAAAAAAAAAAAAAAAAAAAAAAAGAACAAATAATTCAATATAAATTAGTATAAATAATTCAATTACAAACAATTAACAATAATTCTTTCTTCTACAAATAATCATTTACAAATAATTCGAGAATAACAATAATTCTCTCTCACTAATGGCCTAGGATTTCTCCAATAATAGCAACTCCAGAAGCTAGAACACAGTAGAGAAATATTTTCAAAATTCTGAGGATTTTTTTTTCCAAATAGAATGGTATACTCGGATTGTCAAGATATTTTCAGCCATGACACACACGCACAAAATTTACCTGCCATGTTCTCTATGCCAGGAAGCTATTGGAAAATGTGTTGTATCAATATGAGAGAAATAACAAGAAAGAAAACAAAATGCAATATGGGAAATAGGGAGTTAGTAAAGAGACAGGTAAAAAATGTCCTTGTGATGATGTTGAAAAGAGTTGTACAATGACATTTACTCAGCGGGTTTAAAAGCTACTTTCCAGATTGGTTGCAGTTGGATGGGAAATACTTCTATAAGAAAATGAAATTGATAAAAAGTTTAATTTCTTTGCAGGTACTGAGAGAAGACTTCCCCAGCTGGTGAAGAATTTGGGATTGTATTAATGGTTAGTACTTAGAAAACTAAGCAAGTGAATAAGGGAGAGAAGGATGAAGAGGTTGAGCAGGAAGGGGGACTAAATTATTAATTCCAGATAAAAGAATCTCTTATAAAAGAAAGAAAAACTGATCATGTGAAATACATGTCTCAGCTGTGAACAGTGTTAACATGATAAGAATAATTTAAATAATAAATACTGACCTATTTTTCTGATACAACTATGTCATAGGAATGAGAGGCAGGGCTAAGAGGATGGTGGTGAAAAAGAGATACATTTTATCTAACAGAGTGAGAAGTCAATAAACCATTTAAACTAAAAAGAACTAGCAATATAAACTTGTTATTTAGAGATTTTGATGTAAACACCAAAATAAGCAATTTAAAAGGTTGAAGATGTTTGTCTCTGGGAAGCAGATAATGGAGGTGACAAAAGAGACCTAAGGCAGTAAAACTGGGTATTATTATTCAGATGACACTACCTGCTGTTAACAAACTCGAGAATATATAATGGCCTCCAACACAATACAAGTTTATTCTCACTCATTTAACAGTCCAAGGTGAGTGTTTCTGTATGGTGGATATGACTCTCTTCCATGAGCTCAATCAAGAAGAAGCTCCACCTTCTTCAACTTGACGTCTATCAAGGAGCATGGGGCATCTCTCAGGGGAGTTCTGAAGGAACATGCCAAGACAGAGAGCCACACCACTTCTGTCCCAACTGAATGGATAGAACTCAGTTATGTGACCACTCATAACTGCCACAGGGGTTGGGAAATGGAGCCTAGCTGTGTATCAAGAAAAAATAGGAGGACACAGATTTTGGTGAACAGTTACCATTCCTGCCATAATTTGTAAAACTATTTGATTGTTTAAATTAAGTACATGTATAGCCCATTGTTTCAATTGTGGTTTTGTTGTAAAGTGAAAAAGTAGACAGAACAGAGGGAGTTGTTAAAATTTAACAATGGTTAAATTATGTTATATTTGTCTGGCTTCTTTAATTGTAAAATTTAATTATAAAATTTTATTGATGGTACAAAATACTCCTTGTCTGGCGTCATCTTATTCCACGCTTCCTTTAGGGGAAGGTCCAAAACCCTTCCTATGAAAACAAACTGGCAGAGAAGGTGGCATTGTCCCTATCTTACAGACGAAGCAACTGGATTCTTGAGAAACTAAGTGAGCACAAAGTTAGTCATTCACTCATCCATTTCTCTGATATTTTTTAAAGCATCTACCATGGGCCATTCATCGTCTGTATGTCAGCAAACAAGCCAGACAAGCTTTCTGCTTAGACAGAACTTTAATCCTAGGGAGGCTTTCCTGTGGCAAAGTGAAGACTCTACCTCAGGTCATCTGCCTGGAAGTTTAGAAGTTCTTAAGTAATCAGCTCACGCTGGGTCCCTCCAGCAACTACACTTTACAAATATCCTGTCTCATCAACTGCACTGAAATAAACTCTCCGCAGCTATACAATCAGAGGGCTTCTCCTATTATGGAATCAACAAAAGATGCAAATTCTCTTTGGGAGAATCTCTGTGAGTCAAAATCACACCCCTTTTCTCCCTTAACAGCTTTTGACAGAGGCTTCAGACCAGTATGGAAAGAAAGATATGGGCATTCCCCTTCTAGGTTTTCACCCAGCTATGAGAGAAGCACTTGTGACAGACTCACTTTCTGGCTGCCTCGAAGACTTGCTAGGAATGCTCTCCTATTTAAGACAGACATGGGGTAGTCCAGTCTCCTGAAATGCGATGTCTGTAAGATATTTATCCAGCTGCGTGAAAATCACCAGTCATCTCTGCTTCTTTCATTTGGGAAAATACCGCCCACTGACATGCCCTATTTGCACTTGAAGGATGTGTGCCTTGTCGGTGCTAAGTTTAGTGGATATTTGTAGAATAGCTGTAAACTTGCACTGAACATGAGATCAGTTACAGGAAATATGGAGGTTCCAGAAGAGTTGTCCTCAAAGGATAACCACATAATTCACTGTCCAAATTGGGAAATTTGGCAAAGGAGAGGTGATGCTGAGAGCTGAGACCACCAGCATAAACAGCGCTCTGGACAAAAAGGAATGTGAGCATTCAAGATTGACTTCACTTTCTTTATACCTTTATGGATAAATGGATAAACAAAATGTGGTACATACGTCAATGGAATATTGTTCAATCTTAAAAAGGAAGGAAATTTTAACACATGTTACAACATGGATGAACCTTGAGAAGAGGATGATACGTGAAATAAACCAGTCACAAAAGGACAAATACTGTATGACTCCACTTATGAGCTATTCAGAGTAGTCAAATTCATAGAAACAGAACATAGAATGGTGGTTGCCAGGGGCTGAGGGGAAGAGGTAATGGGGGTTACTGTTTAATGAGTACAGAGTTTCAGTTTGGAAAGACGAAAACGTTCTAGAGATGGATAGTGGTGACGATCGCATAACATGTGAATGTCCTTAATGCTGCTGAGCTACACATTTAAGGATAGTTAAAATGGTGTATTTTAAGTTATATATATTTTACCACAAGAAGAAATGATGGGCATCACTTTCCTTATTTGGAAAATGATAAAGCATGGACCTAAGTATCCCCAGGCATAACCCATTTTGATCCCAATTAAGAGTCACTGAAGTTAGGATGTAGTTGAATCCCCCACTGCTCCCCTCTGTGTTTTAACCATTTGGGAAAAGATATGAAGAGCCCAACAGAGATTTACTCCGAGCAAAGCTGGTCAAATAACTCAGGGCAACTTTCCACATCCTTCCTCAACTTAGATTGAGCGTAGCCCCAGATTCAGTGAACAGTGGCAAGTAAAGAATCCAGAACTAAGAGAGCAGTGATCTGCTTGCTCCCCAAAAGCAAAGTCTGCTTGGTTTGCTTATCACATGAAGCAAGGCAAACCCTCTCTTCCTGAGAGTAGGAGGCTCAAGAAGCCAAGAGGAAAAAAGTCAAGGAGATCAAGAGAACAGTTGGTCCACATTGCCTGGGTTTCAGATAGTGACCCGGTCTGCCTCCTATTAATGTCTCACAGATGCCAGGTTCTCTCCAGGCTCAACGATCACACCAGAGGTCCCTACCCTCCACACCCACTGAAGAGGGAAGAATGGGATGAAAGACAGAACTGAAAATAAAGATTCCCCTCCTACCAAAACCACTTCTAACCTTTGCTTTTCCTACGACCTCTCAGTTGCACAACAAACATTTTTCTTCCTGTTAACATTTGATATTGAGAAATATTGAATTTTCTTCTTCATCTTGTGGCTCTTCATTCTCTGTGTGTGCCAGACATCACCTCCAATTCCTCCCAAGTCTGTACCCATAAGTGAGAACCATTTGGAATTCACTTTATAAAGGCAGGGATGCTTATGGCCCTTGGAACCACGTTGAGGAGTTCAGACACAGTCTCAGCCCCGAGGGCCACTTTCTGTTGTTTTACTCTGCACTGTTGAATGACTGATTCATAGATCTAGGACCTACCCCACCTCTGAGCCCAAACTTTAGAGGAAGCTCCTGAAGGCCACATATAACACTGGGTGACTGCTGAATCTTCCTTACCGGAAGGATCCACGTCATCACACCCTAGGGATTCCAGAAATGCCTATGCTCCTGGCGCCTTTATTGAGACCCTGTATGTGCCTAGGGCATGGCCAGATCCCTGTCCCAAAGGAACATATTTTTTAATAACAATCTATAGATTTTGGTGCTGCTGGTAGGGATGCTTCCTCACGGGCCCCGTGGGGCCTCAGGGAGGAAAGATTTTTCCAGAAGATTAGGAGATGAATGTGTTCTGAAAGACAGAACATAGTTAGCCTTGCCTGCAAACTGGGCGTTTTATGGCATTTGTCTGATGGATAATCACAGATAAAGACTTTGATCTTTATCCTCATGGCAGCAAGAAGAAAAAAACAGGAGCTCTGCATACTGTCTTTTATTTCTTTTCTCTGCCATTCCAGGAAAACAGAGCTCATTAAAATGCTCAGAAGAAGCTCTTCGCGTTGTATACTTAAGCATTAAATCAAGTGTCATTGTGCATTACTGCTCTGCCCTTGTCCCCCACAGATGCCCTGATAAGAAGGAGATAGGGGAAGGAGTAAGACACTCTTCTCCCTTGGCACAGGGACTAATGAAAGGGGAGGAGGAAGAATGTTGAAGAGGAGGGGAGTGGAAGAATAGAGGATTAATGCTGAGTATCAGGGAAAAGATGAAGGGGAGGCGTTACAGTGGTGGTGCAGCATGGCAGCCCCAATGAATCCACGTGCTCAGATCAGGCTTTATTCCTCAGACACAAGACTCTGAGGACTTGTGTTCTGGAGTGCCAACATCAGGAAGGCTCTTCCTACCTTTGTGATTGAACTAAGTGAACCATTCGATAATCAAATTTGAAAACTGAATCTAAACAGGCAATACAACAAAAACAAACTATCAGCAGGTAGGGAAGCAGCGGTAGAGTTCAGGGAGTATGCTGCCATGCCGTGATGCACTACACTAACCCCACCTCCTATCTAATGACGGTGAGGAGCAGTAATGTTCATTAAGGGCAGAAAGGTAACTGTCATTATAAAATGGAGACTATGCGTTAACTTTCATTGATCCTCACAAAGCAATCGGCCAAAACCACGTCCTTCAAGGTTTGAGGTAAAGCCCTGTATGCTGCAGCAGGTGTGCGTGCTGGAGCATATGTACGCGGGTGTGCCAGCGCACAGGGCCCAACCTGGGTGGGGGGCAGTAGGGTGCAGGGGTGCAAGTGTCTAATCCGGTATTGACAAAGAAACTTAAATTTAGACACGTACCATTATACCCAAAGAACGTTACATATGGAATCATCTTGTTTTAATGTTAATTTATGGAATATTTAATATGTTGAACACTTAATGCCTTAAGTCTGTGTCTTTATTTCCTCATGTTTTAATAAAAACTTAACATTGTAACGAGCCCAAGCCTCACTCGATTTTTGAAATGCCCCGTGTGTGTGTTAAACAGAGAGGGAAGGTCTTAAAGTGAAAGGAATCCTAGGTTGAAAATTCAATTGCATAGAATGTTAAGAATTGCCAGTTTCATTCACCAGGACGTTGTTTATTTCTGAATTGCAGCACAAGCCCCATAGCAATTAACTCTGTACCTGGCCACTGGAACCACAGATTCACCAAATGCAATTTGTAGCCGGAGTTAAAACTGTCGGAAAGAAAACAAACCTCTAAGGTTGTCTCAGAACCAGGTAACTCCTCTAAGATGATTTTGAATGACACATGTAAAAGAATGACCCCTAGTGGTAACAGGCCAAATCTACAGTATTTAATTAAGACTCAGCTCTGAATTAGTGGGGGCGGAAACGTATTCAGAAACGTGAAGCTTCCAGGGAAAGGGCACACACAGCTGCCCTGCTTTACCTCTTACAACTCAGCAGTCACCCCAGAGTAACTCAAAAACTCCCGCGTTTCATAGAATTAGAATTAGACCAGGGGCTTGCAGGAAACTATCTTCTAACTGTTCTCTCATACAGCAACACAGTGGACAGTATTATTTCTAGTTATCCATCCAACTTCTACCTAAAAATTCCCAGTTACTAGACACACCGTAGTGAACATTTGTTTTTTGCCTTCCTGCATAATAATAAAGAACACTTCTTCTCTGGGTAGGGATTTTCCCATGTGCCTAATTTGGGGAAAGGGGGTAGGAGGCATAGAACATTACTTCTCAATATAGAAATGGAAATTTGAAAGCTCTTTCCTCTCTCAGTTCCTTTACAGCTAGGATCTAAGCATATGAACTGAGAGTGGATGGTTGTATATTTCTGCTCAGTAATGTGAATCTAGAATGAGGGAGGCGGTGACTTATAGTGGCCAGGGGATCATGCCCAAAAGTAATGTCGTGAGGCAGAGGTGATGTCTAGCAGATGTGGTTGTGTGCAGTGCATCTAGCATACTGTGTACCATGTCCTGACCAGATTACTTTAGCCCATGCTTCAGTCCTCCCTTAATTCCACCCCTTTCCAATCCTGTTCCTCCAAACTCTCAACATCCTATGACATCCCAGTAATCTCTTCCTTTACACAATCAGGATTGGCTTCCCTTACTTGCAACCCAGAATCGTAATGGACCTCTATCTATTAGATTTTGTCACTGGTATACACTTCCTTCTTATATATTCTCATCAGACCTGGTGTTACCTTATTCTGCAATTCAATATTCCTTCGGTATAAGCTGAAATTCTTCTTAAAATGTTCACATTCCTTCTTCAAACCCTTAGTGTCTCTATATTAACACTTCTAAGAGGGATAAAAACCCATCTATAGAAACTGAATAACTAGAAGACAACTGCCTAGATAATTTAATTAACTGGGGGGGGGGGTGCTGTTGAGGCACAGGCAATAAAAACGGATCACGCTGAGGACTGTGTTAAAAATAATAAGCCGAGACCTCTGTGAGTGGAGTGTATTTCCTTAATGGACTTCTCACTTTAACCATGAGCTCCCTGGGATTTAAAGTAATGAAAAGACAAAAAAGTTAGTCTTTCTCCTAGTATGTCATGAAAATGTGTCGATCTTATGGTGCTTCCTAGCATCATGGGAGTAGGCAATGTGGTGGCCTTAGTCCAACTCAAAAGGTAGGAACTGTCTTATTATTCCCCTCCATGAAGGGACCTTCTTTAACATTCCAGTTATCTAACCGGCCACCTTCACCAACATCCTACTGACCCTTATCACCACAGAATCCCATATCTCACAGGGAAGGGCATTAGTAGAAAAGACAGAAAAGGGAAATTTTGTCTCGTTTTCTCCCATTATATGCCTCCAATATTCCTAACTTTCTTGAACGCACCAGAACTTTTAAACTGTTTGGATTCTTCTGGACACTTATATTAGCTTGGAGAAAGTTGCCTTCCCCAAATCAACAGTAGTTCTAAGTATTTCCACATGAAAATAAGACTGGACTGGTGTTATATAAGCCTTCCATAGAAAACAGAATACAAATAATGCATAGAATTATAATTATATTTCACGTAAAAAAAAAAAAAAAGATCCAAAAATCATCCTGGAAATGTAGGTGGTTAGAGTACGTGCCTTACCCCAAGAGGGATTTCAAGCCAGGAGAAAAGCAGGTTCTAACCAGCTAACAATCCTTAGTCCTACAAGATGGATACTCAGCATGGCTCATTTCAATACAATTTGCCTCTCTTTCTTTTACCTCATTAAAATAGTCCATATTTCGATTCAGAGTGATACATATTTAGTTCTCATTATACAAAGAGAACTTTCATTCTGAAAATCAACAATATCTAGAGTTGTCAGAGAAAAACTGTTTTGTGCACTGAGTACATAGTACCCCAAGAAAATGAACTTGATCGTAAGTTTGATGATGTTTTACGGCAATAACAGGTTAAACAGAAAGTAAACATAAGCTTAAGCTATTTGCATGCATCTTCGGATTCCCAGTACTTTCATGTATTCCCTTTTCCAACTCTATAAACAGGAAATGAACAGCCTCCAAACATCTCCCTTTGAACAGGCAGCGTATTACCTGCTTTAAAATGCAATGTTTATTGGTGATAACCATGGATCTGCTATAAATCCACAACTCATTTAAACAAAGCTTTTAGAAGCAGTCAATTGTCTTACTGAACAAATATGACCAAATGCTTTTGTAGCCAGGCCTTACCCCTGCACATGCATCAGAAACACAAAACACTGTGCTGCACTGAAAACTTTACAAGAAATTAGAATCAGATTGAGTTGTTTGGAAGAAAAGTTACCAAAAACCTCAAGTGGCCTCATAAGGATAAAAACATACTAGAAATATTAATAGCAAGATATTTGCAAGGAATCAAAGTATCAATCTACAGAAAACAAAAGGGAGACAGAGTAAACATAAATGGTCCCTTAGCTGCCAGCTTGTATCCTCCACTGCAGTGCTTCTAACACACACATAGATACATGTTGAATAATCATGACCCAACATATACATACACACACACACCCCCCTTAACCCTACTTCAGGTAATGCATTGATATTTCTACATTCTTTTCTGACTTTTGTTATTTTTGAGGAATAATTTATACACAGCAAAAAGCATAGATTTTCAGTGTACAGTTGGATCTGTCATAGGTAGTCATCACCCAAATCAAGATACAGACATTTCCAACACTGGCCTCGTGCACCTTTTTGGTCAGCCTTCTCTCCCACCAAGGAAACTACTATTCTGATTTCTTTCACAAGAGTCATGCCTGTTCATGAACTCTATATAAATGGAAGCATATGTATGTACTCATTTGTGTTACCCAATGCATTCCACTAGATTCATTTTACAGCTCACTAATGGCTTCCAACCTACAGTTTGGGAAAAAAAATGCTGTAATGCCTGCTATAAACTAGTGTGCATTCATTTGGCTTAGGACTTTTTTTTTTTTTTTAAAAAAGCAAATTTTCAGGCCTCTCCCACAGAGATTCAGATTAAAATGTAGATTATTGGGCCCTACTCCAGACCAACTAAACCACATGCATTTTCATGTGGTTCTGATGCAGGTTGTTCAAGGCCTACATTCTAATATTGTTTATAGCCAGGTTTCTCAATCACTCTAACCAATGCTTTCACAATGTCACCACCTCTATCCTAGCTAAGAAAATACAATGGCTCCTCGTTTACTGCCTACTGAATCAAGCATAAGTACCTTCACCTGACACATAAAGCCCTCCATCAAAGGGTTTTGCTTTCCTGGTTGATACACCTTCCTGTTACCCAGCAACAAGAACCTCCATGACCATCAGTCTCCTCAGTGACCCCCACCGCTCATCCATCCCCTCACTGCAGAATTTAATGCTAATTTTCCCTGCATTCCAGAACCTATCAGTGATCTTCAGATTGAATAACAACTTCAGATTAGTATTCCTCGGAAACTGTTTTGGTGATAGGTGGGTCTGTGAGTAATAGCCATGTTGGTAAGGCATCAGAGCTTCCTTCAGGCTGGCTGATGGACTGTTAATTCTCCTCCACAAAATTGTGCTCTGTGCTATTTCTCTGTTACAGAGAGCATCCTTTGGCTCTACCACCTTGTTAGAACGTTGGTGCTCTGTGGTCTCCTGTGTATATTCGGAAAGAGATGGGTCTCCTTTCTCCTTGTGCTTTCTTACTCTGCAAATAGGAGAACAGCCCCTTGAGGTATGACTGAACAAAAAGCTGCAGAAATGTATCAGTAAAGGCAGGAAAGAAGGGGGTAAACTAAAGAGAGGAACCTGGGGAAGATGAAGGCAAACTTCAGTTTATAGCCCTTATGCTCTAGTCCCTCCTCTCGGACCCATAGGAAGCACTGTATAGATGAATACTGATACCAGAGTTCAAAGAACGCTTTCAATTATATTCATTCATTCAACATGTATTTTTAAGTTTCTACTGTGTCTCCGGAACTTCTGTAGGTACTGAAAACACAGCCACTAGAGAGACAAAGTCCCTATCCTCAAGGAACTTGGCATTCTAAGGGGATTATACAGACAGTAAATCTATATATATATATCTATATATCTATATCTATATCTATATATATAAAGCAACCGATAGTTAAGCAGGGTAAGATGTGGGGGGAAAGTATGCACTATTAACAAATTGTAATAAAGGAAGTTCTCAATAAAGGTAATATTTTAACAGATTTAAAAGGGGTACTAGAGTGAGCTACCCAGCTATATAGAGAAGAGAAGTTCAGGCAGATAAAAGGAGGAATTGCAAAGGCCCTCAGGTGGAAGCCTTCTTAGTGTGTCTGATGAACACCAAGGAAGCTGTTGTGGGTGAGATCAGAAAAAAAACCCAGGTATTAGAACACAAAATGCCTTGTGGGCCACTGTAAGAACTTTTGCATTTACTCTGAGCCAAATAAGAATGAAATGGAGGGTTTGAACTGAGGCACACATGATCTATTTTGTATTTTCATTGATATGCTCTTGCTACTATGTTGAGAGTAGACTAAAGGGGAATAAAGGAGTAATCAAGAGACGCTGTTATAATAAACCAAGTAAACAATGATGGTAAATTGCACCAGGGTGGTAAGATTAAAGGGGCTAAGGAAGAATAGAATTATGAATACATTCTGAACATGGCAATGACAAGATTTGTTAAATTGTGAGATGTAAGAAAAGGAGGATAGTCTAGGATAACTCGAAGGTGCTTGGCCTGAGTGACATGAGAGGTGGGTTGCTGTTTACTAACACTGCTGGGGCAGCAGACTGGAGGAGAGTCTGGGAAGTCTTTGTGAATAGGCTAAGTGTGAGATGCCTTTCAGACATCTAAGTGGCGATACCCAGAAGGCAGCGTATACAAAAGTGTGGAGTTCATGAGGTATGTTCAGATTAAAGATATATCTTGGATTTGTAAATTTATAGGTGGTGTATATAGACATGACATGGGATAGTTATACAAAGAGAAGGAATGATGTCTAAGGAATGAGCTCTGGAGTATTCCCAGTATATGGCTGTCAAAAAGATGCAGAGGAACCATTACAGGAGATGGAAAAGAAATGTCCAAGTATAGACAAGGAGAAACAGTAGGAACTGGTGTTCCAGATGCCAAGTGAAAAGAGCATTTTAACAAGGAGCATGTTATTGACAACATTAAATGCTCCTATAGATCAATAAGATGAGGGCTGAGAATTCATAATTAAATTTAGGAGAATAGAATTCATTGTATTTTAACAAGGGTGAGTTCCGTGAGTATGTAAATACTCATAGAAATGGGTTGAGCAGAGAATTGGAGGAGATAACTTGAAGACAAAAAGTATAAATAACTCTCTCAAGGAGAATTGACATAAAGGAGTAGAGAAATAGTGGAGTGGTTGAACTAGCTGAACAAGTAAGTAGGAACAAGATACACACACATATCTCTCATCTTTAAACATAGATATATAGTATGCTTGTGAGCTCAGAAAATAATCCAGTTGAGGGAGAAAAAACTAAAAATGCAGGAGATAAAGAGAGGAGAAGAAGAAGAAAGAATTCCTCACATGGTGTACTTAAGAGGTGACAGGAAATGGGATCGGAATGACAGGGCAGGTGCTGGCCTTTGGAGCACAGAGAACTCACAGAACCAGGAAGGAAAAGTGAGCACATGGACACTGACGATGCACATATGGTGGGAAGACCTACAGAAGTTTTCTTCTACTGCTTCTATTTTCTCCATGAAAAAGAAATTGAGGTCATCAAACGAGATTGAGGATGAGGAAGGAGGCATTGGAGGGGCAAAAAGAGAAGATGTAAGTCCTCTAAGAGAATGGCAGTGTCAAAGGACAAGGGAAATGCAGTAGGATTTCTAGGCAGCACTGAGGGCCCACATGAGTAGAGTCACATGTATTAAATGTAAGTGATCGGCACCATCAGGCAACCCCATGTGAGTTCATCTTCATTTTCTCCATCTTGCAGGTGAAATAGGCCCAAGGAGACAGTCCGAGTTGCCAGAGAGCATATAATCAGCATCAGAGATATTCCACGTCCTAGTTCACTGCCCTCTGCCCATGTGCCATTTTGTTTAGTCTTCAGTTTCACATGTGTTGGTTTTGCTTCTCTAAGTAGATTTAAAACTCTTCCAGGATAGTAGCGTGTCTCCTAGGCCATTTGAGGCTTTTTACAAGACCCCACCACTATAAATGACGTAACATTTTTGATTCCATCACTTATGTCTTTAACAAGTTTTTATTTTCTGACTATACATATTGTGGCAGATGGAAAACCTCACTAGAGCTTGTTCCTTCAGAGAATGCTATCAAGTAACTACTCCCTAATTATGCTGAAAATCAATCTAGGAAAAGGACAATCAATATAACAAAAGGACAACATGAGTAATCACTCTTCCCCCATCGCTAAGAATTTCTCGAGAGGTAGGAGATTCTAGGTGAGAGTTCCCTTTGCTTTAGACAGGAATAACAGTGGAATTTTATTTTATTAAATTTATAAAATATTAGAGCTGGACTTTAAAACTCCCTCATGTGGAAATAGGTCCAAAAGGTTTGAGAGACGTTGTTAGTTGTCACAGATAGTAAATAGCATTGGAACCCATGTCTGTTATTCTAAGTCTATTCTTTTCCTACCATGTTGAAGAGATGTACCAAAAACTAAAGATGTTCACCCTCTGTCCCTTTAGGTAGTCGGACTGCTTAGTTCTCTTTCTCAGCCCCGGGCTTGAAGGGGTAGATTAAGATAACACATTTCTGAACTCTCACAAGAGGAAACATTTAACTTTGGTGCACTGAATCTCAACAACTGAACTCTAAAGAAGCTGTTCCCAATGGATGGTCCTTCAGCTCCTCCAGATTTCAGATGTGTTAGACTCTCATAATATTAATAGTGTTCTAGCTTTTTTCCATTGCGAATAAATCATTTATTCATGGGAATGAATAAAAGCCAGACAAAAACCTCACTGGTGTCTCCAGAGAAAATCATAATGGATCCGTCTGTTCAATCTGACTGTGTTTATTTTGAGGTTGATCAAAATATATTTTAAAAGCACCTAATTCAAGTCACTGGACTAAAAATGGGAATGTACAAGAATGAGTTTCCTTATACTCCAGTGGCTAAAAGCAATGGGTTTTGGAGTAAACAGAGTGGGGGTTGAGTCTCTGCCATCATTCACTCGTTCCATGAGTAACTGTCCTGGAAGAACAATGGAGTTTACTCCTCTGAGCTAAGCTTCATAATCTGTGAAATTAATGTAATAATATTGGGCTTCTGCTTTCTGGTCTGGCATGTAAAGAGCTTAGAAGTCTTCATTCATCCAAACAACAAGTAACAAGTTAAACAAATTGAAAAACAAACAACTCTCCTTAGTTTTGTCAGAGAAAGAAGGTCACAGGGCAAATCACTGCCCCCAAAATTACAGAGACAGATGGGCAGATAGAGAGATTCACAATTTACCAGAGCAGAAACCTCCTTGGAAACCAGTATGAGAGTAGGAAAACCTGAATTCTCATGAACAAATTGCTGAAGGCTCAATGTTGACAAACCTGAGAGGGAAAAATTCCAGGGGACCCAGTCATGGGTGGGCTTACACTTTGGGGAATTTTACATCCAGAAGGTTTACCAGCCCCTCACAGTAAATTACGGAGGAACATCACCTCATGTTTCCAGAAGGGGGAGGGGGAAAGGAACAATTCTGAAATACACCACAACATTCTGTTCGTAAAAAGGTCTGCCCTCGGAAAAAACGGTTTTACCAGAGCCTAACCTGCAAGAGTTATTTCAGAGCCTAAACGACCTGAGAGAAGGGAAATACCCAACTCCAGTCCACTCTAGCCTTCCATGTGGGGAAAGGGAAACAAAATTCCAGCCCCCTTCAGCCATCCCGCTCCACCTAAGTGTTGGTGCAGGTACTGAGAAGCACAGATGGAGTCCACAGTCCATGGGTGCCAAAAACTGATACCAAATCATAGGACTGTAGCAGACTTCCCCTCCTCCTATACCGTATCATTACATTACCAAAAGCCTATGTACCGCAGTTCCTTTTACCCAGTGCATCACACTCACCTTTCAACAAAAAATACGAGACATGCTAAAAGACAAAAACCACGGTTTGCAGAGACTGAACAAGCATTAGAACCAGAGTCAAATGGCAGGAATATTTGAATAATCAGACCAGGATTTTTTTTTTTAAAACTATGATTAGTACACTAAGGGATTTAAAGGAGTAAGTGGACAGCGTGAAAGAGCAAACAGATAACATAAGCAGAGAGAGGGCAACTCTAAGAAAGAATCAAAAACAAATGCTGGAGATCAAAAACGCTAATAGAAGTGAATAATGCCTTTGATGGGCTCATTAGTAGCTGGACATGGCTTTTCTCAATACAGAAAATAAACAAAACCAAAAACTGTTTTTTCTTAAAGATCTGTAAAATCAATAAGCCTTTAGCCAGGCAAAGACAAAAGAGATGACACAAATTATTAATATCAGAAATGAAAGAAGGGATTACTGCAAACTCCATGGATATTAAAAGGAAAATAAAGGAATATTATGAAAAACTCTGTGCCTAAAATATTGATAACCTAGATGAAATGGACCAATGCTTTGAGAGACATATCTCTCAACACACACAAGAAATGGCCAATTTGAATAGGCCTATAGCTATTAAAGAATCAATAATTAATAACCTTCCAAAACAGAAAGCACCAGGCCTACATGGGTTCACTGTGAATTCTATGAAGCATTTAAGGAAGAAATTATGCCAAATCTCTACAACTCCTTCCCAAAGATAAAATCAGAGGGAATACTTAACTCATTTTATGAAGCTAACATCACCCTCATATCAAAAATGAACAGAGACATTTACAAGAAAAGAAAACTACAGATAAATATCTCACACAGACATTGACGCAAAAATTCTCATCAAAATATTATCAAATTGAATCCAACAATGTATACAAAGAATCATGCACTACAATCAAGTGGAATTTATCCCAGATATGCAGGGCTGGTTCAACATTCAAAAATGGATTAATGTAATCCATTAATTAATCCTAAAGAAGAAAAATGATATTGTCATTTAAATAGATGTAGAAAGAGCATTTGACAAAATCCAATACCCATGTATGATAAAAATGGTCAGCAAGTTAGGAATAGAGGGGAACTTCCTCCACCTGATAAGGAATATCTACAGAAAAACCTACAGCTAACATCATACCTAATTGTAAGAAACTAGAAGCTCTCTTGCTAAGATCAGGAATAAAGCAAGGATGTCCCCTCTCACCACTGCTTTTCAACATTGTACAGAAAGTCCTAACTAATACAATAAGACAGGAAGAAGAAATTAAAAGTATACCAATTGGGAAGGAAGAAATAAAACTGGCTTTGTTTGTAGAGATGATATAATCATCTATTTGGAAAATCTGAAAGAACTGACCAAAAAAACTATTGGAACTAGTAAGTGAACATAACAAGTTTGCAAAATACAATGTTAATATACAAAAGTCAATTACTTTCCTATTTACCAGCAATGAACAAGTGAAGTTTGAAATTGAAAACAAAATTCCGTTTACATTAGCATCCCCCCAAATGGAATAGTTTGGTATTAATCTAACAAAATATGCACAAGATCTATATGAGGAAAACTATAAAACTCTGACAAAAGATGCCAAAGAAAAATTAAATAGAGAGAGATTTCATGTTCATTGATAGGAAGACTCAATATTGTCAAGATGTCAGTTCTTCACAATTTGACCTATAGATTCAATGCAATTCCAATCAAAATCTAAGTAAGTTATCTCATGGATATTGACAAAGTGATTCCAAAGTTTATTTGCAGAAGAGAAAGACCCAGAATAACCAACTCACTACTGAGTGAGAACAAAGCTGGAGGACTGATACTATTCAACTTCAAGACATGCTATAAAGCTACAATAATCAAGACAGTGTGTTACTGGTCAAAGAATAGACAGTTAGATCAATGGAACAGATAGGCCAGAAATAGACCAACGTAATCAATTGATCTTTGACAAAGGAACAAAGGCAATACAGTGGAGCAAGTCTAGTCTTCAACAAATGGTACTGAAACAACTGGTCTGTTATGTACTGATTTGATATGATTTCAAATCTACTTGTTTATCACAAAGACAAAAACAATGTTGTTTATAGAAGTGAAGTTGTGTTGATCAAGAATTAAGTAAGCTCTGTCAGGATGTCATCATCTCATCTCTTGCTGTTGATAAGTTCTTTGCAGTTCAGCTACTAAGGTACCCCACTGGGGGTGTATAAATAAGAATACATGGAGAAGAAACTATGGCAAGGAGACATTTAGAATGTAAATACTGAGAGTTTCTGAAGAATATCCGAGAGTTTGGGTCTGGGCAAAAGCTCCCCTTTGCTGGTTTGGCTCTTCTAAGATCCTGAGGCACTTGCTCCTGCCTGGCCAGGCTACTACTGGTTGGCAATAGTGTTAAATCATGCAGTGGTCTAAGAAGAGAAGGGCCATATGTTTCTGCCCTGGTGAGGCATTCCTCATAGGCGGTGACACAAGCCATGCAACAGTACCTGGAGTGATAACGCTGAGAGCAGCCAAGCCTGCCTGTCAATACCAGCAACTTGGTACCCTCGCAACAAGGGACTTTCCTTTTGCTCTGGTGGCTGAAAGTCAGCTCTGGGTTGGTTAAGCCAGCTCACCTGAGAAACCAACCTTGTATAAAAGGTACATCAACTTAATTTGGACTTTGTTTCTGTCATCTCCCCTTGCCTAGAACAATAGTGTAATTAATATATCATTTGTTTGGAGTATGTTATTTCTTTATTGGCTTATTAAGAGACATTACCCTGCATGCTATCAGGTTGTTAAATTCCCGCGGTGAACCTCTGTTAAATAAAATATTGGTAAAGACAACCTCAGTCTCTAAGGATAATTCGTCACTCCTGGAACAAAACACTGGACATCCACATGTAAAATACGAATTTAGACACAGACCTCACCTCCTTTACAAAATGTACTCAAAATCACTCATAGACCTAAATCTAAAATGAAAAACTATAAAACTCCTAGAAAATAATACAGGAGAAAACCACAATAACCTTGGGTATGGTGACAACTTTTTTAGATACAACACCAAGGCAAGATCCATGAAAGAAGTAACTGATAAGCTGCATTTCATTAAAATTAAAAACTTCTGCTCTGTGAAAGACAGTTCAAGAGAATGAGAAGATAAGCCACAGATTGAGACAAAATATTTGCAAAAGACACGTCTAATAAAGGACTGTTATCCAAAATATAGAAAGAACTCTTCAAGCTCAACAATAAGAAAACAAGCAACCAGATTAAAAAATAGGCCAAAGGCCTCAACAGAAACTTCAACAAAGAAGATATAAAGATGATAAGTAAACATGTTAAAAGATGTTCGACATCATATATAATTAGAGGATTGAAAATTAAAGCAATGAGTTAACGCTACACACCTATTAGAATAGCCAAAGACTTAAGCACTGACAATATACTAAATGCTGGTGGTGACGTGGAGCAAAAGGAACTCTCATCCATTGCTGGTAGGACTACAAAATGGTGCAACCACTTTGGAAGACACTCTAAGAGTTTCTAACAAAACTAAACATATTACTGTCATACAATCCAGCAATCACACTTCTTGGTATTTACCTAAATGATTTGAAAACTTATGTCCACACAAAAACCTGCACAAGTATGTTTCTAATATCTTTATTAATAATTGGCAACATTTGGAAGAAATCAAGATATCCTTTAGTAGATAAGTGGATAAATAAACTATGGTACACTAAGACAGTGGAACATTCTTCAGTGCTAAATAGAAATGAGCTATCAGGGGCTTCCCTGGTGGCGCAGTGGTTGAGAATCTGCCTGCTAATGTAGGGGACACGGGTTCGAGCCTTGGTCTGGGAGGATCCCACATGCCGCGGAGCAACTAGGCCCATGAGCCACAACTACTGAGCCTGCGCGTCTGGAGCCTGTGCTCTGCAACAAGAGAGGCCGCGATAGTGAGAGGCCCGTGCACCACGGTGAAGAGTGGCCCCCGCTCGTCGCAACTAGAGAAAGCCCTCGCACAGAAACGAAGACCCAACACAGCAAAAATAAATAAGTTAATAAACTCCTACCCCCAACATCTTAAAAAAAAAAAAAAGATAGGAAACCTACATCCTATCTTCAAAAAAAACAAACAAACAAACAAAAAGAAATGAGCTGTCAAGCCATGAAAAGACATGGAGGACCCTTAAGTGAATATTACAAAGTGAAACAACCCACGCAGTCTAAAAATGCTACATACCGTATGGTTCAAACTAGAAGACATTCTGAAAAGCACAAAATTATGACAATAGTAAAAAGATCAGTGTTTGGCAGTCATTAGGGGGGAGAGATGAAAAGACAGTGAGTGCACAGAGGATTTTTAGGGCAGTGAAACTCTTCTGTACAATTGTACAATGGGGGCTTCCCTGGTGGCGCAGTGGTTAAGAATCCACCTACCAATGCAAGGGACATGGGTTTGATCCCTGGTCCGGGAAGATCCCACATGCCGCGGAGCAACTAAGTCCGTGTGCCACGACTACTGAGCCTGCGCTCTAGAACCCGAGAGTCATAACTACTGAGCCAGCAAGCCACAACTACTGAAGCCGGTGCGCCTAGAGCCCGTGCTCTGCAACAAGAGAAGCCACCGCGATAAGAAGCCTGTGCATCACAACGAAGAGTAGCCCCTGCTCGCCGCAACTAGAGAAAGCCTGCATGCAGCAACAAAGACCCAATGCAGCCAAAAAATAAATAAATTAATTAATTAATTAAATTTTAAAAAATAGTACAATGGTAGATACGTATCATTACACTTTTGTCAAAATCCATAGAATGCACCATACCAAGATTGAACCAGCATGTAAAGTATGAACTTTGGATGATAACTGGTTCTAGAATTCCTGCTCTATAATCTCCACTATGCTAGAAGATCTCATTTCCAATTATTTAATCTCTAACACCTCAACTAGACCACATATTCCGTGGGGGCAGCAGCCCTGTCTTGCTCACAGCTGAACACCCATCTCCTTGCATAGTATGGCCAAAATAAAGTTTGTTAAATAAGCATATGGAAAATATCAGGCACATGAAATAAGGGCACTATCAGATGGTATATATATATATATATATATATATATATATATATATATATATATATATATATGTTTTTAGCTCTTAGCTTTTCTTTAATTTATATTTTTACATCTTTATTGGCATATAATTGCTTTACATTGTTCTGTTTCTGCTGTATAACAAAGTGAATCAGCTATATGTATACATATATTCCCATATACCCTCCCTCTTGCGTCTCCCTCCCACCCTCCCTATCCCACCCCTCTAGGTGGTCACAAAGCACCGAGCTGATCTCCCTATGCAATGCGGCTGCTTCCCACTAGCTATCTATTTTACATTTGGCAGTGTATATGTGTCCATGCCACTCTCTCACTTTGTCACAGCTTACCCTTCCCCCTCCCTGTGTCCTCAAGTCCATTCTCTATGTCTGCGTCTTTATTCCTGTCCTGCCCCTAGGTTCTTCAGGCCGAGGAAAAGGAGTGGTTTACCATGGCATTTCAGTCAATCTGTCATGACACATTCTCAGGGCTATCGTGGTGGTAATCGTGGGGCTGTTACCAGGCTGTGGCCCTGGAAAGGCAAAAGGCTGCCACTCTTAGGGAGATGTCTTCATCCTTTGTGACAAGTAGTGAGGCATCTGAGGTGAACTGTGAGGCTGATGCGGTTCTGGAGAAGCAATGTGAATTCTTGGAGGCCACATAGTTGGAGGAAAGGTACACAGGCTAGAACAAAAGTAGAAGCCACCGAAGAAGGGACACCAGTCAGGGGAAGAGCTCAGGCCTCTTAGAGGCAGGATGCCTAGGGTGGCGTTCTATTAATTCAGCCAAGTCACTGTATGTTCCTAGGCTCCTTTTCCTATCTAATAAGTGAGAGGATTCATTAAGCAACACCACTGAACTTGACAAAGGAAGATGCACTACATGACAATGAAATAAGGAGTCCAATTTTTTTAATGTATACAGACTCACAAGAACTTAAGAAACAACAAAATGTCTGTTGTTCCTTTCAAAATAGTCCTCTTATGAAGGCATGTTACTTATTCTAAAGATGCTGTTATTTCTCAAGTCCTGTCCAGACATCTTCTTGGAGAATTGCCAGAAAAACAAACGCAGCTTATTAAAAAAATTTTTTTTCTTAATGATTTACAACAGTGGTTCTTAACCTGGGGCACTTTTGTTCCAGCCCTCACCCTTCACCCCCCAGAACCCGGGGACCAGTGGTTGTCCCAACGGGAGTGGGGACAGGAGAGATGCTATTGACATCTGTGAGTAGAGATCAGAGATGCCACTAACCATCCTACAACGCACAAGACAACTCCCTACAATAAAGAACTAACCAATCCAAAATATCAATAGTGCCAAGGTTAAACTTTGATTTATACTGATTTTCTTCAGTGGAAAATTTGGCTGATTTTGGAGAACTATCTAAAGGTCATTGAAGCTAAGTCTGATGATTTAGGTGGTTCATCAAGCAGGAAAATACCATTTCTGGACTGAAACAAGGGATGATCACAGAGTAATAAGACCGATTGTCTTACACAACAATTTCCAACATGGCACCCAAAACAAAGGTTTCAATCAATATTGACATTCATTTATTAAATCCTCCATCCATTAAATACTTATTAAGCATTTAATATGTGCTAGGAGTGAAGTAGCAAAACAAAGTTCCTATGCTGAAGGAACTCACTCTGGAAGCATATAGGGCAATATACTAGGGCTGTCTAGAACAGCACACCTCTTTAACCCTTTCACTATCCTGTCTATTGTGAAGATTACATGAATTAATGGACATAAAATATTTACAACAGTTACCTGGCACATAGTAAGCACTCAATATCTACTAAATATTAGCTATTAATATTAAAAATGCAATAACCATAGATGGTTTTCTAAATAGATTCTTTTGAGGAATAAATATTCTCTAGAATCATACCCCTGGGCATCCTTACAAATGCTCATATTACCAATTGTGCATGTCCTATGTTCGGGAAATATAATTGTATCTTCATTGATAATGGTTATGTCAGAAAAAAGAAATCAAGCATTTTGTAGATATTTTTCTAGCATTTCTCATCTGGAGGCACTATGCAGATTAGGGTCCTAAATAGAAAATAATATAGTTAACACTCTCTGCCCTCAACTGGGCAGAGACTTTTAATAATCTTGGAGAGATAAACCTTAAGACAATGAGCAAAGCCAGGGAAGATAAACCAGGGAAAATGAGCAAAGCCAATAAATAGCAAAGAGGTTCAAAAGAGTGGAGGATTCTTGTAGGGTAAGAGGAATACCTCCAAAGAAACAGTAGTGAGAGAAATCAGAGTGCAAGGGAGAGAGACACTTTGACCCTCCATTTTTCTCATCCATAAAGGTCTCAGGAAAACACAAAGGTATTACACCAAATGACTACAAAGAAGGTGACAGGAAATTGTGCAGTAAGAAAATGCTGAAATGGAATGTCAGAAAGGGAGAGAAAAGGAAATGCCTGAGCAGGTTGAAGGTTAAGAACGTTAGCCTCGCTGCTGATTCTTAGATTATCTTAGACTGAGTAGACAGTATCACAAGTGCCTCCTAGAAAATCTCTTCAGTAGTAAGCAGAAGAAGGGCTAGGAATGGTGGTATGTCAATCAATCTCTGCATACCAAACTCCACTTGAAATGCACAAAGGGGTTCATTATTTAAAAGAATTTTGCGATAAATTCATATGAAAGGCAAGTAAGGGATTTTTGGTATTGTCTCAGCTTAACCATCTTCCAACTGTGGGACTTGGAGCAAGTCATTTCAACCCACTGAAACGCATAAGGACTCTGCATTCTAGATGAGGCTCTTTTCTCGTCTTTTCCCAAAAGGCTGTAGGAAACCTCAGATGAGTTAAAGTATGTGATAGCACCTTGTAAACTGTAAAGTGATTAGCAACTTCAGTTTCTAAAAGACATTTAATTTGCATCTAACACATTGTCTTAGAATGGGACTGCTTTCTATTTAGTTGAATCACTGTTTTCTAGGTTAAGAACAGTTTGAATTTGGACATAATCATATGATTTAACCTAATTCTTTCAGCCTTCTCTGAACTTGAAATGGTATCACTGAAGTAAAACTTGGAGCAAAAAATTCAAGACCTAAACACTGTGAGCCAGTTTCCTCAACTTGAAAACACAGGGGAAATGATGCCAGAACAATTGACTCTATAGAATTTTGATACAATGGAATGGGCTAATGGATGGGAAGATATTTTCAAGTAAATACTATTATGCTATTGATAGATATGGAAGCAATGTTAATTTTTTTCTTCCTCTAGCTCTGAATTTAAACTGAACTTGTTGTTTACATGGGGGAGGCACATTTTGGCAAGAATTAAGTTGGCTTAGATAGAACCTCTTCCCATCCCCGACCACACATGCAGGATTATCCAGGGTGTGTTTCAGGGATTCAGTCACTCCATTCCCAAAATAACTTTGTATTAAATCTTTATGAAAAGCAAATAAAAAGTTGGAGACTGTCCCAGCTTAACCGTTTCCAGAGTATGTGAAAACAGAGACAAAAATCTTCCAGTTACCTACCATGGACTGTACAATAATAAGATTCTAGTGATGACAGGACCCTTATCTAAATAAAACCTGTATGTTTATGCTTTGAGGTTTCCAGAAAGTAAGGAACATAAATAGTGATTATTCTTAATAGTGTTCTAGTAAACCCGTTCCAGACTGTTTGGTCCCTAGCAGGAATTGCCTGATGAAAAGGATGAACCTACGATGGTTCTAACAGCCCAGCAAACTAATTGCTTTATAAGTGCTTTAACACAGTTTCGGGAGGCAATGGAAACAGATGAGCCATCAAAGGGAAAAGCAGGACTTTCTTTGTCAAGCTCTCTGCCCATAGGCTGCCTGGAGGCTCAGTGTCGCAATGAAATTACACTTCCATCTAAGGAGGAGAAGTAGTCAATTTCCAGAAACAAACTAAGTAACAAAATCCACCCAAACTTTGCTACATTTTTTTGTCTTAGTAACTCCAAGATAACAAGTGTGCCCCAAACAGCATGTCTGGTTCTTCTAATAGATTCTTCTTGATAATGATGAATTTCAGCATTTAGTCTTTTGTCTCAAGTATCTGTGTGTCTGTGTATGAATCTGTTTGATGGAAAAAAAAAGTCTTTCATCTAAAACTGCCAAATACCATGAACTGAAATGAAGGAAAAGATATCAATTCAAGCCAAAGCCCAAATTTTTCATGGAGAGAGGGAACAATAATTAACCACCTCAAAGTATTACGAAGAGGATAATCACAACAATCGGAACAATAAAAGAGCCCTTGATATTCTGCAGAGACTTCAAAATCCATTCCTTTTCTCCTTCACTCAGTCAACCAACGAATTGCCTCTTTTGTTCCAGACACGATCTTAAGTTCTGGGGTGCAGTGGTGGTAAACACTTTGAACTAGGTAAATGTTCCCTGGAAGCTTACATTCTAGATAGAAGAGGTTAGAGAGTTGGAGGCAACACATGAATGATGAACACATAAGAAAATATCAGAATGACAACTGCAGTGATGAAACTAAACAGGCTAGTATGAGTTGATCCTTTATCCCAAGCCTGTGAGACAGCTTGAGTCACTGGGATTCCTCCTAGTACAAGGTTCACAACATATCCTGACTTAGGCAAGATCAACTGGCCAGGAATCTCTGAATCAGGGATTGGCTCCTACTCCAAACCTCTGCTCTCTAGGTCATGCTGCCTTTTAGAGGTATCTTAATTTTTACACATGCACATGAGCAGACATGTGTACACTCTGAAGTCCACAGCCTTATGGGGTCAGCATGACATTACCAGTGAAACTCAGGGCTGCAATTTATCAAGAAAGGATTGAAGACTCTAGCATTAGATGTAGCCAAGTTTGAATTCTGGCTTCTCCAATTCCTGTCTGCGTGAACTTGGAACTCTCTAAACCTCAGTTTCCCTACCTGTTAATAATAAGCCATAGATCATAGGTTTTTGAAGGGGGTTGAAAAAAAGATTTTATTCTTGTTTTTAAATACTACCTAGAACAATATTGTAGGATTGGCTGAATAAGCGAAATCCTGCAGGGTAGAAAGCAGAAGGTTGTAATCTGCAAAGTGTATTTTATATTACCCATGATCTGAAAGTCAATGAAATTTTCCTAAGAAACAAGGCAGGTATTAAAAATCCAATGTTACCCCCTGATATGTTGGAATGTTAGTTGATAACTTCATTTGTGGGAAATTTGTAAACTCCCTCCTTCTTTTAACAACCTTAGGGTCAAATTATGACATAAAAATAATTTTGTCTTTAAGAATTGAAGATTATTATAATTGTCACCTGAAGCTACAATTGAAAAAAAAAAAGCCAAACGAAGACTGACACACTAAAATATCTATCAGTCATACAAAATATTTGTGAATAATAACAATCTTGTTTGGGGGAAATTTTATAGACCCCAAATCAGATTAAAGGTGAGGTTACCTACATCTAAAGAATAATAAACTAAATTCATCAAGCTTCCAGCAGAGTAGACAGCATGCTCCCAAGGAGATGTGAAGAAATGAAATTCACCTTTACTGCACAAATGTCTACACACTGAGTATTTTTTTCAACTTTCATGTGTCCATAATCTGCTGAGTTTCTAAAAGCAGTTTATACATGGCTTAATGTTTTTAATGTTCTTTGTGGTGGACCAGTAATTTATTTTAATTTATATATTTTAGATTCATTAATTAAAGGATGCTAGTTATAGGACTCAATTTACAAGGTTGTTTTAAAGTTTTAAAAAGATAATTTAATTCACTTAGCATAGGACCTGGAATACAATATGCACTCAATAAATCTTAGATGTAATTATAATTATCATGCCTCCCCAGAAGTTTAGTTCATAAAATCATAAAATGAAATTGAAGTTAAAAGTTGCATGAGACTCGAATCAAGATGGCAGAGTAGGAGGATACAGAACTCACCTCCCCCCATAAACACCTCAAAAATACATCTACACATGGAAAAATTCTCACTGAAAACTGCAAACTAGCAAAAAGACTCCCATATAAACACAGCTATAAGAAAGATACACGCAGAATTGGGTAGGAGGGGAATAGAAGGAATCAGGTCAGGACCTGTGCCTCTGGGCACAGGAAAAGAGGCAAAGAGAGATTACAGGGGTGGAGACCCTCTCTGGAGAGTGAGTGGTTTGAGTAACTTATTGGGTGCCCCAGCCCTGGGGTCCGACAGTGGGAAGATGAGCCCCCTTGGCTGCTTGAAGGGCTGGTGAGACTGCAGGAGGGCTGTGGGAAGCTGGACGCTGCTCCTGAGGACTGCATGAATGCTCGCCAGCTTCCAAAGCAGGGCAGAAAGGGTCGATTGAAACCACTATGTGACCGGCTGACTGGTTTCCTGCAACTGCCCCGATGGACACCCCAGACTGAGCTGAGTGAATGCTCCAGCACTGTTGGCCTCACATCACAGCTCCATACTGGAATGTGAGTGGCCACAACTGAGGAAGAGTCTAGGCTGTGAGACGATGTAGCAGCTAAAACCCTAAGTGGCAAATGATAAGAGAGGTCTGAGCCATTACTGGCAATTGCACAGGTGGCCCATCAGAGGCAGTCTGGATCTCTAATGGTGGCCAGGCCTGACCCTCACCAAATACCTACATCTGGGGCTGAGGGTGCTGGTGCTAGGAGGGAGAAGAACACACACTCATAAAGGGAACTGGGCCAGCTGGGACCCAAACTTCAGGGCTTCTGTTCCAGACACTTGGGACCTGACCCAACCCCAAGGGCAATGACGGCCACTGAGTGGAGAGGAGGCCTCGCCTCACACCTGGCTCTGGCCCTAGCACCTCCTTCTCCAGCCCTACCTCCTACCAAGGTGATAGCTGCCAGCACATCCTAAGGAAAAATGTGAATTGTGTTCCTCGCAAATCCAGCTCTCCCAACAAAGCCATTGGGCATAGACAGAGTGTATAGGGATGCTCCAATACAAGGACACCCCTCCAAGACCACCATAAGTAACTATTTCACCTAATTTCATAGAGCTAGAGAAAGATAAGCAAAATGAAAAGACAGAGGAATTTGTCTCAGTTTAAAGAGTAAGAGAAAAACTCTGAAAAAAACCCAACTAATGAAGGAGAAATAAAGAACATCTCAGACAAGCAAAAACTAAAAGTTCATCAACACTAAAACCCTAAAAGAAATGCCAAAGGGTATTCTCTAAGTGGAAAATAGAAGGCTATAACAAGAAGTAAGTATCTTTAATAAGGGAACAATTACACAAGACAATAAAGGCTTAGGATCAATCACTTAAATAAGCTCGCACAAAGATTAAAAGACAAAAGAAAATTGTAAAATCAAGTATAAATGCAATAATCAGTAAAAGGATAAACATGAAGAGTTAAGTATGACATCAGAAACACATAGTATGGGGGAAGGAATTAAAAAATGTAGATGTCTTAGAATATGTTTGAACTTACAGGACTACCAGTTTAAAACAAGTAGATACAGTTATAGGTCAACATTTATGAATGTCATGGTAACCACAAATCAAAAACCTACAATAAATGCACAAAATAAGGGAGAAAGGAACTCAAGTAAACCACTAAAGAAAGTCATCAAACTACAAGGGAACAAACTAAAAAGAAAAGAACAGGAAGACCTACAAAAACAACTGGAAAACAAGTAATTAAATGGCAAAAAGTACATAACTATCAATAATTAGTTTAAATGTTAATGGAATAAATGCTCCAATCACTAGAAGTCAAATTGAATTTGTAATGTAAAAATAAACTCTCAGCATACAAAAGTCCAGGAATGGATAGCTTCACAAGTGAATTTTACCAAGCATTCAGAGAAGAGTTAACACCTATCCTTCTCAAACTTTCCAAAACGTTTAGAAAAAGGAACACTTCCAATATCATTCTATGAGGCCACCATCACCATGATAACAAAATCAGACAAAGATAATACAAAAAGAGAAAATTACAGGGCAATATCACTAATGAACGTAGATGCAAAAATCCTCAACAAAATACTAGCAAACCAACTCCAACAATAGAGTAAGAGGATCATACACCATGATCAAGTGGGATTTATCCGAGGGATGCAAAAGTTTTTCAATATCCATAAATCAAACGTGATACACCATATTAACAAATCAAAGAATAAAAATCATACAATCATCTCAATAGATGCAGAAAAAACTTTTGATAAGATTCAACACCAATTTATAATTAAAAAATCTCCAGAAACTGGGCATAGAAGGAACATACCTCAACATAATAAAGGCCATATGTGACAAACCCACGGCTAACATCATACTCAATGGTGAAAAGTCGAAAGCATTCCCTCTAAGATCAGGAACAGGACAAGGATGCCCACTATTGCTACTTTTACTTGGCATAGTTTTGGAAGTCCTAGCCACAGCCGTCAGAGAAGAAAAACAAGTAAAAGGAATCCAAACTAAAAAGGAAGAAGTAAAACTTTCACTGTTTGCAGATGACATGACACTATACATAGAAAATCCCAAAAATGCTGCCAGAAAACTACTAGATCTCATCAATGATTTCAGTAAAGTTGCAGGATACAAAATAAATATGCAGAAATCTGTTGCATTTCTATATACTAACAAACTATCAGAAAGAGAAATGTAAGGAAACAATCCCATTTACCACTGCATCAAAAAGAATAAAATACCTAGGAATAAACCTAAGGAGGCAAAAGACCTGTACTCCAAACACTATAAGACACTGATGAAAGAAACTGAAGATGACACAAACAGATGGAAAGATACACAGAGTTCTTGGATTGAAAGAATCAATATTGTTAAAATGATCATATTACCCAAGGCAATCTACAGATTCAGCACAATCCCTATCACATTACCAATGGAATTTTTCACAGAACTAGAGAAAAATTTTTTTAAAAATTTGTATGGAAACACGAAAGACCCAGAATAGCCAAAACAATCTTGAGAAAGAAGAACAGAGCTGGAGGAATCACACTCCCTGACTTCAGACTATACTACAAAGTGACAGTAATCAAAACAGCATAGTACTGGCACAAAAACAGACACACAGATCAATGGAACAGGATAGAGTGCCCAAAAATAAACCCATTCACTTACAGTCAATTAATTTACAACAAAGAAGGCAAGAATATACAATGGATAAAGACAGTCTCTTCAATAAGTGGTGCTGGGGAAACTGGACAGCTACATGTAAGAAAAGAGATTAGAGCCTCATTGTTTCTGTATTTCCTCACACCATAGACAAAAATAAACTCAAAATGGATTAAAGACCAAAATGTAAGGCCAGACACTATAAAACTCTTAGAGGAAAACATAGGCAGAACACTCTTTGACATAAATCACGGCAAGATCTTTTTTGATCTACCTCCTAGAGTAATGAAAATAAAAATAAACAAATGGGATCTAATTAAACTTAAAAGCTTTTGCACAGCAAAGGAAACCATAAACAAAACAAAAAGACAACCCTCAAAATGGGAGAAAATATTTGCAAATGAAGCAATTGACAAGGGATTAATTTCCAAGATATACAAACAGCTCATGCAGCTCAATATTTAAAAAAAAAACCCATTCAAAAAATGGGTGGAAGGGCCTTCCCTGGTGGTCCAGTGGAAAAGAATCTGCCTTCCAATGTAGGGGATGTGGGTTTGATCCCTGGTTGGGGAACTAAGATCCCACATGCCACGGGGCAACTGAGCCCACGTGCCACAACTAGTAAGTTTGTGTACCTCAACTAGAAAGCCCACATGCCACAACTATAGAACCCACACACTCTGGAGCCCGTGTGCCACAACTAGAGAGAAATCCATGTGCCACAGCTAGAGAGAAGCCCACACGTCGCAACGAAGGATCCCGCGTGCTGCAAGTAAGACCCGACATAGCCAAAAAACATAAATAAAATAAATAAATAAATGGGTGGAATATATAGACATTTGTCCAAAGAAGACATACAGAGGGCCAAAAAGCACATGAAAAGATGCTCAACATCACTAATTTTTAGAGAAATGCAAATCAAAACTACAGTGAGGTATCACCTCATACGAGTCAGAATGGCTGTCATCAAAAAATATACAAACAATAAATGCTGGAGGGGGTGTGGGAACCCTCCTATACTGTTGGTGGCAATGTAAGCTGGTACAACTGCTATGGAGAACAGTATGGAGGTTCCTTATAAAACTAAAAATAGAACTAGCATATGACCCAGCAAACCCACTCCTGGGCATATATCTGGAGAAAACCATAATTCAAAAAGATACATGCACCCCAATGTTCATTGCAGCACTATTTACTATAGCCAAGACGTGGAAGCAACATAAATGTCCATCGACAGAGGAATGGATAAAGAAGATGTGGTACGTATATATATAATGGAATATTACTCAGCCATACAAAAGGAACAAAATAATGCCATTTGCAGCAACATGGATGACCTAGAGATTTTCATACTGAGTGAAGTCAGAAAGACAAATATCATATGATATTGCTTATATGTGGAAGCTAAAAAATGGGTACAAATGAACTTATTTACAAAACCGAAATAGAGCTACAGATGTAGAAGACAAACTTATGGTTACCAGGGGTTAAGGTGTGGAGGGATAAATTGGGAGATTGGGATTGACATATACACACTACTATATATAAAACAGATAACTAATAAGAACCTACTGTATAGCACAGGGAACTCTACTCAATACTCTGTAATGGCCTATATGGGAAAAGAATCTAAAAAAAGAGCAGACATATGTATATGTATAACTGATTCACTTTGCTGTATACCTGAAACTAATGCAACATTGTAAATCAACTGTACCTCAATAAAAATTTAAAAATAACGTGGTGCTGGGGAAACTGGACAGCTACATGTAAAACAATGAGATTAGAGCCTCATTGTTTCTCACACCATAGAAAAAATAAACTCAAAGTGGATTCAAGACATAAGTGTAAGACCAGAAATCACAGGCAGGGTACTCTTTGACATAAATCACAGCAAAATCATTTTTGGATCTGTCTCCTAAAGCGAAGGGATTAAAAAGCAAAAATAAACAAATGGGACCTAATTAAACTTAAAAACATTTGCACTGCAAAGGAAACCATCAACAAACCAAAAAGACAACCTACTAAATGGGAGAAAATATTTGCAAATGATATGACAAATAGCGGTTAACATCCAAAATTTATCAACAGCTCATACAACTCAATATCAAAAAAACAAACAACCCAATCCTAAAATGGGCAGATCTGAATAGACATTTTTTCCAAAGAAGATACACAGATGGTCAACTGGCTAACTTTTAGAGAAATGAAAATCAAAACCGCAATGTGATATTACCTCTCACATGTCAAATAGTTATCATCAAAAAGTCTACAAATAACAAATGTTGGAGAGGATGTCAAGAACAGGGAAACCTAGTACACTGTTGGTGCAACTGTAAACTGGCGCAGCCCTGTTAAAAACAGTGCGGTGGTTACACAGAAAAATAAAATTGGAACCACCATATGATCCAGTAATTCCACCGCTGGGTATATATCCAAAGAAAGCAAAAACATTAATTTGTAGAAATCACTGCACCCTAATGTTCATGGCAGCATTATTTATTATAGCCAAGATATAGAAGAAACCTAAGTTCCCATCAACAGATGAATGGATAAAGAAGATGTGGTATATGTGATGGAATATTACTCAGCTGTAGAAAAGAATGAAATTCTGTTATGTGAAACAACATGGATGGACCTAGAAAGTATTATGCTTAGTGAAAGAAGTCAGAGCAAGAAAGACAAATACTCTATGTTATCACTTAAATGTCTAATCTGAAAAATAAAATAAATTATATATAACAAAACAGAAACACACTCACAGACACAGAGAATACACTAGTGGTTACCAGTGGGGAGAAAGGGGGTGGGGCAAAATAGGGGTATGGGATTAAGAGATACAAACTACTATGTATAAAATAAGTAACAAAGATACATTGTACAGCACAGGGAAATATAGCCCATTATTTTGCAATAACCTTAAATGGAGTATAACTTATAAAAATATTGAATCACTGTGCTGTACACCTGAAACTAATAAAATACTGTAAATAAACTATACCTTAATTTTAAAAAAAGAACAAAAAAGAGGATAATATAGATAAAAATAAATTTATCAAAAGAAATGTAACATGTTACCCTAAAAATTACGACACATTCCTGAGAGAAATGAAAAATCTAAATAAATAGAGATAATCTAATTAAAATAAATGAAAGTTGCATGCAAAGTAATTCAGCTATACATATACATGTATCTATTCTTTTTCAAATTCTTTTCCCAATTAGGTTATTAGAGAATACTGTAACTTTGCTGTACACCTGAAACTAACACAACATTGTTAATCAACTATGTTCCAATATAAAATAAAAATTTGAAAGTTGCATGAAAGCAGAAATTAATTTGCTCCTAGATTTTAGAACCTTCTTTGCCCAATGTCTGTGAAGTACTGAGAGGGAATCTGTTTCTATTTACAGTAATTTTTGGTATAACATTTACTTAAAAAACAAATCACTTTCCCAACCTCACTGACAAACACAGAATAAATATTTAAGAAATATTCATTTGGCAAAAGGGGCTCAATTATCAGCTTGTCTGGGGCTGTGTATTTTGGGCCCGCTTTGTTTATACAGGATGCATTGCTGCAACATTCAACATTTTGCCCATTTTAAGTGATGCTGCCTCTCCCAGTCCCCCTATTCCTAAATACATGGTATTGCTTCCAATTGTGTGTCTGGTGATTATCAGGATGCCTGTTACAGCAATTATTTCTGTATCTGTCTGGATTCCTGAGCTCAAGGAGTATCTACTAGAGAAATGGAGACAAACCTCGTGCATGTCTGCAACCTCCATAGGATGTAGCACTGTTCTTTCCACACTGGAGGGCTGAATGAATGTGTGACACATGCACAGTTTTCTCTCCAGGGAGTGAACAGAGTGATGAGAAATTATGTGGAAGCTTAAAGTGCTTTTTAGATACCCTTACCATGCCCTTTTATTGATTCAAAGGCATATGAATTATTTTTTCTTCATTGAGTCCACAGAGTCTGGAGACATTTCCTGTATTTTACAGTAACATTTCTAACTTACGAATACAAATGTAGGTTTCTGGATGGTGACACAGTAGCTGAATTGTGAAAAAACTTGAATTCAACAAGGCTTTTTTCCCTGAACTGTATTGAACAGGGACCTTGAACAGATTTCCCCTTTTCTGTGAGCATTAAGCCAAAGGAACATCTTCCATTAGTTGATTCTGCTGATTGTTGTGTGTATTGCTAAGAAGCAGGCTGAGACGTTAGCTGAGTGTTTCTTTTAGCTGTGTTTCTTTTGTTCTGTTTTGCCTTTCTGTTTATTCTATTTAGCAATGTGATTCCTACTAACGGTATTACTGGATGCAAATCAGCTTTGATTGAAAACACTTGCTGACACACGTTTGCCTATATACGCTCATTTGCTGTAAATTCCTTCCTCAGATGGGAGAGAAGGGAGGAATGCATTCTTGGTTAATCCCAACCCTAGTATCTTCCCGATTTAACAGCAAGTTAATGACTGCTGTGGGAGCAGAACTGGGGTGAGGGGGAGTTCTATTTTCAGCAACTTCAAAATGCACAGCATAATGACCTGCTTTACCATGTCCCTAGGCCTTGAACCTGCCCACCTCCCAGAGCATGCAGGGCCATTCCATGCACCACATTCCTCAAAAACTGCAAACAGAATGCAGGTTGGTTTTAGCAACCTATTAGCAGTTGTTAGGGCAAAGCCAGCTTTTCTTCTCAGCCTACACACTCTGTACCTCTAGAATCATTTTTAATCAATTACATTTTACCTTAAACTTTGAAATGTTGCCACTAAACCACCCTGTGGAGTCAGAATCTGAGGGGTTTACATCATGAATGTTAGCCAGAAATCGATGTCCTGTCCAGATACTGTCAACCCTATTAATACCTGCTAGCATCGTATAAATTGTAGTTAATGACTTGTCTAATCCGTATACTTTTGCCACATATTCTACTCTAAATTGTTGCCCGGGCAGCATTTTCTCTTGTCATCAGAGGGATGTCAGCGATATAAAACTTCCCAATCCAGTAGGATACCCACACACACACATCCTCATTGTACACAGAGCTTGGCCACCACCATCTAAATCAGTTTGGATTTATAGTTTTTCGTTAAGAGTCAGTAAACAAGCTACTAGGTCCACGCGAGTTTCTTATGGCAAAAGCTCACTGTTGCCATTCATCATTGCCACCAGAGAACCAGAAACTCCATTTGTTTCCTCTGCTGCTGACAAATGTAATTTATACGCTTTAAACACCTAATTATTTTCTGTGATGCAGGATTAAATCTGAACACTTCTTGCTGGAGAGGTGAAAGGGATAGTTTGTATCTTGGAAATCTGGAGTCTCCAAATTCTGTGTTTCAGATTCTCAGGTGGGAGGAGATAATGGTGATGAAATTGCAAGTTCAGGACAATATGAAAGGAGGGCAAAAAATAATATTACTATACAACCAGTAATGCCCACCCCCCACCCCGCACCCCCCGCCCCGGGGGGAATCATTTACTGCCGGTTCTCATTCCAGATCCCCTCATACCTTTCCTGGGCATCCATCGCCTGGCTTCTGTGTTGCTCTGAGTCCTATTTCTAGTTCCTTTTCGGAGGAGGACTGCTTCACCTGCCAGCACAGAGAGCTAGAAGTGCCTGGAAGTTTGTTTTCTTATTCCCTCCCCCAAGCACTTCCTAGCCAGTGACTAATCAGTACAAGGGAATGAAAACCCATCTCTCTTGCCTTGATGAACTCAGGATAAACTCAGGTGTAATTCACACCCCAGAGTTCCTCCATAAGATACACCTGAGGCTGCTGCCTTGCCTGACGTCACTTCCTTGCTTGGCTTCTTCCCTTTCCTTGTCTTTGTTTCTCCACTCATTTACTGGTTTTCCCAGGGAGCACTTCTTTAATGAATATCTTGACTATCAATCATAGTCTCAGAATCTGCTTCTGGGCCACCTGCACTAAAACATCTACCAATCAACCCCATTATGGGGAAAGTACCAGTGGGACATTGAAAAGGAATGTTGGAAACAACTATTACTGTCCAAGAAGACAATCAGCAATGATAATAAACACAATCTGCGCTTATCCTATTTAAAATCACAAATAGGGCTTCCCTGGTGGCGCAGTGGTTGAGAGTCCGCCTGCCGATGCAGGGGACGCGGGTTCATGCCCTGGTCTGGGAAGATCCCACATGCCGCGGAGCAGCTGGGCCCGTGAGCCATGGCCACTAAGCCTGCGTGTCCGGAGCCTGTGCTCCGCAACGGGAGAGGCCACAACAGTGAGAGGCCCGCATACCGCAAAAAAAAAAAAGAATCACAAATAGGCCAATTCTCTCCCAGAAAAAGTCTACTTGGTATGTGAAAGCTTCCTGGAGAACCACAGGTTCTTCCTGGAGAACCACAGGTGGTATCATAGTATCAAGTGGGTCTACACCACTTCATACCTGGGTTGTTGCCTAAGTGGGCTAGCTATCTCAATATTGCTCCAACAGTAATAGTCACCACCCAATTTCCTATAGCATCAAGTGCAAGCATGACTTCCTGGCCTTGAAGATTTCCTGATCTTTCCTTACATCCCACCCATATAATTTTGATTTCTACATGATTCAGCGTGCATCCTCTGTGCCCCAATCTGTTCTGACTCCTTATCATTCCCTGAATGTTTCAGTCTCACTACAGTCTCAGTACCTTTGTGCACATTCTTTGCCTACCTAGAATGCACTCCCTCCTACCAGCCATTAATCTATGATAATTTTGATCCTCAACTCTTACCTTGAATTCTTCTTCTAGCATATATACATCTCCTCCTTTCTTATTGGCAAAGCCTCCTTTGCCAATCTCTTGTCTCCAAGGTTGTAAACTCTGTGAAAGTATGAAATACTCATCTCATCTTTTTGTCTTGTATAAGGTGACTAGCATAGATGTTGAGTACACTTCTCGACTAACACAGGGATAACACTAGATAGTCATAAGTACTTAAGAGTACATTTATATCTATAAGAGTTATTTATAAACATATATTAAATGCTATAAATACTTATATTTGCATAAAATGATTATGGACATAGGATAGAACAAAAGATTACGCTATTTTTCAGAATTGAAATCTAAAGATCATGAGAATTAAGTGACTTTGCCAAGGCACACAGCTAGTAGGAGATAAACTAGGGCTATGTGGTCCTGGGGTCTGAATCTGATTCCACTGAATTTTTTACTACTCCCCTTTGTCCTGAACCTGAAGCCTAAATTCTCTCCTCTCTCATTCATAACTTTAGGATAAGCACTGTGTTCTGTTGGTTCTCTATAAAGTGCACATGCCCCTGGGCTGGGTAACACACTGAGCTACCTACATTTAAGATGTTTAGTTTGTGCGTCTGTCATTCTTCTATAATATGAGGGGCACAGATTCATATGGGAGCCCTTAAATACTAATTCAAGGAAATAGGGAAATGAGAGCAGGGAGGAGACAATACAGTGATGTCAGATTACAAAGCCCTGAGTTTTGGTATTTTCTGAAATTGAGCTAATCTGGAATCACAAGAAAACTGCAGTAAGCGTTTCCAAATTAACTAACACCAGAAATCCATGCAACATGTCTGGGAGAAAAAACTCACATTATACAACTACTTACCAATAAACTTGACAGACAGGCACAGTAGTTTTATAATGTAAGGTTTTCCTCCCCAAAATATAGCATGGGTTTCTGGTGTTACTTAATTGGGAAACACTTTACTTCAGTTTTCTTTTGATTCCACATTAGTTCAATTTTAGAAAACCAAGTTAGGAATGATGGTAATTTAAGATGTCAGGCCACTGGGGAATTTAGTAGAGATCAAGAAATGGACTCAAACAACATCAAATACTTCTTTTATTTTCCCCACCTCTTAAACTGCAGGCAATGAAAGTCTAGCTAAATCCCTTTGCTGATCACTTGAACTTAAAACTGGAAAGGTATAGGTGAAACTTGCCATAAGCCTTAACAAAGAGGTTATATTTATCTACAAACAAATTGAGAGCAAGGAACTTGATAAAATTCATCATTCAAATACATTTTTCACTGTGTTTACATTGATAATACCTATTTCCAAGTTTTAAGGGTGCATTGCTGTACCATGAAAAGTTTTAATCCTGTTTGGGTTGGATAACTTCACCATGTCTTTAATTTTCTTGTTTGGAAAGTGGAGAAAATCATATATGATTATTTCCTTCTCTTGATTTTACTGAGACAGGCCAGTCTTTTAAAAGATTCATTTTAAGCAATAAAATATTGCCATAACTTAAAGATAATAAAAAAAATCAAGGAATTGTGGTATGCTCTGATAGTTTTGGATAACAGCTACTATTTAAATACTAATTTCCCCCACTAGATTTTCTCTATCTTTATATTGTTGTGGTGAAATATATTTCTCGTGTAGGAGATTGAAGTATACGCTTGCTTTTTATGTGAGGAGAAGCAATTAAGGATTTCATATTATTTTACAAAGGCTGTATTTTGTCATTCTGAAAATACACAGAGATATGTTGTGAACTCATCACATCATTTTAAATGACGGCAACTATCTGTAACTTGTTTTGGGGAATCTGAACAATGTTTTAAAATGTGTAATGTGCTCTTTGGTGAAATGAATTGATGACTGCAGTTACTCTAGTGCTATGGTGATGATCACAGGGTAAGCTACTAACTAACACATTGCACCAGTTATGGAGGTCTAAAGATGTTCAAAATATATCAATCCCAGCTTTAAAATTCAAAGAGTCAATATTTCTTGAGCATCTGCTATATGCCAGTTTTTAGGATTCATCCCGTTTGATCTCTGCAACAACTCTCTGAAGTAACTGTGGTGACTATCTCTATTTTACCTAGGAGGAAATGAGGCCCAAAAAAATAAAGTTATTACTTGTCTAAAATGGCATTGCTTGCAAGGGACTGAGTGAGAATTCAAATTAGACAGTATGACACTACAGAGCCCTCATTCCTAACCATTGTCTGCCACAGCCTCTCATGAGCAGCCATATTTTAGGGGTCAGATGTTTTACATATGGGATTATGTTATACAAAACATTTATCCAGGCACTCTTAAGTCTTCTTTAGGAGAGAGCAAACTCAAAATAGCAGGATTGGACAGAAAGGATCTGCTACCTAGAATGTTAGGAAGTGGGTATGACATATGGAGAAGGGAAGAATAAACAGCATACAAGTATCTCATGGCCAGTTCCTTACCTGGAATAAGGGAAGTCAGTTTGATGTGTACATGAGACAAACTTTCCAGAAAATAATGAACCAAAAAGCAGAAGATTTGCTGACAATTGGGTGAGTTCCTTATTCTTGCCTTAATAAGTTCAATAATGATATCTGAGGACTTTTCAAATGCTTAAGCATTCTCTTCTGGGCATGTCCTTTTCATTATCATTAAATGTAGGCATAGCAGAGATAGATGTTTTTGAACTGGGCCCTGAAAGTTATTAATAAAGTCCACCAAAAAGGGTTACTTGTTTGTTTTATCATTTACTCTTTACTTAGAGCAGGAAAATTTTTGTCGAAGGTGAGTGTTTCGGGACTTCCCTCGTGGCATAGTGTTTAAGAATCCATCTGCCAATGCAGGGGACACGGAATCGAGCCCTGGTCCAGGAAGATCCCACATGCCGCGGAGCAGCTAAGCCCGTATGCCACAACGACTGAGCCCACATGCCTAGAGCCCATGCTCTGCAACAAGAGAAGCCACCGCAATGAGAAGCCTGCGCACCACGATCAAGAGTAGCTCCCGCTGCTGCAACTAGAGAAAGCCCGCGCAGCAACGAAGACCCAACGTAGCCAAAAAAAAAAACCATAAATAAAGTTAGATGAGGTCTGGATTTAAGTTGCATTGTATTTGGAATCACCTGAATACTGTATGGATACTGCTACTTTGAAACATAGAAGAGGTACTTTGATAATTTAAGAACAAATATGCCTTGCAGTAAGGTGGGGAGAGAGCTAGATGACTTCTGGATGTATAGAGATTGATGTGATTTTGTTTCGCATCTCAGTTCAGGGTGGCAGTGTAGACCCAGAGGGCTGCACAAAGGAAAGACCACTTTATTGAACATTTTTTTTGGCAGGCTGAATAATGCCCCCCACCAAATATGTCCACAACCTATCCTTGGAACCTGTGGACATTACCCAACTGGGTAAAAGGAACTTTGCTGATGTGATCGAGTTGAGGATCTTGCGATGGGGAGATCATCCTTGATTATCCAGGTGAGTCCAGAGTAATCATCACAGAACAGAAGGAGTCAGATTCAGAGGAGAAGGGTATGTAATGACGGAAGCAGAGATTAAAGTGATACATTTTGAGATGGAAGTAGGGGCCACGAGCCAAGGAATACTTCTAGCTGGTCACTAGATGCCAAAGAAGGCAAGAAAATGGATTCTCCCTTCAAACTCTAGAAGGAGCCAGTCCTGCTTGACACCTTGATTTTAGCCCAGTGAAACTGACTTTGGATTTCTGACCTCCAGAACCATAAGGGTATAAATCTGTGTCATTTTTAATCCACTAAGTTTTGGTAATTTGTTACAGCAGCAATAGAAAATACATCCAATGTTCAAGGGGCTGCCCTGTCCTTACTCTTTGCCAGCCGCTTTGCCCCTCTGACCACCTTTTCACCAGCTCCTTAAATTCAGGCCTATTAAATCGGCCTCCCCTACTTCCGGCTCACAGTGATCTCCCCCACGCTAAAACTTCCCAATTTCCTAGACCCTTGTTTCTCAAAACTTGCCCTTGGGTCAGCATTGCCTAAGAACTTGCTAGGAAAGCACACGCTCAGGTCCTAACTCAGACCCGCTGAATCAAGTACTCTGGGCGTGGAGCCCAGCGTTAGCTGGTTCAACAACCCGCGCAGGTGATTCTGAGGCACTCCAAAGCACGAGCACAACCACACTGTGACCGCTTCTCGAATCCCATCCACCTTCCCCTCAGTCTCTACCTTTCCCTGCCTTTTTCCACAGCGCTATCACCTTATCTTCATTCTCCCTCCATCTTCTTCATCCCTCCCTCATTCTCTCTCTGTTACTTTGACTCAGCTGATTTGAGATTTCGTTAAATGAATCAGAAGTCAAATTGCTTTTTCATAACTGGACAGGACCACAGCCAGTCTTTTCTGCAGGATGCTTGGTGTGGAAAAGCAAGGCAGGCAGATGCCCATAATTTCTAGACTAAGTAATACTTCACTCCGGATGGTGGAGTTACCAACCCTCTCCCTCATCATGGCCTTATATAAGGTCTGGATTATGTGCTGTCTCAGACCTTGTCACCCACACTTGCACTCTTTTCCAGAAAGATCACATATTTTTCTTTGGCAAGGAAAGAAACACTAAAGATTTCTGTCAAGGGGCCAGATTCCCATGTGCATGAACACATGGGTAGTGAGACGAGGGTACACTTAACTAGCTCAGCTGTTTTGAGAACAGTTCAGTCAGTTACCCTGAGCATTGCCCAAGGCCCACTTCTGCTCTGTATGTTCGCCGACTTGAAGTTTAGCATCTCACCAGGTGACTGTGAGCTCCCCCCTGCTTCATTTCACCTTTCAATCTGACTTCATCTTCTCCCTATCTTCCAATATTTACTCAAAATAAATGATCTGCTGCTGGTTGCCTTTCTTGATTTGCAGCACTATTATAGCGTCATTATTTTTACATGTATTTTCTGTTACCTTAATGTCTTCCCTCACTCTTCAGCATTGAAGCGCTATTTACTAGACCTTTATTTTGAAAGCCTTGTGTTTCCCAAACCTATAAGAAAGGTAGCCCGATACACTTTCCTTTGGTGATGAATTCTTCTGGCTTCAACTCTCCTCTGTCTGTTGAGAAACCCTAAATGTATAAATAGATCTGTAGTGCTGCCAACTCTTCCCTGAAATTCACATCTTTTCAACCAGTTTCTGCTAAGCATCCCTGAATGTACCCAGAAGGACTTTTACATGTATCTTCCATTCTTCACATAACCTCCAGTTCCTGACCAAATGGATGAGTGGGGAAGAAAAGGTCATTAATGAAACTTGGAAGTTGTCTTCTCACTCACTCTCTTTTCTCTGAATCATCTCTCAGTCACCAAAACATAGGGCTTTTTGTCCTTCTCTATGTCTCTACTTCCATATTATTCCCTTAGCTTTGACCCCATCACCTCTTGCCTGAAATACTATGCACTTGACAGTAAGACATCCTATCTGTAGATTCCAGCATCATCTTTTTAAAGTGAAACTGATTATTCTCCAACTTACATCTTTACGTTTTCTCATCACTTGCTGGCTTTTGGTGAGCACTGTTTTACTATATTTTTTTATAATCTAATCCCAACTTGGATGGTCTGAAATGTAACCTCTATATCCAGCAAACTAGCCTGTTTTATTAGAATTCATGATTGTTCTCTCCCACTTCCATACCTTTGCTCTTCCCGATGTGAGGATTTCCTATATATTCCTCCTCTGCATCACCTAGAATAATCCACACTCTTCTCTCAAAGCCCCTTAAAACTCCTTATCTTTCATTCTGTAATTTTTAATCTTACCAGGTTGAAACCATTTGTCCTTCCTTTAGTTTCCAGTACTCTCTATACATCTATAGCTCGGATCCTATTCTGCCTTGTATTATATGTATCTTAGTAAATACGTTTCTTTAGGAAAGGGACCATGTCCTACCATCCTTTTACATCCCAGTACCTTGCAAATTTGTAAGACTTCAATAAATTTGGACTGAATTAATTAGAAACAACAGCGACTTTTAGGGTGTCTGCAAGGGTACAGTTTAGAATAGTAGTTAATGTGTACTTCCTTTTCAAAGGTCATGAACGTGTAGGAGTAACACATTACTTAATACAAGCAGCAACAAGAAAATCAGAATGACACATTAAAAATAGATTCCCAGAAGTAACTTAACTTATGTAGAGAAGAGAGTGAAATGTTATTCCAAAAGTGAGCTTGTGTCTTTTTCCTCCACAAAGTGTTCTCTGCACATATTCTAGGTTAACTGTTAGATCAGCGTTCAAATTTACAGGTTCAAGTTTCAGATAATTTAACCAGACCTGCAGCATATCAAAGTTCCTGAAAGTACAACTATTAAAATATAGTTGTGCTGACTTAGATTACTGTATTCTCAGTAGATGTGTCATTTATATTAATGTAAATAAAACAGATTCTCATCATAATTCCTGGTAGGTGCTTAAGGATTTGAAAGCTCTAATTTAATCTCTTTCCCCCAAATTTTCATCACCATCAACAACATTTACACACTTATATAATAGCCATGGACCTTATTGTTTTACAGGTATTAGCTTACTTAATTCTTAAAACAGTCCAACTTGGTAGATGAGGAAACTAACAGAAAGTTGAATATCACCCGAGGTAGCAAAGCTAATAAATTATAAAGGCAGGATTCAAAGAGATGTTTTTCTGTTTGCAGAGTCCATAATCTATAAAACCGTGCCTAATCTACTAGAATTCCCTTCCTTCTTTGATGGCCCCTTATAATTTGGGGACTGTTCAGATAGGTGGCATGTAAGCCTGTACATGTACAAGAAAGTTTAAAGCACAGTTAAAACTTTTATTGATTGATATGAAGAATCAATCAAATAGACATGAATCTTCATGTTCCACCCATGTAATATGGAAATATAAACGGATTATCTTTCTCTTCGCTCATTGTTAGAACAGTTGCAAATACCTAGTGCAGGGAACCATATACGGTACAATTCTCTCCGTTAGGTTTTGCTTTTGCTTCTGTTCTTCAAAAGGAGACCCAGGGGGCTCTCGAAATGTCTACACCTGCAGCTTGAAGAAAGTGCCTCAGCCTGGATGAGTTCCTCTGAGAGATTATGCTCACCCATCTGTTTTCATAAAAGTTTAATGCCAGATAGCAAACTCATAGATTGTTTTGTTTTAATTTAATCTGTTGTCAGAAATGAGACTTCTGTAATCTGGTGGCACGTGCGTAGTAACAAACACACAATGTGTTCTACCCACACTTCCTGACAGAACCATTCGTGACTGCACTGACTCTCACAGCAATAATTAGGACCCTTGCTAGGATGCAGTCACTGATTCCTGGAGCTTCACATCTATTCTACAAGGAAGCCAGAGGGGAAATATTCTCTTCTTAAAGAGTGCAGTTCTCATTACTCAACGCAGGCCAATCACCAGCATTTCTGCCTGCTCCTGCTTTCTAAAATCTAGAGCCTGGGAGGATATGCCTTCCTAGCACCGCCTCACTGACCCCCAGCCAACAACAGGAAACACGTGTCTTTTAATCCTTGCAGTTAAAACTCTCCTGGTGAGTCTCAAGTTTTTGTCCAGTGCCGACAGCCTCTGGCATTATTTCAATAATCCTCATTGAGTAGAAAAGGAGACATTTTTACTCAGTTCTCATTTTATGGTGTTCTACTTTTCAGGAAAGTTCCCTCAACACCCAAATCTCATGCTGTTTTCCTTCCAGTCAGCCACAACACATGGTGTTGTGGGTAATCTATCTTCTTTGTTTTTTTGTTTTTTTTTAATCTGTGGATCAAGAAGAGTAGGGTAGCTATAACTTCCAGGCCCCTCCAAATAAGAAAGGGTCCCTGACCCTTAGTGAATAGCTAAATAATCATCTTTCTATCTGAAAGAATTGTGTCTCCTTCCAAGCAACGCCCCTTAAGGAAAACTGGAGGATAAAGTTGATGAGATCTTTGTATACGGTTGGGATGAAGCTATCACTTGAAAGCAAGGAGCCCTTGTGATTTTAATATTTAGTAATTATCCATTATCATTACTATTCACTTTAAGCTGGATCTAGGGATGGTATTGGCTCAAATATGAGACCAGGATTAACATATAGAGTTGACATGGTCCCAGTTGTAAAGGTTAGAGAAATATGTTTCAACTCTGGGGTGCTTTAAAATACAGTGCCAATACAACCACTATGGAGAACAGTATGGAGATTCCTTAAAAAACTAAAAATAGAACACCATATGATCCAGCAATCTCACTACTGGGAATATACCTGGAGAAAACTATAATTCGAAAAGATACCTGCACCCCAGTGTTCATTGCGGCGCTATTTACAATAGCCAAGACATGAAAGCAACCTAAATGTCCATCGACAGACAAATGGATAAAGAAGATGGGGTACATATAGACATTGGAATATTATTTAGCTGTAAAAAGAACACAAAATAATGCCATTTGCAGCAACATGGATGGACCTAGAAATGATCATACTGAGTGAAGGAATTCAGACAAAGACAAATATCATATGATATCACTCATATGTGGAATCTAATTTTAAAAATGATATAAATGAACTCATTCACAAAACAGAAACAGACTCACAGATTTTGAAAACAAATATATGGTTATCAAAGGGGAAATATGGGGGGGAGGGATAAATTAGGAGTTTGGGATTAACATATACACACTACTATATATAAAATAGATAATCAGTAAGGACCTACTCTACAGCACAGGAAACTCTACTCGATATTCTGTAGCAACCTATATGGGAAAAGAATCTGAAAAAGAATGAATATATGTATAACTGAATCACTTTGCTGTACACCTGAAACTAACAAAACATTGTAAATCAACTATACTCCAATAATTTTTTTAAAAGACAAACAAAACAAAGTGCCAAGACTAGGACACCCCCAGGACCAATATACCTAAACAGGAGGATAGAGAAAGCCCAGGAAACAAAGTAACTCATTGTTCTAATGTGCAGCTCTTTAGTGCACATCAGGATGACCTGATGAGTTTGGTAAGACACAGATTGCTGAGTCCAACCCATAGAGTTTCTGATTCAGCAGGTGTGGGGTGGAACCCAATAATTTTTTCTAGCAAGTTCCAAGGTGATGCCCTTGCTCCTCGCCAGGGCCCACACTGTTCCAGTGATCCTCAAGTCTAGTTGCACGTCAGAATCATCTGGGGGGGAAACATTTGAACAACACAGATAATTGGGTCTCATCCCAGATCAATTAAATCAAAATCCCCATGGCTGGTCCTGGGCATTCAGTGTTTATAAAAGTTCCTTGGGTGATTCTAAAGTGCACCAAAGTTTGAGAAACACTACCATAAAGTCATATAACTTCAACTTACTGCTGCACTTGTTCTCACCTTGCTCCTGACATTTCCAGGAATAGACCGGGACACTTGCCTTAACCTTGGATCTTAGCTTGCCCAGGACCTGCTCTAATCAATTTCTCAACTCCTTAGATCTAGGCAAGAAATTTAGTGGAATATAAAACTCCACCTGATGTCATGACACGGTTTTCTTATGGTGTTCTGTGCAATGGCAGTGTAAAAAATGGAAATCCGTCTTAGGAAAGATCTATTCCTACATCTTTCTCTTCCTCTTCTCTACTCTTGCCATTGGAGAGATTAACTTTATTTGAGCTCAGTGCTGGATCTGACAGAGGTCGGGCTTACTGCTGTGTGATATACAGAGGATGACACTCACCCCCCAACAGAATACATTCATACCCTGTCAGCAGCAAAGGGCATCAGCAAATTGCTCTATACTGAAGAGGCAGCTTGAGTCAGGATTTCAGATGAACTAATTAATTTCAGATGAATTAATTTCATTATTTCTGCTGAAAATAATGGCTTGTTGTGGCACTGGGACTCAGCTGGAGATAGCACGCCACAACAGAGTAATTAACCATGCCCCAGCACTCACTGTGGTGTTTTCCCCTCTGTAGCTACTCACTGCTTCTCATCTCCCCACGCAGCGAGTCTGGGATGGAAATAGACAGTCAGCACTTGTGGTAGCTTGGGCAATGCTCCTTATATACTTTCAAATGAGATGAGAAATGCCCTGATCTTGGGTATGTGGATGGTCGACTAAATAAGCAAAATAAATCATGTAGTTCAAAGGATTTCAGAGATGTTGTTTTCTACAGGAGCTTAGAAGTCAGAGGTTCGAGAGGACTGCAGAGCTTCTGAGGAAAGGTGATTTTGGACACTGCCTAACTCCCTGACTGATTAGGAAAGATTTATCTAGGTTGAACTACACATGCCCTGAATTCATCTGGGGCACCTACAGGACTTGAATTTTTCTGGCTCTGGATCTGTTAGCCTCTGATGTCTTTACACAGTTTTCTTATTTATTTTACAAAGGAGCTGGAGAGTAGAAGGCGAGGCAAGCCTCACTGCAATGGTTTTCTCTCATTGTTCCCAGCCTATTTGGAATTTTATCTAAACCAGGGTTTTGCAACCTCCTAACTCTTGATATTTGGGAGCTGTATAATTCTTTAATTTGGGGAGTTGCCCCATGCATTGTAGGACACTTAGAAATATTCCTGGTCTCTACTCATTAGATGCCAGTGACACACGATCCCTGCCCTCCTTCCAGTTTTGACAGCCAAAAATGTTCCTGGGATGGGAGGGCGTAGACAGTGGGAAATTGCCACTGTTGTGAATCACTGGTCTAAGACACATCACCTAGGCCACACTCAAGGTTCAAAAATGTACCTGGGAGGGCATCTGGTATGTAAGTATTCGTGTTCTGTTGCTTCTTTATATTTCTACATATAAACTTCTCTAAACTTCTATATTTCATGGTTATCCTATTAAATGTATGTGCCTTATTTTATTAACTGTTCACATCTTACATACTCACACACAGATAATGGCTCTCAAACTTCATAATGTTTTCAAATGGTCCATTCTGTGTTTTAGTCAATTCACAGAGGCTTATAATAAGAGCGCACCTTTCCTCTAACTTCAAAAGAAGTAGCTTTTTGGCTTCATTATTACCATTTGCTACTTCTCCAAGTGAGAGAGAGAGACCAGGTAATCGTGTTGAGGAGTTAGGTTTTTTATTTGTGCTTTTGTATGTTCAAATAAAGACCTAGGATTTAGTGTGAAAGAATTATTTTCATTGGATATTTCTTGCTTAGATACAAAATTTTTTCTTGCACAGCTCTTTCACTTTCTAGTTCTTTATCTTACCTTATATTGTTTGGAAGAGAGTTGGATAATGGCAGGATTAGAGTGGGACTTATTAAAGAGCTGGCCTTAATTTTGAAGAGACTGGGACTGATGGGCCAACGGCCAGCCTCAAGTCTGACTTACACGCCCCAGCTACCTGGGACCAGAGTGTTGATCAAGCTGTACAGACAGGCCGAAGCAGATTTTTCTCTCTCTTATTTCTTTTTGATCCAAGTTGGCTGTTCCAGGGTGTCATTTATAATTTGTCTTGTGACACCTTTCCTTAATCTCTCATCTTGAGTGGGAAATATCAGTCAACAAGCCACTAAAAATTACATAACTTTAAAAATTAATTTCAAACTTTAAAATCATCTGTTGAACTTTAATTTTAAAAGCTGCAGTTTTCTAAAAAGAGCCATGGCTGGGGTAAAATCTCTTCTTTTCTAAGAGTTTTTTTTTTTTTTTAATAACCCAAGTGAAAATATTGCCAGCAGTCTCTGAGTTCTTCAGCAAATATAATTTCATTTCTCGGCATTAACTAAAAACTAGAAATGAAGAAAACACGCATTTACCTTCTTCCTTTGGTATAATAGACCAGCAGTGTTTTCACTTGGAGAAATGTCAAACTGTTTTAATCCCTCATTGCATATTTTCATTTACAAACCTTTTACTTATTTGCTTGTTTTTCTTTCCTTTCTTTAGCTAGACTACCATAAGCTTTGAGTTTTGTGTTTACCTACTTAGCCCCAAATCATTTCTTTTCATTTTGTTTTCTTTTTTTCTCCTTAAGAACTTCACTGGTGCTTTTCACCATTTTTAGTAGGGAAAATGAACAAAGCTTTGGTAGACTGTGTCAGCCCCATGTCAAGCTTTAATTTATGGAGTGACTTTGAGACTTTAAACAAGGTAATTGGCAGAGTAGTGAATGCTGTGGGTAATGTTTTACATGAATAAAAAAGGGACAGTTTGTTAACAAATATTTATATCTCAACTGCTGTGTTCAGAACCCTGTGTTCAGATGCCCAATGGACTGAGGAGAAGTGCAAAGAAAACAGAAGCGCTGAGAGGCTTACTCCACAGGTGGGGGAATGGAGACAAGAAAGCATGAAAAAATAATCTATAAAGTCCCATAACCAAAGTCAAAGTTACATAAGACAAGTTAGAACAAAATAAAATGGCATGGTGAGTACCAGCTTTATTCTCATACACTCGTCTTCAGAACATGGCTTCAGTATCTAATGGCCACATGAACTTGGAAAATTTACTTGTACTCCAAAAACATCATTTTCCCATAAGTAAAATGGGCTTAATTGTTTATGTAGCAGGGTCAGCGATAATATCTGTAAAGCACCTTGCACGGTATCTGGCACATACATATGAGCTGAGAACATGGTAACCAGTGTGGAGGTGGCCACAGCAGTTGTAATTACCGTCACTACTACTGAAGCTGATATTCCGAGCACCATGATTATCTTCATTACTACAGTTACGATTTTAATTGACTTATCTCTTCATTCATTGCCCATCCATCTGAAAGGAACTATAAAACTTCATTTTTGGCTAAGGGATATGCAAGTGCACATAGGAGTTTTCAATTTCACTGAAGAACCAATCTGAAGATTTAATTTTACAGGGCTACATTTCAGAATTCTAGAAATCCTACTTAAGTAAGTAGTCTAGCTTTCTAAGTAAAGAGGAAAAGAAGAAAGGTGGCACAGAAAACCAAAGTGAGCTTGCTGCACATGCAGTGCTAGGGTATCAGTGACAGCACCTCATCTGGAGAATCATTCAGTCAGCTGTTACAGAAGTCCCCGGTACTGCTGCTACCACCTTGCTGCTGGGCGAGGTGGAGAATCATGAGGAGAATGTCTTCAGGGTAAAGGCTGGATATACAGACTCAATGAAGAGTGGAACTCAGTCAAATAGGAATAGCCAGTGTGGAAAGTTCCTGAGTGGGGCAAAGCCTGAAGCGAGGGCTATCAGCTTGGCAGAACCAGAAATGAGAATTTATCGGTTGATCAGGGAATATGACCCACTGTTTAAACAGAATCCTTACTTTTCCAGTATCTAAAATAATTTTAACCATTTTTATGGATAATCCAAGTCCAGTGTCATGGCACCTAAAAGAGTAGGTGGGTCTACACAGCTTTGTCCCAATCCACTGGTACCAGATGTGTTTCGGAATTTAGAATTTTTAGGGTTTTTGAATGGCGATTTAGTTCTTTTTGTGTAGCTTATTCAACATCCCCAATGAGTTCTGTGGCAGGGGTGGAGTGGGAGAGGGATGATGAGTAAAAAGAGTTTCTCATAAACACAGTTCAGATTTTACAAACAAACAAATTTCCTGAAAAATTACCAAGGGAAGAAAGAGAAGGGAGGGAGGGAATGAGAATTCAGTTTTCAGATTTGGGGGGCTTTCAAATTACAAGTTGTGACCTGTGGAATATTGTGTGGAATAATGAGAAACATTTAAATATCTAGAGAAATTTTATCCTAACTATGGAAAAAACTGGTGTGCCCAGTGATGAAATATACATCTCCAATAACCAGAAAACTTAGAGCAAAAAATAGAATGCTTCTCATCTTTGAAACTGGAGAATTTACTCCTTCAGAGCTTTTTTTTTTTTTCTGGATTATACATCAACCATCCTTATTCTATCAATGTGTTATTTTTTTAAATAAGTTATGGAAACTTCAGTTTTAATTTATTTTTCAGAGAACTTACAGTTTCTTAAAAAACAATAGTCACCGTTATTGAACCCTTAGAATGTACCATACTCTGTTAAGAACTTTATAGAAACTATCTTAAGTATCTCATAACCATCTTGTAAGGCAGGAATTGCAGTTTTGCCCATTCACTAACAATAAAACGGAGATTGGGAAAGGCTACAGCACTAAGAAAGTATAGTTGACGACAGGTACAGAATTTTAAAATAAATATCCATCAACAACATATTTAACTGCTACTCTAGTGCCCTTGTGACTAATCTCTGATCTTTCTTAAATGAATAAGAAAAAATTATTCTGTGTGAATTTCTTCTAAGGAAGGCCAGGTTCAACCTCTTCTCTATGTTGATTTTGTCTTGTTTTGCATTTATGACACGGCTTTTTCTAAACCCCATTCTCAAATCCTGAAGTTGCCTTTATCTCACAAGAATCAGAGGAACCTAAAGGTTCTAGAACACCGTCTCTTGTTATCCTAAAGAACCTAGTCACTGGATGACTCTCAAGCAGAAAGAGTTGGACAGAACATCTTAGTTGTTTTTGATGGGCCCAGCCTACTCGAATGCCTGCTTTTGCGATTGCAGCAACCAACGCCAGATTACTCAAACGATATTGTACCCCTGAGCCATAGTGGAAAGGGTATTGTATTACGGCCTTTCCATCTTGGAGAGTTGAACATTTTGTCTTCACCAGAACAGACATATTTTTAAAATTGGTTATCCCTTTTGTGCCTGCCATTCTTCTGTCAACATCATTTTCCATGAAATCTCATAATTTACCATAATAATATCTGATACTCCATAGGCTCTGACCAAAGAAATCACAGTGAAAGACACAAGACACTGGGTACTATTTCTCTCAAAGGCAGAATACAAGCATAGAAGAGAATGCAGTTCTCATTATTCTAGATGAAGATGTACTTACAATGCTAGAAAAAAATATTTGTTTTCTTTTTACTGGACTTTGTTGGCTTAAAAATATCCATACTCAAGAAAGAACTCTTCCACCATAAGAAAAAAAAAAAAGATTCCACTGAAATGAAGCTGAGACTGCCCCCTGGCCAGGTTCTCTCAACCAGGGAAACCCGACAAAAATGATGGGAGAATGTACAGTACTACACAGGCTGGCTGATTCCCTTCATCAAGGAATTTAGGCTTGCTGTTACACAGTGGGAGCGAGAAAGAACATGCTGGATCTTAGAAGAACCCTGTAGACATTAATCCTGGTTTATTCAGGGATAAATTTTAGTGGAAGACTAGCCAGTATCCCTGGCCTTCTACCACTCTGATGGTGTGAGCTTAGTAATTGCCGTTTTGCTTCAAACTTCCATCACTGCATCCTGTTATTTGCAAATAAGAACCTTGACAGTATCCTTCCAGGTTTTTATAAAAAAAAAAAAAAAAAAGGTGATGTAATAACTAGGATAACTGAGGGTAGTTTAAAGAAATACTGTTGACAAAGGTATGAGCAGTATTAAGAGAAAACTACAAAGGACAGTGAAGTACTCTGCTGCTAGCAGGGAGTTTATACTCTTACTCTTCTGAGGAAGACAGAATAGGAAAAATCACCAGAACTCTGAAAGAGAGCTATAGCTATAGGAGATGGCTACATCAAGGAGCCTGGTCTTTGATGGAGGAATACAGACATGGTAACTCATAGCCCACTATCCTACTGGTACCTTCCACTGGTTGAACTCAACAGAAAGCTGGAAGGCAAGTGAGCCTGTTGATGCCATCTTGTAAAGATCAACATCTCAGGGCTTCCCTCCCCTGGTGGCACAGTGGTTGAGAGTCCGCCTGCCGATGCAGGGGACACGGGTGCGTGCCCCAGTCCGGGAAGATCCCACATGCCGCGGAGCGGCTGAGCCCGTGAGCCATGGCCGCTGAGCCTGCGCGTCTGGAGCCTGTGCTCCGCAACGGGAGAGGTCACAACAGTGAGAGGCCCGCGTACCACAAAAAAAAAAAAAAAGATCAACATCTCAGGGCAGACAGAAGGGTGAAAAATGGTAGAGAATGGGTTTGGAGGAAAAATAGTATATCCAGCACATTGACTGATAGAGAGTGGCAAAAGTTACTGCTTCGGTTTTAGCTTAATTTTAAAGGTTAATATAGTTTTCTTGATACATTTACAAGCAGAATCCTCTGGCAGCATAGACCTCATCAGTTGATTATGCAATGGGCTTTTTTTTTTTTTAATCATGTGTAGCTTATACCAGAGAATTCAGAGAGATTAGTGAGGTTATTACTTTATCCTTAATTTTGAAAAATATTTTTGCTGAATATACAATTCTGGATTGATTGTTTCTATAGCAAGTTAAAGATGTCATTCTCTTCTCTTCTGGTCTGCATGGTTTCTAAGAAGTCAACTGTCATTCATATTGCTGTTCTCCTGAATGTAAGATATCTTTTTGTCTCCATGGTTGCTTTTAATATTTTCTGCTCTTTGGTTTCCAGTATATATAAAAATATATATTGAAATATATATATATATATGTATTATATATTTCAATTTTAAAGTTATTTTTGAAAGAAACACATATCCAGACCAAATTACTTTTTCATGACAGAAGTGGAATATGTAATTTATTTTGTAAGAATAAAATTTTTGCCAAGAGTTTTAGGAGTTACTCCAATATTGCTTTTGAATAAATCATCCTCTTGAATCTAGAGTTTTAACAGATAAATAAAAAACATTTACTTGACTCCCTTTCTAATCTCTAAATTTTGTCATTGGTACATGGTTGACTATACTCTTAATTACTGTCACTGTATAATGTGTTTTAATATTTGGTGCTGGATATCATTACTCCACTTTTACTAATTTATATACATATATTGTATATTTCTTCACAAATTTATTTCTAGATAGTATATTTTTTGTTATTATAAATTATATATCTGTTATATAATAAGGTTCATTTGTGATCAGAAAACAGTGGAATGTTTAGATTAATTTTGGGTGAAACTAACTACATTATCATTCTGTTTTTAATATTTTTAATTGCCTCACTTGGTTTCCCATGTGTATAATTATATCATCTGAAGGAGATGACAGTTTTTAATCTTTTTTCTAGTTTTACTACCTCCCATTCTTTATAAGAATGCAACCTATGGAAAGGGAGAAAATATTTGCAAACCATATATCTGATAAAGGGTTAGTATCTAAAATATTTAAGGAATTCCTACAAGCCAATAGTAAAAAACAAATAACCCAATTTAAAAAAAGGGCAAAGTAACTGAATAGACATTTCTCTAAAGAAGATATACAAATGACCAACAGACATAGAAAAAGGTGCTCAACGTCTCTAATCATCAGGGAAATACAAATCAAAACCACAAGATATCACCTCATACATTTTAGGTTGGTTCCTATCAAAATAACAGAAGATAACAAATGTTGGTGAGGATTTGGAGAAAAGGGAAACTTTGTACATCATTGCTAAGAATGCATATCGGTGCACCCACTATGGAAAACAGTATGGATGTCCCTCAAAAAGATAAAAAAATAAAACTATCATATGATCTAGCAATCTTGCTTCTCAGCATATATCCAAAATAATTGGAATCAGGATCTCAAAAAGATTATACGCACCCCCGTGTTCATTGTAACATTATTCACAATTGCCAAGACATGGAAGCAACTTACATGTCCATGGCTATTAATGGATAAACAAACTATTGCATATATGTGCAATGGAATATTATTCACCCTTAAAAAAAGAAGGAAATCCTGCTATTTGCAACAACATGGATAAATCTAGAAAACATTATGCTAATAAAATAGAAGGACAAATACTCTATAATACCACTTTACTAGGAATCCAAATAGTCAAACTCATAGAAGCAGAGAATGGAATGGTGGTTCCCCAGGCCTGGCTGGAGTAAAGGGGTGGTATTAGTCAACGAGTACAAAGTTTTGGTTATACAAGATGAATAAGTCCTACACTTACTGTAGAGCATATTGCCTACAATTAACAACAGTGTACTGTGTGGTAGAGTTAAAATTTTTCTAAGACATTAGATTTTATGTTAAATGTCTTTAATAAAATAATAACAACAATAAATATAAGGACAAGAGGAAACTTTGGGAGGTGATGGATAAGTTCATGGCATAGATTGCAGGGAAGGTTTCACAGGTGCATACTTATCTTCAAGTTTATCAAGTTGCATATATTAAATATATATAGCTTTTCCTATGTCAAAAAAATTTTTTAAAAACTATACATAGTTATTTAAATGTTGTCTGTCAGTGCGTTCTGAATTATTTTGATAACTTTGTATTTATTAATTCTATTCTTCTATTCATATGGAAAGTTGACCTTTGTTTCTATGTTTTATGTAATATCTTTGTGGAGTTTCATTGTCTTTATAATACTGGGCTTCAGCAAAGAAATTAGGAAGTTCTTCCTTTTCTATGCTCTGGAACAGGGAATCAGGGAAATGTAACTAAAACCATGGTATATCATTTCACACATATCACAGAGAAACAATAATTAGAATCTGTCAATTCTGAGGTTTGGGAAAGATGTGGAGCCTTGCACTCTGCTAAGAGGAGCATAAGTTTGTAACACCGATTTGGAGAGCAATTTAGTAAGTTCTAGTAAATATTAAGATGTACATACACTACAAGCAATCAATTAAAGTCTTGGGAATATACCTTAGAGAAATTTTTACATTTGTTTGTAAAAAGACGTGTAAAGGCATGTTTTCAGCACTATTGCTATAAAGAAAAATACTGAATCAACTTAAATGTCTATCAATTAAAAAAAAGTGGATAAATCAACACTGCCATAGTTACATTTGAAATAAATAAGTTAAAGCTATGAGTATCAACATAGTTCAATATGTTGATATATTTAGCGTACAACTAAAATAAAAAGTTACAAAATGATATGCACATTTTAATGTCATCTACATAAAAGATTTTAAATATGCCAAAAAATCATATATTTTTGGAATAGAAATGTATTTAATCTATAAGTACATGCATTAAGTTAGTAATAAATGTTGGAATTTAATGCCTTGTTGAATTTTTAACACCTTTCCAACTTTTATGGAAATGGCTTTCTTACTTTTTGGACTACAACTGCAAAATACATTAATTGATCTGATTTTGAAAGACCATTGTATTTTTGTTTTGAAATATATTTTAATGATCAAGTATTTTAATATGTTTCTAGACTTTATTTGAAATTTTTGCAGTGACTCACAAGAGGGATTAGTCTATTAGTGTTTTTTTTAACATATTTATCAAGTTTTAGGAATAGTATTACACCAACTTTATCTTTTAAAAGAATACTGAAATATTCCTTATCATCTATGTTTCAATGAGTTTAAATAACACTTATTTATCTATTCCTAAAGTTTCAGTAATATATACCTATAAAACCATTGACGCTTGTACTCTTTTAAGAAGAGCACTTGAATAAATTTTCACTATTGCTTTCTTTGACTTTTCATTTTATTCTCTTCTTTGGGTAGCTATAGTAACTTATATTTGCTAAGAAATACATTTATTTTATATGGGTATCAAATCTATTTGTACAGACTTGAGCTGAGATGTTTTAGTTTACTAATATCCCTTGTATCAATAGTTATATCCCCATCCCCATTTCTTATTTATGTGTGTGCTTTTTCCCTATTTATCTTTAATTCAATGTATAATCTATTTTAATTTTCAAATAAGTGAATACATTTATTATTTTTACTATGTTTCTCTTTACTAACTTATTTTTGTTACATCCTTATTAAAGTATTTCTTCAACTTTCTATAGGCTTTTATTGTTGGTCACTTTCTAACTTATTGATATTGATGCTTAATATATTTGTTTTTACTTTCTATTATTTAAATAAAATTTTTATATTTTTTCCACTGCTTTAGCTATATCTCATAGGCTGGAATATAAACCTTTTTAAATTTTACTTTCTATAAATTCTGTGGTTTCAGTTTTTATTCTCTCCTTGTTCTTTTTGTTTTATAGTTTTCTTAATTTATTCATACACTGGTTTATTAATTTTGACTAAAGAATATCATCTGCACCATTTCCACTTTTTGGAATACATTCAGATAATCATTATCATTTATTATAAGATCAATGTTATTAGTATCCCAGGGCACTCAAAATGTAGTCTATTCTCTCTTTTCATAAAATATATCAGACTAAACTAGTTAGATTATTTTAGTCCATACTAATTTTTACTCTTTTAATGTATATGGCCTCTCATGGACATAGCTATAATTTGACATTTTCTTTAATGCGTTGACTCTGCCCTCTAAGTAGTGCTTATTGCTAAAGGTCTTTTTTTAAAAAGCATAATACATATAAGAGGAAATAATGTGTTTTTCTTTTTAGAGTAGCTGAGATCTGTCAGTAAAAATACCATTTGTTTGTCACCTATGGAGAATTATGTTATCTCTAAAGAAAATAAAAGACCAGTGGATTCAGTCATTTCTAGTATTCACTCTGGTGAGAGTGAGCAGAGTTGTTAAAAATAATAATAAGTAGCAGACACAGTTATACACATACATACAGTTATCACATCCCCTGGATCCACTCCCATTTGTATAAAGCACTCTGTACAGGCTAGTCATTATTTACAAGACTGGTTTATGTACTATCAGAAGCCAGGAGAGGTAAGCTTTGAAAAGTTCCTTCGGTATCATGTATACAAATTGAATGAGATGCACATGTTTAGATTCACTGTACATTTCCTCTTCAAGATGTGCTCATCTGACCTGTGAAGGAGTTCAGATGTGACTGCATGTTTCAAGTATGCCTCGAGTGCCAACATACTTTAGAATAGAAGTGGGGAGAACAGGAAATTCAGTGTTAATATGGTTAGGGAAGAAAGACCTTGAACTCAGAGTTAGTAGAGGGTAGATATCTATTTCATCACCATCAATATCTGAGTGACTTTGCAAAAACTACACACTCTGTATCTCTTAGTTTTTCCATCTGTATAGTAGATGTGATTGTCATTTCCGTACATACTTTGACGGATTGGTTCACAAACAGAATAAGATGAATTTTGGCAACTGTGAAGCCAAGAAGCCTCTCAATTCAAAATGCTGGTGTTGATATTTCCTACTAACCTCCTCCCTCAGAACAGACAAATGTGTCCTCCTCCCCACCCCGCCCTCAAATGCTTTGTATGTTAGCGTTTCTAGCAAAATAATCTTGTGTTTATTGTTTCCACTTGTTTAGAGAATGTCTTTTAGCATTTTGGTTACCAGATCAAAATCAGGGAGTTTATATTCCAAGTGTACCTTCATAGAACTACAAATGCATGTTAAGATAGCTAAAGTCATCGACTCAGCCATACCAGCGCCTGACCTCCCATGGTGGTTTAAAGTTTAAGACATTTAAGGGTCCAAACCAAGGCAAGCTGCCTGTCTGCGCATGTATTTCAATTCACTTCAACAGAACTTACTTCTCATATGAGGACTATTTTTTAAAAATCATTGTGTTGGGTCCTGGGGATATACAAAGTAGAGTAAGACTACACCCTCCAAGAGTTTCCAGTCTGTCGCAGTTAATCTTGCTGATTTTCTTCTCAGAGAGATGCCCTATAACATGAAGTAGTCCTCACATGGGAATCAAGAAGAAAATGGAAGTTTCCAGAGTAATATTCATTGTACCCAGCATCCTTAGCCGTACTTTAAAATAAATGAAACCTTCTGAGACGTGGTGAGCCCACATGATAGGAGAATCCCAAGTACTTGCCTTAAAGAGATGGAAAGGTAGCAGCCTCTAACAAACCTTTTTCAAGGCAATGAATGGGATACAGGAAACACGTAGGCAACGAAAACTGGCATTAGGTGTGGAGGGAAGTCGCACTGGGAATGACACACTTGCTATCATGCATTCATCTTTTAACTTAGTAACTTAAAATATGGGGAAAGGAAAGAATTATTATTTCCTTTCCTATGTTTGTGATTCTTTGCTCTGTAAAATGCAAGAGAACCATATCCAGTGACTGAGGTTCTAGTTTACAGTGACCACCTATGCATCATACTGTTGTAATATATTAATTTTAGTATAAAAATTTCCTGCCGAGGATGTGTGGTTAGAACTGTGTCTGTCCAAGATTTACATCGGACCTTCGTGTCACAAACAAAACAAAAAATGGAATTTTGTACGCCAACAGCCCAGACGTCCCCCTTTTCAAGTTGTATCTTCTTATATGTTCTACAGCTGTAAGTCAAAAATGGCAAAGTCTTAATTCCCTTTCCTTGGGATACCCAGGAAGCTACAGGGCCATTCTGAATGTTCCCACCAGAGTGTTCACTGGCACGAGGGTTTATAAATATCAAGATATTTTCAGCTACCATGTGTGAGCATGGATGATCTGGAAATATTTAGGTGGCCAAATGCACCATTACAACATCATTCTCAATATCTGTCAATTATGATTTGGCAAAATAAATCCCTTCCAATTCCAAGCAGCTTCAGAAAAGCTATTTATTGTGAACAATTACTTAGGGGCTCCAGAATATCTAAGCAGCTGCGCTGTCCTCACATGCCTCAGCTGTTTACCAGTATCTGTGATGTGGGTGCTTCAGCTGGAATCTTAATACTTAGTCTCATTAAAGCTGCTTTTTGTGTTGGGGGTCACTGTGTCCCTAAGACTGTTTTTTTTTTTAACATGTGTTCGCACATACCCAAACCTTAGTGTTTAACGGAACACAGGTGACTCTGTTAACTCTCTTACTCATTGAATGGAATACTCCATAAACAACCAACAGGAAAACAAATCATTTTTACATTCTGATGCTTTTTTTCCCCTAACCTCTCTCTCTCTCTCTCATTTCTGCTTATAGTTGCTGTTGAATGTTACCCTGTCAACTCTTCAAGTATTTGACTACAAAATATGCTTGGTAAATAATGTAGAGAGATTAACTAAATGGCACATAATTACCACAAATTTAGAGTCCCATCAAATAATATATTTTATCCGTGATTAGAAGGCTTACAGACTTTCCAAATCCATTTTAATATATTTGACAGTAAGCCATGGGAAGTTTTAAACAGCAGACAATGCTTATTCAGAATTCATAATAACTCAGCTTTAGATTACCATATTATTAAAGACTTCAGCACACGAAGCAACTAATTTGTTTCCTTTTCCTAAATACATTCTCCATCCCAGCTCATTGTCACTACGCCCCATCACCAACAACGATGAAATTTTCGATGTTGAAAGCTGCATGAAATTGAAATTTAAGTTGATTGTTAAACTTTGCCACTCAAACAAGATTCAGTTCTGGCACAGACTCAAACAGGTCAATTAAGTAAAGCAATGAAGCAGTACAGGAAACTAAATTTTTTCCTTCATTTTTTTTTTTTTCCTTTAGTTAACTGGTACCAGGGAAGGCTGGTTGCACTATCTCTGGTAAGGGAAAATGACCATATAGTAATTGTCTGAACAGCTTTAAGATGTCAGTAAAAAAAAACTTCATCTCCTCATAACAGGGCTGGGATCCACAAAATTGGCATGGCAACTGGAGAGCCCCATTAGGAATTTGCGCTAATTTTTTTTGGCTGGTCATCAAAGGACCCAGAACTGGTGAATACCTCATATCTCTAATCATTCTTTTTGTCCAAAAATGTGTGCTTGTGTTGAAGAAGCCAACACCATCCCTAACCCACCATGACTATCTGCTGAGAGCTTCCTTGGGCCATGGAACTGTGTTCATCCCCACATAGGGAAGGCCAGACATGCTGGAGAGTTGACACTCTATGAGCAGCTCTCAGTAAGTAGGAGCTGGGGTATCAGGCTCCTTGCTAATTGGGTGAAGACTCTGGGTGTGTTTTATACCATATTCCCGAGAGCCCCAGCAAGGGGAGCTGTAACTTGCTCATTAATGCATCCTGTCATTGGCTTCCTTCCCTTTCCTGACTCATTCCCCATTTCTCCTACCTAAGCTCCTTGAATCACGTACCAAATAAACTATTTGTAATCAACTACTTGTCTCAGGCCTCCCTTCTTATGGAACCCAAATCAAAAACAGAAGACTACTATATCTAAGGTGGATAAGAATACGGATTCTAGAGTCAACATACTTGGGTTCAAGTTTTTGTCTCCATCAGAGTAGCTGTGTGATTTGGGGTAATATATTTAATCTTCCCCCTTTTTAAATTAAGTTGTGGTTACCACATAGAATAATGCATGCAAAGCACACCTAGAATAGTATCTGACACACAGCAACTACCAAATAAATTTAGGTTCACATCTATTACTATTATTACTGTCATTGTTATGGCCAAACAGTAGGCTAAAATTTTAAAAAATTGATAGTTAAATAAAAAATATAAAAATCCTGGTTTCTACCCTCAAGTTGCTCACAATTTAGAGAAAAGGTAGACAAACAAAAGAATAAAACCAATTATGACTTTATAGCAGTTGCATAAAAATTAGTTTCCTTTTGCAAATATATGGATGAATTTCTACTTGACATACACATGTGCCAATCTCAAGGGAAAGTTGAGTATAAATACAGTTTGTGTTGTTACTCAAGTAATATACTATAGAATTCTTACAAAACTAACATGGAAAGAATCCCTGCTTTAAATTAAATATAGTAAATATGGTGCCCTGATTAATTGACTTGCATATTTAGTGTGTCATATTCCCTTAAAATAAGGCTAACCTGTGTTGAAATACTTGTAAACCCCTGCTTGAGCCTCTAATCATGCCATGGTCCCCCATTAATCTCATAAGTGAAGATGCCCCAAGCAGCAAATGATATGGGGGCTGTCTGTTGGATTAATTGCTGAATGAATCCAATCATTCCATTCTATTAATCCAGTCATTCTATTCTATCAGAACATTTTTATCATTTACTTCTGGAAATGCATACTTAAAGGCAGTTCTCAAAGGAGCCCTTCATGTTGTCTCAAAGGATAGCATTGTTACAGAATGACAGGGAAGAAATGGACAGTGGAGCAAGATAGCCAATACCAACCCAGATGATGCAGAGTAGCAGACCACCCCCCTATTCTCTCATTTAGATAGAAACATACCTAATGGAAAAATCTTAATGAGGAGACTTTTGTACCCACTGGGACAGAACCCAATTGGCTTCCTACTGAACCTGTGCTGGGTTCTGGGATTTAGTCCAGTGTCAGATGCCGTGTGGTATATTCAGTATATTGGGAGATAATATAACTGTTTTAACTGTTCACTGGCTCACATCCAGAAATGAGTCTGACAATAGCAGGACCAGCTCTAATTAGAAGGGAAACTTTTGATTCTCCTCCATTCTATCCCCTTCACTTGTCCAGTCACCTCAAATAATGATAACATTAACAATAATTTTTAAAAGAAAAAGATACATAAAACAAAGGTCTTATGACTGTTTCTCAACACCTTGGAGCTGAGTTCCTGCAAGGCATCTGGCACCAAAAAGGACAGAATACTTGCCCTTTAAGAGATGACTTTTTTTTTTCTAAGCATGTTTAGAAAAACTTGACTGTAGCTGGCGTGAGCTCACGGGTGTGACTGGCTCTATAGATGATCAGTCCTTTTAGTCCCTTTGAAAACATATGCATTTGAAGCTTTTCTTCCCTTTGAACTTGGAGCGCTGATGAAAGAAATTTTGTTGTTGGTAACATGGAGACCTGCCGTGCTATAACTTGAAAGCTCACCTGCACTTTAAAGTTGAAACCTCAGCCCAGACCTTGGGAAAAATAAAATAAATTAAAAAGAGCAGTTCTGTTCTGCTTTGAGAAAAATCTCGTTTCAAGAGTGAATAATTAGAGAAAAATCACAGTTCTGCCTTGCTGCTTTTTTCCATTTCTGTGTTCTCCTTGGCAAGTCCTTGACATTATTGGAAACCATGGTCTATTCTTTCCTTCCAAGATTATGCAGTTCAGACTGTGGACACTCCCTAATGGCCGTGGCACATAAGCCTCTGTGTTTGGCATCTGTGCCATGTGGCTTTAGAAACTCTTGGTCAGGCAGTTCATTCTCAACGGGTGATATTGCCGGTATGCATCACAAGGTGACTTCATTAGGACTTAAGACAACTTACAAAATAATTTTCTGTCAAATTATGATAGTAGTTATGTCCTGAGTTTCTCATTTTGAAAAAGAATTAACTCATCTTGGAATCAGCCCAGATAGAACTACTTGGTATTCACTGATGACACACTCTCTTCGTTTCTACTGTTCCCTCCATTAGAGTACTCATCTCAAATAGACTTATCCTTTTTCAATAATTTTATTGTCCTATCCTTCAACGTCCAAATCAGATAAGCTTTTCGATAAAGCCATGTTGATTTCCTCAGCTAATCTCTCCCTCCTCACTGAATCTTATAGCATGTTCTTTCTTCTCTCTTTTATGCTGAACCCTATTCACCTTGCCTATTTATAGAAGCTTTTTTTTTTTTTTTCCTGGAAATCTCTCTGTGACAGCATCTCCTGAGCTACTTATATTGGAATCTGGTAACCAATAAATATTGTTGCATTCATTGATTAGAGTAATTACTACATGGGAAAGTTATTTTCCTCTTGTCATATTTGTCAAGATTGGTTATGCAAAAGCTCAAGGAAAAGCAGCTGATTATCAGGCACCATCAAGATCCATGAGATATTCATGATTCGTCATTCTAGAGCTTTTTTTGTTGGTTGGTTGGTTGGTTGGTTGGTTGGTTTTGTTCTTATTTGTTTGTCCGCTTTCTTTTTGGGTGATTTAAAAGAGAATACTGTAATGTGTTTTTGGTGTCCAGCATCACATCCTCTTGGCCTGTCTCTGATTTGAGTCATAGGGTTATGAACAACTCTGTGCAGGTTGGTAGCGCTACCCCTCAAGAAGCCATTGTGAATCTCTGGACGTTTCTGCCTCGTGGCTCTGCGATCCAGCTGATACCAAGTGAAGGTAGAACCCATAATTGCAGGACTATTAAAACCCTTGGGGGCAACTCTCAAATAATGGGGCACAAGAGCCAACAGATAAATTCCTGAGCCTCTCATTCTTTGTCAGGTAATGTTGGGAGGACGCTTTCAGAGGTTCCTCTGGAATTGAGCCTCTATTTCCTACAGAAACAAACTTGATAATGAAAAACTTACAGGTTTCTCTCACTCAATTATCTCACTCTTCTCTACTCCCTCATTCCTGCTTTGAAAGGTAACTACCCATATGAAATACTTGTACCCAATGCCTATCACAAGGAGAAACCAAACTAGGACTATAGAAATGAACCCAGGAAATGGAACCTGAGAATAGGATTCTGATATTGGGCCACGCTGGTGCCAGCACAAACTCCACTGCTGACAGTGCAGCCATGATAACATCTGATGCGTTGAAATATCACAACTATTAAGATTTGAACTTGTGGTAGATTGGGATATAATGCAGATGTAAGGGCAAACACTGGTTTATGTAATAGCTCTAGCACTTGGACAGTTTGGATGCAAGAGCGATTTTAAGAACAGTGGAGTTGGTTGGCTTTTGCTAACTGCTTTCGGCACCTTAAAGAAAGAGAATGGCAGGATTCCATCAGACAACTATAGCCTCGGGCACGCTGCGAAAGCAAGAAGGCTTTCTGGCAACACTCACAAAGATTTCCATTTTCTGCAACTACAGGGCAGTTTATTTTTAAAATCATGACAAGTGATAAATGTAAGCCTGGCCTAAGTCCTTCCAACAGTGTCTCCAATGGGCATGTGGATTCAGGTGGACGTTTCCCTGGTTCATTATACTAGTCATCAACTTAATATGGGGTAAAAGGTGGATTTAAGCAAGGGATCCATAGACTTCACTTTCCAATGGAGTCAGGGACCTGGAAATATGCAACTCTAGGGAAGAGGCACAGAGATAGGTCCAAAGATGTAGCACAAAGTAGGCAGATTTTTGTGTCTTATTTTAATGGCCAACAGAGAACTTCAACTGTGAATGAGGCGCTAAAGAATCTGGGAGATAGAATGGCTCGTCCAGTGGACGTCAGCCTGTTTCTGTCCTCAGCCATTCCAAGGCTTGTACAATGGGGCTGTGAAAGGAGCAGCCATGGCGGCAGGGACGGAGGCTCTACGTGGGCTCTCTCTCATCAAAGCTGATCCAGCCACTGCTACTGATAAATGTCCAAGCAGCCAACATCAGTGACAAAGACTGAATGCTCAGCATGGAAATAGCCCTCCATAAGACCAGACAGCCACTTGGTGGTAAGGTGACTCCACTGGACTCATTCAACTCTGAAGAAGCAGTTATTCTTCCTTATTAAAAAAAAACCCCAACTACTTCAGATTCGGGTTTGGCATCTCATCCTACAGTATTCTGCCAGCCCCATTATCCAAGGGCTTACAGAATTATTAAAATTAGCCTGACTTAGTGACATGAATCCTATAAAATTTTGCTTTGGACCAAGAGACTCATTTTGAAGCAAGTAAGATATAACAATGGACTCATGACCAGAGTATTAATTCTTCCTACCATGTACTTTATCATCTCAAAGCAGATGTCCTGATAGAATTTTAATAAATTATTAAAGGCTCAGTTAAGGCAGCAGCTTGTGGATGACAATGCTATGGGAGGAAGTTGTTCTCAAAAATCCTGTACATGCACTAGAGTAACAGCAAAGTCAATAGCTAGAGTACATCAGACTGGAAAGCTAGAGATGGATATACGTTTGGCCCTTCTTCCATCATGCCCAGAAGCCAGTTACAGCATTTGTGGTTTCTGGCACCACAATTTTAAGCTTTTTTGGATTAAAATTGCTCTTATCCAGCAAAGAATATTTCCACCGAGAGACACAGTGAAAATTCCATTGGACCCAAAGTTAAAAATGCTGCCAGGTCACTTCGGGATCTACACACAGGAAGGTAAACAGGCCAAAAAAGATTGGGGCTATCAGCCCTGGGTATTGAGAAGCTGGGTTGCTATTACATCATGAGATGAGAAGGATTCTATTTGGAACTATGGGAATTTACTAAGATGCATTTTGGAGTTTTCTGTCTGGTCTGTACAGTAAGTAGGAAATTAAAGCCAACACGGTCTGACAAGTGAAGGAAAATCAAAAGATTATCCCTTGGGATGAAGGATCGGATCACCACAACGAGTAAACAACCTAGGAGCTAAATTTCTCTTTGAAGGTGAGGAAAATCTTAGGATGGGTGGTGAGGGAGGTACAGAATGAATATCAATTTCACTCTCAGAACCAACTGCAGGAGGAAAGTTTGTAGTACGTTTCATTAAATTCCTTGCATTCCTTCTTTTGGTACTACTCTCAAAGGTCCTTGCCAAGCTCAGCTCTTACAGCCAACTGCAACAACTCAATAGTGTACCTTCATAACATGCCTTTACTGAATTTTCCACCCTCCCTGTCTCACTCGCCTCATTCTCACTGCTGCTTCTTGGAATGACTTCCAAAAGGCACCACCCCAAATCTAGTCTTTATCTCAAGCTCTGCTCTTGGCAGAATCCAAAGACAAACATCTTTACATTTGATAAACACATACATTGTGAAATACAACACACATTATAGGATTTCAAAATAAAACTGTATTTCTGGACAATATATTGTGTGATGGCAGGGTGCTTCTGACCAAGTCAGCCTCAACATTTCCCTCAGCTTGAATGAACTTTAGACAGGTTTCTCCTGCCTCTAGGCCCCAGACCTCCCTTTTTTTTAGAGCACTTACTTTAGAAAACTTGTAATTACAAATTCTTTATCTGCTCCTCTGAGATGTAAATCTTCTTCCAGTTCTCTTGCCAGTTTTATAACCCAGGAATGTCTTTCTCAAGGACCTGGGAGCTTTCTATCTGAAATATAATCACCGAGGAAAACAGCATCCCTATCTCCAAGTCTCTGGGAGGGTAGGGGTCTAACTGCCAGGGGTTTTGTTGTAAAACTACCTGCTGTCATGAAGATAGGAGAAAGTTTACTTTTCCTTTGGGCAAGGCCAATTAGCAAACACAGATGGCCTTAAAGTTTCCCCACTCCAGCTCTTAAAAGCTCTCCAGCTGCCTGTTTCAGCAACGTTGAGTTCAGACTGCAGTCTGGTCTCTCCCTATCCTATAGTATTTAAAAATCTTCCATGCCAGTTTAACTTTGTCCAGTATGATTTTTGCTTTGAGCTCCAAGAAAATCCTAGGACATAAATGTCCTCCCTTCTGTCATTAAGCTGTTTGGGGAAACTATAACACTCAAAGTAGCAAACAGATTTCCCTTGTGGGCAGGTCCTGTCACGTATTTATTTCTCCTATAAGATCCAGGACAAAATTAGTGGTGCAATATGTATTCACAGTGTACTTACTAAATAGCAGTACATTAGGTCTGGCTACCACCGTCTCTCCTGGATACCTGCCTGGACATCTCAGCTCTTCTAAGCCTCAGCTTTACCAGAACTAGTCACACACCTGGTACAATAGTTTGACGCTACCCTACCCCTTGCTCTTAAGGTAAAGCTCAAATTTAACATGATTTGCATGATTCTGCACGATCTGTCCCCATCTCGCCTTCCTAGCTTCTTCAGTAATCATTTTCATGTAAAATATATGCTTCACTCAAGAAGAGAGTTGCACAAATGCACTGTCTTAGCACAGATTGCTCTTCCCAAGTTGAACTGGTTTCCTTTCCAATCTTCATTTGTTCTCACCTTTCAGGTCTCAGTAGAGACATTACTTCCTTTGAGCAGTTTTTGAACCCCACGTCTGAGTTAATTGCCCGCTATGTATCATTGCACTTCCCTGCACACCTCTTTGTCTTCCCATCACCTTCACCCTTTCCTTCAGACTGTGAGGACCACAGAGCCCAGCCTACCGTAGGCACAAAATAAATACCTGCCAAATGAATGATTAAAACCTTTGTCTTTTTATCATGGTCATATGTTACCTTGAACTGATTAATATTTTATCCAATGGACAAGGCTTCAAAAATAATAGGGGGGAGAAAAAGAAGCTTTACTTTAGAAAATACAGCTCCATTCTGAAAGAAACTTAATGAGAATTTAAGGATGTTTTCTTTTTAGTTCATTGCTATGCCTTTCTAAAACTTACCACAACTATAGGCATCTACTTTCTGGTCTCTGATGTATGTTCTTTCTCCTAATATAGGAACAGATGTTTCCCAAAGGACAAATCACCCAATGAAGGTGAGGACCAGGACTCTCCTGTCCAACCTATTATATCCTTGGAAGCTATTAGTCCCACCTGCAAATAAAAATACCAAATGGGGCTTCCCTGGTGGCGCAGTGGTTGAGAGTCCGCCCGCCGATGCAGGGGACACGGGTTCGTGCCCCGGTCCGGGAAGATCCCACGTGCCGCAGAGCGGCTGGGCCCGTGAGCCATGGCCGCTGAGCCTGCGCGTCCAGAGCCTGTGCTCCGCAACGGGAGAGGCCACAGCAGTGAGAGGCCCGAGTACCGCAAAAACAAAAAAAATAAATGCCTTTGGTACAGGGAAAAATCTTCAGAGCACAGAAACTGAGCCTATCAGAGAACTGGCTCTCACACAATGACAGCCAAGGCTCTGAAAATCATAACACAGATCAGTTATGGTCAAGACTCATAAAAATGATGGTACCTTTTTTTTTTTTTTGGTGGTACGCGGCCCTCTCACTGCTGTGGCCTCTCCCGTTGCGGAGCACAGGCTCCGGACGCGCAGGCCCAGCGGCCGTGGCTCACGGGCCTGATGGCACATTTTTAACCCTAATTTCTTCATGGTTCAACAACACCATGGGGTTTTCATTATCATTCCCCATATACAGATGAGAAAACAAGGCTCAGAAAAGTAGTGAGGCATGACTCTAGGTCAACTAGTTGCTCTGGTAATGATCCCACATCTCTGTGGCCTTTGCCTCCTGGTACCTTATCCTAAAATCTAGAGTTACAACTCACCTTGGCCCTCTTCCTCAATTTATAATCTACACGCCATGATCAGTTCACAAGCAAGCTACCAGTCCCAGACCTTAGGTTACCTGTGATCAGTATTTAATTTATACCCCCTAATGGCCCAGTTTGAGAGATAAAAACTCTCCTAACAGGTAGAGAGTTTTTACCATCTGCCACAAGAAGCAAACACAAGGCCCCTCTGAAAAGCTGAAAGCAGCCACAAATAGTGGCCTTCTACTTGGTGTCAGATCAAATATCCATACATAATTGCCACGAGTGTTGAGATCCTTCAAACGGCTAGAACCAAACTGCTGTCCATGAACTTGTTATTCACAACATCAATGGGTACTAAATAGAGAGAAAAGAAAAACCAGATGTGTGAGAGTTAGGCTACTCCACAGGTACGAGGCTCACTTTCTGATGTCATTATTTTGCATTTTATTTGATGACAAGTGCTCATCTTGGTGTGAGGTGGAGGTTAAGGAACTGTTGTATGACTGTGAGTTACAAAGGCATTGTTTTGCCACAAATAAGTATATATACATACACACATATACAGTCCCACAAATACCTGTTATACACATATTCCCTCACATATTAATATTATTGTTATTTATCATTTACTGGGTTTCCAGTGTGTGTTGGGTACTCAGATAAATATTTTATATGTGTTATCCAATCAAAACCCTTACAACCCTAGTAGGTGTTAGCAAACCCCTCACTTTATAGAAGAGGAAACTGAGGCTCAAGATGTTTAGAAGTCTAGACCACATCAACATAACTAGTAAACACTAGAGAAGGGTTTAGAAATTGGACTCTCCTCAACACTCATGCTATAATATTACCCAGGATCTGCTATAAAATAGAAGAAACAAATCCCGGCTATGATATTAGTGATTACAAATGAATGTGCTTTTCCAACCAAATATGAATGATTTTCCCTCCAATAAATAAATTTATTTTGGTAAAAATTTAGGGACGGTAGTTTTAGAGGCAGGGACCCTGTCTAAATCCTTTTAATAGAACACTAGGCATACTGATGCCTCATATTGATGGTGGAGGTCTAATGCTCAAGTTGTGATGACTGGAAGCATCAATCGCTAGAGCTGGATCTGCAGTCGGAACTATTTTCTAGATCTCAGTTCAGTGCTGATATGCACAACAACAAAACTGCATCTTTCTGTCAGAGAAATTTTCTGCAAACCTCAGCTGAATGTGTGAAGTACTGGGTTAGGGGCTTTGGAGAATATACGTAAGATTCAAATAAAGACCTTTTGGGAGCTCAGTGAAAAATGAAATGTCTACCTACATAACTGTTGCACGATATTGAAAGTAAAAATGCTAAAAAAAATAGAAGTTTAGATAAAAAGTAATGAACAGTTAGAGGAAAGTAGTGTTACCTTTGAAGTCATGTTTGTAGTGGATGAAACACTGGTTTTAGATCCACACAGATCTAGGAAGCCCACCCAGATCCTCAATCTAAATTTTATACAAAGTGAAATAAATTACTTAATTGCATTGTGCTACATTTCCTTACCTATAAATTGGAAATATCTATTAAAATCATATATATATTCATACACTATATAAGAATAATATACAATATCTATATTATATAGCATATATATTTAAAACTAGCGTAGTGCATGGCATCCTGTAAGAACTCTGTAAACAATGTTTTCTTTCTAATAACTGAATAAGGGGAGATAGCAGGTTAAGGATTCTGGAAAGATCAGGAGAATCTGTCGAAGCTGATAACGTTTGTTCCATGGGAAGAGAGCGGGGCCACGGATCTAGGCAGAGTGAGAATCATAAGCAATACTAAAAGGTAAGAAAATGTGAGTTACCTGGGTGGGACATGTCTCTGTTACATTTGATCGGTACAAAGGGAAATCAATTTGGGAAGACAGTTTAGGACCAGATAGGGGAGGACCTGATAATAGTCTAAGGGAGTTTAGAAAACACTTGTGTGCATAACCTGAGATGTAATTGATGGAGGGGGGCATGTCATAGCATCATGTTCACGTACTTTCTTTAGGAAAACAAGTAGAAAAGCAGTGTCAAGGACTAATTAGAAGTCCTCAAAGAAGAGAAATAAATTGTAGGCCAGGAGATCAAAGAATCAGCCAGAGCAATATTCCAGGCAAACTACTGAATGACTACATTTGGGCAATGACTGTGTAGATGAAGTAATTAGGCCAGTATGAGATAGTGGCTGAGATCATTACAGAGGTAGGATCAAAGACTACACTAGCATTTCAACACTAAAATATTAGGAACATAGTGGTATTAATATAAATAATTGCGTTGGAATATACTGTACGGCTGAGAGAAATGATCAGCTTCTGAGTTTGAACTTTCAAGTTCCAGAGAAATATATAAACATAAATAAAAGCAAGACAGGAAGAAATACAATCCTTGGCCTGGAAGAGAGGCTGACGTTCTATAAACATTTGACTCCCATTTACAGAGACGTCATAATGGAAGCTGTGGGGATTAAGTGAGGAGATAATAGAAATAGATGTGTTTAAGGTCAGGTTTACAGAGCTTTAGATATAAAGTGCAGAAGAAGAGATTTGAAAATGAGAGTAATTTTAGAAGTAGGATGAAAAACAGAAGATAGGATATCATGGAAGCCAGTGTAAGGTAGTTTCAAGAGAGATTTTCAAAACTGGATAGGAAACAAAAATGTTAAGGATGAGCTAAACAGTCATTGCATTTGCTTGGAAGCAACTTCACAGAAAGAGAATTTTATTGACTAATGATATGGAAACCAAATTATAGAATTTAAGAATAAGTGGGTGGAGGTAATAAAAGTAATTAGTACGGAACAGTAGTTTCCAACAAGAGGCATTTTTGCTCCCAGGGGACATTTGGCAATATCTGGTGGCATATTTGGTTGTCACAATGGGAGGCGGCCAAGGATGCTGCCAGTCATCTTACAGAGCATAGGAGAACCCTACACAACAAAGAATTATGTGGCCCACAGGTCCATGGTGCTGAGTGTAAGAACCCTTGGTACAGAATGAAAGGAGAGACTTGTTGGGGGTTTGAGAAAACAACAAGATCAAAGGTCGGGGACTGTCTATATTTTCTTCTATTGAATTTAATGACGTCACACTAGGCTCTTCCCTCAGGCCATTCCAACTCTGTCTTTTGGGCTGGGTCATCCTCCTCTGTTCAATCTCTAAATATGTTTGCCCTATATCACTTCTTTGTCAATACACTCCCTGTTCCTCTTTGGCTGATCTCATTCAGCCAAGTACCATTTGTATAACAATGAAGCTCAAATTTATAATTTCTATTTCTGACCCCTTCACTGAGCTCCAAACACCAGCTTACTGATTACTTGACACCTCCTGTTAGATATTTAGTACGCATCTCAGAATTATAGCCTGCATAGCAAAACATATATTTCATCACTCTCAAATGTGTTTGTCCTTCAGTCTTTCACATCTCAGTAAAATACATCAATATAGAGGGATACAAGATAGAATCCTGGGAACTATTCTTTCCTTCTATCTTTCATTTCCCCCATGGAATGCATTAGCAATTCTCATCAGTTCTACACCCAGCACACATCTTGAACCTCTCTACCTTTATTTCTAATATACCAGATCATACCACAATTATTTGTTTCATAAACTATTTCCATGATCTCATGGAAATTGGTTCTCTTTCCCCATTTTGCCTGATAACAACCCATTCATCTTCATAAATTAAGAATAATATCTAAGCAAGTTGCAGATGGATAGCATACAGTTGATATAATTTCTATAGAGATTTTAAACAGCAAAACTATAGTACATATTGTTAATGGATGCATATAAATGTGGTAAAAATATTTCTTGGGAAAAATAAATACAAAATTGAAGATAGTGTTGGCTTCTGTGAGGAGCAAAGGAGGGAAATGGCATTGGGAGAGATGCGCGGGAGGCTTCAACTCTATCTGAAATACTTTTGTTTCCTTAATGTTTTGCCGTATTTTATTAAATCTTTGACAAAAGGTTCTGAAGCAATCTGTATGGTGGAAACATAGGTGTAATGTTATTCTCTGTACTTCCCTATAGTTTGAAGTATTTCATAATAATAAAAGAGAAAGAAATATCTCCAGTGGATAAAAAAGAATATTTGAAATTAAAATTCAATAATTTTGTTATCTTGACAAAACCCTCCATTGCCTTCTCATGGCTTTGCAGTCAAATCCAAATTCCTTACTACAGACTTCCAAGGTCTCCAGACCCTTTCCCTCCTTTTCCGTCCCTCTTCCTCTCCCATCTCTTTTCCTACCGTATTCCTAGGTCTTGACTCATGCTTAGGACTTTAATTTTGTTCACCAGAACATGCTAAGCTTAAGACCTTTGCACTCACTGATTTAACTCTCTACTCAGTTCCAGGACGGTTGGGTGGCTGGGTCTTTAACGTCTTAGTCCAAGTGTCAACTCTTCAGATAGTATTTTTCCTGATAACCATATATGAGGGAACACTATATATACACACACACACACACAGACACACACACACACACTCTCTCTCTCTCTCTCTCTCTCTCTCACTCTCTCTCTTATGATAGAAATTATATTCTTTATAATACTTATTATTATCCAGAATCACCTTATTCAGCTATATTTTTAAAATAAAATATATCTCTTTTCAATTGAAATTTAATCTCTAAAAAAAACTGGGACTTTGCCTCTCTTAATCCTTGTGGTGCCCTAGAGGCCTGGGGCAGAGGCTGACACATTTGTATTGAGGACTCTGTCATGACTTGTATATGTAATTTTAAAAACTGCCCAAAAAAAGGAAGATAAATTCTTTCTTTTAATTGAAGGGGAGGCTGGCAGGATATATTTTTAGCAGAAGTGAAGCAAAAAATATGCAGATTATTTGAAGTCTATCTTGGGACTGTGTCCTATTCTTCTGGGTCCCTTCTATCTACCATGATGCCTAACTTATAATGCCTAACTTACTAAATATATCCTTAAGTAACTAGGAAGTCAGTGGTGCATTCTTTTGCAGAGGTCAGTGTTGAAGCAGCAGAGCTAAGGCCTCAAGAATAAGTGTCGTGGATGATTTGAGAGACTTCCTGCAGTTGAGGTTGGAGATCATGGATGTGGAATAAAGTCCCAGCAGCAGGAGACTTAATGTGCAAAGATCATCAGTCCAAGGATGTTTTGCTATCTGCAAACAAAACCAGCAGGCTTTACATACGGGAGTTCTTAATAAGGAGCCACAGCTTCAGAAAATTAAAAATTAACAAATTCACTTACACCATTAGCAGTCTACTGTTCCCTGAGCACCACTTAAAAAGCCTTCAAATGAAACAGAACCATCTTTCTCTCTGGAGTCACTCTCAGCCTGGCAATCATTTTCCAGCTGCAGGGCTGGAGGCCTCTGCGAGGTGTCCATGTGGCTCAGCGGCAAGCACGGCTCTCACATATGTCCACACGAGAGTTGTCAGCAACTGGCAAGTGAGGAGGAAGCAGTGGCCCTAAAGAGTGAGTACCCACTTGTCAAAGATGCACCTGCCAGAAAAAATCGAGACCTGGCTGCAAAAACTGGAAAGACGAAAGCATCTTTTGCGCCCTTCAGCATTTTCAGAAAGAGGAGAAGTATTATCAGTTGACAGAGTTACCCAGGTATCATCAATTCTTTGGACATCAAAGAACATTCAACTGAGCAGGCTCTTGAAACTTTATCTTTGTTACCTTTCTGCATTCCCTACCCAGGGACTTTAACACACACACTTGTATACATACACACAGAAGCTGGGTGACCTCTATGTGTCTGACATTGTCCTCCATGATTTGGGTAATACAGAGGAAATAAAAGATACTTTCTGTTCTCTATTCTCTAGTTATGATCCCACTATATATAAAATATATATATTATATATATATTATATATGTAATATATATATATTATATATATAATATATATATAATATATATATTATATATATACATATATATCAAGGAAAGTGTTGGAAATCAATATAGCAAGGCACAGCACTCTGGAAATCCAGAGTGGGGAATTTTTAAGAAAGTTAGCTATAATGTGGGGCAAAATGGTGCAGAACTGACAGCCTCTGGGATTGATCCATAACTAGAGGTTAAAGCCAAATAGTGATGTGCAAATCCAGCATAGTCCTCAGACAGTTATCCAGGCCCAGAGAATGTGGTGGAGTGAGAAGGTATATGATGAAGACTATAGAAGTGTCAGAGACAGGTTACTCCTGACTCTGTCAGAAGGCACCCTAAGGAAGAATACAGCAGAGCCCAGAACTGGATATTACAGCCTGTAGGGAAAAGGCAGGTGAAACATGGTAGAGTTGGCCCATACCACCTCTCAACGTGTCTTCTCCTTCATGGAAAATATGTCTGGGATGAAGAAAGGAAAGGAAGAGCTCTGCCACAATGGGAACAGGATGCTATCCACAGAGGCATGACAAGATGGTATCCTAGATGGACCTGACTAGTCCACACCCTGTTCTGTAGGAAAGTGGACACTCCTAGAATGGTGGGATATTATGTAACTAGCTGTGAGAGGCACAGGCAAAGAAATTAATTTAGACAGCAAGTAAGAGAATGAAGACCCCTATGTCAGTCCTGAGCACTGAGACTGTCTTCTAATCAGTGCTTTGCTGGCTATTAGAAAGAGCTGCCCCCACTTCTCTGGAAGAATTATTTTTGATTATATCCCTTAACAAATGTTCCTAACCTAGGATAAATAGCACTTCCAAAACAGTAGCTGATGTAGAGTCATTTATTCAATAGATTTGTGTTTAACACGCACATTGTGCCATGAGTTGGGGATGCAGCAGGGAACTGGAGGATAATGAGCTTCCCACATGGGATTTTAGTGCGAAAGTACAGCAAGTGAACAGGTAGTTACAGTGTGAAATGATACTCAGGTGTAGACAGAAAGGATCTCACACCCAGACACCAGGGGAGGCTTTCTAGAGAAAGTGTTGTCTGTACCGATTTCTGAAATTGAATTGGAGTTAGCTGGATGTAGAGAAAATGGGGGAAACAGTGTTCTGTGCACAAGAAAAGAGAACGTACAAAGCCTTAGAGACAAAATAGAGGCATGAAATACTTGAGAGATGAAAAGAAGTTTAGTATGACTGGGTTATAGCATGCAAGGAGGTTATAGGAGAGAACGGAGAGCGATGAGATGGGAGAAGTAAGAGGTTATAGATCATGCAGAGCCCTGGAAGCCTCTTCAAGGAGCTTGATCACAAGTTCCTTTTCCTCCTCAGAGTTCCTTCAATATTTGCTAATGGTGCCAAGGTACTGTCACTTGATTCACTCACCAGTATTGTTATCTTTATGTGTGTGTGTGTATGTGTGTGTGTTACAGGTCCCCAGCTAGTATGTAAGTACCTAGAGGGAAACAATCAATATTTATACTTCTCTGGATGCTTCCAAGAGTACATAGCCCAAGTAGGCCTTTGATCAATATTTCTAATTGATTGGTTAATCCAATGAATGTTTCATGACATTGAACTCATGACTAAGAGCCAGATGGAGCAAGTCTCCAAGCAGATTATACCAGCAAAGCTTGCAGGGGTGGGGGGGCAGGGAGTGTTCACAAGAAAAGACAAAATGATAAACAAGAGCAGTTAAGGTTTAAGGTGGCCAGAGAATATGACAGCATGTATGATTGAATGTGAACAAACACAGTCACTAATATTTTTAGTCCTCACTATATGGTACTCAGTGGTCTAAGTGCTTTACATGTATTAATTTACTTCTCAAAATAACTCAGTGGTTTTTAGCTCCCATTTTCCAGATAAGGAAACCGAGGCAGAGATGAGGTAAATGGCTCACCCACAGTTACATATAATAAGTGCCAAAGCTGGGATCCAAAGGCAGGCATTCTAGCTCTTCTGAGCATACTTCATCTCTGGGCAACATCAGATCCCAGTACATACACACACACACCCCCCACAACAGTTGTGCACAAAAACATTAATCATGTCTATCTCTTGGAAATAAAATTTTACAAGTTATTTTTTCTTTTTAGTTATCTGTATCTGCTACGTTTTTTAAACTGTCTGCGCATCACAGATAGAGTAGTGAACAACATGAAGGCTAGAGAGCTCCAGAACATTGAATCAAAAAGGCATCTTAGGGGCTTCCCTGGTGGCACAGTGGTTGGGGGTCCACCTGGTGATGCGGGGTACACGGGTTCGTGCCCCAGTCCGGGAGGATCCCACATGCCACGGAGCGGCTGGGCCCGTGAGCCATGGCCGCTGGGCCTGCGCGTCCGGAGCCTGTGCTCCGCAACGGGAGAGGCCACAACAGTGAGAGGCCCGCACACCGCAGAAAAAAAAGAAAAAAAGGCATCTTAGAAGTCTTAAAATCTAAGACTAAAGATGAAACAACTAAGACCAAATGAGGTGAGATGACCCACCTCATTAATTTATCCATTAACCTCATTAATTTATCCATCCAGTGCCTTCTCTCTGCCAGACTGTTCAGGCACTGAGAAAGTACGGTAAACAAGAACAATCAAAACAATGAAAACCACATCCCTCCTCTCCTGGAGCTCTCATCCTAATGGGGGAGACTGACAGTAACAACTAAAACAAAACACAGTGGCAGGTAGAGATGAATCACTGAAAGTAAAGCATGATAGGGGATGAAGGGTGTCAAGGGTGGCCTCTTTAGGCAGGGTGGTGAGAGAGGTCTCTCTGAGGAGGCTATCGCCCAAGGCAAGCCTTCCGAAGAGCCCAGGAAAGGACAACCCAGGTGGAGTCACCAATATGGGGAACTTCCTGGCTGAGACATGGCCACGGGTGAGCAAGGGGCCAGTATGGCTGGAGCCCAGTGAACAAGGGAAAGAGTGCTAGGCAATGCAGGGACAGTTATCCAGGACCACGTCTTGTAGAACATGGTAAGAGCTTTGAAAAGTGTTCTAAGCGGGTTGGGAAGCCATCAGACAGTTTGAAGCAGGAGAGATCTGGTGTGACTTTTATTTTTAAAAGAGCGTGTGTAAAGATGATGGTAAAATGGACATTGGTAGAATAATGGTAGAAATGGTGAGACATGGTTAGATTTGCTGAAAGAATGAATGAAAAGTATTAAAGGAAAAGAAGGAAAGAGTAACACTGAGGTTTTGAATATTTGAGACAGAATAGAAAATCTATTGTAGAGACCACAACTCTCTGCCTAGGGCCTTTTCTGTTACTCCACAACGGTAGGTAGAGGCCATAAAGGGATTCTTATCATTTAATCTAAGAGGAAAATAGCAAAGTGAAATTTTATGGTTAATAATTACTCCTTCGTTTTAAATTAAAAAGCAAGAAAAAAAGCATTAGAGAGATTTCCTATTTTCCTTCTTTTTCTCCTCTCTTAAAATTCAGAGTAAAGGTAATTATAACCAAAAAGCTTTAGAGAGGCAATAACAATTTCATATATAAATTGAGCATTGAAATGTATGTTTTTGGCTAAGTGGTGGCAGCCATTTTAAATCCCTTCATTCCTGGGGTAAGAATGACCATAGTTTGCTTGTTTAAACTCAGGGCTTGGTAAACTCAGGTTTTAGAGGAAGCATAATGCATCAGCTGGAGCCTGGGTGTGAACAGAAGCATTCAGGCAGTGGCTGTGCTCAGGTTCCTGAAATAGCTTTTGGACAGCGTGTTCACCTTGTCTTCATCTCACGCTGTCTTTCTTCCCTGTCCTCTGAGATTCTGCAAGCACAGAAACGGATCTTACCTGGGCTTTTCAGAACAGATTTGAGGAGGAATTGTTTACAGTGAGACCCTGCTCCAGGGCCCAGGGTTGGAACAAAGGCACCAGTTTCCCTCCCTGACCCAGAGGTTCCACTTCAATTCACCTAGCATGGGACTCCTATGGGAAACACATCACTAAGCCGAATGCATGCAATCTAAGCCCACAATCATTTCACGTGTTAAGATGTAAATCTATTACCTGCAATAACCTTTTTTTTTTTTTTTGCGGTACGCGGGCCTGTCACTGTGGTGGCCTCTCCCATTGCGGAGCACAGGCTCCGGACGCACAGGCTCAGCGGCCACGGCTCACGGGCCCAGCCGCTCCGCGTCATGTGGGATCCTCCCGGACCGGGGCACGAACCCGTGTCCCCTGCATCGGCAGGCGGACTCTGAACCACTGCACCGCCAGGGAAGCCCGGCAATAACCTTTTGAATCTTCATTCCTTATGGGTCTAAGAGAAATGATGATTTTTCTTCCAGTTCTTTCTAATGTCACTTTTATTAGTGCCATTACTGAGGTAACAGCTGGTGGAAAAGAAAGGAAACATTTTATTTCTCATCTTTCACTCACTCTTCTTGATAGTGAACATGGGGCTCAATTAAAATAACATCGTTGTAGAGGGTGTGTTGTAGAGGACAATGGGGTCTTTAAGACCCCCCTCAAGTGAACAGCAAGTCTGAGCCTTGACTTTGTCCTTCGTCAGAAAAACCTCTTTTGCATTTTTCCATGTCACACTTCTGGTTACCCCTGAGACTGGGCCAATTTTCTAAGAGGAATAGGGTGCAGTTTCTAACTATCAATCATCAAGTCACTGTTTTTACCATGTTCTGTTTAATCCAGTGAGTTCTAACCTTTGAGGCAGGGTGGGGGTGAGGGAGACAGAAGGAAGTACACTGTCAAAGATTAGATTATTTGCGGCGAGCCGTTTCTGACCGGCAGAATAACGAGCCACCACACGCAAGATTCTTCTCGTATCACACTTTATTGGAGCACAGCTTGGTTGAAGAAAGATGGAAGGAAGACCCCGCAATCCTATAGCAGTCTGCTTATATAGGGATTAAGAACATGTGTCGCTCTGTGATTGGCTTTCGCCGATGGTGCGATTTGTGAGCCAGCATCGGATAGGTCGCTACTTTAAAACCTCATTAGTATACTTAGCGCAAGCGCAGTGGCCACAGGAAAGATGACTCAGCTTATTTCAGCTTCCTGGCGCGTAGCAGTTAGCTGACCGCGCCCTACAATTATTGGTGATAGGTTTTGAGAGATTATTAAAAAATAAAGCAAAGTTGTAATTATCACAAGTCACTATTCTATCCACATGAAACCCTCCACACCACCATGTGACTGTCAAGTCTGACTTTATAGTTCCTCAGGCAAACTTCACACATTAGTGGGGTTGAAGTGATCTACTCTTTATTCTTCAGAAAGGCTGCACTAGGCCAGCTGTTCAGAAGAAATGGGAGTGCCAATGGACTTGGGGCCAGGAAGCCACACGGATGGACCTAGAGATTATCGTACTAAGTGAAATAAGGCAGACAGAGAAGGACAAATACCATATGATATCACTTATATGTGGAATCCAAAAAATAGTACAAATGAACTTATTTATAAAAGAGAAACAGACTCACAAACATAGGAAACAAACTTACGGTTACCAAAGGGGAAGAATGGAGGGAGAGAGAAATTGGAAGTATGGGATTAACAGATGCACACTACCACATATAAAATAGATAAACAACAAGGATTTACTCTATAGCATAGGGAACTATATTTGATATCTTATAATAAACTACAATGGAAAAGAATAGGAAAAAAAGAATATAGATATATGCATGTATATGTATAACCGAATCACTTTTCTGTATACCTGAAACTAACAAAATATTGTAAATCAACTATACGTCAATAAGAAGAAAGAAGGAAGATGTCCGGATAATTTGGAAGTACCTGGCTCTGCCCAAAAGGGTGGGCAAGATTAGAGGGCTGCAGTGGGAGTTTATAGACCTCCAGAGAATTCATATGACTTTTAAGCCGAAACAGAATGGCTAGAAGTTAAATATTTCCTAGAAGTGGTTGAGTTGAAGTGTAGTTCTCGAAGAAAGCACAAAGAAAGTCCATGAGCTTAAAAATGAGATGACTTTGATTAACTCTTGGTTCTACTACTTACTAGTATTGTTACCTCGGGTAAGTTACCTAACTTCTCTTGAGTTTCAGAATCTTAATCAGTAAAACAAGTACTTAAATCATAGGGTTGTTGTGAAGCTTAAAATAAAGTGTTTGTGCAAGATTACTTAACAGCAAGTCTAGCACATAGTAAGCATTTAATAAATATTAGACCTTAGCATCATCAATACCAATAGTAGATTCATAGCAACTTCACTTTGGGGCTAGTCATGAAGGAGGGAGATTAAAAAGGATAGCTCTACCTAAAGTGGAGATAAAAAGCATAGAAAGAGATAAACTAGTGCATTTAAATAACAGGAAAGGGCACCCATAAATATTATCAAAAATGTGGCAGCGACCCAAACCTCTTGAAATATTCTTCTATGCATCCAGTTCTCAGGGACCTTAGAGGTCACATAGTAAAATAATGTTTTCAGATGGCATTTCTGTCTCTCTGATTCTACTTCCATCATTAGGGAGCAGAGCTCCAAAATGTTCCAAGCAGCCTCATCTCCCAGCATTTCTAAGTCAACAGCTCATCATTATTATAGTCACGGTCCTATTGACATTTTATGCTGTCACATACATACTAGGAAAGTGTCCAGGGACTCCCTGCTTTTCTTTCATCACAAAGCGGGAAGCTCAGATTTAAGGAAAGGGCTTAGTGTAAGAGAAAGACCATCAGTTCTGGAAGCGGCGAAAAAGGATTCCCCCTGATACCTATCACTTACTAATGATGCATCCTTGAGAAAATGGCATTGCTTTCTAAGTCTCCATGTTCTCATTCGTAAAATAGACAAAAATAAAGATGAGCTACCATTAGTAGGTGGAAATTAACCACAAGTGCATTTTTCTCACAGTCTGGAAGGGCATGCAGGTCATATGGGGAGCACAGTTCTATATACAAAGGAGCTGGAATGGTTTCCCATCATCACTGCTGCAAACAAATACCATAAATTGAGAGGCTTAAAACAACACAAATGCTTTCTCTTACAGTTACGGAGGCCAGAAGCCTGAAATCGAGTTCACTAGGATAAAGTCAAGGCGTTGGCATGCGTGTTCCTCCTTCTGGAAGCTCTGGGGGAGGCTCTGGTTCCTTGCCTTTTCCACCTTCAGGAGGCCACCTGTATCTCTTGGCCATGAGCCTTTCTTTGTATCACTCCAGTCTCTTGCTTCCATCTCCTGCTTCCTCTTATGAGGACAGTTGCAATTACATTTAGGGCCCATCCAGGTAATCCAGAATAATCTCTCCATCTCAAGAGCCTTAATTTAATCTCATGCCCCTTTTGTTGTATAAAGTAACATTCACAGGTTCCAGGGATTAGGATGTGGACGTTTGGGGAGGAGCATTAGTCAGCTTCCCACAGCAGCCATTTCCCTGTTGCTTCATCATTCTAGTCAAAGGAACACAATGGGGCTTCGCTGGTGGCGCAGTGCTTGAGAGTCCGCCTGACGATGCAGGGGACACGGGTTTGTGCCCCGGTCTGGGAAGATCCCACATGCCGCGGGGTGGCTGGGCCCGTGAGCCATGGCCGCTGAGCCTGCGCATCCGGAGCCTGTGCTCCACAACGGGAGAGGCCACAACAGTGAGGCCCGCGTACCGCAAAAAAAAAAAAAAAAAGGAACGCAGTGGGCAAACATGAAGCCCAGCAACCTGGGATGTAGGAATGAGAAGACACATCAGTTGTGGGATGAGGAGAGAGATAGAAGGCCAATGTGTAGCTGAACTTTAATAGAGACTTGGAGAGGCCTACAATGTGGAAGATGGAAAAGTCATAAAGTGGAAAATGAACTTGAGCCTCACAAAACACACTAGCAGCCACTCAAAGTGAGCACTTTATCTCCCAAACTGCTTCCACTTTGAGTGGTCTAATCCATGTCACTGACTGGCAGCTGTGCCCCAAGTGAGTTCATCATGAGTGCAACATCCCAGTGCTGTCCTGAAGACAAAAGTGGATATAAATATCATAACTAATCAATAGTTGGAATTGAACCTTCCAATAGAAGACAACACCACGAAGATTAAGATTCTTTATAGAGAGATGGTTAAAAAATGAAAACAAAAAAAACAGACCTAGACGACCACGTAGGTAAAAACTACACTGTCGGATGCACTAGGCTAAGAGCTTGAATTTCTAACTATTCTTTTTATAAGTGTTGATAATTCTATCGCCAGTAATCTGTGTCAGATACAGAGAGGCAGTTTCCTTGAAAAGCAGTGAGGCAACTTACTTTGTCAGAATAGATCATTTCTAGAATTCAGTTTCTTTGCTGTGTGCTCTTCTATTCTGATTGTATTTCAATGTTTGGGTTCTTTTTTTTTTTTGCCCATATCCTTATTTCTAATTTATTTTTTTTTATTGAAGTGTAGTTGATTTACAATATTGTGTTAAGTTTCAGGTGTACAGCAAAGTAATTGAGATATATATATGTATATATGTATATATAATCTTTTTCAGATTCTTTTCCATTATAGGTTGTTACAAGATACTGAATATAGTTTCCTGTGCTATACAGTACTTTCTTGTTGTTTATTTCACATATAGTAGTGTGTATCTGTTAATCCCACACTCCTAATTTATCCTCTCCACCCCTGTTTCCCCTTTGGTAACCATAAGTTTGTTTTCTAAGTCTGTGAGTCTGTTTCTGTTTTGTAAATAAGTTCAGTTGTATCATTTTTTTTAGATTCCACATATAAGTGATATCATGTGATAGTTGTCTTTCTCTGTCTGACTTACTTCACTTAGTATGATAATCTCTTGGTCCATCCATTTTACATCTACTTTAATAAATGATTGATTTACTTATCCAATGAGCTATATGACTTTGGAAAATCTTTAAACTTCCCCGAGTGCCAGTTACTCTTTTCAAAGAACAATGGACCACATAGAATAATCTCTTTAGGCAGGGCTCCCAATTATTTTTCACCTCCCAGCTTACAATGAAGAAAGTATTTTAATGGCATATTAGGGTAAACGATGAGGCCGTCCATTGCCAGTGGCTCCTGGTCCAGGGGTTTCTACTCTCACAAGCCTTGCACGTTCAACCCGAAGCCTGAAGGATGGATACACCTGCACCCCTACAGCCCACTGTGATTCATCAGTGTGACTGGGCCCACAAGAGCATAGCACTGCCTTGAAGAATTAAGTCTGTGGGAGCACAGCTCTGAAATCTCCCAAACAGATGATCTTTCACAGCTTTGAACCACACCACTTCCTTAAACCACACTGTCACCCAAGCCATCAGTTATATGTATAAAAAGAAAGAAATGGGGCACATCAGGGCACTTTTTTTTTCCAGTCTTTGCTCTTTCCACTTTCTTGCCTCATGCCAACAGACCTATTCTATAATTCTTTTGCTTACTACTTAAGTTGTCTGGTCTTTCAAGCTTCTTCGTTTCTTTTTTTAAAATACCTGAATTTTTGGGACACGTGTCTATTGAAAACATGCAAGCTATTTAGAAAAGTAAAAGGAGAAACTAAAACTCCTCCCAAATTTCACTACCTGGAGATGACCACTTTTGATATTTTGGTGAAATCTTTCCAGGTTATTCTCTATACCAACGGCATACCTGTGTCCAATTTTACATACACAAGATTACCTTTACCTTTCTTTGTCACTTAATGATTGTCTGTAGATGTGTATCTATCTTCCCTTTTAATGACTGATGGTATTGTTATATCACTTTCATGATATTATTGTTGCTGTACATTTATATAATTTCTATTTTTTCCTAATTTAAGACAATATTTCAGATAAGCATTTTGTGCATTTTTCTTTCACCCTTTTGCAATCAGTGAAGTTACAGATAGAAGAGGCATGGATCACTTATGTTTTGATAGATGGTGACTGAGCCCGCTACCAAGGATGCATGAACATGTCTTCTTGATATTTCCTGTATTTTTCTGGCATCATCTTGCTCCCTGACACTCACAGCTGTCAAGAACTAAACAGTCCTCAAGATTCAGCTGTAGTGACACTCCTTCTGGGAAGTCCTTCTCACCTCATTCAGAAAGGCGCCTGTTCTCTTCTCATGTTCTCTGGCAGACCCTTCTGCAGAGCCTTCTTGTAGCTCTTATCACATACACAGAACATATTCTGCATGTCCATCTTTTCCAGGACTGCTGGTTCCTAAAGCAGACAGATCACAGGAGGCCGTATACAGCATCCTGAACTTTGGTTTCTGACTTTCTGGGTTCAAATGCCAGGTCTGTCGCTTACTACCTGTGTAGTGTAAGCAAGCTCTTTACTTTCGTTAACTTTCATTTTCCCACCTGTAGAATGGAGATAGAGATAATACCTACTTCATAGGGTAGGTGTGAGAACTTAATGAGATAATGTGTTGTATTAGTCAGGGCTCTCCAGAGAAACAGAACCAACAGAATGCCTGTGGATCTCTATGCATATCTATATCTGTATCTATATTTATGTCTAGATCTATCAATCATCTATCTATCTATCTATCTATCTATCTGTCGTCTATCTTCTAGCTAGAGATTTATCATGAGGAATTGGCTCACGCAGTTTTAGAGGCTGAGAAGTCCTACAGTCTACTGTCTGCAAGCTGGAAGCCCAGGAAAACCAGTCCAAGTATAAAGGCCCAAGAACCAGGGTAGCCAATGGTGTAAATGCTGGTCTCAGGTCAGAAGATGAGATGAGATGTCCCAGCTCAAGAAAGGGGCAGGGCTTCCCTGGTGGCACAGTGGCTGAGAGTCCGCCTGCCGATGCAGGGGACACGGGTTCATGCCCTGGTCTGGGAAGAACCCACATGCCGCGGAGCGGCTAGGCCTGTGAGCCATGGCCGCTGAGCCTGTGCGTCCGGAGCCTGTGCTCCGCAACGGGTGAGGCCACAGCAGTGAGAGGCCCCCGTGCCGCAAAAAAAAAAAAAAAAAAAAAAAAAGAAGTGGGCAAAGGAAAAAAGGAGAAATTCCTCCTTCCTCTTTGTGTTCCATCCATGCCTTCAAGGGACTAGATGATGCCCACCCACATTGGGAGAGGGGTCTACTTTGCTGAGTCCACCAATTCAAATGCTAATTTAACCCAGAAACACCCTCAAGGACACACCCAGAAATAATTAAACTGGGCTCCCCACGGCCAGTCAAGTTGACACATAAAATTAACCATCTCATGTGTACCGAGTGTGAAGTAGTTAGACCCAGTGACGAAAAGTAGACATCACTGAGCACTCATTTTGTGACAGGCACTGTGCTCACTGTATTTCTGATAAATGACATTCATAACAATAAACTGCTGGGTTATTTTAATAGTACCTTGCTCCTTAACTTCCACAGTTAACACTTTATAATCCATTGCTGCTTAACTAATCTTTCTGTGGCATATTTTTGTTCAACTTGCCCTTCAGGAGCCAGCCCCATCCAGCTGAATGCTCCCTCTGTTTCTATGTGCTGCTGCACTTATTGGCTCCAATCCCTTTGCCCAAAAGCCTTTTTCTGTTTCTGTACCACTGGTCACCTCTGCATGTCTAAATTGTATCCACCTTTTGAGGCATTCTTCCACTGATATTTCCTTGACATGCATCCACATTTCTGTTTCCCTATTAAAATGTAAAGTACTTAACATTTTCTGCCTCGTACTTTGAGTTTTTACATGCAGGCCACATCCTCCCCACTAGATGTGAGCCCACGAGACCAGAGACTGTAAACCACATATACTCACATTTTATCTTCCTACATGATTAGCAAAGTTACTAGAATATGTCAAGTATTTATAAAAGAATGCAAGCTGCTTTATATATGCAGTGTCTACCATAATAACAAAGGTAGAAGATGCTGCTAAAGACTTTCAATAAATATCTTCTTTATTCTACATCTTCTATATTCTCTCAGTAGCCCTCTGACACAGTTGCTATCAATATCCCCACATTGTCTTTCTTCTAGGTTAGTAAACTCTAGCACAGAAAGGTTATGTTGCTTGCCCAAAGTCACACAGCTATCACTGGCAAAGGCAATATTTAAACCAAGTCAGTTTGACTCCAGAGACTGTGTTTTAGACATCGTATTACTGTGCAGGATAGCAGACACCGAATGGTGCTGATCAGAGATGATGTGTCCTTGGGGACAGTGCATCACGGCCAGGCAACATACACACATAAGGAAATGAAAAATAGTTCTCTTTCAGAGAGCTTACTCCAGGGGAACTTGACCTCAACTTAGAGGGCAAACAAGCCAAAGAGTCTGCTCCCAACAACGATGGTGTCATTCTTGGTACCCCAACACTTATCTCCTTGGCTTCTCTAGTTCACACCACAGAGGAGACAGTGTGCCCCATTAATAATCCCTAAATGCAGATCCCTTAAAGAAGTTAGCTCAAATCACAGCTGTTACATTTTGGAAAGCACAAAGGAGTCACTGTTTTCAATTCTATAGAGAAATAAGAAGTAACAATATTTATCTCTACTGTTCTCTTTATCAACTAATGACTAGAATGATAGAATGATGCCTGTGGGTGCCCAAAAGCCCATTTCCACCTCCAAAACGGTCCTGGGACCAGCTGCTGTCATCCTGCACACAGCTTAAATCCACAGTCATAACCCATGTATTATGTTAGAAGATAGCAATATGTAATTATGCTGTTGGCTTTAGGAAACATGATATTATTAGCCTTAATTTGGGGTGATTTGTTGCCAAATCCAAGAATTATTGATGTGATTTACAATGAGTCATTGGAAGACTCCCCCAGGACTCCTTCCCTGTGACACGAAGACAGTAGCAGATGTGCTAGAAATTACCTTAGCGAAATTCAGGAATCACCCTATCAGTTACTACTTATTCAGCGCCTGTGGTCTGACTATAACTGAGCTGAGCACTGTATTAATAAACATAGCCTCTGTGCACTAGCACTACAGCTTTGCCCCAGGTGCTCTGCGCTATGAAATCAAGAAGGAATGTGCTGTTTGTGGAGTTCTGGGAGCCACGCTAGGCGCTTCACGCGCAGGGTTTTATTCCTTTCTCACAATAGCCAGATTGGTTGGTATGTTTTTAATCTCTATTTTACTAATGAGGGATCGAGGATTTGTACCCTTCAAGGTTTGGTGAAGGAAACTGAAGACCCTCCAGCTAGTCCAAGTAAAAATATCTGTATATAGGAATTAGAGGCTTGTACTACCACTGGCACATCTTTCTGGAAAAAGGAATGAAAAGCAAGGAAGCCACTAGCAAAGTCCCCAAATCAGAAAACCTGTGCATAGAATCTCACCATCTGTGGTGCCCAAGCAAGATATTCACTCTAAAGGTGCTAAAAACATCAGCAATCACAGGGAAAAGCCTGCTGAAACGATCCACTGTCTCAGACCTTCCCGGGGGCTCCTCCCAGCACCCTACAAGGCTGCTACAGCCTTCACGTCTGCCCATGTTTCTGCCTGTAACTGCCACCAGAGAATAAGAGCACTGAATGAGAATACTGAATGTCCAAATCTTACAAACGTAGTAAAATTGAACTTGGAATCATACAGGGGAAGGGCTTCTAGCTCATGTTGCTCCAGACTTTCACCTGCTGTGCAGAGGACAATGTAGAAGGAGCTGGTAATGATGTCAAGCTGACCACAGAAATTCAGAAATAGGCTTTTAAGTGTGAAAAACTTGCTTAAGGGCATATAACTCCTTATTAGCTGACGTGTCAGGAATTGAACCCGTGATGGTCTCATTCTAATGTGTGCTCTACTGAATTACCTAACTACAGAGGAATATTAGCCTAGGTAGCCATGGAAAGGTTCAAGGAGGAGATACAATTAGTCAGTGAGGTTTTCTGATGGGTAGATGGGAGCACTGTGAATATTCCAGAAATGGCCTGAGTAATAAGAGATGAGTGTTGGTGAGCAGCAAATTATCTGAAGGACTATAAATCTAAACATGTTTTGGGGCATTTCTTGTCCCTGTCTCCAGTTCCCAGTCCACCCCAGACAGTGAATGAATCGTTGCTGAAATAATGATAATGACCTGTAACCAGCCATGTTTCGAGACATCTGAAACCCTTCAGGTAGGGACAGTGTACTGGAAGGAGGACATGTCATCCTTCTGCCTTCTGTTATTCTTGGCTAATAAAACAAGGTGAGCTGGGGGAAATGTCTGGGACCAGCAAGAGTTAATGAGTTGGGTGGGGGAAGATGCTGAGTTAGAGTCTCCCCACAACTAGGGTGCCTGCCAGCTGCTGGTGGGGGACCCTGATGCCCAAGGAGATGGGAGGAACCCCCAAGTGAACTGGCAGGATGTGGAGGGAGGAGAAGTGGAGGCCAGACAGGATCAGCACCCCTGAAGCCAGGGAAATCAGGAGAGGCAGGTGGGAGGGGCCCTCTGGGACCAGAGGAGCAGGAGAGGAGAGGAGGGTGTTTGCCTCACCAACTTGAGCCCAGGAAGCCTGCTGGGATCCCAGGTGAGGTTTCCTGCACTCTGAGACCAGGGGTGGGGGGGGCACACCTGGGCCACTTCTGTTCTGTTGAGCCTAAGCCCCACCCACCAGCCATTTTCCAGCCCTGTGGGTCCTAAGCATAGGTCCCGTCTGCTGCCCGAACCTCACCCTTGCTTAGGCCCTGCCCTCCACAGCCACAGCCTCCCCCACCCTTTACTTTTTTTATTTTCCCTCCTCCTCTTTTTTACTATTATGGTACTGTTCTACCTTCTGGTTGTTGATTCATCTATAATTTTATTTTTATATTCTTTCTAACATACTTGTTAGTTTTCTAGTCTAATTTTATTTCTTACTTTGTTACTGTTCTCTTTTTGGGGTTTTTTTGCCACCCCAAGCAGTCTGTGGGATCCTGGTTCATGAGATGGGGGTCAGGACAAAGCTCCTGCAGTGGGAGCTCCAAGTCCGAACCACTGGACTAACAGAGAACCTCAGACTCCATGGAATATTCATCAGAGTGAGGTCTCATGGAGGTCCTCGTCTCAACACCAAAACCCAGCTTTACCCAACAGTCTACAAACTCCAGTGTTAGAAGCCTCAGGCCAAACAACTAGTAAGACAGCAACACAATCCCACTTATTAAAAAAAAAAAAAAATGAGATGGCAAAAAAATATGTCCCAGATGAAGGAGCAAGGTAAAAATCTACAAGACCAAAAAAATGAAGATGAAATATGCAATCTACCTGTAAAAGAATTCAGAGAAATGATAATAAAGATGATCTAGAATCTTGGAAACAGAATGGAGGCACAGATTGAGAAAATAAAAGAAATGTTTAACAAAAATCTAGAAGAACTAAAAAACAAACAAACAAAGATGAACAATATAATAACTGAAATGGAAAATACACTAGAAGGCATCAATAACAGAATAACTGAGGCAGAAAAACAAATAAGTGAGCTGGAAGACAAAATGGTGGAAATAACTGCTGAGGTGCAGAATAAAGAAAAAAGAATGAAAAGAAATGAAGACAATCTCAGAGACGTCTGGCACAACACTAAATGCACCAGCATTCAAATTACAGGGGTCCCATAAGAAGAGAGAAAGAAAGGATCTGAGAAAATATTTGAAGAGATTACAGTCAAAAAGTTTCCTAACATGGAAAAGGACATAGTCACCCAAGTCCTGGAAGCACAGAGAATGCCATACAGGATAAACCTTAGGAAAAACACACCAAGACACATATTAATCAAACTAACAAAAATTAAATTCAAAGAAAAAATATTAAAAGCAGCAAGAGAAAAACAAAAAATAACATACAAAGGAATCCCCATAAGGTTATCAGCTGATTTTTTAACAGAAACTCTGCAGGCCAGAACGGAGTGGAAGGATATACTTAAAGTGATAAAAGAGAAAAACCTAGAAACAAAATTACTCTACCCAGCAAGGATCTCATTCAGATTCGACAGAAAACTCAAAACCTTTTCAGACAAGCAAAAGCTAAAAGAGTTCAGAACCACCAAACCAGTTTTAGAAAAAGTGCTAAAGAAACTTCTCTAGGCGGGAAACACAAGAGACGAAAAAGACCCACAAAAACAAACCCCCCCAAAATTAAGAAAATGGTAATAGGAACATACATATCAATAATAACCTTGAATGTAAATGGATTAAATGCCCCAACCAAAAGACACAGACTGGCTCAATGGACACAAAAACAAGACCCATATATATGCTGTCTACAAGAGACCCACTTCAGACCTAGGGACACATACAGACTGAAAGTGAGGGGATGGAAAAAGATATTCCATGTATATGGAAATCAAAAGAAAGCCGGGGTAGCAATACTCATATCAGATAAAATAGATTTTAAAATAAAGACTGTTACAAGACATAAGGAGGGACACTACATAATGATCAAAGGATCAATACAAGAAGAAGATATAACATTTGTAAACATTTATGCACCCAACATAGGAGCACCTCAATACATAAGGTAAATGCTAACAACCATGAAAAGAGAGATCGACAGTAACATAATAATAGTAGGGGACTTTAATACCCCACTTACACCAATGGACATATCATCCAAACAGAAAATAAATAAGGAAACACAAGCTTTAAATGACACAGTAGACCAGATAGATTTAATTGATATTTATAGAACATTCCACCCCAAAGTGGCAGAATACACTTTCTTCTCAAGTGAACACAGAACATTCTCCAGGATAGATCACATCTTGGGTCACAAATCAAGCCTTAGAAAATTTAAGAAAACTGAAATAGTATCAAGCATCTCTTCTGACCACAATGTTATGAGACTGGAAACCAATTACAGGAAAAAAACTGTAAAAAACACAAATACATGGAGGTTACACAGTGTGCTACTAAATAACCAAGAGATCACTGAAGAAATCAAAGAAGAAATTAAAAAATACCTACAGACAAATGGCAATGAAAACACAATGACCAAAAATCTATGGGACACAGCAAAAGCAGTTCTAAGAGGGAAGTTTATAGCACTTCAATCTCACCTTAAGAAACAAGAAAAATCTCAAATAAACAATCTAACCCTACACTTAAAACAACTAGAGAAAGAAGAACAAAGAAATCCCAAAGTCAGTAGAAGGAAAGAAATCATAAAGAGCAGAGCAGAAATAAATGAAATAGAAATGAAGAAAACAATAGCAAAGATCAATAAAACTAAAAGCTGGTTCTTTGAAAAGATAAATAAAATTGATAAACCCTTAGCCAGACTCATCAAGAAAAAAAGGGAGAGGACTCAAATGAGTAAGATTAGAAATTAAAAAGGAGAAATCACAGCAGACACCACAGAAATACAAAGGATTATAAGAGACTACTACAAACAACTATATGCCAATAAAATGGAAAAGCATGAAGAAATGGACCAATTCTTGGAAAGGTACAACTTTCTAAGACTGAACCAGGAAGAATTAGAAAATATAAACAGACCTATCACAAGTAATGAAATTGAAACCGTAATTAAAAATCTTCCAACAAACAAAAGTCCAGGACCAGATGGATTCACAGGCAAACTCTATCAAACATTTAAAGAGCTAACACTGATACTTCTCAAACTCTTCCCAAAAAGTGCAGAGGGAGAAACACTCCCAAATTCATTCTATGAAGCCACTATCACCCTGATACCGAAATCAGACAAAGATGTCACAAAAAAAGAAAACTACAGGCCAATATCACTGATGAACATAGATGCAAAAATCCTCAAGAAAATACTAGCAAATAGAATCCAACAGCACATTAAAAGGATCATACACCATGATCAAGTGGGGTTTATCCCAGGAATGCAAGGATTCTTCAATATATGCAAATCAATCAATGTGATTCAGCACATTAACAAATTAAGGAACAAAAACCATATGATCATCTCAATAGATGCAGAAAAAGCTTTTGACAAAATTCAACACCCATTTATGATAAAAACTCTCCAGAGAGTGGGTATTGAGGGAAGCTACCTCAACATAATAAAGGCCATATATGACAAACCCACAGCAAACATCAATCTCAATGGTGAAAAACTGAAAGCGTTTCCTCTAAGATCAGGAGAAAGCAAACAATGTCCACTCTCACCACTCTTATTCAACATAATTTTGGAAGTCCTAGCATGGCACTCAGAGACGAAAAAAAAATAAAAGGAATACAAACTGGAAAAGAAGTAAAACTGTCACTGTTTGCAGATGACATGATACTATACATAGAGAATCCTAAAGATGCCATCAGAAAACTAGAGCTGATCAATGAATTTGGTAAAGTAGCAGGATACAAAATTAATGCACAGCAATCTCTTGCATTCCTATACACCAACAACGAAAAATAAGAAAGAGAAATTAAGGAAACAATCCCATTTACCATTGCAACGCAAAGAATAAAATACCTAGGAATAAACCTGCTTAAAGAGGTGAAAGACTTGTACTCAGAAAACTATAAAACACTGATGAAAGAAATCAAAGATGACATAAACAGATGAAGAAATATACCATGTTCTTGGATTGGAAGAATCAATATTGTGAAAATGACTACACTACCCAAAGTAATCTATAGGTTCAATGCAATCTCTGTCAAACCACCAATGGCATTTTCCACAGAATTAGAACAAAAAAATTTACAATTCATATGGAAACACAAAAGACCCCGAATAGCCAAAGCAATCTTGAGAAAGAAAAATAGAGTTGGAGGAATCAGGCTCCCCAACTCCAAACTATACCACAAAGCTACAGTAATCAAGACAGTATGGCACTGGCACAGAAACAGAAATATAGACCAATAGTACAGGATAGAATACCCCGAGATAAACCCACACACATATGGTCACCTGATTTATGAAAAATGAGGCAAGAACATACAATGGAAAAAGCCTCTTCAATAAGTGGTGCTGGGAAAACTGGACAGCTACATGTAAAAGAATGAAATTAGAACAATCCCTAACACCATACACAAAAATAAACTCAAAATGGATTAAAGACCTAAATGTAAGACCAGACACTATAAAACTCTTAGAGGAAAACATAGGAAGAACACTCTTTGACATGAATCACAGCAAGATCTTTTTTGACCCACCTTCCAGAGTAATGGAAATAAAAACAAAAATAAACAAATGGGACCTAATGAAACTTAAAAGCTTTTGCACAGCAAAGGAAACCATAAACAAGACCAAAAGACAACCATCAGAATGGGAGAATATATTTGCAAATGAAGCAACTGACAAAGGATTAATCTCCAAAATTTACAAGCAGCTCATGCAGCTCAATATCAAAAGAACAAACAACACAATCCAAAAATGGGTAGAAGACTTAAATAGACATTTCTCCAAAGAAGATATACAGATTGCCAACAAACACATGAAAGAATGCTCAACATCATTAATCATTAGAGAAATGCAAATCAAAACTACAATGAGATATCATCTCACACCAGTCAGAATGGCCATCATCAAAAAATCTAGAAACAATAAATGCTGCAGAGGGTGTGGTGGGAATGTAAATTGCACTGTTGGTGGGAATGTAAATTGATACAGCCACTATGGAGAACAGTATGGAGGTTCCTTAAGAAACTAAAAATAGAACTACTATACGACCCAGCAATCCTACTACTGGGCATATACCCTGATAAAACCATAATTCAAAAAGAGTCATGTACCACAGTGTTCATTGCAGCTCTATTTACAATAGCCAGGACATGGAAGCAACCTAAGTGTCCATCAACAGATGAATGGATAAAGAAGATATGATACATATATACAACTGAATAGAACTCAGTCATAAAATAAACGAAACAGTTATTTGTAGTGAGGTGGATGGACCTAGAGTCTGTCACACAGAGTGAAATAAGTCAGAAAGAGAAAAACAAATACTGTATGCTAATGCATATATACGGAATCTAAAAAGAAAAAAAAATTGGTATTGATGAACCTAGTTGCAGGGCAGAAATAAAGATGTAGACATAGAGAATGGGTTTGAGGACACGGGGTGGGAGGGGGAAACTGGGGTGAAGTGAGAGTAGCATCGACATATATACACTACTGAATGTAAAATAGCTAGTGGGAAGCAGCCACATGGCACAGGGAGATCAGCTCGGTGCTTTGTGATGAGCTAGAGGGGTGGGATAGGCAGGGTGGGAGGGAGGCTCAAGATGGAGGGGATATGGGGACATATGTATGCATATGGCTGATTCACTATGGTATACTACAGAAACTAACACAGTATTGTGAAGCAATTGTACTCCAATAAAGATCTATTTATTAAAAAAAGAAAAAGAGTTAATGAGTTACTTCTAGTCTCAAAAATCACTAGTTTAGATGAGGCCGGGGTATATTACATTTTTTTTCTTTTAACACGTTTTCTCCTTTTTATCCTATGTCCACACAGATATAACAGGGTAGGAGAGGGAAGGAACAAGATGGTAAGTAAACCAGATATTTAGGTGTAAATATGAAACCCACAGTTGTTCTGCATTCAAGAGGTACAGGATTTGACAGTCATTACCCTGAAAACATCTTTAGCTCACTGCAGATTTCCTCTCTTCTCTGCCCATTTTCAGCCACAGAGCCATCAAGAAGAAGGATGTTCAAAGACGTCGCATCTGTAACCCTTGCCAAAGGCACACACCATCTTTGGAAGGAAGACTTTTATTTTCCCTGTCACCTTTAATGCTAGATATACCATCTGAAAGCTGAATTCCAAGTATAAGGTCACTGCACGGAAGCTTCCTAAAGACACAGAGCTTGAAAAGAAATCTTTTTTGGAATGTCACTCCTCTTGCAGCTCACACTTTCCTGATGCAGCCCAGATACACTAATTGGCCTTGCTGTTGACGACAGAAAAAAAAAAAAGAGAGAAAAGAAACAACAACAGAAATACTATTTGCCAACATCCCGTTCATGCCCATAATGAGCCCAGGTCTCAGTTGAGAGTAATTAATTGAGATGCACCCAGGAAATGCCCAAGCACAGTTTCCTTGTTCACATGTTGTATGAATGTTCTTTCCCTGTAAAGAACAGTGTGCATTTTCTCCAATTTGGGTTTTGAAAGAGCCAGCTGGAGATCTAAATTATGAGAATCAGATGGTAAAAGTTAACATTTTTCTTCATGCTTTTAGAATCTGGCCGTTTTATTCTTTTATAACCAATATTTAACAGCACTAGATAATGCCCTCGTTCCTCCAGTACATGTTACAAGGCCAAGTGTCTCTTACTGACCACACCTATCTAACAGATGGGTCTTATACTTCATGAGAAGAATTTTAAGAACAGCAAATTAGTTGCCTGCAATTTAAGATTTCACCAAAATTCAGATGATTTCGCAACCGGAGCCCTCTATCCCAGTACAGATACCGGCTAGAGTTAATTCGTTTCACTTCCAGAGAAGCAGACCCTTCAGTGCCATATATTCTTAGCCCTGTCCATTATACGCATGTGTGTTCTACCCAGAGGGTGGTCCACAGACCAGCAGATTCCCCAACACTTGTTAGAAATGCAAATTCACTGGCCTCACCCAAACCGTCCAATCAGAATCTCTGGAAGGGAGGCCCAGCAATCTGAGTTTTAACAAGATTCCCAGGTGATTCCAACACATATTAGAGTTTTTAAAAATCCTGCACTATATTCATCCATTTGCCTACCCAACCTTGGCTGGCATTTAGGTTTGTACCACTAACCCAGCCCAACCGATACTGGTATTTCCCTGGGTTTCAATCAGCGTAGGAATCTGGTGAGAAAAGCAAAAATAACAACATAAATCTTTACTCCCAGTATGTTAATCATAATAGACAAAATTTTATGATTCACCAGGCTGGGTTATATTGTGAGCACCCAGTTGCTTTGTGAGCTGCCAGAAAAGGTTGACTTCATAACAGTGGGTGAGTAAAAGCCATTGACGCACTTGGTTATTAGTCAGTGAAGGATCCCTGATTTGTTTTGCTTCAGAGGATCACCGAAAACAGTCACATTTATTTCTTTGTTCACTGGAGCTCAGTTAACTTTGCGCCTGCAATTGCATCGCCTCCTCAAAGGGCAGCAAACTGGTCTCAACATAAACGCAAAGTCAGAGCAAAGGAGCGAGGTCTCCAGGCTCCCGCAGCCCTGTCTGAGCACAGGAGATCCTCCAGCTGGAGTCACTTGCCCACATAAGAGTGTAAAGTGAGACCTCTTCCTGTAGTCACCGAAGCTTAGCATCCTTCAATCACCATTCAAAGCCAGATCCTTCTCTGCCTAAAGAGAACAGCGTTAAATGAGAGCCCCACAGAGTGACTCCTAGGCTGATAATAGCTCTGTTAGATGCTATGTAAAGCAAATTGGTGAAACTCTTCATTACCATTTGAAAACATCGGAGCCTTTAGAACTGCTTCAGGTCTTTAAGAAGCCCATCTTCCACTCCTGCCAGGAGGAAGAGATTCAGTCAGCCAGAGTCACGCCTCAGCTCAGAGATTCAGAATCACGATGCCATATAATGGCATCTCACATCTCTCTTTAGATCACCCGAAGCTGAATACTCTAATTGTTCATGCTCAGTTTATTTGTGCTCCTTGGCTGCTTTCACACGGACAGTGTGTACAGTCTGAAGGGAGAGCAGAGTGTAAAAAGCATTCCAATTAGCAACTGGTAGTTATAGTAATTGAGGAATCAGCCTTGAGGTGAAGGTATTGATTCATTTTGATAATATTATATATGCTGTGAAATTCTCTAATAGTTAAACCGTCACTGAGATCTACGGAGGTGATCATATGTGTTTAATCATGTTTCACACAACACCACAGACTTGAAAATGCATTTCAAAATGTGTGCTTTCTGGCTGCACCACGAATTAGCACGCAGGGCTTCTGTGGACACTGCTATCAGTTCAGAATTCCAGCATGGGGCCAGGGAAACTTTCCTATCAATACCTTCAGAATGAATAAACCTGTATGCTCATCCCCTCTCATCAAAACAGGGCTTAAGATACAGTCAGCCTTCTCAGGACCCAGGCCAGAACTGCCATGGTCATCTCTGAGCTTAACAGAAAAACAAACAAACAAACAAAACCCATGGATTTTCTCTAGATACTTAGTTATATATTGGCTTCAGCTGTTACAGACAAGGTTCGGCCTACAGCAGCTACTGGTGTTTGTTCCTGAATCAGCGAGGATACTAACCTCTTGGGACCACTGGGGAGGGATTCACAAAGGACTCAGAAAAAAGAAAAAGCAACTGTAAATATATTCCTGAAATATCTCCCAGAACAACTGAAGAGTCCATCTCAGAGAGGGCACAGGGGCTTAGGACAGCACAGAATTGGGTCTGATCTGTGTTGGGTAAAGTTGAAAAGGTTGACCTTGGCATCTGAAGCCTAGGTCGCCACCTCTTTGTCTCCTGCCTGGTGGCAGGGACGCGTGCTCCATCTGTCTCCTAGGGACAAACCGGGCCTGCCTGCCTGCCTTCAGCGTTTGCTCCCAGACTTAACCCCTTCCTGGAGAACAATCCCATCACTCCATGGATGAGGCTTTCCTTTCTTTTCAAGCCTGGCTCTGTCCCATCTCCTTCTCCAGGAATCTTTCCTGCAGCCCAGGCCTCACTCCCTTCTTCCCTCCTTGTCTCATCACTCGTGATGTTGAACACCTGGGCACATGGCAGGTCCCACACACCAGTCACCTTGCCGCCCTTTGCAGAGCGCACATGCAGTGAGTGCCTGCTCTTGAGGGAGTGTAACTTTTGCTTTTGCTTCTGTTCTTGCTTTTTTCTGTTGTTGGGGAAAGAGCTCTGCACAACATTCAGAGGCTTTGATCCTTCACTCTCACCATTGTGAAAGTGGCAACATTTCATCTGACCAATATTCCTCAAAACCAGGAAGAGGGAGGGGAGTAGAAGGTAGGGGCATGTGTAATGCGGTCATCCCGGACCTCAGCAGTATATCGGGGGAGCGCTCAGCTGCCTGAGCCAGTGCAAACTTAATAAATCAGGGAGTGTTTGGGGAACTCCACCAAACACTTCTGCTTCTGAATATGGCCTAAGCCTATCCAAAAGGGCAAGGCAGCTTATTCACAAAAGCAGGCTTAAAGCCTCCATGTTTTGGATAAGATCTAGCACCGATAATTCATTATTTCAACAAACACTTCTTGAACATCTATTCTATGCTAGCGCTCTTCTAAATGCAGGAGTTAGAGCAGTTCACAAGGCAAGCACTGCCCCTGCCCTCGTTTACCATGCATACCTGTAGTGAGAACACTCCATGTGAATGGGGGAGGGAGGAGTTCAGTTTTATCTGTGCCTCTGGGATTCAGGTTTTGCAGGATGCATAGGGGTTTGCCAGGAGAAAACAGGATGTACAAAAGCATGACGTTGTGAAACCATGTGACTTACTTAGAGAAATGCAAATTGAGGTTCAAAGACAAGAGCAGAGCTGAAGTGGCCAAGATTCCTTTCATGAAGGGCCTCAAATTCCTACAGAGCCAGAGCACTACAGAATCATAGTTTGGTATGAATTTACTGTAGCTCTTTCTTCAGCTCTAGATTAAAGCCCAAAGTGAACTAAAAAAATATCTAGTCGTCTGGGTCCACTCTGGCTTCAGAGCAGCAGATAGTAAAGGACAAACATTATGAGAGTGGGAAGGACCAGAACTTCTCTTTCCTCAGGATTACACCCACCCCCACGACTACCTTGGGGTCCTGCACACAGGGATAAAGCTGTTGCCAGATTTCCTGAAAACAGGCACTGCTGATACATAGCAAGAAAGGAAAACGAATTACCAAAATCATCAACAGATCACACCCATCTTACTGTGAAGCCTTCCAGCTGGAGAAGCTGCTCCCACATTTCCTCTGATTACCACCAGTACATCTTTATGTTCTGGAAAAAATACATTGTTTATCTCGTCCCATTTCTGTGATATTTATCTCATCACATTAAAATGTGCACCGTTCCGATAGCTCTGTTTATGGTAGGGTGCAGGGTAAATATTTTATTTTGTGATGAGTGCTTGGTTTTTATTTGTCAGCATTAAAACCAGGGGACAGTGACTGGAGATAGGAATCTAGATATTTACCAGTACAAGGAGATTATACACAGATGCTAATGAAAGCTCTGAGGATAGCTTTCCAGGCTGTTGAATGTAATTTCTCACATCTCCAAATGGCTATAATAGGGAAATACCCTGAAAAGAATTCTCTAATGGCTACGCATATGCAACAGGCGATCCTTGGAAAGTTAATGGGCCACGAAAAGCAGATCTTTCTTCATTCATTCATTCATTCGGTTGCTATGGTGTACTGTGTAGGACTGAACATCGTACTCTCTGTGCCTCTCTCTTCTTGCCCATTTTGTCTCCTTGTCCAAACCCCCCACCTCTACCAAGTTAGCTTCCCTTCAAAGACCAAGGCTAAAGCTCTTATTTTAATTCCTCTTAGAATCTCACCAAACCTCTGAGACTGAGGTATCTCTATCTCTCTGCGTTCATACAGCATCACAGGTGCACCTCTGTTATAATAATTAATACCTTTTAAATGAATGCTGCGTTTACCTCCTGCATAGTTCACTGGACTAGGATTGTTTAAAAGCAGAGAGCATACTTTATTTTTCATTGCATTTACTTCACACCGCCTTTCAAATGTGCCCTCAATGTGGCAAACATCTTACCATCTGTTAATCAATCTTTTCATTCTTCCTGGTATCTAATACATGTCTGGTAATAAACAAATGAATCAGCAAGGCAGGAGACCTTGGTTGACTCTAGGAAAATCACCTTACTTTTTTCTGCATTTTCAATGAGGGAATTCAGTAAGTAGTGCTTTTCGACATAGAAGTCATTCATGTATTCATTCATTCATTTCATGAGAATTTAACGTGTCATTAATAATGAGCAGGACATGGTGAAGATGCAAGCACCAACTCTCAAACTTCACAGAATCTTAGGGGGGAAACTGGGAGAAGCCAGGGCTAAGTACCATAAAAGAATATTGCCCAGATGGTCACGAGAAAATTCAGAGAAAATGCAAAGTCAAGACAGTAGAGTTTTGCTTCTACCATCCTAGGACTAACCACTGACTCCAGGTAATGGTTGGCTAAGAAATCTTGCAGACACAAGACTCAGAAATGTGCTGCTATTGATCTTTCTTAATTCCCAATACCAAAACCTGGCACCACGATAATTTTTTGTATAGAGTCAGCCTAGCCCAGTAAAATCTCAGTCATTCAGCCCATACTGAGGCTAAGGCTCCAGCCAGAGATCTGGTCCTAACTGTAGCTGGACCTAGATCTCTGAGACGCATGCCTTTGTGTAAATCTGGGGACACTTCTTCCAGGATAAACAACATTGCTTTCACTCAGCATACATTGGATGGGTTCAGTCTCCTTGAACAAAGTTCCTCTGTCTGAAAATGAAAATCTCTTGCCATGAAGATCTCTGCCCTCATCTCCATGAAGAGCCTTACTTACGATGCCAGATGTACTTTGTTCCTAGATACTGTTCCTTACGTATACCACATAGTCCCTTGGCACAAAAACTATGGCTGTTAACTACAAAGGAAAACAGAATCCAGTAACAGATAATGCAACTCTAAGAAAATTAATCATCTCCCTTTCTGATTTCCACTTAGAGCAAAGTACGCAGCAACTTTACCGTCTATACTCTGCCCCAACTTTCAAGTAGTAACATACCCCAGCATCTCCGTACTGAATGAGCAATTAGCTAAGCTGCATACTGCAAGGTGAGAAAATCCTGCCGTGATAAAAGAACTGGTTTCACATTATCTTTTCCTCTGTATGTCAAGAATAGAAAATACAAGATCAAGGGACTGAAGTATCTACAATACAAATCGCAGATGATTTCCTGATGTGCCTCCCTCCCCCCATACAAGAAGAACAGTAAGGAAGCTAAAGATAGCGCCTTCTCACAAAGTCTCACCATCTACATGTTTAATATGAGAAAAATAAGATAACATGATTTTAAAAAGGGACTGATCAGATGCCTAGACTTGGATGACTAGGCTGGGATTCTTGAAGAAGAAGGAAGAGGAGTGGGGGGAGGGGAAGAAGAAGGAGGAGGAGGGGGAGGGAGAGAAGGAGAAGGAGAACCACACCGGCTCAAGAACATGCTTCATCAAAAATGATTGGGTGTGGGGCTTCCCTGGTGGCGCAGTGGTTGGGAGTCCGCCTGCCGATGCAGGGGACACGGGTTCGTGCCCCGGTCTGGGAAGATCCCACATGCCGCGGAGCGGCTGGGCCCGTGAGCCATGGCTGCTGAGTCTGAGCGTCCGGAACCTGTGCTCCGCAACGGGGGGAGGCCACAACAGTGAGAGGCCCGCGTACCGATGAAAAAAAAAAAAAAAAAAGATTGGGTGCTCTATGACAGAAATATAGTCCCAGACTTAAACGTGTAACCATTGCTGTCACTTTGTTTTGCTTTTGTACTAACTGAGCCAGAAGTGCTAAGACCATTCTTCGGAACAGTCTGAACAAGTAGAAAAGCAATGTCCATCCTTTCACTTTCCCCACAGTCCCTCAGTTGGAAAAGTCCTTATCTTCAATACCAAGCAGAGCCCCCCAGGCCTTGCTTCCTCCCACCTGGAAACTCAGACATGCTTTTGGCATGATGTTATACATCAGGAGAGCTCAGGACAGAGCTCTACTCTGTCCTCACTGCTTACCGTCTTTTAGGATCCTTAGCTTTCTACTGTTGTCTTTGTACTTTTCTTATTTTATTCCCTATTCCTCCATCTATCATTCACTGCTCAACTATTTTTTTGCTCCTAGCACATAAATTTGTCAGTAACCCTCTAAATGATATTTTAGGTTATAGTTTAATAATAATCTTCGAAGGGTCTTCTCTTTCTGGTGTTAGTATTTAAAGTCATGTCTAACATCCCAGATGTTAATCACTTCGATTTTCTTGCAATAGTTAATACGAGACGCTTTGCAAATGGTTGGTACCTGCAGGCGGGAGAATGAATTAATGGCTGTATACAGGCACAGCTTTATTTTGGCTGCAGGGTAGAGATTAGATTCACTCAATTCATTTCTGGAAAAAAACGCTTATCGTATATGATAAAGAACTAACATATCAGGGACCAGATATAACATTTTATGTATATATGTGTGTGTGTGTGTGTATATACACACACACACACACATACACATACATATTATATATACACATATTATATATATACACATTATATATATATAATGCATATATATACTTTATTTAATTAAGTCCTTACTAATTTTACAGATGAAATATTCTTTTGGACAAATTATTTAACCGATCTCTGAAATTTCAAGCAAATGACTGATACAGGATTCAGATTTAGTTGTCTGCATTATTGACAGATATCTATATAATACGAATTCAGTGGGGAAAAGGGAAAGGTAAGAAGAGGGGGTCAGAAACAATGAATGCCCCATCTACATACACTCCTCACAAACTCCCTAAGACGACTTAAAATTCCAGGATAAAAGTTCCAATCTTTTTCTGTAAAATGTTGTTTCCATCAAAATACAAATATAAGTAGGAGTAGAAGGATTAATTATCAGCTCTCAGTCATTATCACATTCATAATAATTACCTTTGGCTCTCCTCCTGAACGTTGACTTTGATAAGCAAGAGAAGCATTGTGCCAGGGGAAGCTAGTACCCAGTATAAAGTGTCTCAGGCTGAGAGGGAGGTGGGGAGCTCCTTTGCTGCTTTGGTCCTGACACTGTATAATGTTTGCTTTCATACTAGTCCCCAGGGAAGCGTCGATAATTTAAGAAAATCTAATTCTAAAAAGAATTAGAAAAGGATAAAGATTGAAACACCTCTACCGTGACTCAGTGTGTATTTTAACACTAATCTCTAACCCCTACAGAGATGTTTATGCCATCTATTTAATGCTGCTTACGTGGCCTGCTTCACAATGGTTTATTCTTGGTCCCTTTGTATACAATTATTTCTTAAGGGTTATTATCAGGGGTGTCTTTTGCCTTCCTATATGGCTCCTGGTTTATAACAAACAATTCAAGAGCAAACAGATTCATGCTATGGAGTTTAAAGAACACCCATCCTAGAACAAACAAGGTACCAGCCAAAAATCACAGAGAAGGTCCACGTTTTAAATAGCTGGGTCTTAGAAACCGAAAGACAGAAAAGAGGGGAAGAAAGGGGAATGGGGGTGCAGGAGGGAGGGAGGCCGAGAGGGAAGGAAATAAAAAGGACAAGTTTGACTTTTTCCTGCCTATTTCCAGAGACTTCAAACTATTTTACCTACGTAGCCCATGGAGCTGGGCTGAAAGCTACTTCAAGTTGCATATTCTTACTGGGAGCTTCTATATTCCTGTGTACTGCCATCAACTTAACGACGTAACATAAATTTACTCCCTCAAGCAATTGGGTTCTGTCTCCTTAAGACCTCCATCACCCAAAACTGATTTCCAACATGGCTACTGAGTGCAAAAGAACAATAATCAGAGAAGAGTTAAGCATAACAAAGGACCAATAAATATCACCGATGATGATGACAATGACTGATAATGACGATCAAAATCATTTTTGCTAACAAGTATTTGAAAGACATAATTGATACCACGTGACATAATTTCCACATGCATGTGTATCTTTTGCCTGATTAAGGTCAATGCACAATTTTGTTTGTGCAGCACACAGTCTATGCTTTTGATATTTTCAGTTTAATATTACCCAAGAGACTTAAAGTTGATAATTTCTTTTAATTTCCTTTTTTGTCATTTCTACCCTTCTACCACCAATAGAGAAGTAAATACTGCCTCTAAAGAGTCAGTATTCCCAAAATCTCATAACTCAGCCAAGCCTCCTTCCACTGAAAACCAAAGGTCTCCCAATATGGCAGTGCGCTCATGCTCAGGAAGCTCATGTTTATCCATAAGGACTTTTTGTTTCATAAATTTATTTATTTATTTTTGGCTGCGTTGGGTCTTCATTGCTGTGCACGGGCTTTCTCTAGTTGTGGCGAGCAGGGGGTACCCTTCCTTACTGTGCGCGGACTTCTCATTGCGGTGTCTTCTCTTGTTGCAGAGCACGGGCTCTAGGCGCGCGGGCTTCAGTAGTTGTGGCACACGGGCTCAGTAGTTGTGGCCCATGGGCTTAGTTGCTCCGTGGCATGTGGGATCTTCCCGGACCAGGGCTCGACCTGTGTCCCCTGCATTGGCAGGTGGATTCTTAACCACTGCGCCTATCTATAAGGACTTAGATTGAATTTTTTTTCTCCTTCCTAGGAGAATTGGCAGAAACCATATTGCTATGGCAGATCAAAGATTCAGAGAACAGTCTCATTACCAAGACTTTGCTTAAGTCAGACTGTGTTCACTTAAGCGTCTGGGAGTAGTTTTGGGGAACTTGGTGTCCTCTATTTAAAGAAAAGGGGAATATTTTGGCCCATGAAGTTGTTTCAAAAAACAAATTAAAAAAGCCATCTGCCCTATGTGTTCTGTTGTGTTGTTGTTTGTTTATTGCTTTTTTAAAAAAAGCATATGTAAAAATCAATTAAAGAAATATATCAAACAAAATAACTCTCAGCTTTATCTGTATCTGCAGATCCTAGTACAGTGTACACGATAGGCATCCAATACCTGATGTTCAGTAATCAATCAATGAGCTTCTGACCCTAAAGAATCTCATTTACTAATGATATCAGATGTTCAAGAGAAAAAAAGGTAAACAAAAGTATCTTTATTATGAGTAGTGTTAAAAGATGAACTGAGGCATATTAAAAATTCTAAGAGTTCATTTCAGCAAAAATCGAAGGGAACTAGGCGGTGCCAAACTGGAAATGATTAGGAGCCCTCCATCCACGGGAGCTCCAGGAGAGATTTTTGTAGAGAAAAAGCAGAAGGAAAATAAAGAAGTTATTCATTGGCTATAGCTTAAAGCTTAGGTGGTTGGTTGTGATCCGCTGTCCTTAGGTTTCTTTGTAAACTTGAGGCATTTTCAGAGTTAGAATTTGGTTTGCTTACGTAGGTGCCACAGCTTCAGAGCCGCTACAGTCTGATGGCCTCCTTGTTTAATTAATTTAATAGCATGGACTTTGGACTTATGACCAAATGGAATAAAGGTGGATTTTAGTTTGAAACAGAATCCATGTAGGATGTTCCATGTCAGAACAGGGACGGGATTTTGAGTTAATTAGACCATGAGCAAGAGACTCCAAAAAGGATGACAAAGACTTTCTGTTTAAGGCATGCATAATAAATCTGGAAAATTCCACCCAGTAGAGGGAGCTGTAGGCCTAAGAGTTCTACCTGCCATGATATGCAAATAAGGCAAATTTCAAGATTCCATTTATCCTTAGGAGATACTTGCTATGGCAAGAGATAATTCAAATGTATCTATATATCCAATATATCTACATCTATTTATCTACTCATCTACCTATCCATACTTTTATAGTCATCATCATAATATAGAAATTAGATTCTGAGTCAGGGCTTGGGCGTGGAGAGTAAGTAAAGGCAAGGTTGCGTTTAATTCTAGCAACTGATACAAGGGAAAAGTGAAGGGACTGGAAAGAACTATTTGAAGTACTTTTCCAGAAGCTTGAAAAAGTTTGAAGTTTCACAGCAAGCTCACGAATCATTAGAGTGAGTCAATTTCCTTGGTCCTTGTGAGACTGTTAGCAAGTTCATACTATACTTAAAAAGTGCCACCTTATGGTGCAGTGTGGTCCCAAGGGTGGGATGGAGTGGCGTGGAGCTTAATCCGCATATCCATTTACAAAAACCTGGCACTGGAAAGTGCTGCTTTGAAAAGGTTGTTTTGCAGATGACCCAAGGGACCTCTGGGGAAAATGTTAGAGCTGGTGACAAAATACCTAGGATGTAGACTCCAAAGTGCAAGGATGAAGACTCCAAATAAATAAGGGGACAAAAGGAACTTATCCAGAAGAGTGATTGGCAAGATACTTGAAGTTAGCTCAGAAAGCTGATTTTTAGTGGGACAGATTGTTTTGGTTATAACAGTTCTCTGTCCTCTGACCCCCAAATAATAGAGCGGTTAATCCCAGTTCACTAAGGATATAGAAAAATGCAACATTAAGACTAACTCATAGGAAAGACATTAATAGTTACACCAATGATGAGGAAATGCTCCTTTCTTCTCCTAGTTGCATGGAGAACTCCACGCATGGCTAGGATTTGGAGACTGGAGATATGACACAGCTAATGTTAGAGGTCCTTAAGTTGCATTACTGGGTAAGGCCAGGAGGTGTCACAACGGGAGACCAACCCAGCAGCTCTAACTGGACCATTTTAATGGCTCCCAAAGAGCCTGTATAACGGCCCCACAATCTTGTACTGCAGGAGAAAATTTTACGTTCTGATAATTCCGGCGGTGGTAGCTCAGATTCCAATCACTCTCAATAATATTATTCATGCTTTTTTACAAAAATTCTCCCTGGGCTACATCTAACTAAAATAAAACACCCCAAAATGATAAATTGGTCTATTGCAGATTCCTGGGTTACCTTTGCCAGTGAAGACATATTATCAGTTTACTTCGTAAACCTGCCACAGGGGAAGTGGCCATTTCAAGATATTTTCGGTGGATCGGTCTTAATAGAAGAGCAAAAGTGTGAGATTTGCAATGACCTTTTCATTTGCTGTTAAGAGATTCCTGAATTGACCAACTAGCGAAATAGCAGAAACTTGCTGTATTGCGCAATGTACTGCCTTCACTGAGTACGACAGGCACCTTCTTGCTCCTGCCCCCAGTGTAATAACAGACTTAATTCCACTCATAAAGGGCCAATATTTGGCAATATAAATCTATTTTAACTTAAACCTTCAACCTCTTACATATGTGGAGCATAATAAGTTCATGCAATGGATGAAACAATTTTAGAGCAAATACAGACTTTAGAAAATATACAGTTAACGGAACCATTTTATAGGTTGAAAATAGGGTCAGAGATGTTAGTTAACTTTCCTAAAGCGCTCTGGCAGAGCCAGGAGCACATTTTAATTTCTGGACTCCAAGTTTTCTATTTTTTAAGGTTAATGTAAGTTTTATCTTAATTAAAAAATAACAAGAATACTACTGTTAGTAATGGTTCCCATTTTTTGGTTACTACATTTTTAAGTGCTTTCAGACATTAAAGCCTTTAAAGGAAATTGACCAAGGTTAAAACATATTCAGAATATCACTGGGCCTTAAGGTACTTAAGGGTGTGGGTGAGGATTGCTTGAATTTATGAAGATGAGCAAAAGGAAGGAAAGTAACTCAATAATCTGGATTTATTCAAACAAAGGTTCATTGTTTACGTCAGAAGGCTTTGTTTGAAAGGAAGAATAGTTGTATACTTCCTAATATTATTAATAGAAGTATAGATCGGAAAAGAAGGAACGAAGGAAGGCAAGGAGGGAGGGCGGGAGGGAGGGAAAGGAAAAGGGAAAGGAAAAGGAAAGGAAAGAAAAGAAACAAGGCTTTGGGCTCTTACAAGATTTACTATTATTTTTCCACAGACCAAAGAGTATGATAGTGAGGGTCACTCCACCAGATCCTTGAATAGAATCCCAGTATGGAAATAAATTAGACAAACACAGCACACAGCGCAGTAAACACACTGCTTTCTCTGCACTAGCCTCATGATTGAGTGGGGCTAGATGAGCAGTCAGCCTATTCAGATTGAAAATAGCTGCCTTTGACCCAGAGGAAGAAAATGAAGTCCTTTATAAGGCAAGGCAGCAAGAAACAAAATATGTTTTTCTGTATCTCCACAGCACACAGCCAATGAGCCCAGTGCCATAAGAACAGTGTGACGGGAGAGAGGGATGGAGATGTCAGAGAACATTATGGGAAGAGTCTCTTCTGTGCAATTGCGGTCAGGAATAGAAACCTCTTTGCTTCTCTGAATTTTTTCTTTCTTTCTTTTATTTTTCTTCTTCCACCCCCAATTCATTTCATGCCAAATTAAAGATAAACCAATTAGTTATGTAGATATAATCCCTGAACAGCTGTAACCCCGAACAGGGCACAGCATAAATGTTATAGTACATTTCATTTGTTCATTTGCTAATTGGTGTACAATGCAATGAAGATCCACTAGGTATAAGGTTATGGTTCTTGATGGGGCTATAGATATGATGACTATTTTTGTTCTCTTGAAGTTAGAAGTTTAACTAGGAAATAATTCTAATAAATATTTGTTGGCGGTGTGAGAGACTAGTTCAGGAAAGATCACCTGGGTGAGTTCTAAATTGCAATAAATAAACATCACTAATCATTAGAGAAATGCAAATCAAAACTACAATGAGATATCATCTCACACCGGTCAGAATGGCCATCTCCAAAAAAATCTACAAACAATAAATGCTGGAGAGGGTGTGGAGAAAAGGGAACCCTCTTACACTGCTGGTAGGAATGTAAATTGATACAGCCACTATGGAGAACAGTATGGAGGTTCCTTAAAAAACTAAAAAGAGAACTACCATATGACCCAGCAATCCCACTACTGGGCATATACCCTGATAAAACCATAATTCAAAGAGTCATGTACCACAATGTTCACTGCAGCTCTATTTACAATAGCCAGGACATGGAAGCAACCTAAGTGTCCATCAACAGATGAATGGATAAAGAAGATGTGGCACATGTATACAATGGAATATTACTAAGCCATAAAAAGAAATGAAATTGAGTTATTTGTAGTGTGGTGGATGGACCTAGAATCTGTCATACAGAGTGAAGTCAGATAGAGAAAAACAAATACTGTATGCTAACACATTTATATGGAATCTAAAAAAAAAAAAAAATTGGTTCTGAAGAACCTAAGGGAAGGACAGGAATAAAGACGCAGACATAGAGAATGGACTTGAGGACATGGGGAGGGGAAAGTGTAAGCTGGAACAAAGTGAGAGAGTGGCATGGATATATATACACTACCAAACGTAAAATAGCTAGCTAATGGGAAGCAGCCACATAGCACAGGGAGATCAGCTCGGTGCTTTGTGTCCACCTAGCGGGGTGGGATAGGAAGGGTGGGAGGGAGGGAGACGCAAGAGGGAGGAGATACAGGGATATATGCATATGTATAGCTGATTCACTTTGTTATACAGCAGAAACTAACACACCATTGTAAAGCAACTATACTCCAATAAAGATGTTAAAAAAAAAAAGAAAAATGGCTTACATGACAACACAGTTTGGGAGGGAATAAAACAAGATATAATAGCATAGTTGCTAGAACACAGCAGACAATTTACATTAGTTTCCATTTTCCTTTCCTTTTCTCCTGTTTGACACTTTAGAATACACCACCACAGGATCTGACAAGTTAATACAGATTGATAAGGACAAAATGATAAGACAGTAAATTAGCAGACTCCCCGGACGAACAGAAAACTTGAAAGTCATTGAGCCCCCAAGTAGCAAGTACCTAGGTCATTCCAGACCATGACAGAAGGGCACCTATCCTTTTCTTCAATGCTTTCAGGAAGATGACACTGTGAACTCAGATCTAAGACTCTCCAGAAGGAATCGGAAGCTGAGACTTATTCTTGTCTCATCGTGGAGACACTTGGAAGCAGAATACCCCCGCCCCTTTATTCCCTAAACATCTACCTGCTGCATGTGAACAATCTAAGTTTGTTGCAAGTGTTGAAGATTTTGATGAACTGGAAAAACTTTGTTCTAGGTGTTTACTCTTTAAGACAGATATCTTTAAGATAATGGTATTAATATCAATTGATATCCATTCTTGCTTCTAAATTACATTTCCTTTAATATAGAAGGAAAGACTTCAGCTCCCAAAATGCTTCACTTTCAATGTCTAAAAATGATTTTGAATATATTTTAACTTAAAAAACCCTGCTTACCCACTTCTCTTTGGATCTTAGCAAGAAAAGATTCTCAATGAAGGGGAAGAAAGAGATTTTTTTTTCTTTTCAGGAAGTATCCAAATTTTGAAAATGAAAAAGAGCATGGATTTTAATTCTTAAGGAGAGGAAAATGGAGTGGATATAAATATATTACCTGTGACGTGACTACAAAACACAGTGCTGAAGTTTAATTGGAGTGAACTATCCATTCCTCACCATTGTCTTAGATAATTACAAAATGAAATCTGGTCAGAGAATTTGCAACCCTACCTGAGTGCATCCTCCAGTTTCACTGAAGGTCTTTGGAACTTCTGAGCATCTTCTCTCTCCCATCTTCCTAAAGGTCCCTTTCTGGATGTGACATAAGATCCAGAGCCTTTTCTTGGCAAATCGGATGCTTCCTGATGCCAGCTGTAAGATGAACAGATTGGAGGCTACAACAGGTATTTTCGTCACACTCTCCATCCTTCCCAGCAAAGACTTTTCATTAGCTGGAGAGCAGGAGAGTCGGAATCATCTTTCAGGTTCCGTTTGGTGAGTAACATGGCTCTGAGTGGAGCCAGATTAGTAAACTTGAAAGAGGAAACCCTATTTTGCAAGGGGATTTGGTTCTAATCAGTTTATTCATTTCTGCAGAGAATTATTTAAGTGGAAGGCAGGGGACGATTTGATCAGCGAGGCTGGGGCACTCTGGAGGCCTATCAAAGAGTTTACTTGTATTTATTTTACATTTATGCTCAGCAGGGGAACCTCTTGAGGAAAGTACACTATGCATACATACTAAACATCAGTTACATCAGTTTCCAGTTCTGTCTCCTCATAAAACATGATTGGAGCACAATAAATATGGAAATATGAAACACGTTAAATTAAAATGTTATTAAAGCAGTTGTAGGAACTTCTTATACATAATCATAAAGCCCTGGCTCCCATGAGGACATCAGAGAGGACGTTTCAGGCAATTTCTCCCATGGAGACCTGAGAGGCAGGAGGCATTATAAAACCCCCTGTTCATTTAAAGTACATTCATTTCAGCCACTGAGAAGAGCTAAGCTATCATCACCTCACACGTCTTCTTTGATAGACTTAGAGGGGAGAGAGAACTAGAGCCAACAGAGGAGTTGGACCCTCAACTTAGGATTAGAGTTCCCCAGCTCAAATGTTGGAGAGACTGATTTTCTAGTTTTCATGATCTGCATAACACAGTCATGATAAAAGAATAATGATTCGTTTTATACATTTGTACCTATTTCTTCAGAAAACAGCTTATGATGTGACCTTGGGCAAGCTGTTTATCCTTAGTAAGTTCACTCCTACCCCAACAGTTTAGAACTGAGGTGGAGTCTGTAGGAAGGTACACTCTTTAAAGTCAGATAGACCTGAGTTTGTAACCGCCCCCACATCCATTAATAGCTCGGTACCTTTATGAAGTTTACCTAACTTTTCCGGGACTTTTTGTTTTTAAGTTTTAGATACATAGGTTGATGAGTAGGGTGATAATAGGTGTCTAATGACTATTAATGAGGCAACGTGCATAGCAACAGATTGAGTAGCTATTATTATTATAGCATTTATTATGCATCATGTACACAAAAACAGTGGCAGAAGGATATAGGAAGATGGATTCAAAGAAGTTAACTAATTGTAATTGCATATCGGGCACTACCAAAAGACAAACATGTGACAAAACTCTGTTAAACTACAAATGCGTGAGATTAAATCCTGGCCCTTAGGTTTCTTAGAAAAAGAAGGTAAGTCTAATCCATGCAACAAAATCAGAGACCAATGAATATTGCTGGCATCATATATATGGTATCTAGCAAAGAACAAAGTTGGATCACTGGATAGCTAGCAGTCAAGCAAGACTTCACGAAAAAGATGACACCTTGGGGAGGGAAGGTTAGAAAGAAACCAAGGAGGTTCAGAAAGGGATGCAGAGCATGGATGAAGGTCTTGAGTCAAGAGGTATACAGCAGCACATTTGGGGCTCGGGGAAGAAGTCAGCAAGGCCAAAGGACAGGCTTTATGTAGGCATTAGCAGGAAGTCAGGCAGCTGGGGTTAGACTTGAAGCCACATAAATTCCTGAGCCACAGAACGTCTCTGAAATGGAGGGGGAAGAGGTGAGAAAGTAGAGTCTGGTGTCACAAATAAATCACATTTATTAGTTGTTTCGATGTGGTGAAGATTCTGGTTAAAAAAACACCTAAAGGGGCTTCCCTGGTGGCGCAGTGGTTGAGAGTCCGCCTGCTCCGGTCCGGGAAGATCCCACATGCCGCGGAGCGGCTAGGCCCGTGAGCCATGGCCGCTGAGCCTGCGCGTCCGGAGCCTGTGCTCCGCACCGGGAGAGGCCACAACAGTGAGAGGCCCGCGTACCACACAAAAAAAAAAGAAAGAAAGAAAACCACCTAAGATGGTGGTTAGAGAAGGGAAGATGCCTGGGAAGAGTAAGGAGGAGGCGGGAAGGTGAGAGGGAGGGGTTGACGGAGCCAGGCCTGCGGATCTATCCTTTAATTATTCTGTTTCACTTCCAAAGGGGCACATCCACAAGGCATTCATTGGCAAGCCATTCTCCACCATACTTTATGGGTTCAAAGATTAGCTTAAGCTATTGAAGAGGCAAGCTAGGTCTCTTCTTGCATCACTAACGAGGAACATTCTTTCTTTCTTTTCTGTTTTCCCCTGTACGAAGATTTACCCTTTGCTTTGCCTGATACCATTAAACTTGTTCTCTTCCAGAGAGCTGGAGAAAATAATGCTTTTCAAAAGCCCGTAAAAGCAAATCAGTGAAAGTGCCCCGAGAGTGTATGTGTTACCCAACTAACACGCCCTGTTACACACCACCTCCCAGGCGAGAAGGTCTGAGCAAAGAGCCTCCCACTGGAGGCCAAAGAGGGGGCCTGCAACACGGTGTGAAGCGCCAGAGGCAATGAATGAGCTGTGGGATCGCTCTATACTCTCAATCTTTGTTTGCGAGGTCTGACAGCTTACTTTGAGCGCTGATCTGGTGAAGCAATGGAGAGAAGTTTAAGGTGGCTCCAGAGACGTGAGGCCTCGTTAGGAAGAACGCAAGAGAGAAGCGTGGCTTTGTTGTTATTGTTGTTATCACTGGGGCCTCCTGCAGGAAAGAGGCCCTCAGAGAGACAGCCAAGCTGTGCAGATAGAGCCAGCCCCAAAGAAACAAGAATGCTAAGGAATAGAAGAGGTAGCCAGAGAAAGAGCTTGGAGGCTAGCAGGGTTCTATTTGGTCTTTTTCCCTAAGGCAGTGGTTCTCAGGGTCAGCAGCTATAGCAGCGGCTTCACCTGGCAACTCATTAGAAATGTACATTTTCACCCGACTGCAGATCCCAGATCAACTAAATCAGAAACTCTGGAGGTGGAGCCTAGCAATCAGTTTTAACAAAACCTCCAGGTGACTCTGATGCAAATGAAAGCTTGAAAACTGCTTTAGGGAATAAACTCAGCCCCCAGAGAACTTTTCCTCTCTCTGCTAAGAATCTATGACTTAACCCAGCCAGTGAACTACAGAGGTAAATTCAGAATTCAAGGCCCCTACTTCCTGTCCAGTGATCTTTTGATGAGTCTAATCCAGAACTGAGCAAATCAGTATGAAAACGATATTATTTCCAAACTTCCCAAGGTTGTCCATAGGAAAAATTAGAGGAATCGTTCTAAAATATCCCATCTGTTATGGAATTGCTCCTGAAATCCCATTGCATTTAGAAGTACAGTTAGAGATTTCGTTTCATTTTAGGCATTTTGTTCTGTAATAACAGGCACTTAGGAATGATGCAGTCTTTTATACATTTTTGGAGACAATCATCTAATTGATTTTTATTTTGCATCTCATCAAAGAAAATGATATATTTTTCTAGAATGAATAATTAGATGTTTAGAACAAACCTGGTCACATTTACTGGCCTGCCATCAAATGACCATTTCCAGTTTTGACCCTGTTGTGGATTAAGAGTCACTCAATCAGCATTAGTTTATTAAGAGCCTTCCATCTGCCCAGGAATGTGCCAGGCTTAGTAGTATACTTAACACAAGGCCCCCGCCTTCAAAGAAATTTGGATTCATTTAAGGGAAATATGTCAGAAGATATTCCAAACTATATTCAAAGGTAAGTGGCATGGTCTGGACTGGAAATCCAACAGGAAGTCCCAAGATTCCTTATTTTCACTTAGTTCTAATCAGAGAACTAGCAGTCTAAGTTTTTCTTTATTTTTTCTGTGATATAAACGTTGCCTTCTGAAATGATTCTTCTTCCAATGCTCTATTATGTTATTCATGCCTTTTCTCACCTGCTTCTGCCTAAAAGTCTTGATTCAAGTCTACCATTTATTGCAGTTACATTTCACAAATCAAAAGAGCGGCTCTCACACTAAAAAAACAAGTGAGGGTGGGGGCTTGAGGGTGGGGCTGAGAAGTGGTAAATGCGGGTAACTCCGCATGAAGCAATTGTCTGTAATAGGAAATGCAATGAGATGAGGTTTCCCCAGTCCTTGGGGAAATCATTCAAATACATACTCTTATCAAACTCTAATAATGTTCCTGCTTCTGTCTGTTTGTTTTGATGAAGCTGATAATAACAGAAATCTACATGTATTTGCATTTTTCTACTAAAAGTAACTGAAGCATCCCAGAACATCATTTTTAAGTGCAAATGCCTATAAGTGGCAAAAACATGAAACGTCACACAAATGCAGGCAGGGGAGTTCAGAGGTGGAGTTCATTTCAAGAATGAGCTGTGAGCTTGCTCTTCTTTTCTTGGTGTCCTTGACCTGTGAAGCACATGAGGAAGTGTATTTTTTTGTAAGTCTTCTTCAGGCTGAAGGCATTATTAAAGCATTTCTTCCCAGCAATGCAGCTAATGTTTCCTTATTTCCATTTCTAACCACTCTCTCCCCCAAAACACTGAAGGAAATCCTATGTTTTGGACACAAAATAACACTACCCAAGGAAATCAATGAAAAGTAAACTCAGAAAGGGTTTTATAGATCATCTACTCCATGCATTTCACCTTACAGATCTGACAAGTGTATCCCAGAGAATGTAAACGACTTTTCCAAGACCACAAACCAGACTGAAAAACAGAGTCAAGGAAAGAAGGAAGGCTGCCCGATCCCTACTGCTGTCTACTTTAGCACCTCAACATCTTAAGGCACTGACTTCAGGCTCAGGACTCATATAAGGGAATCCCACCTACTGTTTAATTTTTAAACTCCATTTTTAATTCTATATTCTTTCTGATGCAAGTCATCATTTTTAACTTTGATTGAATACTTGTGAAAGAACACTGGTGCTTTCTAGCCCTGCAATGTTGCGATTCTATGATTCAGGGTAATTTAGGTGAGTCATTTCCATCTGCAGGATATGAACCAGTGAACCAGGACAAAAACACCTTGGCACTTTCAGAGGCAGTCACTCTCTTCTTATACATTTGTAATTTTGTGATTTATGTCCTAGGTGTTGTACAGTGCATTGGTGGTTATAAGGAGAAATAATTTTGAAGACAAATTAAAGGAGAAACTTTAGAAGAAACCTCACAAAGAAAAAAGGCAAAAACTGGGTTAGTTCAAGAAACAAAACTTTCTTCTACTACAAAGCACAGAAAGTCCCTATCAGTTTTTCAGCTGCATTCACTTAGAGACACTCTCTTATCAAATGACAGAAAGCATGGCTGACTGTGTGGTTACGGAGCCCAGCACCATCACTTAGTAACTGTGTGACTTCAATCAAGTTACTTAACGTCTCTTTACCTGAGCATCTTCATCTATGAAAGGGATAACAACAATACACACTTACACATTTGTTGTTGTGAGTAGTGAATTCATACATGTAAAACCCTTAAAATAGCATGTGGAACAATAAGTGTCCAAAGATGTTAGTGATTTTTTAGTTGTTATTATCAATGCAAAATATCATGTGTATGAAGTTGCAAGAACCAGTTTTCTGCAAAACAAGGAATACTTATATGGTTCTTTCCAGCGCACAAAACCTATTCCTCTACTTGACTTTGTGTTCACACCAACAAAGGAGGAAAGGTCATTATTACCCCTATTTTATATATCACATAATTGAGACTAGAAAAGGAAACATGCCCAGATTTTACATGGGAAAATGGGATTAGAGCTCCTGACTTAAATCCCATGTTCTTTGCTCTTACCATGTTAACTATCTAAGGTAATGTTCCAATTTCACCCTAATTCCTGAACTGAACTTGGAGTGAAAGTTCTAAAATTAAGGTATGGGGTGCTGATCACATGGACTAATACCATGCATTAGTTATGCATTATGGACTTTCTAAAAATTATTTCCCATTACAAAAATTGAAAGTAACATGAGGACAAACATAAAATATATATATATATATATATATCTGATAATCCATCCTTGGATTCCAGCCTCAGAGACTCTGTCCAAAACAAGCAAAGTTATACCTTCCTAATAAATTCATGTAGGGATGAGTGTACCATACATACTGTTCTGCAACTGTTTGTTTTGTTTGGTCATTTGTTTTTGTTGTTGTTGTTTTGTTTTGTTTTGATCTTAGCAATAAGTCTTGAACATCATTTCATACCAGCCTACCTATCACTCTCTATTTTCAGTGTTGTAGAGTGTAAAATTGTATGGTCAGTATTTTAATCAGTCTTTTCCCGAGTCTTTTTTTTGCGGTACGCGGGCCTCTCACTGCTGTGGCCTCTCCCGTTGCGGAGCACAGGCTCCGGACGCGCAGGCTCAGCGGCCATGGCTCACGGGCCCAGCCGCTCCACGGCATGTGGGATCTTCCTGGACCGGGGCACGAACCCGTGTCCCCTGCATCGGCTGGCGGACTCTCAACCAGTGCGTCATCACGGAAGCCCTTTTCCTGAGTCTTTTACTGTAACACAAAATGCTGCAAACATCCACCTTAAGGACTTTTGGAAACATGAGTATCTTTCTTTTTGAAGTTTACTTATCAGACTTAATGTGTTCAACTTTCACATTGCGGCAACTCTTGTTTCATGAGTTGACCCTCCCTGAGAAAGTCTTTGAATATTCTTAGCATTTTGGAAGTCTTCACTTTACTCCTAAAGGAACAAAACACCCATTAGCCAAGAGGACAATGAAAGGGTAAAAAATGCAGAGAAGAGCTTTTTTTCTGTTTCATTCTCTTCATAATGATGGGTGTCAACCATGGGAGGATAGACAACTGTAGCCATATATTTGATTATTATGAATATAGATGCCACATTTTCTTTTAGGGTCATTTGAACACCCTCCAACAGACAGAAATTATACCAATAAGACAGAGCCTACATTTTGAAAAGTACTAACAAAATCTCATCCTCCAATCAACTATTTCTTTGTTAACTTTAACGGAACTCCCTCAATGAATGAAACAAAACTTTTACTATCATTTAACTGTTTTAAGTTAATTTTTATTTTTTATCAAGATGATTTATCTATAGTAGAAATTATCTTGTTCATTACTATAATCTCCCATCTTTATAAATAAGTTTACTGTGATTTTTTTAGGTTTTTTTTTAATTTTACACGTATTTGTTTTCTTCCACTTAAATAGCTAAGAATTTTCAGTTCTATTCCTCAAACATCCCAAAACTTTTTACAATCTTTCTTGTACCACCACTGCTGAAATCCTCCCAATATAATTATGTCACTTTTGGGAGAGACTTAACCAAATGTTCGGTTTAGCTTTATTAGAATTATTTGCAAGTTGTACTGCAAAGTCAGAGTCTATATGATTACATTTTTCTTCCTATAATTCTTTTTGTTTTTCCTTTGTTCAATAATGGCCATTTCCTCCCTTAACTTCCTATGTTCTCTTACCGAGCTGTCTTTGTTTTCTCTTTAAATGTTCTGAGAGAGCTGTCAAATGCCTGTAAATGTTTTTGTCCAAAAGCTCAACATTTTCAAACACACCCTCAGTTCCCATTTATTGTTTTCCTTGAAGTCAACCCTCTTGCTTTTCTTCAACCTCCTGCTTCAATTTAAACTGGCTGCTTTCTCAGTAGATGTGGGATTAATCTTTCACCTCTCATTTGGTTGAGATTTACTCTGTCTGGATCCTAAGTCCCATTCGTTTTCCTTGGTTTTGCTAAGTACACTAGCTAGCAGCTTTCTAAGAAAGAGTGCTTGGAAGTACATTTTCTGAGTCTTTTTATAATACAGAAATGTATCAGTTATACCCTGAACCAACAGTGGTGGTTGGTGGGGTAAAGAATTCAAGTTTGGAAATAATTTCCTGTCAACATTTGAAAGGCGTAACTCTGCGGTCTCCTGGCATGCAATGCTGGAAGTCTAATGCCATTCTTACTCCTGAACCTTTGAAAACTTCATTCAGCTGCTGGTGTTGCAATGAGGCACGATGAGAAGCCTTAGTGTGGTTTCTTTTTCACTCAGTGACCTCTTTCAATCATGAGGACACATACCCTTCTGTCCTGGGAAATTTCCCTTTATGATTTATTTGATAATCCCTTAGGCTTCATTTCATCCATTCTCTCTCTTTCTGGGTTTTTTAAAAATTCTATCTTCTAATCCCTTTATTGATTTTGTGGGGAGGGGGCTATTTTTTTTTTTTAATTTTTAAGCTTATTTTCATTTTTGGTTTCTTATCCCTACTCCCATTTATAGCACTCTGTATTTAATTTCAAGAATATGCTATAGCATCTTCTCTTAATTCTCTAAAATAATTAAAAATAGATAAAATTTTTGACATATTATTCCATCCCCCGTGTTGAATCCATTTTTCTTCAGTTTCTTTTTTTCAGTTTCTGTTGAAGGCTCTCCTCAAGTATCTGGTACTCCTTGGCTATCAACTTGTAATGTAGATTAAGGCATTAAATAGCTAATAGAATTTCCACATGCTGGGGAAGTTCTTTCTAACTAGAGGCCTTCATAGGAGAGTGATTGGATAGCAACTCTGATTCTTACTATAATTCCTTCAAATACTAATATCTGCATTCTTTAGAGTTGTTCTATATCTCCTAAGAAAATGTCTCTAGTCTTTTGCCTGAGTGTGTGAGGGTATAATGGGTGGGTAATATATCTTGCTGATCTTACACTAGGAACAGGCTAGGGTGACTTATGATTCACTTTTCATGCTTTCCTAAATGCCCATATTTTCTGCCTGGTATCTCAGTACAACTCACTACCATAAACACCAGGACAAACTATATAATTTGTGGGGCCCAGTGCAAAAAATTTGCGGCTTATTGATAAAAAAAAGTATGATTAAGAATTTTAAGATGACAACAGCAAAGTATTAAACAAGTAAGGGACCCTTCTGAGTATGGGACTCTGTATGACCGCACAGGTTGTACAACCATGAAGGTGATGAAGACAAACACACTCACACTGCTCCCCACTCTGCCTGCTTCAGTTTCTCCAGAAAAGAATGAATATCCTGTCTTCTGAGAGTTAGGAATAGGGTACCTGTTTGGCTAAAAGGCATGAGAAGGAAGATTTGGGGAATGAATTTTGAACAAATCCACATGTTTTTCATATTACACCTCATTCCCATTTGCTGTGATTCTTGGAAACTCTAAGAATCTAGGCTTTTCAGGGTTCTATGGGAAAACCACTTTTCACAATTTCACACCTGGTCTACTCCTCAAAATAAGTTACTTTGTTTCTTTTCATCTTGCAAAACCTTGATGACATCTGTTATCTTGTCTCCTCTCCCGTTCTGTTTGTGCTTCTGTGGTAATATCTTTATTTTTTAACTGTCATTTTGGGGGCATATAAAATGAAATATATATAAAAGCATTTTGTTTTTCAAGTCACCATTTTTAGCCAGAATCATGGTAGAGCATTTAGCCATTTTATTCATATAAGATACCTCTTTTTACCCTCCAATTACTTCATATGTTTCCACCTTTGGCTAATAAAAACATAAATTTTACTATGCTGAGTCATTTAATATTTTGAGTTCTAACACATTTTGCTTTCAAATGCCCATTTCTACCTCCTCTTCCCACTTCTTAAAAAAAAGGCACATTTTCTGGAAAAGAGAGTAGACTCTGCTATATTCTTATTGACCCAAATATTTCAGGACAGGGTATGTCTTGTTCTAGCCAAATTGCTGGCTGAAGAAGAAAAGATATTGAATTTTTAATTGCAAGCCATTATAAAACTGTTTTGTATCAACTAACATATAATCAGTAGGTAAATATTCTCCATTGGTTTCAAGACAAAAGCCTCAAATTTAATTAGATATCTGAGGCACAGCCAAGAACTTAGTGACCGATAATCATTCTGACAGAACTAAAACTTGAAGAAGTTGGATGACAGTAGAAAATCTTCATTTTTAATGAAGGAATGGATTGTGTTGAGCTTATACTGTGTATATATACAAACGTAATACCATTTTAAACAGAATTCTTGGTTCAGGCTTCAAACAATGCTATTTCACTGTGCCTTGCTAGAGCTTCACTTAAAATTAATACCGGTGTGCTGCATCAGTACCCAAGTGTCTAGCAGAGCTGAAGAGACAGTGAGCTATCAAGAGAATTAATTGGACCAGATCCAAATTCTCAATGATCTCAGCCATCTCACTATCATAGAAGCCAAATATAACCCCAATCTCCCAACTGGTAGTGTACTGACTGTCTAATTAAGGAGCAAAACTGTCCAAGGTGATTTAAGATCTAGCTTCATTCTACAGTGAGATGGATGTCTTGTCAAAAATCTGATAAAATATTCACTACTACAGCCTATTCGACCCAGATGCAACTCAACCAAATTGTGGAATGGAGACTGGAGAAAAGGCTTTATGTTTTCTTCCTTTTGAACATTAAAAAAAAAAATTAAGCGCTTCTCTTCCTGTTTTATTTCCCTGTGGAAAATGTCTTCATTTTCATTCCCACAGGACTGTGGGAATGTCTTCACTACACTTCTTAGAGTTGGGAAAATAAATGAGTATCTATGAGTAAATGTTAATTCATTTTGTCAGACAACTATTTTTGAGGGAGGCAATTAAGATGTTCTACTTGTAGTTTGACCTGCCCTACCCTGGACTTTCTTGAGACAGAAATGTAAACAGAAGCGAGAGTCTGAGGCTAAAGATCTCCTTAGCCCTGATCATAGAGAACTGAAGACTTTTAAGAGGTCATTCTTTGCATCTGCCTAACAATGGACTTCCCAAAGGTTATTCTCCATCAAATTTAAGGCTGCTGCCTCTTAATCTTACAAAGCTAACGTATATCATTTTTTATTTACCCCACAATGGAAAATAATTCTAATCACTCTTGACTCAACAGATTTAAGCTGTAAAGTGAATTTTCTTTATCTGACGTCTCTACTGAGTAGGGTTCCACTGACAACATGTATCTTGATGTCCTCTAAAGTAGAGTGAATTTGTGAAAATGTAGAAACAATACCAAACTAGCTGGAAATTCTAGTCTCTAGTTCAGTTCTGTGACCTCTAGTTTGGGGACTTGGATAAATAACTCAGATCCTTTGGATATCATTTAACTACTATTTAAATTGAGAACAATATCATTTGCTCATTATTTCTAGCTGAATTCATCGTGTTTCCTCCATATCAAGCCTTCTGCTACCCGCATAACCTGATCTACCTGAAATTAAATCTGTTACCTTATTTTGTCCCCATAATAATCCTACTAAGAGAAGAGCCATTAATATATGGATCAGAGAAGTTATTGAAGGATATCACACAGTTCATAAACAAGAGAATCAGAATTCACAGTTAAGTCAACATGGCGACACCATTTATGACCCTATGTCATACTACTCTATTTGACTGCAGACAAACTATTTTACCTCCTTTTGACACCAAGTCATCCTAATCTACGTAGTGGCACAAAAAGTAGGGCTATTCAGATGGAGGAACATCCCAAATTCATTCTAACAGGCCACGATCATCCTGATAGCCAAACCAGATGAAGATGGCACAAGAAAAGAAAACTACAGACCAGTAGCACTGATGAACATAGATGCAAAAATCCTCAACAAAATACTAACAAACAGAATCCAACAGCACATTAAAAGGATTATACACCATAATCGAGTGGGGTTTATCCCAGGAATGCAAGGATTCTTCAATATATGCAAATCAATCAATGTGATACACCATAGTAACAAAATGAAGGAGAAAAACCATATGATCATCTCAACAGAGGCAGAAAAAGCTTTCACAAAATTCAACACCCATTTATGATAAAAACTCTCCAGAGCTGCAATGAACAGACTTATATATACTACCATGTAAAACAGACAGCTAGTGGGAAGCAGCCACTGACCACCTAGAGGGGTGGGATAGGGAGGGTGGGAGGGAGACACAAGGGGGAGGAGATATGGGGATATATGTATATGTATAGCTGATTCACTTTGTTATAAAGCAGAAACTAACACACCATTGTAAAGCAATTATACTCCAATAAAGATGTTAAAAAAATAATAATAACTCTCCAGAAAGTAGGCATAAAGGGAACTTACCTCAACATAATAAAGGCCATATATAACAAACCCACAGCCAACATCATTCTCAATGGTGAAAAACTGAAACCATTTCCACTAAGATCAGGAACAAGACAAGGTTGCCCACTCTCACCACTATTATTCAACATAGTTTTGGAAGTTTTAGCCACAGCAATCAGAGAAGAAAAAGAAATAAAAGGAATCCAAATCAGAAAAGAAGACGTAAAGCTGTCACTGTTTGCAGATGACATGATACTCTACATAGAGAATCCTAAAGATGCTACCAGAAAACTACTAGAGCTAATCAGTGAATTTGGTAAAGTAGCAGGATACAAAATTGTATAGAAATCTCTTGCATTCCTATACACTAATGATGAAAAATCTGAAAATGAAATTAAGAAAACACTCCTATTTACCACTGCAATAAAAAGAATAAAATATCTAGGAATAAACCTACCTAAGGAGACAAAAGACCTGTATGCAGAAAATTATAAGACACTGATGAAAGAAATTAAAGATGATACAAACAGATGGAGAGATATACCATGATCTTGGATTGGAAGGATCAACATTGTGAAAATGACTCTACTACCCAAAGCAATCTACAGATTCAATGCAATCCCTATCAAACTACCACTGGCATTTTTCACAGAACTAGAACAAAACATTTCACAATTTGTATGGAAACACAGAAGACCCCGAATAGCCAAAGCAATCTTGAGAATGAAAAATGGAGCTGGAGGAATCAGACTCCCTGACTTCAGACTATACTACAAAGCTACAGTAATCAAGACAGTATGGTACTGGCACAAAAACAGAAATATAGATCAATGGAACAGGATAGAAAGCCCAGAGATAAACCCACACACATATGGTCACTTTATCTTTGATAAAGCAGGCAAGAATATACAATGGAGAAAGACAGCCTCTTTAATAAGTGGTGCTGGGAAAACTGGACAGCTACATGTAAAAGTATGAGATTAGATCACTCCCTAACACCATACACAAAAATAAACTCCAAATGGATTAAAGACCTAAATGTAAGGCCACACACTATGAAACTCTTAGAGGAAAACATAGGCAGAACACTCTATAACATAAATCCCAGCAAGATCCTTTTTGACCCACCTCCTAGAGAAATGGAAATAAAAACAAAAATAAACAAGTGGGACCTAATGAAACTTCAAAGCTTTTGCACAGCAAAGGAAACCATAAACAAGACAAAAGGACAACCCTCAGAATGGGAGAAACTATTTGCAAATGAAGCAACTGACAAAGGATTAATCTCCAAAATATACAGGCAGCTAAATTGTAAATTGATACAGCCACTACGGAGAACAGTATGGAGGTTCCTTAAAAAACTACAAATAGAACTACCATATGACCCAGCAATCCCACTACTGGGCATATACCCTGAGAAAACCATAATTCAAAATGAGTCATGTACCACAATCTTCATGCAACTCTATTTACGTTAGCCAGGACATGGAAGCAACCTAAGTGTCCATCGACAGATAAATGGATAGAGAAGATGTGGAACATATATACAATGGACTATTACTCAGCCATAAAAAGAAATGAAATTGAGTTATTTGTAGTGAGGTGGATGGACCTAGAATCTGTCATACAGAGTGAAGTCAGAAAGAGAAAAACAAATACCGTATGCTAACACATACATATGGAATCTAAAAAAAAAAAAAATGGTTCTGATGAACCTAGGTGCAGGACAGGAATAAAGATGCAAATGTACAGAATGGACTTGAGGACACAGGGAGGGGAAAGGGTAAGCTGGGATTAAGTGAGAGTGTAGCATTGACATATATACACTACCAAATGTAAAACAGATCGCTAGTGGGAAGCAGCTGCATCGCATGGGCTGGTCAGCTCACTACTTTATGATCCCCTTGAGGGGTAGGATAGGGTGGGTGGGAGGGAGACGCAAGAGGGAGGGGATATGGGGATATATGTATACATATAGCTGAATCACTTTGTTATACAGCAGAAACTAACACAACATGGTCAAGCAATTATACTCCATTATAAAGATGTTCAAAAAAAAAAAAAGTAGGACTATTTCATAGGACTATGATAGGGTTATGATAAGACAATACATGCATGGCAGTTAGACCTGTGCACCTGTGAAATTAAATTATTTTTATTAAAATTAACTTAATATGCTATTATTAAATGTTTTATGTATCTCCAGTGCTTGTCACTTAGGTCCCATTGTCACCCATTAGCTGGCTGGAAAGTTTCTAAATAGGAGTAGGCAGGACTCTGCAACAGGGATTACCATGTTCCTCAAAGGACTGGAAGGCCCACCATGCCCCATTGTCTCCTGGGAGTTTTTTCAAACCATTGCCAGATAAAGGGTAAGCAGTGTGCACTTTCTTAGTTTGTATCAGCAATGAAAAGCCTTCCCTGTTAGCCAAAGCTCCTACTCTAACACCGGAAAGCATTTAGACCATTGCAGCTGGCTCTTCTCCTGGGTTTCAGGACATCTCACAAAGACTGAACAGATTATACCTAGTTAGGCTTTAGAGAGGAAGAATAAGATTTGGGACAGCCTAAAATCTGTCATTAACATTAGTAGCTTTGTTAGGGGAACCACTGACCGAAACCACCCACGCTGGCCAGGCACTATAGCAACCACTTGCATGAATTATCTTACAACAGGAGGTCCTGGTAAGGAACTGGAACTAACAAGCTACCACCAACCAGAAGAATTCGGGAAAGGTCAAAAGGAGAGAGGAGACGCTGAACAATGCGCGCCACCAGGAAGGACCCTGAGTCAGAATGATTGGCCAGAGACAACCCAGAAACTAACCCCACCATCATAAAACCCGAGACTGCAAGCCATGTGGCAGAGCAGTTCTCCTGGGTTCCCTGACCCTGCTGCTCTCTGCCCGGGTGCCCCTTTCCAGTAGTCTCTTGCCTTGTCAGCACGTGTGTCTCCTTGGACAATTCATTTCTGAGTGTGAAACGAGAGCCCACTCTCGGGCCCTGGAAGGGGTTCCCCTTTCTGCAACAGCTTCCCTCCTTTATCATGTGAGCCTTGTTTTTTCCCACTGGATCCTCAGACTGATGGATGATACACTACATTATTTCTCAAAAAGCCAAATGCTGTAAGACAGTTGCAGGTGGAGTGATGCGCTGGTAACCAGAATCCATTCTAATTTTCTGCAAACATGGTGGTTAATTCCTGGAAGTATTGACCTGGTGCTAGAAACAAAGGCTGAGGCCATTTTGGATTGAGATGTATGCATTTTCTCAGATTAGGACTTCCAGACCATCATCAAGTCATCTTAAGGTTTCAGGTTGCTGTTCCACTCTCCCCTCCCCCCACGCCATCCCTCTTGTCCCCCCAGCCCCATGATCTCTCCATCACTATCTGGAACTCCAATCTCACCTCATTGAAACAAGCAGCCACGGAGTCCCCTGGAAAGCCTGCAGATGTATTAAAGCCTGGTATCTGCAGCACAGCTCTCAGGGCATCCGTGCAGCCGTCAGGGTTGATGTGCTTTAATGGTTTTCTTGAGAGAAGCTGCCTGTGTGAAACAGTTGCCTCTGGAACTGGCCGAATACTTGTTACTGGTCTTCCCTGCTGTGTGAGATGGCATGACCCCTGACAGATAAGTCAGAGCCTGGGTTAAAAGGCAGCCCCTTAAAAATAAAAATCATTCCTTTTGCCTTTCTATTTTAAAGTGCTGTGTTGCAAAGAGCCTCGGGCTTCTCATCCTTTGCCCGGTAGCAACATTCCCCATAATGAACTCCCCACAAGAAATGAGAATGTATATATGTAGGGCAGGAAGGCCTGCCTCTGTTTTGGGAGAGCAGAGTGACAAGTGCTGCTTGTTTATTTTGTATTACTGAAAGGCTTAAGAGATGCCCCTGTCACAAAGCCCCGGAAAAACGATTGGGGAGAAGGGTAAAGCCCCAGAATGAATCCACTTTATGAAAGGATAAAGATGGTTAATCACAGTGTTCCTTAGAAGAAAAGACAATAATCAGAGCATGCCGGGACTCATTTTAAGTTCTTTAATATACATATGTGAATGAAAAATGTTGCCAGCCATATCAGTAAATGAAAGATGTTGCCTCAGTCAGCAGTTACAGCCACCCTGATGGGGGGCCCTAAACAGCTTTCCAGGGTGGGAGTAGAACAGGATCCTGCCCTAAAGAGCTAAGGTGCCTGTCAGAGGAATGATCTCAATGCCCTTAGCCTCTTGCATCTTCCCATGCATAGAAAAGTGCTAAATTCATTAACTTGAGATGTCTGGTTTTCTTTACTTAATGGCAATCTTTTGATATTCCAACTACCTGGTTTTTGTTGCAGAAACTCCTATCCATCCTGGCTCCTCCCTGACCTCTTCACAGCAGTCCCTCAGAGCACCTGAGAAGCTGCCTCCGGGGCTTAAGTCCACTAAATAAAACATAATTCTCAACTCTTAGGTTGTGCACTTTTTTTCGGTTGACACATATGTCCTACCAAAGTCAGTATTTTGCATATTAGTTTCTTAATGGATTCTGTAAATACGACGAGGACACCAAGGCCTAAACAGGGAAGATCAGAGGTGAAGACTGTAGAGGTGAAGTAGGGCCAGGAGAACTGTGGCAATATTAGAAGAGGCATTTAGAAGAAAGAACAGACCGGAAGAAGGCAAGGAATTAAATAACGGATGGATTATGTGGGTTCATTTTTATTTCCCAGTCTTCTGGGCACACTTGGGATCTTGCTTTAAATATTTTTGCCTTAGTAGAGTCCAAGCATAGACACAGTTTAGTTATTTTAACCTCTGAACCATTTCAGGTAGAAGAGTCACCGGTACATTTATTCTGGACACCAAAGCAGGAGAATGGAAGCAAATACCAAGTTAAAGTAGCTACTCAGGCTAGCTAAAAAAAGAAGAAAAAAAAAAAAAGCACTAAACCAACCAACCTTAGAACACATGCCTGGCTTTGATTAAGAAATGTCTTCCAGGGGCTTCCCTGGTGGCGCAGTGGTTGAGAGTCCGCCTGCTGATGCAGGGGACACGGGTTCGTGCCCCGGTCCGGGAAGATACCACATGCCACGGAGCGGCTGGGCCCGTGAGCCATGGCCGCTGAGCCTGCGCGTCCGGAGCCTGTGCTCTGTAACGGGATAGGCCACAACAGTGGGAGGCCCGCGTACCGCAAAAAAAAAAAAGAAAAAAGAAATGTCTTCCAGATAGCTTTGTGATTTCAGCCAAGGACAGGACTGACTGTTGCCAACAGCAATCACTGTGGAGAAGGCTTATGGTCATTTGTCTTTTCATCAGCAAAATATTTCACACTTCCCTCACATTCAAAGGTGGGATGCTGTGAATATCTGGAAGTGTTACAGGAAAATGGTTTTCTCTGGAGTATTTTGAGTTCATCTGTGCAACAATGAACTGCTTTAGAGAATTTAAGACACATTTACAATTTAATATATAGGTGGAAAATACTTCCTGATTTTCCTCCTCTCTCTTCAGCAGGTCTGTGTATGCTGGAAGCCAATTTTTAATATTATAGATGTGAATCAGTTAAGCTTTTAAATCTGGGGATATTCAATTATATGGAGATTATCTTGGAGAAGCAAAACTTGACTGCAGGTAAAAGTATTTGGTCTCCGTTAATTTTACAAGCGAAAATAAATTAGGCTTATTTCATCAAATAGCTATTTCTTATTAAGTATCTTTATTTATTAGGAAATGATAGCATCTGCTAATCCAAACACAAAGGGCTCTTGATAATCAAAACAGCAAAACACTTTTTAAATATCATTTTCTACAAGATGGTATTTGAAACAAGTTTCAGATTTAGCAGCTCAGTTTCCCTTCCTGTTGTCTAATTGAGACCTCATCTGGGGCCTTCAATTTACTGATCTCAATTCGGAGGCCATCCCTAACAGTTTTATGCCATGAGACTTCAACAGGAAAAGACCCGCATTAAAGAGCTCCATTCTCCCATGTACTGACATAGGTCTGAGGCAGGTTGAGTGATACTGCCTTACAGAGTAAGGGTAAAGGCTTTCAGAGGGGATCAGATGTAGGTTGATGAATTTAAGATTGTAGATATTTTCGTTACAAGGAGGGCTACCATGTGGCAGCTGGAACAACTGGCTTTAATTAATCTGAATAAACAGTGGGCTTTGACAAGCAAATAATAACCATCAGATTAAACAGCTTTCCGGGGAGAAAACCTTCCAATATGGCAGTACTGCCTTTGAGCTTTTGAGGGATTATATCTAATAAACTGCTCATTGCATTTCTAATGGAAGAAGCAGCGACGGAATACATGTATTGAGGAATCGGGGGAGGGATTTGACTTACCTGAAACTGCAGGAATGACAGAATCACAAAATGCTGGAGCTGAATGGGACTTGGGGAATCATTTACACCATCCCTCCCTTTAAGGGTCCAAAAAAGAAAGAGAATTGAACTGCAGACAGATAGAAATAGAGAGAGGCAGATGGAGACAGAAAGGACCAAAGCCAGAGCCAGAGTGAGAGAGAAAAATCTATATTCGGTACGTTCTATTTACTAAAAATGGAGTATAGGTAACCACTTTAAAAATCATGATAACAAGGTTTTGAAGCTTCAAATAACTGGATATTCCACTAGTGCGTTGTATCCATGACGTCCCCAGAAGTTTGAGATGATGAAGCACCCTGGACCTATATCCTACTATGGGCAGGATCATCATCAAATGCATTGTTCCAAGAGATCTTTGCATCAATATTGAACCTAAATCACCACATTCCAATATTCACTGAAGGGAAGTGTTACATACGTTTAGCCACCGTTCCCTGTCTGTGGACTTCCCGGTAGTTCGACTAGAATGGACTCGTACAAAATAGGAGCATACGCAGCTTAGCCTACTGTGACTCTGCCCACGTTTCTATTCTCTCTGACTCCCGTATAAAATCAGTGCAGGAAGCTCCAGATGGCTGTTTCTCTTCCAGGAAGGAACCCCTTCAATCCTGGGATGCAGATTGTGAGACAACACCAATAATAATGCTAACTGGTATTTTCCCAACTTCAGTCACTTCCTCAAACTCCAGACTTACATTTTCATTTTTTGGATGGAGTCACTGACACCTTTGCTAAGCTATAGTCACGTAGAAGGATAATGGACAAAATCCCAAGGGGAAAATAAGCCCTCTGAAAAGCCAAGAAGGATGCTCTAAAAGTACCACAATCCCTGTATCTAGACTTCCTTTCTTTCTCCGTTTAATTATTAATTTTTAAAATTTTCTCAAATTTTTCTTTCCCGAGGCCAGCAGTGCCTTGGTTTGTCCCTAAGTATTTAAGTTAGAATTATTGGAAGTTTTACTCTACAGAAAGGATACAGATGTATTATTTGGTGGCAAAGGTACTAACTAGAAACAAAGACACACAGCTTCGATGACATCTTTTTCAGTATTTCATTGTGTCAGGGTGAATTCATTCTATGTGAAAAGTCATGGCTTCTGCTCTTAAGATGCACATAAAATACAGCTACAACTCTTACAAGTTGGTTTTCCTTCCTTCTACAATCACAGGAAGAAAGGTATAGAGTATTCTGTAAGACAGTGGAATGGCAGTGGTGGAGGAGAGTATAGTAATTAGGATCTGAGGCTAGTGGTCTGTAGGGCAGCACTAGGTGACGAAGGCAACTCATGAAAGCATCTTTGGTTGCCTCCTGTTTTTCATGAATACACCCATCCCACCCTATCTCCCATGGCAAGATATGCTCACTGGCGATGTGTGCTACCCAACATACCCAATGGGCATGCAAGCGTGTGCATGCACACACACACCTGCACCCACATCATCCCACCTACCAAAAGAGCTGCACGTGTCTTTCTTAACAGCATCTCACATTTTTTGCCTTCCTCAAAGTCAAAACTGGCTTTCTCCCATTTCCCTGGGATTATCATGTTATCTCCTGGGTATTATAATGAAGAGCTAATAAAAGAGTTCTTTCACACGCATTGATGAATACAGTGAAATAGTGTCAGGACGTTCTGTAGCATTCATTCTGTGACACCATTCCTAGAAACTTTTGGTTCATTAAGTTTTGGGGGGCATCTAGAGAAGAAATATTTAGTTAAAATCGAGACTCATTAAGTGCAGTCCCGCTTTTTAGTACTTTAGTACTCGAGCAGACGTTTGCTGCCCCCAGCCCACTGGTGGGAAGGCAGTTGGTCATTCTTCATTCCTCATGCTTTGCTCAGTAAAGGACATCCCTGGGGAGAGTTTGAAATGTGTGCTGACAGCAGGCAAAATCTTCTGTCCGTCTGATTGTCAGATTAGATAGACACTTGGAGATAGTACATATAATTGGATGTGTGTGTGTGTGTGTGTGTGTGTGTGTGTGTTGAACTCTTTCCCACCACAGAAGAACAGAGAGAACACTCCACTGGCAAAATTTCCATCAAGGCTTAAGCAAAATGAGTATGATGCACAATATCTCCCACCTCCTCTTAAAGACACAGGTAAAACGCTTCCCATACTCTTCTGCATGGTCATCCTAAGGTTTTGTCTTCCATCCTTAATTGTAGTCTGGAGCATTCTCAGAGCTATTTTCATCTGTGAGTAGTTATGTGGGTTTTTTTGGGTGGGGGGAGTAGGAATGGCTGGGACCTCGCAGTCTGCCATCTAGCTGACATTAGTCTGTTATAAATCTATAATAGTTATTTTAATGGTTATATAATATTCCATTATGGTTATAATATTCCAACCAAAAGGTTAACTTATCATAATTCTAGTCCATTTACCATTCTCCAATTGGACTATTGCTACATATGTTTTTACGTATTTTCAGTGTTACAAATAAAGATGTAATGGTCAAGTTATTTTTTAAGACAAAGTAAAAACTAAGTATATAACTGTTGAATCAAAATCAATCAGTTTTTCTAAGTAAAATGTGGCTTTCACAAGCAAATTGAAGAATCAGCAATGAACAGAAAAATTTGAGGAATAATGCAGATCATAATGTAAATGATAAGGTGATTTTTAGAGAACTCGCACACTTTTTAAAAGCAAAACTCAAGGTGCCTTCAAGTGCTCCCTGTTATAAGTATTTGCTGAAACTTACTAGTTTATAAAAAGTGTCACTTTAAACATCAGCTTCACTGCTCTGGATTCATGTGATTGGGCCTAAATAATATTTATAAGATAAATTTTAAACAAAGTTATCACTTTCAAAAACCTATAGTAACTAACTATAAACAAGTATTTCTGTGTAAAATCCTGGTGGATTCTAATTACTTGATAACTAGTTATAAATAGTGGAACTTTGTAAACAACTAATTAATGAACTTGAATCCTTAAAAACATTTGGTTCCTTTTAGCAGGTTAAACATATCTTTATACAATGGCATTCATACTAAGGTACTCAGCAAAACTTTTCTTCCTAGAGACAGTCTAAGGTAAGCTGGAGGCCAAGCTAAGTCAAATGATGATAACTCTACCACTTAGAGGAGTGTAAATTAATATTTCTCTGTATGGTACAGTGAGAGGAGGGAGAATGAACAATTTATTTGCTTCCTAAGTGACTACTTCTACTTATTTTTTTTTAATGTATGTATTTAGTAAGCACAAGTTCTGGAGCTTAGCTGCCTTCCCTGCTCTGAGTTTGTCCTAGATATTTCCAGGACCCTATTGTGATTGACATTGACTCAGACAGCCGCTGCTTCTAAAATCTACACATATTATGTCTTCTTTATATAATTATAATACCTCGAGTGAGTATAACCTATTTCCTATTAAAGGTCAATAAAAGTTGCAATAAATATTAGGAAAAAGACAGTTGAACTTCAACTCACGAGGGTCTCTTAGTAAATGTAGAAGGTAGAAGTGACCTTTATTCTCATGATGATCCAAAGCAGTGATAAAGGTTTCCTATGTAAGCCTGTGAAATGTTCTCAGCTCTTTCCTTTTTGGGTAGTGACGCTAATATGCTGTAAAAATGTGGCCCTTTTTTGCATACAGCTATATAGCGGTATAGTAAAATGGAGCCAGGAGTGAGATTAGTCCTCAAAATGTGTGTCATCTGCTTGCTTTGATGATGATGATGATGATAAAGACAATAACCATTATTAAGTACATACTATCTTCATGGCACTCATTTAAGTGCTTTATACTGATATATTTTTTGCCTTTAATCTTCACTAGCCTATGAGGTTAATGCTATTTTTATGCCAGTTTTACAGATGAGGAAACAGATTTAAGCTCACGATTATACAGGTGTTATGAGGTGGAGCCTGGATTGGATTCCAGGCAGTTTGGTTCCAGAATCCAGTTGTTTAACAACCCTGTACTTCTGCCTTTGGTGGAAATTGACAATGAAATTATCAAACTCTCTGAGAGTGCTGAATGAATTCATTTCAATTAGCACTTATCAAGTGCTTTTGTGTCCAGCATCTAGTATACATTTTATAGAAGGCTTTGAGAGGCAGGTTAAGCCACATCACCTGGTTTTGCATAGGCAACTCTCTTAGTCAACTCAGGTTGCCACAACAAAATTCCTCAGACTGCTTAAACAACAGTTATGTAGGTCAGGAAGTCCAAGATCAAAGTGCTGGCCAATTTGGTTCCTGATAGAGACTCTCTTCCTGGCTTGCACTGTGTGCTCACATTTGGAGAGAGAGCGAGAGTGAGAGAGGGAGGGAAAGAATGCTCTCTGGTATCACTCCTTATAAAGGCACTAATACTATTATGAGGGCCCCACCCTCACGACTTCCTCTAAACCTAATGTATTAATCAGGGTTCGCCAGAGAAACAGAACCGATAGTCTACCTCTCTCTTCTTTTAGATGTTCCAACCATACCTTGCACGAAATGTTCATGCAAGACAGGTAAAACAGTATTTAGAGGCAAGATACTCTTTTCCTATTAATTGGCATCAGGCAGATAGAAATTCTCCAAACCAATGGCACAGTTCTACTTAAGGATAAAGTTCAGGTGCCAGCCCCAGGGATAGAGCAGGACCCACCAGGTTGCTATACCCAGTTGTGCAAGAGAAGGGAGAATCTCTATATTTTAGCAATTGCTTATATAGAAATCTTTAATGGCACCAATGAAAGCCCACTTCTAGCATTTGTCATGTTCTTTAACAAGTCTGCAATTTCCTCAGTAAAATTTATTTCTTAAATTGTTCATTAGTGAAGCATTTGTTTCCTCTTACGATACGAATAACAAAAATGCTTGGAGTAGTTGCCTCTGAAGTAGGTGCTTCCTGATTAGATGGTTAGCTCAGTACTCCCAGAGTGTGAATTCCTGTTGAAATCAACTAAACCAAAGTTGCTGCTTAAGAAACAGCCATGCACACATAATACTGCACTGTCACATTCAAGGAAAGATGAACTACAAAGCAAAGAGTACTACTCACAGTCCTAGAGGGAGAATTTGATGATATAATGTATGTAAACATTTACCACAGCAGCTAGTTAAAACAACACTCAAACTTGAGAGGTTTTCATATTTCACTGAAAAGTAGACATTAATTGTAAGATGCACCACTATTTTATATATCTCAGAAGGAAAACCAAAACTGCCCCAACTGAGGAGATTAGTAAGAAAATGGTGCTTAAAGCCATGATATTAAAAAAACTTTATGCTCCTTGAAAGGGTAAACTAGCAGTACACCCACCATGCAGAAAGAGACCACAAGGAAACCTGCATGTCTCAAACTTGGCACCAATTAGAAGGAGAGGAAAAGAAAATCTCCTCTGAATATAATTTTTTTTAACCAAGTACATATTCATTCAAGTTCAAAGTCTGAAGACTACCAGTGCAGTTCCAAAACCTGAATTTAATTTAAAGTGATCTCTTAGATGGGTAGTGGCCAACCTAAGTGAACTGACAGAAGTCAATGTAAATTCTCTCTGAAAAACAATTTCAATTCAGACAGAAGGCAGACAGCAATGTAAGACACTGTTGATTTTAAGGCACATCCTAATTTCAGATAAATGAATTAACATGGGAAAATATGTGCATATTATAGCCAATGAAAATATGGTTAATTTATTACTTCATTTACTTGAATTAAACAATCTCTACTCAGTGCATTTCCTTTACAATGGGCATTGCAATACTATAGAGCATCTGAGTAGATTCTGGGTATGGTTAAATAATGATTGACTATATTTATGCTGCCAAAGGAACTGTAGAAGGAGATAATTTCAAAGCTTTATTCCAATATCTCACAGGCATTGACCTCACCTGGCTGAAAGAGAAAGGCTTTCCTTTTGTTGACTTGTCATCAATCTTCTCTAATGGAAAAGAAACCCTTTGGAGCGCAGGACTCTGGGAAGCCTCTTTTATAACATTAAGTTCTTTCAGGTTCATCCTTTGATTCTTAGTAGATCTCCAGCACATGTTTCTGTACCTCTGAAGTACAGTTGTTGGAGTTTTAACTTGATTAAGCTGTCACTCAAAATTGTTGTTTATATCATCGATCCAACATCAAAAAGCTGCCATGTCATGGATCTGATATCAAAAAGATTTGGAGTGACAGCAGGGGCAGATGGAGTATTACATCCTGAATGTTCATCTAAATCATTCTGAGGCTTCCTCCTCTGGAAATAAATCAAGGCTAGCTGTGGGCAACTCAGATCCTCAGATTAACTCCAGGACATATACAGAAAAAACCGAATGAATTGTTTGAGTTGGGAGATAGTCTGAACTGGTAGGCTTCTCAAACTTGCATTTGAAAAATATCAGAGATTTTGTCATGAACTTTTTATTTCTAATAATTTTAGGTTCAGAGAAATTTTCAAAGATAATACAAAGCTCCTAGCAACCCCTCACTAAGTTTCCCCTTGTTGACTTAAAGAAAGGCACACAACATAAGTGTTGTGAGTTTCAGTTTTATGCTGGGTCTTGCTGAGGACTACAGCTGGGGAGACACTCCCTCAGGTAGCTCTGAGGAAACTGCCCCAAAGAGGTGGGGGAAAAGCCAGTTTATATATGACTTGGCTAGGGGATACATGAAGTCAAGCATACATCTTGGTAAAGACTACTGCTAATCACTAAGAACAGATATCTCAAGTTAATAATTTTAGTACTTTTCTATGAATGTGAAGGTACAAAACTCTGGGGGCATTAAAATTCTTCTTGAGATATGCATCTAAGTATCTAAGGGTCCTGCTTGTCCAAAGCACAGAGTGCCTCATTCTGTTATCTTCTTAATTTCCTCTCCAGGTGCACAGTCAATCAGAGACTGTAGTGCATTAAGACTTAACCCTTAACTAATAACCTACTGTATAGCACCAGGAACTCTATTTGGTGCTCTGTAATGACCTATATGGGAATGGAGTCTAGAAGAGAGTGGATATATGTATATGTATGGCTGATTCACTTAGCTGTACAGCAGAAACTAATACAACATTGTAATCAGCTATACTCCAATAAAAAGTTAATTAAAAAAATTAAATTAAATTATTAAAAAAAAGACTTAACTCTTGTAGGACTCAGTGGTGAGTAATGCTCTTTGTTCTTTGTTCACACTCTAAGTTAACATCTTATGTCACCATGCTACATTTGTTAGAACTAAGAAACAACACTGATATATTCAAAGACTTTTAAAATAGTATTCTTTTTCAAAAAGGCTTTTAAAAATACACTGTGAAGCTCCAGACATTATATGAATGCACATGAGATTATATGTAAAATAACCAAGCTTTGTATAAAAGCTAAATTGAATTTATTTTTCACTCTGTTTATGCTATCCCTACACCACCCACTACCTCCTACTTAAAATTTAGATAAAGAACCTCCTTAATCCTGTCAAGGCCCAATTTAAGACTCAGTTCTTCCCTGTTCTGTTCCCACTGCCATGGATTTATTCATCCCCAAACTCCTATTATGTATACTAGGTGCTACATAAATGCAGACCCAGTCATATTTCTGATTTGCATAAATAAGTTTTTATTCATAAATCTATTATAACCTTAGAGTTTGGAATATAAAAGACCTCAGTTCGTATCCTGATTTTTCTATCATCCATAGCTGTGTGATCTTGAGCAAGTAGGACTAATATTATTACTATCTACCTGATAATATGTGTGAATATTAAATAAACTCTTTTACATAAAGTGCTTAGCATAGTCCCTGCGACATAGTACAGAGCCAATAAGTATTAGCTATAACTACTAATACTGTTCCTTCTACACAAAGCAGGGGTCCATGAGCTATGACCCATGGGTCAAAACTGTCCCACTGCTCGTTTTGGTATAATCTATGAGTTAAAAATCATTTCTACATTTTTGAATGGTTGAAAAAAAATAAAAAGAAGACTATTTGGTGACATGTAAAAATTATATGAAATTCAAACTCAGTGTCCACAAATAATTTTATTTCAGTATAGCCCCATTCATTGGTTTAGAATTGTCTGTGGTTGCTTTTGAGCTGCAATGGCAGAGTTGAGTAGTTGCAACAGATACCATGTGGCCCACCAAGCCTTAAATATTTACTATCTGGCCCTTTACAGAAACAGTTTGCCAATCCTTGCTCTAGAAGTTTTGTTTACTGTCTCTCATTTGTTCTCTAAAGAAGCATAATAATGCCATATTGTTGTTTTTATTTTGTTTTATTTATTTATTTTTTGCTATGGGCATTACCTAAAAGAAACTATCCTTGCTCCATGAGACGATAACTAGGTCACAGCACCACTAAGAACCAAAGGTTCTTCATCTTTAAAATGGTGATAGAAATAAATAATACCGATCTCATAGACTTAATGAGGATTAAATAAGAATGCATGTGAAGTGCTTGTCAATGTTTCAATCACAAGAGTGTGTTTTGCTTTAACCCCTCCCATCTGATTTTTCTGGATAATGGAAACCCCTTATCAGAGCGTTCAACCCTCAGACAGCCTTCTCTCAAACTGAACTCCAAGCTCTAGCAAGTGCCAGTCAGATTCCAGTACGTATGCCTAACGTCTACAGACACTAAGAAGTTGATTAAATATAGGTTCTAGTACCGTGCTGGGCAAAAGGTAACTTCTCAATTATTACCCACTGATTAATTCATTCTCATTTCCAAGTGGCTCATCAGGGACTAACTGGTAGAAAATACCTGCTTCCTATATTAACTGAAGGTAGTGTGATTCTTATTTTATCCTGATCACATACCTGAGACACTCGCATCTGTTTAATTCTGGGATTTGCAGAAGAATTAATAATGTTTTGTTATTTGGAAATATTTATTGAGCATCGTACTAGAGAAAGTGCTATGTGCAGAGGATAAAATAATGAGCTCAAACAGACATAATGGAGCTTACAGTTTAGTGGGAAAACAGGCATGATTGATATGTTACATAAGGACATGCTACCTTGGCCCAGTGTCAAATGCTGTGAAAAAGAAATAATGGGAGCTATGAAAACCTTTGAGTCTGTCAGTGGTGTGAATGAAGGATGAGTTGGAGTTGATTAGGCTACAGTGGGGAGGTTTAGAGTAGAAAGAGCATTATATACAAAGGCCTTGTTGCAGGAGGGAGGACAGAGAATAGAAAAGATGCCAGGTGAGGAGCCGGTGTGGGGAGGGGGACTAAAGCCACTTAAAGGAGGTGTTGGCCATAGATGGAACTGGACATGTAGCCTGGGACAGGACCAAGTGTTAGATTGTTCCTTTTCGATCATAAAATCAATGGACACTGCTTAAAAGCAATCTGGGTACAGCTACCAGCACCCTGGGTGTCTCTGCTGTAAAGTAAGAAGAGTAATTTATTTGATAAATATTTGATAAATACCAACTATGTGTCAAGTATGGTCCTAGGCACTGAGGACACAGCAGTGAAATTTTTAAAAATCTGTATGCTCAAGGAGCTTGAACTCTAGAGGATCGCTACACAAGACTTAGAAAAGTATGGTATAAAACAATATTCGTCAACTTCCTTTTTCACGACCCTCTACAACAGACACGCACAGAACCCTTTAGACATTTTTTACTTCATTATTCTCTCCGTGAAATTTAAATACCATAGATAAGCTGTATAGCTGTTCAGGTGCTGCATGTACATCTGTGTTTTATCCATAAAACAAGTAAGACGGTTTGCCCCAATTTTCACCCCACCGGAGGCAAGACTACTTGCATTGAGAATGCACACTATTCATGTATGGACTTGTGATTGAAAGAGAAATTTCTATTTAGGAATAGTTGGCCAGGTATTATCTAGGAGGTGATTTGGCAAATACGAATTCTGCCCATTCGTCACTGTCTTGATTAAAAATGCTAAATCAGTAACGTTTGTGTTAGTGCCCTGTCCTTACCCAATTTGTTTTCTGAACCCATTTCTCTATTTTGCATTTCTCTCTTAGCCCCAGTATTGCCTTAAAATTTGCCATCATCCTTACTTCCTTATTCAAAAAATCTTTATTCTTAGCTCTATTTACTTGAAGACCTAATTTCAAGTTAATCTTTATTAGAATAAATTGATAAGGTTTAGTGATTCTATAAGCAATCTTATATCACCAGTCTCTCCACACCTAAAAATGTCCATTCATTCTATTTTGTTCCTTGGCTTTCAAAAAGAATTACATTATTACTAAAGAAAATAACACATAAACATCATGACTATGGGTGGTTTAAGTGATAAAGAAAAGTTCAGGAATGGGGGGAGTCTATTTGTATGCAAATATGACAGTCACTGTGCATATTTCAGTGAAGAAATAGTAAATGACTTCATTAAACATAAGATAATTGGGAAACAACAAAAAAGGGTGAATTGTAAATTGTTTTGCAAACTCTGTGTAGACATGCTGAAAAAATCATATTCTAGGCTGCCAGTTTTTAGTGCTGTAAAATGCATTACAAAGTGTTGATGGCGTATCTTGGATTTTTGTTTTCTCTGTGCAGAATTAAATTCCAGATTTGCTTTGATCTCACTCTTGTATTTACATTTTGCCCCTTTGTTTAAACTGTCTTATTTACAGCATGCAGAAAGGGAAGCAGGTTTAAGTCCAATTACTATAATTTCTGCTTGACTTATGTGCGCTTAAGCAGTTTAAATCTTGCTTTGGTGACAGGAGATTTTTCCTTCAGGATTCCTCAATAAATCCTTCCAAACCTGATGAATAATTTGATTGACAATCAGTCTCTTCAATGCACAAAGTTCCTGAGGATCACTAAGTTTGAGGAGCAAGCCTTGCATCTGGAACACAAGCCAACAACACTTGTCTGTGCCAAGTGTGTGCTGTGGCAAAGTGTTGTCGATTTTCTTTTTCTCTGAAAACTATCACAGATTGTCAATGCAAACTCTTTAGCATGAAATTACCTAAGGTCCTTTATGAAATGGCTCCCAGCTTTTACTGACCATTCTCCTATTATCCTCAAGTCAAACGTTTGGCTTCAATGGGATCTCTATATCCGTGCTCTTGTTTGTTCTGGTTTCCCTGCTTGGATAACCATTCTGTATCTCCCTATTAAAATCCTACTCATTATTAAGGCCTACCTCAAATTTAAATCTCTCTTGGCCACATCAGCTCATATCCACCTATCTCTTCTCTAAACTCTTATGGAAATGTGTTCATTGTCACTTAAAATATATTCACATGCTTTGAAATTCCTCTCTTCAAATAATGAGCCAAATTCCCATCCCCTTGAGTGTGTGCTGGACTCAGTGACTCATTGCTAATGAGTAGAATATGACAAAAGTGACGGTATGTGAAATCTGAGACTAGTTTAGAAAAGACAGTATGGCTTCTCACTTGCCTTCTCTCTTAGATAACTTGTCTGGGGAAAATCAGCTGCCATGTTGTAAGGACACTCAAGCAATCCCATGGCAAAGTCCATATACTGAGAAATAAGAAGTTTCCTGACAACATGGATGTGAGTGAGCCACTCTGAACACAGATCCTTCAGCCACAGTCAAGCCTTCAGATGCCTGAAGCCTCAGGGGACATCTTGATAGCAACCAAGCTGAGTTGTATCAACATGCATACAACATGCATGTTTGTATTGTAACCCATACAAATACTGGAACAACAAATGTTTGCCTTTTTAAAACTGATAAATTTGGTGGAACTTTATTACACAGTAAAAAATAATAATGCAGCATCCATTACTCTTCCTTTCTTTCACCTTTCTACGACAACCTCTCTACCATCAAGGCCTGAATATTTTTTTCTCCAAATATATCCAAAAACCATCCATTTTTATTCACCATCACTGCCACAACATTTGTCAGCCACCATCATCTTTCACTATGGCATTATCCTTCCAACTACTGTTCCTGCTTGACCCACCCACTGCCCAGTAAATCCTTTACATTACAGCCAGAGCCAGAGGGATCTCTATTCAACCTGCAGTTATGCTCTACAAGGGCTGAAAAGCACACTGCAGTAGGTAGAATTCTAAGATGGCCCTAATGATTCTTGTTCCCTGGTATATATGCCATGTACAATCTCTGTGTGCCTTCCAGGGTGGGCAGAGCAGGAAAGATGAAATTCACTAATGTGATTAAGTTACATTCTATGGCAATGGTAAAGGGATTTTGCAAATGACATTAGGGTCTCAAATCAATTGATTTTGAGTTAATCAAAGAGGTGATTATCCCAAGTGGGCCTGGCCTAATCAGGTGAACCCTTAAAAAGACCTGGGCTCTTCCTGAAGGGGGAGATTTGAAGAATGAGACATTCTCCTACTCATTTTGAAGAAGTAAGTTGCCGTGTTGTAAGGAGGGTCACATGGTATGGGACAGTGGGTGGTCTCTGGTGAGGGCCTCAGTTCCTACAACTATAAAAAACTAAATTCTGCTAACAACCAACAGGCTTGGACAAGGATCTTGTACCTCGGATGAGATCATTGCTCTAGGTGACCCCTTGATTTCAGCTTTGTGATGCGGGTAATCCATTGGAATAACTCTTGCTTCATGTATCTGATTCAGCAATTTCTTCTTCAGACTGCTGCACCTGAATACAACTTGGAAAGGTATTTGTTCCTCCATCCTCCCATTCTTCACAATAGACTCCTTATTGTGTTCCAGGCACTACTGAAGTGCTTTAGAAATATGACCTCATTTAATACTCTTAACAATCAGGGAGGTTGATACTATTATTATACCCATCTCATAGATGATGAAGGTGCGGTACAGGGAGCTCTTACCCTCAACAACAAAGTGTTGGGGCCAACAAGAAACTCTAATTCATTAGACCATTATCCAACATTCTATTAGGGAGGGAGGATACCATCCCTTTCTGGTAGTGAGGAAGTAGCTAAAGCAGTGAAATGAAGAAAATGGAAAATGTGTATCTGGTCACTTTCTTCCTTGAAATCTTTGAGGGTTTTTTTTTTTTCCCCTAGTATATTTATGGTGAAATCTGAAACCTTTACTTTGCCTCTAAGTCAATGTATGGTCTGATGTTTTACTCTCTTCCCAGCCTTATTCCATGCTATGCAATTGATGGTTTGTGACTTCATAATTCAACAGTCAACAAACACAAGCAAATGCCTAAGAGGCATTTAAACCCTAGTTATATTGACAAATCTCTACATACAGAGCAGTCATGTTTCAGTACTTACTATGTGCTAAGTCAAAAAAATTCAAGAATGATTATGACACGGTCTCCACTCTCAGGCTGTCAGGTGGAGGGGATGAAGATATAAGTGCTAAGAGCACAAACTGATAACCACAGGCTGGAGGAACATGCATCCTTGCAGAAGCAGCTTTGGCATTTAATGTATTTACGTGTTTTAATGCCTAAACAAAAAGACTGTGATAATTTCTCAATTAGTGGTTTTCACACTTTTTTTAAAAAAACACAACTATCAGTAAATATATATATATATAAAATATATAGTGACTGGTTTGGTTTGACTGGGAATGTGGAGTAACCAAAGAAGTGGGACCTGTGGTGCTACAATCAGAACAGTCTTGCAGTTTTTAATTAAAAAAACCAAACAAACAAAAAAACAAAAAACTAGGGGATGATTGGTTGAGTCAGTAGTAACAATCTGGCATATATTATTAACTGTTATGGCCTTTTGTCACAATTGGGCTTGATCTTCTGCAGAAGGGAGGTGAGAATTTTGAAACTGCTTCCACAGGTTTATTGTTTTGGCCCTGTAGGCACTTGTCCTTCTTCAAGTGTTGGTTAATGTCACTTTCAGAGAATGGGATCTTCCAAAGAAAATAGCAGAGTTTTACTTCGAATAGAATCAAACCCGAATATTTCCTGTGGGAATATATGGCCCAGCACTTAGCTAGGCACTTCAGAGGCACAGCAAATGAGCATTGTAAGCGGTATTTTACCCTCAAAGAGTCTACAGGTAAGTCAAGAATATAGAAGTAAGTGCCAAAGATCAAAGAATCCACCTGGTACTCAGTGCTGATGAAGTTCCAAGAAGGAAGCGCTAAGTACCAGCTGAAGAAATGGGAGCAGCTCCTTTGGGCTGAGACTGAAACTTACTCTGCACTAGGCACATTGCCCCATTCTTGACAACATCCTATTTAATCCTGGTGTCAGTGAGAATCCTCTTCAGCAACATAGGACAGAAGCCTTTCAAGTACCCTTTAGACAATTTTTTCTTATATAAGAAATCCAGGAGGGAAGGGTCAAGATGGTGGAATAGGAGGACACAGAATTTGTTGCTCCTCACAAGTTCATCAAAACACATCTACAAATGGAATAACTCCCACAGAGCTCCTGCTGAACAGTGGTGGTATACTTCGGACACCTAAAAGAACAAAAGAAAGGAGAAAAAAGAAAAGTAGAATCAAAAAAGAGACCCGCAAGCCTGGCTGGTCTGAAGCTGCAGCTGAGCAGAGATCCCCACATTAAGAAAGACTCCCTCACAGAGGGGAAATCAGCCAGGACAGAAAAGGAACTTCAGGGGATCAAAGGAGAATTCAGCAGACGGTCTGTGGAAGGCAAGACAAAGTAAGAGCCGCATGCATGGTCTATACCGCAGCTCTGTGCATTCCAGCCTGAATTATGAGTTGCCTGTTGTGAAGGGGAGCTGGGTGCTGGAAAGAGGGGTTTTGAGTGCAGACCCAGGAAGAGGACAACTGTTGGCTGTGAAAAGACAGCCTGAAGGGACAGGAGCAAGAGATGCCACAACCGGGAAGGTCTGTGGAAAAAGCCTAAGATACCATAGCAAAGTCATTGTCAAGCAGTGTGCAAGGGGCAGAGCCGCCATCATAACCCCTTCCCTACCCGCCAGCTTCTCCGGCCTCTGCAGGCATTGGGAGGGGCTCCCACCTGAGCAGGCCTGCCCACCCCTCCGGCCGGTGTCGCCTCCACCTGCATTGGCTCCCAGGGGCCTGAGCACCACCCACCCCAAAACCTCCTTGGGAAACAGCCCTGGGACGAGAGTCTGCTGAAGCTGGAAGGGTCAGAGGGCTAAAGCATAGGGTTGGAAGAACAGACCCAGGAAGAGAAACGCAGTTGGCTGCGTGGAGACAACAGAAGGAATGGGAGTGAGGGGACGTGCGCCAGGAATGGCCCTAGAAGAAGCGTGGTCTGCCTGGAAAGTGAGGCGCCATTGCTGAGAGGCACGTGGAGGGCAGGGACAACAGAGCTCCCATATGCCAGCTCCTGCTGCTGCAGCTACTGGGACTACCCAAGTGTGCTCCAAGCATCTGCTGCTTTCCACCTGGGCTCCCACTCACCTGGGCAAGGATCAGATGTCTAAGGGTGGCACACATGCTGAGGTGGGGTTCAAACCAAAATTGAGCCCAAGGGGCAATGCAACCAAGGAAGAGAAACACAAACCTTTCTACGCAGTAGCACAAGCTGTGAATTAAATCCCCAAGATCAGCTGGGTAAATCCTGCATTTGTGGAATACCTCAAGGGACAATGAGTGTTTCAACATCTGAGACCAGTCTAGCCTTTGCAACACTGGACTTTGTGGGCATGCACGTGGCAATCTGACCAGATCAGTCTGAGCTGGCTCCACAGTGTGCACAACAGGTCCAAAGACGTAACTAGAGGTATGGGAAGACCTCCTGGGGAGGCAGCACCAAGAAAATATCCTTATTACTGACATTCCTTGTTGGTTTGTTTCATTTTGTTCAGCTGCTGGTGCTTTTATTATTTTTTATCTTTTATTTTCTACTTTTCTTTTTTTATTTTTTATCTTATATTATTTTCTTAATATATATAAAGTATTTATTTTTATATTTTTCCTTTACTTTTTTGTTGCTCTATGGCTTTTTTCTTGTTTTTGTTCTTCATTTTATATACATATCTTTTCCTTTCCTTTTTTAATTGTTTTTAGGTGTATATTTTATGTTTAATTCACTTTGTTGCTGGTGGTGCTGTTGATGTTCTTAGCTTGCCCCCATTTCTGTTTTATTTTTCATTCTTTGTTTCGTTAGTATAATCTTCATCAAGTGTTCTTATATTAGAATTCTCTTGTTTGGTTGTCTGTTCCCCTGGGTTTTGTTTTTTGTTTTTGTTTTGTTTTTTTTGTTTGTTTCTCTTTTCCTTTCTCTGTGTGTGTGAGTATATGTGTGTGTGAGTATATGTGTGTGTGAGTGTATGTTGTGTTGCTGTTGGTGCTGTTTGCTTGCTGCTGTTCTTGCTATTTGCCCTGAGCTTTGTTTGTCTGGTTTTTGTTGTTGTTTTGTTTTTTGTGTTTTATCTTTTGTTTTGTTGTTGTTTTGTTTTTCGTGTTTTATCTTTTGTTTTGTTTTGTTTCTCTTTTCTCTTTCTTTTCTCTGTTTTTTATCAGGCTGCACTGTGCAGCTTGTGGGCTCTTGGTTCCCCAACCAGGGGTGGGCCTGGGCCTTCAGGGTGGGAACACAGAGTCCAGGATGCTGGAAAACCAGAGAATTCTCAGGCCCAGGGAATATTAATCGGTATGGGTGTTCCTGAAGGTAACCATACCAACACCAAGACACTACCCCACACAACTGCCTGCAGGCTCCAGTGCTAAACACCTCACACCAAACAACCAGCAAGCCAGGAACACAGCCCCACCCATCAGTAGACAGGGTGCCTAAAGTCGTACTAAGCCCAAAACACACCACCTGATGCAGCCCTGCCCATCAGAGGGAAAAGACTCAACTCCACCCACAGAGTTCAGGCACCAGGCCCTCCTACCACAAAGCCTGCACAAGCCCCTGGACCAACCTCACTCAACAGGGGGCAGTCAACAGAAACAAAAGGAACTACGACCCTGCAGTCTGCGGAATGAAGACCATAAACACAGTAGGTTAGACAAAATGAAATGACAGAGAAATATGCTGCAGAAAAAGGAGCAAGGTAAAATCTCACAAGACCAAATAAATGAAGAGGAAATAGGCAAGCTATCTGAAAAAGAATTCAGAGTAATGATAATAAATATGATCCAAGATCTAGGAAACAGACTGGAGAAAATACAAGAAATGTTTAACAAGGACCTAGAAGAACTAAAGAAGAAACAATCAGTGATGAACAAGACAACAACTGAAATGAAAAATACATAAGAAGGAATCAATAGCAGAATAACTGAAGCAGAAGAACAAATAAGTGAGCTGGAAGGTAGAATGGTGGAGTTAACTGCTGAGGAACAGAATAAAGAAAAAAGAATGAAAAGTATTGAGACAGTCTCAGACACCTCTGGGACAACACTAAACTCACCAATATTTGAATTATAGGGGTTCCAGAAAAAGAAGAGAAAGGGAAAAGGCCTGAGAAAATATTTGAAGAGATTATAGTCAAAAACTTCCCTAACATGGGAAAAGAGATAGTCAATCAACTCCAGGAAGTGCAGAGAGTTCCATACGGGATAAACCCAAGGAGAAACACGCTGAGACACATATTAATCAAACTAACAAAAATTAAATAGAAAAAATATTAAAAGCAGCAAGGGAAAAACAACAAATAACTTACAAAGGAATCCCCATAAGGTTAACAGCTGATTTTTCAGCAGAAATTTTGCAGGCCAGAAGGGAATGGCAGGACATATTTCAAGTGGTGAAAGAGAAAAATCTACAACCAAGATTACTCTATGCAGCAAGGATCTCATTCAGAATGGACAGAGAAATCAAAAGCTTTACAGACAATCAAAAGCTAAGAGAATTCAGCACCATCAAACCAGCATTACAACAAATGCTAAAGGAACTTCTCTACGTGGGAAACACAAGAAAAGAAAAAGACCTACAAGAATAAACCCAAAATAATTAAGAAAATGGTAATAGGAACATACATATTGATAACTACCTTAAATGTAAATGGATTAACTGTTCCAACCAAAAGAAAAAGACTAGCTGAATGGATACAAAAACAAGGCCCATATATATGTTGTCTACAAGAGACCACTCTTTGACATAAATCACAGCAACATCTTTTTTGACCTACCTCCTAGATTAATGAAAATTAAAAGAAAAATAAACAAATGGGACCTAATGAAACTTAAAAACTTTTACACAGCAAAAGAAACTATAAACAAGATGAAAAGACAACCCTCAGAATGGGAGAAAATATTTGCAAATGAAGCAACTGACAAAGGATTATCTCCAAAATATACAAGCAGCTCATGCAGCTCAATATCAAAAAACAAACAACCCAATCCAAAACTGGGCAGAAGACCTAGATAGACATTTCTCCAAAGAAGACATACAGATGGCCAACAGACACATGAAAAGATGCTCAACATCACTAATTATTACAGAAATGCAAATTAAAACTACAGTGAGGTATCACCCCACACCTGTCAGAATGACCATCAACAAAAAATCTACAAACAATAAATGCTGGAGAGGGTGTGGAGAAAAGGGAACCCTCATACACTGTTGGTGGGAATATAAATTGATACAGCCACTATAGAAAACAGTATGGAGATTCCTTAAAAACCTAAAAATAGAACTACCGTATGACCCACAATCCCACTACTGGGCATATACCCAGAGAAAACCATAATTAAAATTAAAATTCAAGAAAACACATACACCCCAATGTTCATAGCAGCACTATTTACAGTAGCCAGCACATGGAAGCAACCTAAATGTCCATCAACAGAGGAATGGATAAAGAAGAGGTGGTACATATATACGATGGAATATTACTCAGCCATAAAAAGGAAAGAAATTGGGTCATCTGTAGAGACGTGGATGGACCTAGAGAGTGTCATACCGAGTTAAGTCAGTCAAAAAGAGAAAAGCAAATATAATATAATAACGCATATATGTGGAATCTAGAAAAATGGTATAGATGATCTTATCTGCAAAGCAGAAATAGAGACATAGACATAGAGAACAAATGTATGGATACCAAGGGGGAAAGGGGTGGGGAGGGAGGAATTGGGAGACTGGGATTGACACATATACATTACTGATACTATGTATAAAACAGACAACTGATGGGAACATACTTTATAGCACAGGGAACTCTACCTAATGCACTGTGGTGACCTAAATGGGAGGGAAGTCCAAAAGTGAGGGGACAGTTGTATGTGTATGGCTGATTCATTCTGTTGTGCAGTGGAGGCTAACACAGCATTGTAAAGCAATCATACTCCAAAAAAAATTTTTTTTAAAAAAAGAAAAAAAAAGAAATCCAAAGGTAGAAAGTCCAGGGGATCTGCAGTACCTCTAATATGTTTGTAAGACCCCATCTCCTGTGTTTCTTGCTCAGCCATCCTTACTGTGAGGCTATCATACTCAAGTTCATCCTCATGCTCTCAAGATATTTGCTACTTTCACTCCTATGTATCTACCCAAGAGAAAGGAAAACCTACGTCCACACAAAATCTTATACACAAATGCTCATAGAAGCATTATTTATAATAGCCAAAAAAAGTGAAAACAAAGCAAATGTTCATTAACTGATGAATTGATAAATAAAATGTAATATATCTATAAAATGGGATGTTACTCAGCCATAAAAAGGAACAAAGTATTCATACATGTTACAACATAGATGAATCTTAAAAGCATTATGGTAAGTGAAAGAAGCTAAACACAAAAGCCACATACTGTATGATTCCATTTATAAGAAATGTTCAGAATATGCAACTCTGTAGACATAGAAAGCAATTAGTGGTTGCCTAGGGTGGGGGCAGGGAGATTTGGCAGAAATGAGGAGCAACTGCTAACAGGTGCAAGATTCTTTGAGAGGTAATGAAAATGTTCCAAAATTGCTTGTTGTTATGGTTGTGCAATACTGTGAACATGATCAAAAAAACACTGCACTGTGTACTTTAAAAAGGTGAGTTGCAGGAATTCCCTGGTGGTTCAATGGTTAGGACTCCACACTTCCATTGCAGGGGGCACAGGTTCAATCCCTGGTTGGGGAACTAAGATCGCACAAGCCACATGGCGTGGCCAAAAAACAAAAGGTGAGTTGCATGGTATGTGAATCGTAATCATATCTCAATAAAGCTCTTATTAAAAACATATGAGGGTTTTGTAAGTAGGGACTTTGCTGGAGGTCCAGTGGTTAAGATGCTGTGCCTCCAATGCAGGGGGCACAAGTTCAAATCCTGGTTGGGGAACTAAGATCCTGCATGCCATGCAGGGTGGCCAAAAAAAAAAAAAAAAATATATATATATATATATATATATGTGTGTGTGTGTGTGTGTGTGTATATATATATATATATGGTAATATGAGTAAATATGTATGTCTATTTTTAAATTACAAAATTCATTTTTATGTTTTAAATAAACAAAATATAATATTTTTTTAAAAAGGTATTTGCCACATTTCTGATTATTATTTTCACCCTCTGGGCAGAAGAGCGGATTTATGAGAACGGAAAGGCACATGCTAGTCAAGTCTGACCCTTTTAAAAAGTTTTCTGAGAAGCCCCACTCAGAATCTTTGACTTACAACTCATTGCCCAGGAGGAGGTCATGTGGCAACTCCTAGATGCAAGGGAGTCAGTAAATGAGTGTTTCAGCTGAGTACACTGTCAGCACCTTTTGAAAGGAAGGAGAGGGCTTCCCTGGTGGTGCAGTGGTTGAGAATCTGCCTGTTAATGCAGGGGACACAGGTTCGAGCCCTCGTCTGGGAAGATCCCACATGCCGCGGAACAGCTAGGCCCATGAGCCACAACTGCTGAGCCTGCGCGTCTGGAGCCTGTGCTCTGCAATGAAAAGCCGCGATAGTGAGAGGCCCACGCAGTGCGATGAAGAGTGGCCCCCGCTTGCCGCAACTGGAGAAAGCCCTCGCACAGAAACAAAGACCCAACACAGCCAAAAATAAATAAATAAAAATAATTATTCTAAAAAAAAAAAAACAAAAAAAGAAAGGAAGGAGAGAACAGATAACAGGAAGACAAATAACAGTGGCAACCTCAATCCTCAAAAACTAAAAAAAAAAAAAAAACAAAACCCTCACAAAACACATGAAAAGCTTGTGAAAATGTCACAGCCAAGAGGAGCACTTGGACACTGAATGCATGCTATATCCTGAATGGGATGCTGGATCAGAAAAGGGGTATTAGGTAGAAGCTAAGAAACTACAAATGAAGTACAGGCTTTAGTTATTAATACTATATATGTATGTATAATGCACATAATATTAATAGTGTATCAATATCAATTTAGTAATTGTGACAAATGTATCATAGTAATATAAGATGTTAATAATAGGGGAACTGTCTGTGGAAGTATATAGGACTCTGCACTATCTTTGCAACTTTTCTATAACTCTAAAACTGTTGTAAAATTTTTAAAAAATTATTTAAGGAAATAAAGTCAGAACAATTCTTTGATGTCATTTTTATTTCCTTCACCTAAAGTTGTGAAAACAGAGACTGAAAAGTTCAAGAGGCTTACCGAGGTCAAATAGCAATTGAGAATTGTGACTCACTGTATTATAATTCTACACTGTATTATAATACTGATACGTGAGCTATTTTCCAAAGAAGAATCCCCTGTGAGAACCGGCAAGTTCTAATAGAATTGTTAGAGTCCCCAGGGGAGGAGCTCATTTTTCTTGTATGCTGCCCCTAGTGTTTTAGGTGGCAAAAAGCATACACTGAACCTTACAAACAGATGCTAGGAAACTGCAGGAAAGACCAGCCAGAGTAATTTATAAAAGAAATAGGGGCTTCCCTAGTGGCGCAGTGGTTGAGAGTCTGCCTGCCGATGCAGGGGACACGGCTTTGTGCCCCGGTCCGGGACGATCCCACATGCCGCGGAGCGGCTGGGCCCGTGAGCCATGGCCTCTGAGCCTGCGCATCTGGAGCCTGTGCTCCGCAACTGGAGAGGCCACAACAGTGAGAGGCCCACGTACCGCAAAAAAAAGAAAAAAAGAAATAAACATTTACAACAAAGCCCAGAACATTTAAAGCACACTGACTGCTATTAGCTGTTTGCTAAGACCGTAAATTCCATGAGGACTCTGAAATTTGGACTCTGACTTATAACGCCAATAGAGCCCACAAAGCATACTACCCACAAAGTTTAGGTTTGAGCACAGAGGTGTTGCCACAAAAACAATCCGATGGGGTAAGGAAAGCCAAAAAAACATGCAGAAAGTCCAAAAGGAGAATGAAAACCTTAAGGTTTTGGTGTCATGGAAGCTAAGAGAAAGTACTATTTCAATAAGGGAATTGAAGCAAAGGCATTAAATGGTGATGAGAAATGAAGGTCTCCTGAATTTGGTAACTTGGGTGTTATTGGTGATTTTAGCACTGGCAGATCTGGTGCCATGTTGAGTGCAGAAGTCAATTTTAGAGTGGGCAGAAGATGGGTATGGGAGAGAGGAAAGAGGGTGGGTATGTTCATATAGCTATTTTGAGCAGTTTGGTTATAAAAGGAGAGGGAGTGAGAAAGGTTGAAACTGAGAGACAGTTGAAGGAGAGATCGAGGAGGAGACTGAGAGAGAGAGAAGGAGATTAAACAATGGTGTTTGGGAAGGTCCACTTGGCTGTATTTGTGTTTGGTTTATTTCATTTAGCTTGGCTTGTTGGTTTGATGGCTGATTAGTTTTCTGTTTGCAGCCATGAAAAATTACCGCAAACTTAATTAACTTAACATCGTAAACTAATTTAAACTAACAAACTAGTACAGCTTAAACAGCACAAATTTATTAGGTTACAACATGGGTCTCACCAGGCTAAAATCAAGGTGAATACAGGGCTGCATTCCTTTCTGTAGGCTCTGGGTAGGATCTGTTCCTTGCCCTTTCCAGCTTCTAGAGGTGGCCCATATCCTAATGGCCATGTAACCTAATACATTCACAAGTTTCAGGGATTAGGATATAGATATTGGTGGGGGGGGAGCATAATTTTTCCTACCACCAAAAATTTTATATGCCAGATATAAAACTACAAGTACTGATGAGTCATTTAAAGGAAGAAATTAAAAACATGAGAAAGAAGGTAATGGAAAGGCAAGGCCCCCCTCATCTGAAAAATGATCTGACGCTTTACTAGAATATAATTTCTAAGCATAAGGTCGGCGGGGGGGGGGAGCTGTCATTTGATAATGTCTCTTTTGTTCATGAAACTTGAAGTCAAGCCATTGACTGAAGGAGAGAAAGTGGAGGGGTGAGTTCAGATGGCTGAGGACAGTGGAGCCATCACCGGGGGAGAAATGCAGGAGACTGAGAGGCAGCCAAGGAAACAGAAGTTTGCTGAATGTCAAAGAGCTGATTCCAATCAAACATCACAACCGGAAGAACAATTTTACAAACTCCCTAAGTCCGACATTTACTTTAATACAGACCAACCTAAGTTATATACAAAGTTCACCTTAACTTTGTGAACGACGTAAGAGAGAGTTACCTTTTTTAGAGAAAGCTAACTGGCTTTAGAGGGACATACATGATGCCACATAATTATAAAAATTGAAATAAACAAAAGAAACACACACATGTGTACCAGGGAGAAAGTATGGAAAAGGGACAGGCTCGGGTTTCACTTTGAATTCTGCCTGAGCAATTTAGGATCCAGAGATCTTAGTATCTTGAAATAGGGTAGAAATGCTTTTGGGGGGGAATCCAAGAAAAGGTGCTGGGAATAGAACCTTCCCTGGGGTCTCTCCTTCTTTGCTCTCTCCAGCATTCTCCCATTTCTGTTGAATTTCCTGTTCTACTCTTTACTTCCAGTAATTAGCTGTGCTGGCTTGAAAGCGACGACTACAGTTCTTAATCACTGACATAGACTTTGCCTAAAAACCCAAATCTTTAAAACAGGCTTGGCCTCAAATCATCAATAGCACTGAAAAACATGAGCTGCATGCCACTGAATCTTTCATCCAAAAGAGGATAAATTGTTTCAAAACCAGGAACCTGGAAAAGGGAAGGGAGAAAAGAGTAGAACAGAAGGACGACAAAGTTCCTTTGATGCGATTCCTGTTGACACCCTGGGCAAGATGTTCCTTGTGTGAGATAGATCACAAAATGCATTAAGAGATATTATGCTGTACACTCCAATTAGCATCACGGGTATCCTTTGCTAGCTCACTGTCTAAAAAATTAATTTTATTGCTTCCAGAACTTTGAACAAACTCATATAATCCTTCAAGCAGATGTAGGAGGCATTAAAAACCACAATTACATTCTTCAAAGCCATAATTTAAAAGTTTGGTCCTAGTTCCAGGCCTACCATTGATTTCTAAGAGAAACACACTTCAGATCTGATGTAAGCTCTAATAAATTACCAGCTTTGAACAAAATAAGTTTAGCTTCCCATAAAGAATAAAACAGGGTTTTATTGTGGGAAAAGCGGAAGACTAAATGATTGTAAATTTGTATTCCGTTTTTGTAACCACTTGGGTTTGAAGTCAAATATAATTTGATATTTTATTGATATTTCCAGTGTTTAAAGCTGACAAAAAGTACATTAAAGTTTACCATGTAAATCTGATATGATAATAAAAAGCCTTTTGCACTTCTCATTGGAATTGTTGCAGAAAAATGAAATAAGGAGTACTATCAAGAAAATGAAATATTTGTCTTCTCTGAATTTTTTTTTTTTTTCAAAGAAGCTCTGAGCTGTCCAGAGCTACAGTGTCCTCTCTTCTATAGGGTTAGACTTTTCCTCCCAACTGGTGATTCTTTCTCAACATTGGGGAGTAGGTCTCAAGATAGATCTTAAACCTTGGATTCTACTGCTATTCTGATAATAATAATAAGTGATTGTAACAATCTGTTTAAAACAACAGAAATGTATGGCCTTACAATTCTGGAGGCTAGAAATCCAAACTCGAGGTGTTGGTATGGCCGTGCTCCCTCGGACACATGAAAAGACCCTTCCTTGCTTATTTCCAGAGTCTGGTGGTTTGCCAGCAATCTTTGGCATTCCTTAGCTTGCGGCTGCCTAACTCCAATCTTTGCCTTCATTGTTACATGGCACCCTCCCAGTGCATGTCTGTCTCCACATGGTCATCTTTTTATAAGGACACCAGTCACACTGGAGTAGGGGACCCCCCCTAGTCTAGTATGACCTCATCTCAACTAATTACATCTGCAAAGACACTATTTCCAAACAAGGTCACATTCTGAGGCACCAAGGATTGGGACCTCAACCTAATTTTTAGGGGGAGGACATCAACTATATCACAATCTTTATTGAAAATGAACAATGCAAAGACATCAACTACCATCGCTGCACAAAGACAGGGCTCGACAGAGGTCTCTGAACTAAACATGTGTTGCTCTCAAGATGTCTGCAGAAGGTTATACTTATTAAAAGCAGAACCTGTGTTTTATCTTGCATGGTGTTCGCATCCTGTCACCCAGCCACCCATTTGACACCATACCGAAAACATCATTTGACATTCTTGAAATTAAACATCACCTGGGAATGTAATGCCATATAGTCAGCAGCAGTCTCATCCAGAACTGGCCAGGATGTAAGACCTAGAAGGACTGAGCAGAATCAAAAATTGCACTTATTTCTGAGTGTAAAGGTAATACTATAGCCCTTCCAACAAGAGCAACAAAAAATCCTCTAGGGCTTCCCTGGTGGTGCAATGGTTGAGAGTCCGCCTGCCGATACAGGGGACACGGGTTCATGCCCCGGTCCGGGAAGATCCCACATGCTATGGAGTGGCTGGGTCCGTGAGCCATGGCCGCTGAGCCTGCGCATCCGGAGTCTGTGCTCCGCAACGGGAGAGGCCACAACAGTGAGAGACCCGCGTACCGCAAAAAAAAAAATCCTCTATCCATGTAATACACAGGACCCCCTGTTAAATTTGACTTTTAGACAAATAATAGTCTTTTACTATATTTCATGCAATATTTGTTTGTCTAAAATTAAAACGTAACTGGCGTCCTGTATTTTTTCTTGCTAAATCAGGCAACCCTATTCATGATGCCATTATTACCTAGTAAGTTTTTCTGAGCTCTTTTCCTGTATGTATGTGGAGCATGAGGGACAGAGGAATGGGACACATGGAGGAGTAAGCATCCACTAGGTTCACTCATCTTTTGCAAAGTTTCACTTCAAAAATCACACATTTACAAAGGTTGATGATGGAAATATAAATGCTTGCGTGTGTGTGTGTGTAGTGTATGAACTGTTTTCCCAAAAATTCATATGTTGAATCCCTAACCCTCAATGTGACTGTATTCGGAAATAGGACCTTTAAAGAGGTAAATAAGGCTAAATGAGGTCATAAGGGTGGGGCCCTAATCCCATAAGGACTGGTATCCTTAAAGGAAGAGACACCAGAGGGCTCTCTTTCCTCACACAAAGAGGAAGGGCCATGTGAAAACATAACGAGGAGGGAGGCAGCCACCTGCAAATCAGAGAGCGTGGTCTCACCAGAAACCAACCTTCCTGGAACCTAATCTTGGACTTTCAGTCTCCAGAACTGTGCGAAAATAAATGTCTGCTGTTTAAGCTACCCAGTCTGTGGTATTTTATTATAGCAGCCCAAGTATACTAATACACACACACACAAACATATGTGTGTGTTTATATATGAGTGTGTGCATATAAATGTGTGTATGAATATGTGTGTAAACTTGTGGTATTTTTGTGACCAGGAAAAAGTTTAGTAGTCCTCTGAAATAAATGGATATTATATATCTGTTTTCAACATACCAAGAGCCATCAGAAAGACACTTCTGGAAATTTCTCAAACAATTAGGCCTAAATATAATGCTTTAAGCTTAAAAAGCGGTCATTGATAATCAACATCAGTTTCTTATGTATACTTGGAATTACCCATTTTCTTTATGGGTATATCTTACAGTTGAGGACTTACGTATTAGAATACATTAGAATACATGTATTTACATCCACACATATCTATATCCTTGTAAAATGTGAATATCATTATTTTGCCTCCTTACTTGGAACACTGTGTGTATTTTACAAATGAAATCTGTAACAATATGCATTCAATAGAATGTACACTGGAATAAATTAAAGGAGGATTTATTTGTATGTTTAACTGGAAAGACAATGTATAGAGAAGAGTTGATTTAGCAGCTCTAAGGACCTACTTTTCTTCTGCCAGCTTCCCCCTGGTCATCTAAAAATGGCTCTCAACAATTCCTCTAAGTATGGACTTCTTCTAAAACCCAAGAGAGAGACAGATGGTTCCAGAAGCTTTCTCAAAAGAGAGAGGAAACTTCCTTCCCCAGAAGACTTCAACAAGCTCCACTCAGATTTTAATAGTCCATCTTTGTATAGGTGCCCTTGACTGAACCACTAACTATGGCTAAGAGATTAGATGATCTGATTAGTTTAAACCTGAGCCAAGTGGCTTGACCTACAGCCCTAGAGACAGAAAAACATACAGCTTTGCCCAAATGCAAGAGCTACATGGCTAAATTATATATCCTGGTAATCCACAGCTTTCCTGAGGAGATATATTACACTGCTTTTACTTCTCAAGATTTAATTATGAAATTTTTCAAACATGAAGAAAATTTGAAAGAATTATATAAGGAACATTCATATACCCATCATGTAGATTCCACAACTGACAATTCGTTACATTCACTTTATCACATATCTACCCATCTATCCACTGCATTAGTTTTTGAAGATCACATAAAGGTATCGGTGCTTACAAAATTTAACGTATTTCTAAAGTCAATTACATTTGCATGAGCTTATAATGCATTTGTTCTCAAACTCCTTTCACACGCTAAGTAAAATCTGATCATCGAGCTATACATTTTGCATTCAAAGCTTGGAATGTTAAATCTCTAGGGGAGTAGTTTTTAGCACTGAAGCTCTCAGGCTGATAGTGATTCATGTTTGGATAATTGTCCTGAAAATAAAAGATTCATTGTAGATCATGCTATTTACATCAATTTTCTTTGATTGTGAACTGAATACACCCATGCTTTAAAAGGTATCTAAACCTACTACAGCTTTCAATTTTTTAAGATTCTGCTTCTGTAAAACTTGATCACCTTTACTGATTCCAGTGGGTTTCATACATTTGTTCTTTCAAAGCTCAGTTCAGTTACCTCCCGTCATATCATTCTCAGACTCCCACATTTGGCCTTAGGAAAATCTGCCGACCTTAGTGCAATTGTATATTTCTTTCTGATAACATTTATCATGTCTTAATTGTGATTATTTGTTTATGAGCCTCTCTCCCTGACCAGAGTAGTTTTATTATCAAGCTCCAAATTTATGGTTTCCGTTTCATTGTGGGCAATCCATAAAGATTTGTAGAATTCAATTTAAACCAAGAGATATATGTTAGACCTGGGATTTTTTCAACACTTGAAATGAACAAGAAGGAACGCTTCATGTGGAACTACTTTTAAAATTTTCCATCAGATGCTTCAGAAATCAAAATTAGTTTGGCAAGATGCTGGGTTCTCTGTTATAAATAGTACTCTTAATAAAATCATGTAACAGAAAATTAGCCTAGGTGTTATACCTGTTTTATCAAACCGCAAATAGATTGAGAATAAGACTAGTCAACATGGAAAAGTAGTGGATACTAAGCTAAAGTGCTAGAGTTCAAGGCCAGGCTCTGCTCCTTTCTAGCTCCAAGACCTTGGACAAAATACTGGAAATTTTACAGTTCAGTTTCCTCATATGTAAAATGGAGATGATCCGAGTACCTATTTCATAGAGTTGTTGTGAGCATTAGACAAATTAATTCAGGTAGAGTTTATAGTACCTTACACATAGTAAGTTCTCTGTTGATGTTGGATTTTAAAAGTCATAATATACAGTATCTACTGCTTAAACACGATCCAAACTGCCTCCTCTCATTTTTCTCTTCTAACAAAATCTAGATTTATTCAGGTGACTACAGAGATCCCTTGATCTTACGGTGGTAGGACTCCAAAACAGCCCCAGGGAATAAAACATGGTGCGTTCATCCAGACTTGTCACTCTCCTAACACTTGGCCTGTGACTGGTGTAGGAGTGGCCAATGATGGTAAGTGGGAGACTCTGGGTGGGGCATCCAGGACAGGTTTTCCTTACTTATTAAAATGGGTAGGTACGATTGGCTCTCTCTTTTTCCCTTTCTCTTTCCCTTTCTTCTTGCCTGTATTGCCAAGGGAAGTAGCTCCTGGGTCACCAGGAAGAGGTTAGAAAGAGGACAGAAGTCAGCATACCAAGAAAGACAGAGAAGACAGATTGAAAGAGTCTTAGTCTATGACAACATCACTGAGCCACTGAAGTTAACACTAGATCATCTACCTCTCTACTTCTTGTTATGAGTGCAAAATACTGCTATTGTTTAATCAATCTAGTGGAGTTTTCTGATACTCCTAGTCAACACAATCCAACTGGTACAAAAATGCAATATAGCATACCTTGAGGGGATGAGAATTTCTGTGTGGTGCATATATATATATATATATATATATATATATATATATATATATACACACATACATACACACATAATAATACCTTCTCAATGACAAGAGAGAAAAAAGCAAGAACAGGAAATAGTATGTTTTAAATGCTTTTTTGTTCTTGTTAGAGGCTCATTGGCGACTATGAGTTTAGTCCCTTATGAGCCCATTAACTTCCCTTCTTCTATAAATGAAAGTTGCAATCAACCTTAAAAGACTTTTTTTCTTACTGTGGCCTTTAAATAAGATGAGCTAAGGAGGAGTAGAAAATAGGTGATGTTGAACAGATTCCCACCCTCTACTGAAGAGACAAATCAAATAACCTCCTGCTTGAATATGCAGTAACAGCTCATTTAAACCCCAAGAAGTACATTCCTAAAGTGAAATACTTTTAACAATTGAAAATTTAAGGAATTGACATTTATGTTAGCCAATAATAAAGCAAGTAAAACAAATCTGAGAATATTCAAATTTGGAATTTATTCAACAAATATTCATTAACTGCAAATCATTTGCAAGGTACTGTGAACAAGACAACACCTGCTCTGTGCTCATTGGTTTTACTATTTGATAGGAAGAAAAGTGTTGTTGAGGGGTCTTCATGTAAAGAAGAGGAAGATTTAAGATTGGACCCTGAGTTATGTGAGAAGACCAGGTGAGACTGAAGACCAGCTTCTTTCCATATACGTGAAAGAAGGGATCAGAAGACAGACTGTTAATGTTGATGCAAATAGCAGGGAAGACATTTGAATTTCTGGAAGGAATCACTCTTGAAACTGCTTTCATTTATAGAATCAAAAAGCCTTTATAGAATTTGCTCTTAACCTGCTTCAGTTATATACGGTTCCTCCTTCTTTTAGTTCATTTTTCTGAGGTCAGAAGTATAAATTCTAGCCAGATCTTTGGCCAAAACTTTAGGGAATTCCCACCTCTAGGAGCTGCTAAATATTGCATGGTGCCATTGCCCTACACTGTACAAACACTGGGGGAGGGGAGCTCCAATATCAGCATAAACTGCAACTGCATAATTTGTAGAATTTTTGCTTTCTTTAAATGCACCCATTCTAACAGCAACATTTTCTAAGGTTTTGTAAAAGAAAAATTGCACCTGACCATTTAAAAACGCAAGGAAGACTACTGCAACATGGTGAAGGAGACTGAACTCAACTCCAATTTTTAAGTATTGAGATGAGCTAGTGGAAAAGTGCTGGAGGATATTAGGGGGAGGTTGGTTTATGTGATTAAGCCAGCTGTATTTGCTAATTGGCACTTACCAAAGTTAGGCTCCAACCCTCTCACAGAGACTGGAAAAGAGGGGTGCTATAATTACATTTTGAAGGGATGGCTCCCAGGCCCTTGAGAATGACACTGACATTCCAAGTTCGTAGAAGATTTACATCTCAAAGGGGGCAAAGAGAGAATTTACATTTCCAAGTTTCTAAAGTAAATGCTCTAAAAACAGAGATGCGGGCCTGTAGTCAGGTAGATACCCATCTGAAGTTTAGTTAAGCTGAGAGGACCATCCCTTAAGGCTGTCTTGGTCAGTTTCTTATTACCACCACCTGAGATGTGTTGACAAAGAATGTTGCCTGCCATTCCAGTAAACAACAAATTTTGCCCACCATCAAACCATCCCAGCCTGAGGGAAATTCAGGATGGAGAAAAACAGGATCCTGGTCCTAGATCATTAAGATGCATGTCAAAGGAATCATTTCAATGAGCCCAGACTCTTGCATCTTTCCATATGTAGAAAAGCACTAAAATCGTTAACTTGAGATGTCCAGTTTTTAGGTGATTAGCAATAATCTTTTTTTTTTTTGCGGCACACGGGCCTCTCACTGTTGTGGCCTCTCCTGTTGTGGAGCACAGGCTCCGGACGCGCAGGCTCAGCGGCCACCGCTCACAGGCCCAGCTGCTTCGTGGCATGTGGGATCTTCCCGGATCGTGGCACGAACCCGTGTCCCCTGCATCGGCAGGTGGACTCCCAACCACTGCACCACCAGGGAAGCCCTGTCACCAATAATCTTTTGAAATTTGACATTTACTTTTTTCAGCAAAAACTCCTATAAACTCCTGGCTCCTCTCTTACCTCTTTGGAACAATTCCTCAGAGCTATCTGAGAGGCCAACTCCCAGGTTTTAGTCCTCAGTAAGGTCCTGGAAAAAAAACATAGCTCTCAACTTTTAGGGTGTGCATTTTTTTTTTTTTTTTGCTTTTGTTTTGTTTTTGTTGTTGTTGTTGTTTTTCAGTTGACAGATGGTAGGACCCAGCATTGCCCAGGGGAGGAACTGAAAGGTAATGGACCACTGCCCCAAATTATTTTAACCTTATGCATTTTTTTTGGAAATGTTCACATCTCATCTCTTTTTCAAAGCTCCCATTTCACGTTTCCCTTTTCCTTTAAAAGATAAATTTAAAGTGAGCCAGAGTCAGAATAAAGGAAGAGATAGTGTTGCATATTTAAATATCCCAAAATAGATGAAAACATAGGTAGGAAAATCCAACCAGTCTCCATGAACATTCGCTCCCTAAAGCCAAACTTGTCCCTACCTCTCCCTACATTCGCTCCACGTCTCTCCAATAAAAGTAATTTTCTCTCTTTTATCTCAATTCCCAGCATTTAGAACAGACAAGATGATTTTATGTTTAACAATGTCAATCATTAGTTCATACTGGAATACAAACCATAAAGCTACAGTAATTTCTCTGTGGCTTGATCTTACTTTGCTCCCTTTTTATACCTCTTGCTAATCCTTATTGTATTCTGTTGCGGAAAGAATGTGGAAATCTATACTTGACCATAGGATGACTGACAGTTATATATATAACTATTATGAAACTCTTTATAAACTCAAAGTGTTGGAGAGTGTGATGAAAGGTTACTTTTGCTAGTCCTAAAAAGATTTTCTACTAACCCTCTCTCAGAAAAGCGAAAAATCACAAATGCCACCTCTGGCAGGGTAACATGCTACATACCCATCCTTTTTTCCTTACAACATCTGCCTCCTGGCAATGCAATTGTCATTTGCATTTCTAAAGCTGCTCCTATTGGCTTTGACTACATTTCTAAAAATACTTAAGCTCCATCTCCATTTATATTTGAACCCAGATAAGTCTGCTTATCCTGTCTACTGTTGCTCTAAGGAAGCTAATGAAGGACATATCCTTTTACAAGATAGTGGACAAAACATATATCATGTTTCTGTAAAAAGGTACCGAAGTGCAGCCATAGCTGGCTAAGATCAGTATTTGGAGAAAGGTTTAATATGTTTTAAAAGGGTATATGGGGAGTGGGGGTGGGGTTAGTTACACAAAGGATTCCTAAAAACTGAACTGATCAGAAGAAACAAAGACATTTTCTTTCAGTCTCATAATGAGATGGATTTCACAAAAACCAGCCAGTTGCTCAGAACCACGGAACAGTTAAAGGAAATATAAAAATAGACCTGAAGCTAGGAACTTGTAAAAGAGAACATATGATAATGAAGATTTAACATTTGGCATTGTCCTAGTCATTTCTCCAGAGTATTGTCATCTAATCACAGAGGGGCTGAATCCTCTAGTACCCTCCAACAGAATTGCTGAAAAATGGAATTAATGTGCAGCATTAACTTTCTGACAAAAACCAGAATCTCTCCTTCTGAAGAAAGTGAAATCAATGTTGCCATTAGTTCTTAGTTTATGCTTTATATTTGTTAAGGTAAACTCTTTATTGGAGGGTAACATACATCCAGAAAGACCACAAATCAAAAGTGTATGACTCAATAAATTTTCACAGAGGGGACATTCCTATAATCTCCACCCCTCATCAAGAAATAGAACATGCCACACACTGTGGAATGGTGTTCTGGTGTCCCTGACCATTCATTACACAGACCGCCTTTTTTAAGGTAACTACTGCTATCCTGACCTCTAACATCACAAATGAGTTTTGCCTGAGTTTGAGGAGCTCAAACTCATATATATGTATATGGAGCTGGACAGTGTGTATTCTTCTCTGCCTGATATTTTCCCCTCAGTGTGATGTTTGTAAGTTTCATCCACCTTGTTGTATAAGGCAGTGGTTCATTCTCCTTGTTTATATTCTACTATAAAATAATACAGTTTATCTATGCTACTATTATGGACATTTAGGCTTTTCACAGTTTGGGGCTGCTAAAATACTGCTGCTATAAACATACTTGTACATGACTTTTGGTTCCATACGTTTGCATTTTTTTAGATATATATCTAAAAAATTGATCATCTGGGTTATAGGATAGAGCAGAAGGTCTTGGTATTTACCCATAACCACTTGCTTCTATTTTTCTCCTTTTCATGAGGGCTTTCTCTGGCCATTGGAGCTCATTCAACAGTCTGCTACCTAAACACACACCCACATATACACACAGCCGGTTAGAAGTCAGGATTAACACCTCAGGATTAACACCTCATTAAACAATGACTAAATCTGATACGGATGCACTTTCTACACTGTCTCCCACAGTTTCCTGGTAAGAGTAAGCTCCCATTGCCGGCTCTGATATTTGCCTGATAACACACACACTCTTCTTTGGCTTCCTTCCCTACCTTGTAATACTTCTCCATGCTTCTACAGATATTTACTGTTAAATAAACTTCTTGCAATAGAATTGGTATCTTAAAGTCTGCCTTCAGGTGAGTCTAACCTAGACAAAGGATGTGTTCACTTTGGTAAATGCCACCAGATGTTTTTTCAAAGGGACAGTGCCATTAATACCCACGTCCACACAGCAGTGTGAGTTCTGTAAGGTGCTCCCATCCTTACAAAATCTTGCCATTGAGCATCGACGGTGTGGACAAAAAAATGTTGCCTGCCACTTCAGTAAACAAAGAATGTTGCCCACCATCCCGGTAAACAACAAATTTTGCCCCCCATCAAGCCATCAGCCACTGTAGCTGCTGCCAATGGTGCACCCTGAGGGGAATTCAGGATGAAGAAAAACAGGACACTGGCCCTAGATAGTCAAGATGCACATCAAAGGAATAATTTCATTGAGCCCAGACTCTTGCATTTTCCCATACGTAGAGAAAACACTAAAGTCACTAACTTGAGATGTCTGTTTTTTTGTGATTAGCAGTCATCTTTTGATGTTCAACTGCATGTTGTTTCTCAGCAAAAACATCTGTATATCCTGGCTCCTCACTTATCTCTTTGAAACAGTTCCTCGGAGTTATCTAATGGGCTATCTCCCTAGCTATAGTTCTCAGTGAGGTCCCTGAATAAAACATAACTTGCCACTTTCAGGTTGTGCATTTTTTTTTCAGTCAAAAGCAGTCCTTTTAAATTTTAGCACTTTTGGTTGGTATGTGGTGTATAAATCAATATACATTTATTTATATAAATAATTATTTATTTATTTATTACTTGCATTTTCTTGTGATGAGTGATATAAAGATATACATGTATGTAGGAGAGAGAGATTGAGAGAGAGAGAGAGAGATTTGGATATTGTGTTTTGTGAAATGCCTACTCGAGTCTTTTTTCTTTTTCTATTGGATTTCTTATTCATCAGTTAGTTTTCTTTGTATGTTTTGGTTACAATCTCTTTTTGGATATTTGTATTACAAATACCTACTACTTTATGGCTTGCTTTTTCACTCTCTTAATGGTGTCTTTGAATGAATAGAAATTGTTTTCTTTTAAATATATCCAATTTATTATCCTTCTCTGATTAGTGCCTTTTGTTCCACATTCAAATAATCTTAGCCTAGACCAGGTCTTGAAAATATTCACTTTTATTACCTTCTAGAAGTTCTATTGTTTTACAATCTAGTTGGAATTGATTTTTGTGTATTGTGTGAGGTAAGGTCAAGAAATAATTTTTTTCTATAATGGTATCCTATTGACCCAGCTCCATTTATTTAAAAGGCTATCCTTTCCAAATGCTTTCTATCAACACCTTTGTTATAAATCTACTGATTGCATGGATATGATCTATTTCTATATTCTTTATTGTGTTCCATTGGTTTATTTGTTTATCCTTAAACCAATGTCAGTATTTCAACTACAGCTTTTTAGTAAGTCTTGAAATATAATAGTGTAGTTCTCTTATTTTATATATATATATAAATGATTTTATGTTACCCTATTTTCTTTTTTAAATTTTATTGAAGTATAGTTGATTTACAATGTTGTGTTAATTTCTACTGTACAGCAAAGTAACTCAGCAATACATATATATTCTTTTTCATAATCTTTTCCATTATGGTTTATCACAAGGATATTGAATATAGTTTCCTGCACTATACAGTAGGACCTTGTTGTTTATCCATTCTATATATACTAGTTTGCATCTGTTAATCCCAAACTTCCAATCCTTCCCTCCCCAACCTCTATTTTCTGAAGAATATTTTCACTGGGTAAAGAACTAGAGGTAAGTTATTATTTTCTTTAAGCACTTTAAAACTGCCATTTTCTCATCATCATCATATTTTCTGTTATTTTTATTGAAAGCTAAATCAACTGTCAGTCCTTCGACTGTTCCTTAAAGCTAATGTGTCTTTTTTCTCTGGCCACTTCAGTATTCTTTTCCCATTTGTCTTCAGGTGCAATAGTGTCACTGATTTCCCTAGGCATGACTTTCTTTTTATTTATCATTCTTGATATGTATAGCATAACTTGACTATGTGCCTTGCTCTCTTTTAATCAATTTGTAAAAATCTTAGCCAATATGTCTTCAAATATTGGATCTTTTCCCATTCTATTTCTCCTTTCCTCCTAGGGCTCCTTCTACACCTTTTCACCATGTCCCACTTGTCTCCCATACTTCTCTATATTTTATCTTCTCTCTCTCTCTCTTTCCATGCTTCAAATTGGGTATTATCTACCAATCTCTCATCTAGTTCTTTGATATTCTCTTCAGTTACATCTAAACTGATATTAAACACATGTATAAATTCATTTCAATCATTATGTCTTTTAGTTCTAAAATTTTTATTTGATTCTTTTTTTATAAATATTTTCTCTGCTTAAATCCCCCCACTCTATCATATATTTTCTAGAATGCATAAATTATAGATATTTTAAATCCATGTCTGAGAAATCCTGTATCTAGATCATCTCTCGATCTCTATATTGAGGGCACTTTACCTGATTTGCAGTCATTTAGTCTTGTCTCATGCTATAGCTGGTAAATTAATTAGAGAATACTGTGTATAAAAAGTTATAAAAATAATTTACCATCATGGATGATATTATCTTCCTCCATAGATGATTTAGTTTTGCTTATGGTTGACTGACAGAAAAATGATGGATCAGCATAATCTTGTCTGGGATTGAGCTGATTTAGATCTGGCTTTAAGTTCTGTTAGGGCTGGTCTCTCTTTCTCTCTGTCTCCGTGTCGTGTCTCTCTCTCTCTCTCTCTCTCTCTCTCTATATATATATATATATATATATAGAGAGAGAGAGAGAGAGAGAGAGAGAGGGAGAGAGAGAGAGACGGGGAGGAGAGAGAGAGAGAGAGGGAGAGAGAGAGAGAGAGATCTCAACATATTATTTTATATATTATATATATATTTTTTTTTTTCAAGGCTGCCATAATCCCTGCCAAGTTGTTCTATCTCTTAGCTGATGCTTTTTGCTTGCATTCATTGCCCCTAAGGAAAGACATCCAAGGAAAAAGTGGCACCAGATCTCAGGCTTGCCTCAATGTACTTCCTTTCTCTCTGTGATAATAACCCCCAAGTCCTGACTATATGAAGCCCTAGGCTTCAATTTTATTTTCCCAGCTGAAATTATTGAAAGCTCTGATGAGCTTTCCAGCATTTTAACTGCTCCCTTCATCTTGATTTCTCAGCCTCTTGGTTCTACTTCTCTTGGAGAACTCGGTCCTTCAAACCTTGGACTCTTTGCTAGTTCTCTGATGCCTTCATACCTTTAGGCATATTTTTAAAAACTTTATCCAGACTTTATAGTTGATTTTGGCAGAACAGTTGCTCTGCTACAAGCTAATCTATTATAGCTTAGAGCAAAATTTTCATTTTCCTATATAATATTTATTCAGAAAAGTCTACAATTCCTAAATGAAGAGCTTATATTAATTTTCAAACCGATATAGCTAGTACCTAGATTAAGAAATACAACATCACAAGATATCAGAAACCTTCTTTGCACTTCCTTCTTGTCACAACCTTCATCGAAAATTTAAAAAAAAATACTGACTGAATATCATTGATTAGTTTTTCCTGTTTTTTGAAATTTATTCAAATAGTGTTATATTTATTTATTCAAATAAATTCTTTTGTTTATTTATTCAAATAAATTCTTTTGTTTCCGGCTGCTTTCATTCAATATTAAGTATATGAGATTCACTCAGCTTATTCGTAATATAGAATATTTATCCTTTTCACTGTATGGTATCCCAGTGTATGTTCATATTATGATTCATATATCCATTTTTCTCTAGGTAGACCTTTGGATAGTTTCCAGTTTTTGACCAATACTAGCAGTGCTAATATATTTATTTTAGTATATGTATTTTGATGAATATACATATGCATTTCTTTGGGGACTACAGCTCTAATGTATATTTGATATAAAGAAACGTTCCTAGGTCATCTGTGTTCAAGTAGTCTAGAAATGCTCCCTTTCAGTTTTGGTATCTGCTCTTTCTAATTGTTTCACACAGGGCTCTATAAGACTGGTTTCTATCTAGAATCCCTGTAGAATAATGGAGCAGAACCAACTTTTTGCCTGGCCCACTTCATTTCCAGTTTAGTAGCAAGTTTCTAAATGTTACATAGACCACAAAATGACCACAACCCCCAACCTCCTTGCTTCAATTTGAGACCTGTCTCCCCACTGGTGGCACAGGTGCACTCCTTCAGAGTGACAGAGGGAGGGAGCCCTTCGGCACATCACATCCTAAAGATCAGGGTAAGTATTCTACAATTTCTATTCATCATAAAGTCTTCCCCAGCTTTACCAGATGTCTTCCAATCTGAAATGACTCTGTTGTTAAAGCATCTGACCTCATAGTCCCTTGATCTTCTCACCTTAATCTCTCTTCTACACCTGTGCCAACACCCTAGAACCTATCATCACTGAGGACTGTGACACCTCAGAAATTCTAAGGTCATCTTATAATCACAGCCTCTAACTGTCCCATCTCTCTCAGGGCCTCACTCTCATTGAAACTCTCTTGGATGTCTTAGAGACCATAAGCTCCTATCTATCTATCTGTCTGTCTGTCTATCTTTTATTTATTTATGGCTGCGTTGGGTCTTGGTTGCTGCATGTGGGCTTTCTCTAGTTGTGGCCAGTGGAGGCTACTCTTCGTTGCGGTGCGTGGGCTTCTTATTGTGGTGGCTTCCCTTATTGCAGAGCACGGGCTCTAGGCGTGTGGGCTTCAGTAGCTGTGGCGTGTGGGCTCAGTAGTTATGACTCTCAGGCTCTGGAGTGCAGCCTCAGTATTTGTGGCACACAGGCTTAGCTGCTCCACGGCATGTGGGTTCTTCTCGGACGAGGGCTCGAACCTATGTCCCCTGAATTGGCAGGCGGATTCTTAACCACTGCACCACAAGGGAAGTCCCCATAAGCTCCTTTATGTATCGATGTTTTCAGGTCCATCAGACTCCATGAGAATCATTATTTTTATCACATTCAAAGTGAGATCCATATGTACTCCAGATCTTCCTCCTTTGCTCTCCTGTTTTTTTGACATATACCCACCTCTCCACCCACACATGTAATTTGCATTCAGTGTAGCCCTATACAGGCTCCTTATGTGTACAGCAAAAATTTAAAAAAATAAATAAACAAACACAACTCTACAACTCTTCAGACTGCTGCCCTGAATAATTCATGGCAATCACACCAGCCAGGAATCTGACACAGCTCCATAATTGTTTCAATTAGCAGCTTCCTCTGCCACTCAATTCAGCAACTATTTAAAACTGTACCACTCTTCTCAAGTTCCTACTGCAGGCCTGGTCCTCTCACTCTCACCAGATAATTTCTTTTATAAAATTAAGAAGATAGTTGAGACAACCAGGAATGGACTTCCTCAATTTACCACATCACCTACATTTAAATTTATTTTTATTCAGACCATCATTCAGTCACAGAAAACATGGCATTCCTCTTCTAAATCAAGAGGAATATAATTTCTGTTAAATTTAATCTAATCCTATTTTAATTTCTCCAGATCTTTTTCCATCAGTTACCATCATTCTCCCACCATTATACTGTTAACATGTTGTTCTGACTATACTAGCCTACAAAAAGTTCAAATCAATCTAACAACATGGCTTTCTTAACTTCTTCCTCACTTTAGCTCCACCCCTTATTTATTCTTCACTTTATAATCAAACAGCTTGGGAACATACTCCTGCTTCCTTATATCTTAAATTGCTATGCATTGACGCATGATTATCTTTTGTCCCTAACTACTTCATTGGAACTGTTCTTGACTATGGGAATGCCTTCCTTAAAACCTTCACAACTCTTGGGTTCCACGAAAACAGATTCTTAAAATTATTTTTCTAGTGTTCTGTCTCTTATTGAGCCATTTTTCATTTTCCTCTTAAATAATTGTGTTTACAAAGATTCACTGTTGGCAAACTAATATTCATATACACTCTCTGAAACAACTCATCTATCATTAGGATTTTCCTTTTTTTTCTGTGTAAAATAATATATACTTACTATAGAAAAAAATAAAAACATAATAAAAAAGACAAAGAACAAATTTCATCACCTATCATCTTTTCACCAAAAAATAACGGCCACTGTTTTTGTTTACTGAAGTATAGTTGACACACAATATTGCTTTTAGGAGTACAACGTATTGGTTTGACATTTATATATTGTACATTATGAAATGCTCTCCATGATAAGTCTGGTAACCATCTGTCACCATACAAAGTTACTAGAATATTGCTGACTATATTCCCTATGCTGTATATTACATCCTATGACATTTATTGTATGACTGGAAGTGTGTACTTCTTAATCACCTTCACCTATTTTGTCCATTCCCACACACCATTCCCCTCCAGCAGCCACCAGTTTGTTCTCTTATCTATAAGTCTGTTTCTATTTTGTTTTGTTTGTTCACTTTTTTCCAGATTCCACATATAAGTAAAATCATACCTTATTTGTATTCCTCTGACTTACTTTGTTTAGCATAATACCCTCTAGATCCATCCATACTGTTGCAAATGGCAAGGTTTTATTATTTTTTATGGCTGAGTAATATTCCATTGTATATAATATCACACCTTCTTTATCCATTCATGTATTGATGGACACTTAGGTTGCTTCCATATCTTAGCTATTGTAAATAATGCTGCAATGAACATAGGGATATTTATATATACATCTTTTTCAAATTACTGTTTTTGTTTTTTTCAGGTAAATAACCAGAAGTGGAACTTCTGCATTGTATGGTATCTATATTTTGACTTTTTTTTTTTTTGGTACACGGGCCTCTCACTGTTGTGGCCTCTCCTGTTGCGGAGCACAGGCTACAGACGCGCAGGCTCAATGGCCATGGCTCACGGGCTCAGCCACTCCGCGGCATGTGGGATCTTCTCGGACTGGGACACGAACCTGTGTCCCCTGCATCGGCAGGCAAACTCTCAACCACTGCGCCACGAGGGAAGCCCTATATTTTGACCTTTTAAGGAAATTTCATACTGTTTTCGATAGTGGCTGTACCAATTTACGTTCCCACCTAAAGTGCATGAGTGTTCTCTTTTCTCCACATCCTTTCCAATACTTCTTATTTGTATTGTTTTTGGTAACAGTCATTTGACAGGTATGAGGTGATTTCTCATTTTGGTTTTGATTTGCATTTCCCCGATAACTAGTGATATTGAGCATCTTTTCATGTGCCTGTTGGTCATCTGTGTATCTTTGGAAAAATTTCTATTTAAGCCCTCTTTCCATATTTTAATTGAATTGCTTGTTTTTTCCAGATATTAAGTTATATGAGTTCTTTGAATATTTTGGAAATTAACCCCTTATTGGATATATTATTTGCAAATATCTTATCCCATTGAGTGGGTTGCCCTTTTTACTGCTGTTGATGGCTTCTTTCTATGTGCAAATGTTTGTTTATTTGATGTAATTTCATTTGTCTATTTCCACTTTTGTTGCCCTTGCCTGAGAAGACAGATAAAATGATATTGCAAAGACTGACGTCAAGGAATTTATTGCCCATGTTCTCTTCTAGGAGTTTCATAGTTTCAGGTCTTGCATTTAAGTTTTTCATCAATTTTGAATTTATTTTTGTATATGGTATAAGAAGGTGGCCAAGTCTCATTGTTTTGCATGCAGCTGTCCAGTTTTTCCAACGTCATTTATTAAAGGGTCTGTCTTTCCCCATTGTATATTCTCACCTCCTTTGTCATAGATTAACTGACCATGTAAGCATGGGTTTATTTCTGCATTTCTATTCTTTTCCATTGATCTATGAGTCTGTTTTCACATCATAATGTTTTGATTACTTAGCTTTGTAGTATAGTTTGAAATTCTTTTTTTCCCCTCAAAATTGCTTGGCTATATGGGGTCTTTTGTGGTTTCATACAAATTTTAGGATTATTTGTTTCAGTTCTGTGAAAAATACTATTCATATGTTGACAGGCATTGCATTGAATCTGTACAGTGCCTTGCCTAGAGTGGAAATTTTAACAATATTAATTCATTCAATCCACGAACACCGTATACATTTCCATTTATTTGTGTTGCCTTCAATTTCTTTCATCATTTTTATAGTTTTCATAGTACAGGTCTTTCACTTCCTTGTTTAAATTTATTCCTAGGTATTTTATTATTATTGATGCAATTTTAAATGGGATTGTTTTCTTAATTTATATTTCTGATGGTTATTAGTGTATAGAAATGAAACAGTTTTCTGTATATTAACTTTGTAACCTGCAGCTTTACTAAATTCAGTTATTAGTTCTAACAATTTTTTGGTGGCGACTTTAGGATTTTCTATATATAATATCATCTGCAAATAGTGACCGTTTTATTTCTTCCTTTCCAATTTTAATGCTTTTTATTTCTTTTTCTTGCCTGATTGCTGCAACTAGGACTTCCAATACTATGTTCAATAAATATGGTGAGAGTGGGCATTCTGTCTTGTTTCTGATCTTAGAGGAAAAACTTTCAGCTTTTCTTTGTTAAGTATGATATTGGCTGTGGGTTTGTTGTATATGGACTTTAGTATGTTGATGTATGTTCCCATTATACCCATTTTGTTGAGAGGTTTTAATCCCAATGTGTAGGATTTTGTCAAATGCTTTTTCTGCATTTATTAAGAAGTTCATATGATTTTTATCTTTTAATTTGTTAATGCTGTATATCATATTCATTGATTTGTAGATATTGAATCATCCTTGCATTCGTGGAATAAATTCTGCTTGATCATGGTGTATGATTCTTTTAATGTATTGTTGAATTTAGCTTGCTAATATTTGGTGAGGATTTTGAATCTATCAGGGAGATTAGCCCATGATATTCTGTATTTGTAGTGTCTTTGTCTGATTTGGTATCAGGGTAATGCTAGCTACATAGAATGAATTTGGAAGTGATTCTTCCTCTTCAGTTTTTCTAGGATAGTTTAAGAAGGACAGGTTAACTCTTTTAAATGTTTGGTAGAATTCACCTGTGAAGCTGTCTGACCCTGGAATTGTTTGTAGCAAGTGTTTTGATTACTATCTCAATTTCACTACTAGTCATTGGTTTGTTCAGATATTGTATTTCTTCCTGATTCAGTGTTGGAAAATGGTATGTTTCTAGGAATTTATTCAATTTTTCCTAGGTTGTCCAATTTGCTAGCACATAATTTTACTTAGTTATCTCTTAGGGTCCTTTGTATTTCTAAGGTGTCAGTTACAGCTTATCTTTCATTTCTGATTTTGTTTATTTGGGCCCTCACTATTATTTTTTAATTTAATTTAATACAGCAGGATATTACTACTTATCTATTTTATATGTATTAGTGTATATATGTCAACCCCAATCTCTCAATTCATCCCACCACAACCCCGCTTTCCCCCCTTGCTATCCATACATTAGTTCTCTATATCTGTCTCTCTATTTCTGCCTTGCAAGCCAGTTCATCTGTGCCAATTTTCTAGATTCCACATATATGCATTAATATATGATATTTGTTTTTCTCTTTCTGACTTCACTCTGTATGACAGTCTCTAGGTCCATCCACATCTCTACAAATGAACCAATTTCATTCCTTTTTAAGGCTGAGTAATATTCCATTGTATATATGTAGCACATTTTCTTTATCCATTTGTCTGTCGATGGGCATTTAGGGTGTTTCCATGACCTGGCTGTTGAAAATAGTGCTGCAATGAACATTGCAGAGCATGTGTCTTTTTGAATTATGGTTTTCTCTGGGTATATGCCCAGTAGTGGGATTGATGGGTCATATGGTAATTCTAAAAAAACTAAAAATTTAGTTTTTTAAGGAATCTCCGTACTGTCCTCCATAGTGGCTGTATCAGTTTACATTCCCACCAACAGTGAAAGAGGGTTCCCTTTTCTCCACACCCTCTCTAGGATTTGTTGTTTGCAGATTTGCTGATGATGCCCATTCTAACCAGTGTGAGGTGATACCTCACTGTAGTTTTGATTTGCTTTTCTCCAATAATTAGTGATGTTCAGCAGATTTCCATTTGCCTCTTGGCCAACTGTATGTCTTCTTTGGAGAAATGTCTATTTAGGTCTTCTGACCATTTTTGGATTGGGTTGTCTGTTTTTTTTTAATACTGAGCTGCATGAGCTGTTTATATATTTTGGAGATTAATCCTTTGTCCATTGATTCGTTTGCAAATATGTTCTCCCATTTTGAGGGTTGTCTTTTCGTCTTGTTTACAGTTTCCTTTGCTGTGCAAAAGCTTTCAAGTTTCATTAGGTCCCATTTGTTTATTTTTGTTTTTATTTCCATTACTCTGGAAGGTGGGTCAAAAAAGATCTTGCTGTGATTTATGTCAAAGAGTGTTCTTCCTACGTTTTCCTCTAAGAGTTTATAGTGTCTGGTCTTACATTTAGGTCTTTAATCCATTTTGAGTTTATTTTTGTGTATGGTGCTAGGCAGTGTTCTAAATTCATTCTTTTACATGTAGCTCTCCAGTTTTCCCAGCACCACTTATTGAAGAGACTATTTGTTGTCCATTGTATATCCTTGGCTCCTTTGTCATAGATTAGTTGACCATAGGTGCATGGGTTTAACTCTGGGCTTAACTCATGGAGAATGTTCTGTGTGCACTTGAGAAGAAAGTGTAATCTGCTGTTTTTGGATGGAATGCCCTATAAATATCCATGAAATCTATCTGGTCTACTGTGTCATTTAAAGCTTGTGTTTCCTTATTAATCTTCTGTTTGGATGATCTGTCCATTGGTTTATGTAACGTGTTAAATTCCCCCTCTATTATTGTGTTACTGTCAATTCCCTCTTTTATAGCTGTTAGTAGTTGCCTTATGTATTGAGGTGGTCCTATGTTGGGTGCATATACATTTATAATTTGTTATATCTTCTTCTTAGATTGTTCCCTTCATCATTATGCAGTGTCCTTCTGTGTCTCTTGTAACAGTCTTTATTTTAAAGTCTATTTTATCTGTTATGAGTATTGCTACTCCAGCTTTCTTTTGATTTCCATTTGCATGGTATATCTTTTTCCATCCCCTCACTTTCAGTCTGTATGTGTCCCTAGGTCTGAAGTGGGTCTCTTGTAGACAGCATATATATGGGTCTTGTTTTTGTATCCATTCAGCGAGACTGTGTCTTTTGGTTGGAGCATTTAATCCATTCACATTTAAGGTAATCATCGATATGTATGCTCCTATTACCATTTTCTTAATTGTTTTGGGTTTGTTTTGGTTGGTCCTTTTCTTCTCTTGTGTTTCCCACTTAGAGAAGTTCCTTTAGCATTTGTTGTAGAGCTGGTTTGGTGCTGCTGAATTCTCTTAGCTTTTGCTTGTCTGTAAAGCTTTTGATTTCTCCATTGAATCTGAATGAGATCCTTGCCAGCTAGAGTAATCTTGATTGTAGGTTCTTCCCTTTCATCACTTTAAGTATATCATGCCACTTCATTCTGGCTTGTAGAGTTTCTGCTGAAAAATCAGCTGTTAACCTTATGGGAGTTCCCTTTATGTTATTTGTCGTTTTTCCCTTGCTGCTTTCAATAATTTTTCTTTGTCTTTAATATTTGTCCGTTTGATTACTATGTGTCTCGGCATGTTTATCCTTGGGTTTATCCTGTATGGGACTCGCTGTGCTTCTTGGACTTGGGTGGCTATTTCCTTTCCCATGTTAGGGAAGTTTTCAACTATAATCTAATCTCTTCAAATATTTTCTCGGGTCCTTGCTCTTTCTCTTCTCCTTCTGGGACCCCTGTAATGCGAATGTTGTTGCATTTAATGTTGTCCCAGAGGTCTCTTAGGCTGTCTTCAATTCTTTTCATTCTTTTCTCTTTGTTCTGTTCCACAGCAGTGAATTCCACCATTCTGTCTTCCAGGTCAGTTATCCGTTCTTCTGCATCAGTTATTCTGCTATTGATTCCTTTTAGTGTAGTTTTCATTTCAGTTATTGTATTGTTCATCTCTGTTTGTTTGTTCTTTAATTCTTCTAGGTCTTTGTTAAACATTTCCTGCATCTTCTCGATCTTTGCCTCCATTCGTTTTCTGAGGTCCTGAAGCATCTTCACTATCATTATTCTGAATTCTTTTTCTGGAAGGTTGCCTATATCCACTTCATTTAGTTGTTTTTCTGGGGGGTTATCTCATTCCTTTATCTGGTACATAGCCCTCTGCCTTTTCATCTTGTCTATCATTCTGTGAATGTGGTTTTTGTTCTACAGGCCGCAGGATTGTAGTCCTTCTTGCTTCTGCTCTCTGTCCTCTCAACACTGTATTTTTAGATCTTTCTATGTTCTTCTGGGTAGTCTTTTTCAGCTTCCAGTCTCTGTCAAAATTCCTCAAGCTGTGGTTGTACTACTCCAATCTCTGCCTTTCTGGTCACATCGCCTCCTCCCTGTGTCTTATCTTCTGTCTGTACCCAAGGTTTTTGTCTTATTCTTTTCTTTGGAATATATTTCTCTGTATCTTCATTTTGCCTAATTCTCTGTGCTTACTTCTTTGTATTAGATAGGTCCATTACATCTCCAAATCTTGGAGAAGTGGCCTTATGAAGGAGAATTTCTTTGGGGCCAAGCAGCACACTCCCCTCTGGACACCAGAGCCAGATGGTTCAGGGGTGTTTTCTATGTAGAATGCACGTAACTTTCTGTTGTGGCAAGGCTGACTGCTGTGGATGCTCTTGTATTCAGGGCTGGTTTCCAATCTGGCTGGCTGTGAGGTCATGCCTCCTGCAATTGCTGTGGGTGTGCTGGTGAGAGCAGGCCCCCGGCATGGCTAGCCTGGTGATGTGAGAAGGCTGAGAGCATGCAGTTGGGTGGGGTATGCCCCTGGCACTAATAGGTTAGAGGGAGGATTCCAAAATGGGACCTGCCAGTACTGGTGTTAGCACAGTAGAATGAGATCACAAAAATAGCTACTGCCATTGTCTCAGTCCTGGAGAGCTGACTCTTGGAGGATCTCTAAAATAAGCACGTTGACCTGACCCTAGTACCTTTCAAACTACTGCTGGGAATTAGAGCAAGTGACCCTTTTTGCATGCATCCTTGAAGAGTAGGGTCTCAGTTTCTTACAGCCCTCTGACTCTACCAAATGTAAGTCCTAGTGGTTTTCAAAGCTAGACATTTTGGGAACTCATCTTCTTGGTACAGGACACTCAGGCTGGTGAGTTCAATGTGGCAATCAGACTCCTCTCTCCTCAGGGAGGACTTTTGTGGGTGTGAATTTTCCCACCTGTGGATTGCTGTGCTGGGGATTGGGACCTGACTAGACCACGTCTCTGACCCTCCTACTCATTTCATTGTGGCTCCTTCTTTTTATCTTTAGTTGTGGAAAACCTTTTCTGCTAGTCTTCAGGTTGTTCTCAGAGATAGTTGCTCTGAAAGTAGTTGTAATATTGGTAGTGTGTGGGAGGGGGTGAACTCAGGATCTTCCTAATCCACCATTTAATCTTTATGTAATTATTATTTTAGTAGAACTTCTTCCCATTTTTATATGCTCTTTGGGTGTTTTGCATTGGTCCAAGGGTAAAGTCAAGCTGCAATTAAGTCTTAAAGGAGACTCTCTCAGATCCTGAAATGAGTTCTAAGGCTTATCTTTCAGAGTTATTCAGAGTGGGACAAGGGGAGTACACTTTTATACTCCCATGTTATGCAATCATTGATTGTGGGCTACCTCAGTAATGGGGCATGATCTTGGGTAAGACAGCTCCTTAAGCACAGGCAATCTCTGTAAGAACCTGGCAGCAGAAGGCTGAGTCTGCAAATCCTTCAGTCCTGAAAGGAGATCTGAGTGGTATACTGTAATAGCAACCACAAAAATATATGGTAAAGTTCTCATGTTTTTTTGAAAACCATTACCTTCAGTTTTTGGATTTTCAAAGTGACAAGGTGAAACATTTTCAAGATATATGCTTCTAAAACAGTTAATTATCTAGTATTCATTTTAGAAATGGAAGTTCCAGGTGCCTCAATGAGAACTGAATCATATGTTAAGAATAAACATTTTTTCTTGTGATCAATCTTTCACACTACTCAGCATTTTCAGGTCTTTCCTTTTTTGGCCATGCCACACAGCATGTGGGATCCTAGTTCTCCAACCAGGGATCAAACCCATGCTCCCTGCCATGGAAGCACAGAGTACTAACCACTGGACCACCAGGGAATTCCCTTCAGGTCATTCTTAAAATAATTAGATAGTCTGATTTGTAAATGGAACTCAGGAACCAGTTCCTGAATTGTTATTAGTTGAGAGAACATCTATTTTTCCTGGATTAAAATGTCCAGGTGTCTTGTTAAATTTTGTTTTATATATTCCCAATAGTTCCAAGGAGGTTTCTGGTACAGTATATTGTTTCCTACATAGAAATACCAAAAATTACTATGGAATTTTGTATCCTTATTTGTGGGAAAAATAGAGAATGCATTCTTTTTTTTTTCTGTGTTCAAATGTTGTAAAATGCAACGATCTCATCACCACATCACCTAATGAAGCTACTTATAAAAAATCCCTATGGTGTGTGCCCTTTTATTTCTTTTTTACTACAGTGAAAAAACAAAAGAAGAGAAAGCCAAGTGAATTTGGGAATGTAATTGGTCTTGGCACAGCGCTGGGTCACAGCCCTTGCTCACTGTGCATGCAATTGGGAGATGTATAAATAAAGGCAGTATCCCTACACCAGCGATAGCACTATAAAAATGTCTTCACATAAATTTGTCATGACTGTTGTACATATAAAATATAAGGCTTTATCCCAACTAAATCACATCAGAAATGTTTGCTTTGGTCACTAATTAAGTTATATGGAAAGGCCAAATTCACCTGTGGATGGCAAAACCATAGCTTCCCTAAGACATTATAAGGATAGCATACAAGATAGCAATAACTTACATGCCTATTTTCTCCTCAGCTCACATTAAAAAAATCAAGGAGATTCCCACTGAGGCATGCAGGAAGCTCCCTCTAGCAGACGTAGATAAGTGCATTAATAAATCATGACCATCGTTAGAATTCTTAAACCAATGTTTTGTGATAAGGTATGCTTCTCATTATCAGTTCTGGAGTTAGAAATATTGTATACATGGAACTTTAATTAATGAAATTGTTATAGTTGACTAGTTGCCAAAGATTACCAGCAACAGAATCATGGTTTAAAAAACAGTCAAGAAATCTGACTTGCAAAGTGTCTGTGGAGACGTGTTACTGCTAATAAATTTGTGCAGCCTGTGCTCATGCATGCCACACTTGGGCATGGTGAGGTGGCCCTAATTGTTTTTGTTTTTGTGCATATGCTTGCTACCCTATCCCAATGTTTCTCAACTGTGCCTACGAATTCATATGCTTATATTTTCAGATTATGCACAGCAAAATCACTTAGGTATAAACTGGAATTTGCGAAACCAGATGAAATTGTGTCATTCTAAGGGCTGTGCAGTTTACAGCAGATGCTGAGAGCTAAACTTTCCACCCAAATAGCACAAGAAAATTAGTTTTAGCTACAACTATAACACGAATTATATCAGCGAGCTCCATAATTCCAAGTGTAAGTTTCCAGTATGAGATATTTAAGGATGCCACATTTAAATCAACATTTAGCACCTTTCTGAATTCTTTAGTTCATCAACTCCTTCTCAATTTTAATTGAGGTGGAAAATATTCTTTGTCTAGTCTAGCTTTAACTGCATAGGGGACATATGTTTTAGAAAACTGTTATCAATATTTTAATAAAGAAAAATAATATAAAAAATAAACAAGTGGCATGTTCAAGCCACCCATCCCTACCCATTCTGTGCACACTCAATTTATTTTAAAGTTTATTTAACTTAAAGTTTTTGTTTGCAAAATATCATTACATTTAAATATTTATGATAAGCACTTAAATATTAAGGAATCATTTGTCTCAAGGCATTTTTTCCTGGAAGAATGATGTCTTTGAAGGGTGTTAACAAAATGCAGTTATTCAGCCCCTCCATGCCTCCTCCTATTTGTCAAGTGAATATGTAGTTCAAACCATGGTAAAGCAGGCATTATTTACTCAATAAACCTTAACGGCTTTATGAAAAAGCTCTATATTTAGCTGTTATGAGAGAAAGGGTACTTATAACATGGAAGCTTACTGAAATTTGTCTTTGATGGACTCTGTTCTAACAGAATTCAAGTATCTGTCTCTAGCGAAGGACCATTTCTGAAATAATTTGTCCATAAGCATAAATTGTTATTTTTTTCAAACCGTGTAAGGAACCCACAGTTCTTTGAGTAAGACACTATGGCCCCTTTAGTATCCACCTTTCATATTGGAATTAGTCCCCTTTTCTGGGAATAAATAGAATAAGGAGAACATTAGTGCAGAATGAAGTGTAAATTACTTTATCTTAAGCCAGCAGATGCTCAATACGGAAATAATCCTCACAGTCTTTGTAAATATAGGCACAGCTACTATAACCAAGCACAGCCTTGCCCTAGAAAGACCAGCACATATTGTTCAGAGACCCAAGTTAGAGTTAGTTCAAAAGATTGAAATCTAAAGAGATTTGTCTTGTCCTGGGTCTTAAAGCTTATTCTAGTCTCCTGTCTGAAAGCTGTTAAATCTAGAATCACAGCCCATTTCTCTCTAGGTCACCTTCTCCTTGTTCCGTCATCTGTATCTAGTTCTCACCCTTTTCATTGTGTACAAAAAGGGACTCAGTTTTCAAGTAAAAGTAGATCAATTATTGGGGTGTCCTAACCTTGCTAACAAATTCTATCTTCTTTTAATAGCCACCACCTTAAAACAAATTTAAGGTAGAAGGGGACTGAGAGTCACTGAAGAGCAGAAATGGAGAGAATTGCACTGAATGCTGCAGAAAAGGGCAAACAGTATGAGAAAAATGAGTGAGCCGCCCTCCCCCCCAAAATCTAGGTGACTAGTTGTAGATACTTATTGTACTTAGAATTTTACTATTTTACCCTTGCAATGGTACAGAAACAAGATCCAAACTGTAATGTTGGGAAAAAATTCAAAAGATATATTTCAGTGATGAGTTTTGGATTAATTATCTTATGAAAGAATCTTGACTATCATGTCAAGATAATGTTATATTTTGCTAGAGAATCGAAAAGTCTCTGAGTGTTAGAGTGATGCAGAAAAATCTAGCTTCATCTCTTGCTAAGCAATGTTTTGTTACCAGTCTTTGTTATTGATTCATTTACTATTTATTTATTCATGAAGAGTTTTACTGAGCACCTGTCATGTGAAAATCATTATTCTGGACACTGGGAATAATAGTAGTGGAAAACAAATTTCCTGCCCTCAATGAGTTTCTGGTTTTGTGGAGGAGAATAAAATAAACCTATATACACATAGATTATTAAACATTTCTGATACTGATGAGTGCTATGAGGGACATCAAATGAGATTATGGGTCAGAGTATAATGGGAAGTGAGGCAGTGGCAGCATAAGATTTCGTGATCAGGGAAAATCTGTCTGACAAAGTGACCTGGTGGTAAGATTGACATGATAAAAAGCTGAAGTCCTGGGGGAGAGCGTTCTAGGCAGATGGAACAACAAAGGACTTGAGATAAGACATTCTCAATGCGTTTGGAGGTTAGAAAAATGGCCTGTGTGGATCTGCTATTGTCAGTAAAGGAAATCGTAAGGCAGAAAGAGAGGGAGGGAGGTAGAAGCCAAGGCATAAAAGGCCTTGAATGCAAGATAAAGAACATGGGTTTTATTCCAATTGTAATTGCAATACATTGGAGAGTTTTGCTTTTTTTTTTAAGTATAGTAGCTGCTATGTGGATAATAAGCTATAGATAAGAGTGGATTTGAAGCAGGAAAACCATTCATGACACTATGTTTGAAGTCTGAGAGAGAGAGTCATGGCTTGGACTAAGTTGATAGCAGAGGAGTTGGTGAAAAGCAGGTGTATTCAGGATATATGTTGGAAATAAAGCCAATGGGAAATCCTGGGTTGGATGTAGGACATGAGGAAAAAATAAAGCAATCAAATATAACTTGTAGGTTTTAGGTCTATACAAAAAGTCAGAGTTGGAAAGAAATATTACAAAGAAGAGATTGAAGGCCAGATGCCAAAAAAACTTGCTAAAAATCTCACAGCTACTTAATGTTATACCTGGGACTATTAGAACCTCTGAGTACCTACTCCAGTTCACTTTCTGCCATGTCAGGCGGCTCCCCAGTGACTGCCTATAATTTCTCTTTGTATTTTCCTCCAGGTAGAAGAAAAGTCATTCTAGTAGCTGAGGAAACACTGTGTTCTCAGAACTTATTTCATCTGCTTTCCTCTTTTCCCCACTTCATTTGTGTTTTGTTTAATTTCCCATATTAATATTAATCATTTTACAGGATACAACTGTGATTATGTAGGAAAAGAAAGTATATCAGCATTATGGCAAAATATTGATTTTTTTTTTTTTTTTTTTTCGGTACACGGGCGTCTCACTGCTGTGGCCTCTCCCGTTGCGGAGCACAGGCTCCAGACGCGCAGGCTCAGTGGCCATGGCTCACGGGCCCAGCCGCTCCACGGCATGTGGGATCCTCCCGGACCGGGGCATGAACCCGCGTCCCCCGCATCGGCAGGAGGACTCTCAACCACTGCACCACCAGGGAAGCCCTATTAATTGATTTTAATTAAATTGATACCATAACATGGGATTAAGGACAAGGGAGTACCATGTGGAGGGCTGCTACACGTAGTTCTTGCCCCAGAAGGATGAGACTAAATTCTCTCTTCAAAAAAAACATAGAACAAAGATATTTAAAGTTGTTTATATTATAAAATAGCACAAAATCTTATTATTAAAACCCATAAATATATGGGTTTAATATGTAGCCACTATATCCTTTCTTTTCCAGCTTTATTGAGATGGAATTGCCATATAACACTGTTCTGTTTTCAGGTTACAAACAGGTGATTTTATAGACATATATCTTGCAAAATTATTACCACAATGAAGTTAGTTACAATCTCCATCACCTCAAATAATTACCATTTGTGTGTGTGTGTCTGTATGATGAGAGCATTCAAGATCTACTTTCTTAGCAACTTTCAAGTATCTAATATGGCATTGGTAGCTATAGTCACCATACTGTACATTAGATTCCCAGAAGTTATTTGCCTTATAACTGGAAGTTTGTACCCTGTGACCAACATCTCCCTATTTTCACCACCCTCAGCCCCTGGCAATCACCATACTACTCTCTATTTCTATGACTTTGGCTTTGGAAGATCACACAGTATTTGTCTTTCTCTGCCTGACTTATTTCACTTAGTATAATGCCTTCAGGGCTCATCCTATTGTTGCAGATGATTATATATATATCACGTGATACATACATATATATATAAATATAAAGATATATATAAAGATACATATCATGTGAGACATATATATATATATATATATATATATCACATTTTAATAATTCATTCACCTATCGACAGACACTTCAATTGCTCCCATGCCTTGGCTATTGTGAATAATACTGCATGAACAGGGTCACGAGGACATCTTTTCAAGATAGTGATTTTATTTCATTCAGATATGTACTTAGAAGTGGAACTCCTGGATCATATGGTAGTTTATTTTTAATTTTTTGAGGAACCTCCATACTGCTTTTCCTAGTGGCTCTACCAATTGACATTCCTACCAACAGTGCAATAAGGGTTCCTTTTTCTCTACATTCTCGCCAACGCTTGTTGTCTCTTGTCTTTTTGATAATAGCCATTCTAAGAGATGTGAGGTGATATTGTAGTTTTGATTATTATTTCCCTGATAATTAGTAATGCCAGAAAGAACACACTGGCTTAGAACTAGGACAGTGATTAAATATGCATTTATGTTAAAGGAGTATAGAATGTTTCTGTATGTAAAATATTGACTTCATACTTTTTAGCATTCTTTGGCCTCTGTCTACAACAAAAGATAATGTTTTTTAATTGCAACATTTAACATATATATTGAATCTTTAGCATATCTATATGCCTAAAACAAGTTGTTAAGCTAAGAATTTGTGAGAACTTAAAATACTTCAAACCCATCTATTATGTTCTGGGCACTATTCTAGGACTCAGCATAGTAACAATGGAAAAAAACTGGTCCTCATATAGTTTCTGTTTTAGTGAGGGAGACAGACAATAAACACATTTTTAAAAGATTTTTATTACAATAGCCAAGACATGGAAACAACCCAAGTGCCCATCAACAGATGATTGGCTTAAGAAAATGTGATTGATATAAACACACACACACACACACACACACACACACACACACACACACACACACACACACACACACCAGAATATTACTGGGCCATAAAAAAGGAATGAGATATTGCCATCTGCAGCAACATGGATGGACCTAAAGAATATTATATTGATATTTAGTGAAGTAAGTCAGAGAAAGACAAATACCATATGATATAACTTATATGTGGAATCTAAAAAATAATGCAAATGAATCTATATATTAAATAGAAAACAAGCTTATGATTACCAAAGGGGAAAGGGAGGGAAGGACAAATTAAGAGTATGGGATTAACAGATACAAACTACTATATGTAAAATAGATAAGCAACAGAATTCAATGTATAGCCAGGGAATTATATTCAATGTCTTGCAATAATCTATAATGGAATATAATTGAAAAAATATATACCTGAATCACTTTGCTGCACACCTGAAACTAACACAATATTGTAAATCAACTATACTTCAATAATAATAAAAAAAAGATTTTTAGAGAGGGAGAAGATTTCTAAGTAAAATATAGTAAAAGAACAGAGGGTACCTAGAGGAGAGCTACTTCAGCAGGAGGTGGTAGGGAAAAGTTCTGAGACTTGGATGATGTGACTAAGCAAGCAAAAAAGGCTTGGGGAAGTAGAGTCCAAGAAAAGTCCTTTGGTAAAATTGGAGACAAATTAAGTAAAGTTTGGCTTTGACTCTCTTTCAAACCCCTTTCTCCATTTCAGGCATTTCCTGTATCCTTATCCCTTAACACTCACTATGGTCAAATCTGAGTCCACTCATGACTCAAATTTGAAAATAACATCTCTCTCCCTCCTTCCTACACCCCACCCTCCTTACAACTACCTACTACCTGAAGAGGGTTGTCAATCTCAGGAGTTAGGAGAAGAGCTGTCACTAGATTTGTCTGCACAAAGTTCTAAAAGAATGAAAGTCAACTGAATGTTTAACTCTCTACAATGTTTTTGAAAAGAATCTGGGAATCTTATTTTAAAAGGAGAAACGAGGAAAGGTCACATATACATGTATGGTTTATATTATGTTCTATGAGCTAATGTTTCCTCTATGATATCAAATTATACTGATCCCCATTTATCCAAAGTAATTTCCTTCACACCCTTCCAGATATTCTCTGGCATGTATTTATTACAGGAAAAAAATTAACATAGTCAATGATGGAGGTAAACAGAGGTTCAGATAACCTAAACAGACACTGCAGTGGTTTTTTACATCTTGTTGAGTGCATTTTATGTACAGATGCTTCATTTTTACATAATCTAAATAAAGAAAAGTTCCTTATATTTTTTAACTTTTATTAAAAATTAGTTCACGTTTTGCTTAAAGGGTGTCCTCATTGGCTGTGATTACTGGGAGGCAGTGGATGTCATGCAATCATTTTATTCTCAGTCAATTTATTGTTAATTTATGAGGTGTTTGCTGAGTTTATGCTTAGTTTTAGGTCCTTTTTGAAATGAATCTTATTAACACCATCATGTCTTATAAGTGCAAAAGCAGTGAGAGTATTGAAAGAGCTTATACTAAAAGTCTAAAAATATAAACAAATGAAAGTAAAGAAATTTTAAAAATTGAGATGACACACGAGGCACAGGCATATGGAACGAAGAATTTGATCAGAGCTTTGTACTTGATTCAGGATTGAGTGTGTCCATGATCAGTTTTACAAGAAGCTGTCAGGCATTCAGCCCACATGACTGGTACTCTGCCTCTCTTTGTGTGAGATTTTCCCAGGATGTCTGTTAAAGAGGAATACACTGGCATACCCTATATTAAATTTGTAGGAGTCTGAAAACAAACAATTCGGGGATCCCTCCTTAAACGAAAGAATACAAAATTTCAACTATATTCGATACAAATGTGATTATTTAGACAATAAGTCAGAATAATATCAACCAATTTTTTCAAAGTTGATATTTAACTGGGCGTATTCCTAGAAGTTGTTAATATTTTCATCAATCAACTGTCTGATGCGTGTATAATAATTTTTCTCTACTTTGGCTGCATTTTTTAATACCTCTTCTCATATGGTCGTGGTTTTATATCATTTCTCTAGGAAGAACAGAGAGATAATTTAATCTTTGCTTTATCATGGTTGATCAAAATACTCTTCTACTGTTATTGATAGATTAAAAAAGGTGTTTTCAGATTCAAAATTCATGCCCATTTATAGGATTACTATCAAGCTTCTTTCATACATGACCTATGAGATTTCAGGTCACTTCGAATTTTCTTATGAGTGACTAAGCAAATAATCTTTAAAATGATCATTCTCTAATCAGTTTGTCAAGGACATCCTGGTTGTCATAATATATTATAAATTTTATCTTATCTTTATCTATGTTAGTAATTGTTTAAAATTAGCAAGAAAAGTAAGCCTTTTTCTGACGTATTTTTATGATCTACTCTTCTTCATTAACTGGATTATCGAACAGTTCAAGAGCCTATTCATTCATTTAACTATTCTGAAATTTTTTTTAATCTGAAAATAAGGCGCACAAAAAGCAATGCAAATGCATTCAAAATTGTCATTACATAGTGTTGAGCCATATAATTGCATAACCAAATGATCCTTATGCTAATACATTAACTTACTGCTGAATATATGTGGAAGTTTTGTGAAGGTATATGTGGTTTTTATTACATTTTTCCTTTGTTGCTAGTGATGTCATGTGCAATTCTGCCTAAACTACCAGAATTCCCTTGAGGACAAGATATATCAGATACACTTAGTCAAGATCTCATATGTTGGGGTACATAACACTTGTGAATATACACGAACAAATATACTTAGCTTTTATACTATTTGCGTCCTAACAGACACAAAATTTTGATTTTTATTTCATGTGACTCCAATAAAAATAATAGGTAAGGCATGTTTATAATTGCATATTGTCTACATTTTTTGCGTATATGTCTCATAAGTAAGAACATTTGATTGTCAGTGAAAGATGAATCTATCACTTGTACTTTAATATATATAAAGTTCAAAAGAATGTTCCACAGGCTGGTTTCTGGTCTGTATATTTCAAATCTTGATTCTCTTCTACTATATATGTGCTTCCAGGGTCAAATATCAAAAACGCTCTTATATTACTATATGACCCCTGGCTATCCACTGTCATCTCACAACACCAGAGGTATTGATACAATGGACGGTAGGGCTATTCCTAGAAGCCATTCCTACACTAGAATGACCAGCAAAGAAATAATTAAACACAGGTGACTGCAAGCCTCATAGATGGATCCCACTAAACCAAAACTAAGTGTACCTTCATCTCAACTTTCCCAGCTTAACTAGGTTAGCCTAACCCTAACCCAAAGTCTCACGGACATTCCAAAACCAACTGATGAGAGAAGAAAGTGAATATGAGAGAAGGGAATCCGAGTGGAAGAAGATAGTGGTCTTAACCTATTATGGTTCAAATACCTTATTTTTGCAAATTTTATAAAAGAAGTATATCATCATGTAACTATGTGGCCAGGACCCTTCCGAGGGTCTTGGAAGGGGTCCATGCCAGTCAAGAACTTTGATGATTAAGCTTCAGAGCTTCATGAAAAATTTAACTCAGCTTGTTTTTCTCTGCCAAATTTAACTCTGCTTGTATTTCTCTGCCAAAATACTGAAAGCAAGCACCCAATATTACCAGGCCCAGAGCACGTGCGTCCTGACACCAGCCTTGGAAAAGACCTTCCATTGTCAAACTTTGGCCACAGGGCCTAGAACCAAGACAGCCCCTCTCAATCCAACATTGCCTCCTGAGTTTCACTTCACTGTTAGTAACACAATCATCCTAGGTCCTCAATTTGGACACACCCAGAAACTCACAAAGTCTGCATGTGTGTGTTTCTATCTCTGTTACACACTCTTTCTCAAAGTCTATAAGTATGGTGGCTACTAAGGAGTCTTTTATGATACTTGAAAAGATCTTTAAAAAAGAGATTAATTTATTGAACACAATTTTAGAACATTTAAAATTGGTGTATTTTGAAAAATTATTCTATTCAAATTATTCAACAATAGAAAAGTATGGCAAATTATAAGTTGCATTTAGGCTTTGTTTTTTAATTAACATATGCTGATCAAAAGACACCATTAAGAAAAGAAAAAAGGCAAGCCACAGGCTGGGGAAAAAAATATATTAACAACACACATATCTGACAAAGCACATGTATCCAAAATAGATAAAGACTAGTACCACTCAATACAAACCACCAATTCTTTTAAAATGGGAAAATATTTGAACAAACACTTAACAAAAGAAAAATACACAAATGACCGATGAGCACATTAAAAAGATGCTCAACATCACTAGTCACCAGGGAAACACTATTTAAAACAGTAAGGAGATACTACTACATACTTCTTCCTAGAATGGCTAAAATTAAACTGACAATCAATATCAAACACAGGAAAAAATGTGGCTCAACTAGAACCCTCATATATTGTTACTGAGAGTGTAAAATGATATAAACACTTTGGTTTAAAACAATCAGGCTGTTTTTTATACAAATAAACATACCTACCCTGTGACTCAGCCATTTTACTCCTACATATGTCCAGAAAAAAACTTGCACAAGAATGTTCCAAAAAAGTTTTTTGAAAATAACCAAAATCTGCAAACAAACCAAATGCCCATAAATGGGATAACAGATAAACAAATTGAGATGTACTCACACAATTGGTTACAATTCAGCAATAAAGATGAATAATGATTCTTGCAACAACATGCACCAACCTAAAAGGCCAGTTTATTGAGCAAAAGAAGCCAAGCACAAAAAAAGTACACACCCTAAGAGTCCATCTAGATGAAGATGAAGAACATGCAAAACAAGTAATTATGATAGATATCAGAACAGTAGTTGTCATAGAAGTGGTGGGGGTAGCTGTTCAATGGAAAACAGCATCAGGGAACTTTCTGGTTTGGTGGAAATTTGCTATATTTTGATTTGGGTGGCAGTAACAAGGATGTATAAATTTGTCAGAAGTTATCAAACTGTACAATTGACATATATACACCAATATGTATAAAATAGATAACTAATAAGAAGCTGCTGCATAAAAAAATAAATTAAATTTAAAAAAAAACTGTGCCCTTAAGATCTGTACTTTTTTTTTTTTTTTTGCAGTATGCAGGCCTCTCACTGTTGTGGCCTCTCCCGTTGCGGCGCACAGGCTCCGGACACGCAGGCTCAGCGGCCACGGCTCACAGGCCCAGCCGCTCCGCGGCATGTGGGATCTTCCCGGACCGGGGCACGAACCTGTGTCCCCTGCATTGGCAGGCAGACTTTCAACCACTGCGCCACCAGGGAAGCCCCAAGATCTGTACTTTTTATGGTATAAACACATTATGCCTCAATAAAGAAGAAAATACATTTAGGTATTAACAGCCTAAACAATTCTTAGCCTCCATTTATTTATTTATTGATGTACCTATTTGTCTATTTATTTAGTATTTTTAAACTGAAGTGTAATTGACTTACAATGTTATATTAGTATCAAGTGTACAGCATAGTGATTTGATATTTTTATACATTACAAAATGATCACCACAGTAAGTCTAATTACCATCTGTCACCATACAAAGTTATTACAATATTATTGAGTATATTCCTTATGCTATATATTACTTCCAAGTGACATTAATTTTATAGCTGGAAATTTGTACCTTTTAATCCCCTTCACCTATTTCACTCATGCTCTCACCCCCTTTTCTTCTGGTAACCACCAGCTTGTTCTTTGTATTTATGAGTCTGTTTCTGTTTTGTTCTGCTTGCTTGTTTTGTTTTGTTTTAGATTCCACACATAAGTAAAATCATACAGTATTCATCTTTCTCTGACTTATTTCATTTAGCGTTATGCCCTCTAGGTCCATCCATGCTGTCATAAATGGCAAGAATCAATTATTTTTATGGCTGAATAATATTCCATTGTGTATATATATACCGCATCTTCTTTATCCATTCATCTGTTTATGGACACTTAGGTTGCTTCCATATCTTGGCTATTATAAATAATGCTACAATGAACAGTAGCATTGTATATATATCTTTTCAAATTAGTGGTTTTGGTTTTTTTCAAGTAAATACTCAGAAGTGGAATTGCTGCATTGTATGGTAGTTATATTTTTAATTTTTAAAGGAAATCATACTGTCTTGCATAGTGGCTATAACAATTTACATTTCTATCAACATTGCATGAGTGTTCTCTTTTTCTACATTCTACCAACATTTGTTATTTGTTGTCTTTTTGATAATAGCCATTCTGACAGGTGTGAGTTGATATCTCATTGTGGTTTTGATTAGTATTTCCCTAATGATTAGCGATGTTGAATATCTTTTCATATATCTGTTGGTCTGTCTTCTCTGGAAAAATGTCTCTTTAGGTCCTCTGCCCACTTTTTAATCAGGTTGTTTGGTGTCTTGACATTGAGCTGTATGAGTTCTTTGTATATTTTGGGTATTAACTCTGTATTGGATATATCATTTGAAAATATTTTCTCCCATTGAGTATGTTGCCTTTTCATTTTGTTGATGGTTTCCTTCTCTGTGAAAAAGCTTTTTAGTTTGATGTAGTTCTATTTGTTTATTTTTGCTTTTGGAGCCCTTGCCTTAGGGGACAGATACAAAAAGATACTGCCAAGACCAATGTCAAAGAGTTTACTGCCTATGTTTTCTTGTAGGAGTTTTATGGTCTTAGGTCTTGCATTTAAGTCTTTAATCCATTTTGAGTTTATTTTTGTACATGGTGTGAGGAAGTAGTTCAGTATGATTCTTTTGTATGTAGCTGTCCAGTTTTCCCAACACCATTTATTGAAGAGGTTTTCCCAAAAAGACTTTGTCATAGATTAATTGACCATATAAGTGTGGGTTTATTTCTGGGCTCTCTATTGACCTCTATTGATCTATGTGTCTGTTTTTATGCTAGTACCATACTGTTTTGATGACTATAGCTTTGCAGTATGTTTTGAAATCAGAGAGCATGATACCTCCAGCTTTGTTCTTTCTCAAGGCTGTTTTGGCTATTGTTGGTCTTTCATGGTTCCATACAATTCTTAGAACTATTTGTTCTAGTTTTGTGGAAAATATCATTGGTATTTTGATAGGGATTGCATTGAATCTGTAGGTTGCCTTGCAGAGTATGGTCATTTTAACAATATTAATTCTTCCTATCCACGAACACAGAATATCTTATCATTTGTTTGTGTTGTCTTCAATTTCTTTCCACGTCTTATAATTTTCCAAGTACAGTTCTTTTATTCCTTGGTTAGATTTATTACTAGGTCTTTTATTTTTCTGATGCAGTTCAAAATAGGATTTTTTTTTAATTCTCTTTCTTATAGTTTTGTTAGTGTATAAAAACATAAGAGATTTCTGTATATTAATTTTGTGTCTGCAACTTTACTGAATTTATTAGTTTTAGTAGATTTTTGTGGCATCTTTAGGATTTTCTATATACAGTACCATGTTATCTGCAGACAGTGACAATTTTACTTCTTTTTCAATTTGGATGCCTTTTATTTCTTTTTATTATCTGATTGCTGTGATTAGGACTTCCAATACTATGTTAAATAAAAGTGGTAAGAGTGGGCATCCTTGTCTTTTTTCCTGATCTTAGTGGAAATTTTTTCAGCTTTGTACTGTTGAGAATGATGTTAACTGTTGGTTTGTCATAACCTTTACTATATGTTGAGGAATGTTTCTTTTATTCCCACTTTGTTGAGAATTTTTATCACAAACAGATGTTGAATTTTGTCAAAAGCTTTTTCTACATCTATTGAAATTGTCATGATTTTTACTTTTCAATTTGTTAATGTGGTGTATTACATTGACTAATTTACGGATATTGACCCATACTTGCATTTCTGGGATAAATCCCACTTCATCATGGGATTTGTATAATCCTTTTAATGTACTGTTAAATTTGCTTTGCTAATATTTTGTTGGGAATTCTGGCATCCATGTTCATCAGTGGTATTGGCCTCTAATTTTCTTTTTTTATGGTGTCTTGGTTTGGTTTTGGTATCGGTAATGTTTGCCTCATAGAATTAGTTTGGAAGCATTCCTTCCTTTCCAACTACCTCTTAAACTATTTTCATTTTTCTTAATTAAAAAAAAAATTATTTCAGCTTGGATGATTTCCACTACTCTGTCTTCCAGTTCACTGATCCATTCCTCTGTATCATCCAATCTGCCGTTGATTCCTTCTAGTGTTTTGTTTTGTTTTGTTTTTTCAGTTACCGTATTATTCAACTCTGTTTGGTACTTCTTTATATTTTCTAACTCTTCATTAAACTTCTCACAGTGTTAATCTATTCTGCTCCCAAGTTCATTTATCATCTTTATAACCACGACCTTGAATTCTTTATCGGGTATATTGCTTATCTCCACTTGACTTAGTTCTTCTTCTGGGGTTTTGTCTCATTCCTTCATTTGGAACATATTCCTCTGTCTCCTCATTTTGCCTAATTCTCTGTGTTTATTTCTATGTATTAGATAGGTCATTTATATTTCCTGATCTTAGAGAACTGGCCTTATGTGGAGATATGCTATGGAACTCAGCAGTGTACTCCACTCTGGTCACCAAAGCTATATGCTCTAGAGGTGCTCCCTCAGTGGGTTGTATGGGCCCTTCTGTTGTGGCAGGGCTGACTAGTGTGGTCATACTGGCAGGTAGGGCTGGCCCTCACTCCAGTTGGCTGCCAGGCCCTACCTCATATGGTGGCTGTTGACCCTCTGGTGAGCAAGGCCCAGTCCTGACATGACTGGCTGCACAGTCCAGGGGTGCCCAGGGTTGGTGCTGGCCCACTGGTGGATGAGTAAGCCCTCAGCACTAATATGCTAAAGAGAGGTTTCCAAAAGAGTGCCCTTGTGGTAGAATGAGCTCCCACAAATGGCTGTCACTAGCATCTGTGTCCCTGGGGGAGTCCCAATTGCCTCCTGCCTCTCTAGGAGGCTCTTCAAGATCAGCGAATGGCTCTGACTCAGGCCTCTTTCAAATTACTGCCTCTACATTGGGACTTGGAGCATTTGGGGTTTTGTGTATGTCCCTTGAGAGCTGTTTTCTACAGCCTTCTGGCTCCCCCTCATGCAAGTCCCACTGGTTCTCAAAGCCAGGCATTCTGGGGACTCATTTTCCCAGTGCAGGACCTTAGGTTCAGGAACCCAATGAGGTGCTCAGACCCTTGCTCCTTTGGGATAACTTCTGCAATTGCGATTATCCTCTCCCTTGTGAGTCACCTATCCAAGTGTCTTGATTACTCTGTGTCTCCACCCCTCCTACCGGTCTCCTTGTGGTTCCTTCTTTATGCCTTTTGTTGTGAAAAATATTTTCTGCTAGTCTTAGGTCATTTTCATAGACAGTTGCTCTGAAAATTGTTATAATTTTGTTCTGCCAATGAGAGGAGGTGAGCTCAGGGTCTTCCTACTCTGTTATCTTGGCCACATCCTCCAGTTCTTAGTCTCCTTGAACTTACCAACAAATACATTGATGCCTTTGAGATACCAGCCTGCTTGTAAGAGGAAAACTTCAGTTTACAATCTTATAGGTACATAAAGAGTACATAGATGTCTAATTTTTATTTTACAGACCTAAGTTTATAACTGCAAAAAGTTTGCCACCTAAACTACACCTAGTGACACCTATCCACAACACTTCAGTTCTGTTTTACTAGATTTTCTAATCCCCAGGGGAAAAAAAGTAATCAATAGACACAGCATTACAAATCAGAACCTTGTTCCCTCTCCAAAAGGCATAGTGGGGGAAAACAAAAAAGAGAAAATGGCAGAGATAAATTCATATGTTTTAAAATGTCACAAAATACTGAAATTCTCTCAAAGTCCTATACAACTATGCTATCTCAATAACCAGAACTACTTATGATGAGATAATTTTCTAACAGAAGAGGCCCTGGTCATTATTATGAGGAACATATTAAGAGAGGTTTCTCTGAGTTGCCAATCGTACCCCCATTCCTTAAGAAATTTTACCATTTAAGAAATAGTCTTTATTGCTAGAAAACCTGGATTGGAAAATGCTATTTAAAATGGCAAATAAAATCAGCCTGCCCCTGTAAAAGCAGAAATTTATGAGCTCAATATTTTAAAATTTATCTCTGGATAGAAATATCTAGGTGCAATCAGTGATTCAGTTCTTGGCTTAGAAGCTGTTATTGAAGCCAGGAAAGAATGGGAGACTGTTAACTCAGGTGCTTAGGGAAGCAAATCCCCAGCTGGTACTTTATATTGTTAGATCAATTAAGGAAAGGTTGAGATATTTACATACCTGTTTCAGATAAATTTATATTTACTTTATATTTTATAAGCATAAGTTATATTTCTCTCTATTGACTAAGAAACACAAAGATCTTGATTTGTTTGAATAGACAAAGACACCCAGAATCATACCATTGATTTATAAACTTAAGATTAAAACATTTCATAAAACCTCTCTTACAATGTTTATGCGGTAAACTATACATTCATTTAGGTTATTAATCTACGCTCATCTTTAGAAGTTGATTTTACTAACCAAAACTTTGGTAATAAATAAATTTCTATAACCTCATTATCCAACTCTCATTAACTCAAACAGATGTAGAAAAAGACTGCTTAGTCTCAAAATTGGGAGTATCATGAAAGGCACTTTCCTCTTCTATAAATATAGTTTATAAATAAAACTGCATTGACTAAAATATGGAATCTCAATTTGCTTTGGCACATTGTAATCTAAATATTGGGACCAACTCAAGTTGAGAGTTAGTTGTTCTATACAGGTGATCACTGGCTCAGAAGCTGGGAAATTGCCCTAGCTTCCCAACCAGCCCAGCCTCTATTCCGACCACCTCAAAGAGAGAAGCAAGAAGGATATGCTACCATTGCTCAGATCTCTTCTCCCTATGTTGCCCACCACACAAGTCATTCCTTCTCTCCTGGGCAGAGATGAGTCATTGAAAAGGGAAAAAAAAAAAAGATTTTCAGTATTTCCTATAGAGGCAGAGTTCCAGTTTCATGAACAAGGGTGGAATAATGGAGAAAGGGTAAAATTGTTTCCCTCCAAATACATCTATCTCAGGTTTGTTTCTGCAAATCTTATCTGACTGTAAAATGAACATCTATGGAAAACAGATTTACATTAAAACTGATAGGGGAGAGAGGAGTTTTATTTCTATTCTCTGAAATGGGGAGTCACGCATATTTTATTTATATTTATTCTGCAAGTTGCTTTTCATTTACAATCATTGAGTTTGCTTTCCCTTGAAACTCGAAGTGGACAGCAAATAAGAGAGCCGAAGACCATGCTGATTTAATATAAAACTTTTCTGGAGCATCTACTATGCAAAAAAAGGAAATACTGTCATTTGCAGAAAACATTCAATGATTCAAGATTATGCAAAATATCTCCTGTATTTTTCCATACCTTGCAAGTTATATTCTGTTTAATCCTGGGATTCTGGAAAGGGATCCCCTAGTGTTAAATAGCAACAAAGACAACATTAGTGTTGATATTTGAGTATGATTACTCCTGGTGAGCCAGAGCAACCAAATGACTGACTCTCATCTGTGATGGACTGGGGTGCTATACCGGTGGAAGGTGACGTACCAACTTCCACAGTAATTTAGGTATATAAACATTGCGAGGACACGAATAATTGTAAGCATTGTGGAGAGCACTGACTTTATTCCAAAGCCCTTGCTTTGGAAATCTTAAATTAAAAAAATGACAAGCAATGAAAGCCAAAAGGCTTAAATACCATGATGGTATTTAAAGTGACCCTTATCTCCTACAGCAAGAGGACAGACTGGGCTAAAATTCATGGCCAGGATTTAATTGTAAAGGTATCAGATCTGCAAAGGAGACTAAACATACAAAGTTAACAGGTCTCATAATAAAGGTAGAGCTCTTACAGGAGGGCAGAGTACCTGAGATCTGAATTGAGGACATCTGGGGGACAAGCCTGAGAATCTTGAATCCCAGATTGCTCTGAAAACAGGGGACTGGCAGAAGCAGCCTTTATTTCCTTGCCAGAGAAAAATGGTCTTACCTTGCCTAGAAGGCTTGCAAAAGATTACACTTGAAGCATCTTACTTTCAAGATGATGCTTATTCTGCTCTGCTGTTACTCAAGGTCTTCAGACCAATAAATATGGACAGGTTTTAACATAATCTGAACAGGAAATTAAAATCCCTACTTGGAATGGAAATAGCTTGCTCCCCAAAATAACTGAAGGATTGGGCTGATGTACACAAGAAGGAACCAGAGGGACAGGTGTGGGAGTGGATCATGAGGGTGAAGAGGGAAGAGTATTACAGGGCAACACTCTCCCATTATTCAAGATTTAATGTCACAGGGCTTCCCTGGTGGCACAGTGGTTGGGAGTCCGCCTGCCGATGCAGGGGACACGGGTTCGTGTCCCAGTCCGGGGAGATCCCACATGCCGTGGAGCGGCTGGGCCCGTGAGCCATGGCCGCTGAGCCTGCGCATCCAGAGCCTGTGCTCCGCAACGGGAGAGGCCACAATAGTGAGAGGCCCGCATGCCGCAAAAAAAAAAAAAAAAAAAAAAAAGATTTAATGTCACAGCAACGACATCTGGAACCAATCCTAATGCACTGTTGGGGTGAGGGCTTGTACAATAGATAAGGTGGAGAGGCTGCAACAGTCCTGGCAGAGTATGAAGAGGTCAGAAAACATAGGGAGGTGGGAATATTAGAACGGATTACCTGAGAAGAGAGAAACACTTTGCAACATTCCCTAGAAGACCCTACAAATACCATCCTTCATCAAAGCAATGCAGAAAACTTTGGTGGGTGTGTTAGTTAGCATTCTCCAAAGAATCAGAACTACTAGGATGGATGGACAGACAGAGAGATAGAGAAAGAGAAAGAGGGAGAGAAGAGGAGATTTGGAATTCCAACAGGAATTGGTTCATGAGGTTGTCAAGGCCAAGAAGTCCCACAGTCTGCAGTTCCAAACAGGCGAACCAGGGAAGCTAGTGGTAAAATTCAGTCCAAGTCCAAAGGTTTGAGAACCAGGGGGCTGCTGATGTAAGCCCCAGAGTTCAAAGGCTCAAGAACCAGAAGCTCTGATGTTCAAGGGCAGGGAAAATATGCCCAGCTCAAGAAGAAAGAGAAGGAAGTGGCCCTTCCTTCACCTTTCTGTTCTATTCGGGACTTTAAAAACAGAATAGACAATGCTGCCGATGTTGGTAAGGAGAGATCTCTTTACTCAGTCTGCTGAAATCAAATGCTAATCTCTCCCAGAAACACCCTCACAGACACAGCCAGAAATAAGGTTTTACCAGTTATCCGGGTATCTCTTAGCCCAGTCACACTGATGCATACAATTAACCATCGAAGTGGGAGAACACAGGCATTCACTATGGAAAACCTCAACAGTCTCTGTACCGAGGATATGTAAAATTTTAATGGGGGGAGATGTGAGGAGGGTAGTCGTTTTGTTTCTATCTCTCTTGGAGGCACAACAGAACAAACTCTATCTACAATTCCAACATGACTGTCATATATAATTGATTCATTCTTAAATTAGCCAAATTTGGACCAAATTAGTGATGGTGGTGGCTTTAAAGATTTATCCTCAAGCTGAAAGAAATCAAAGATTCTGGGGCAAGGAATAACATTAGCAGAATGTTTGGGAAGATGCATTTGGCAAGATATATTTTGGATGGGTAGATGTTAGAGGTAGGGCAGATTATAAAGTTGGTTTTTGGAGTAGTACAGGCTTGAGGCATCCAGATCTTGAACTAGAATTGGAAATGTGAAAAATGGAAACAATTGTTTTTTCAAATCACGCATTGATGTCAAATATACCAGTCACCAAAGAGCTTAAACTATGTTTAAGTCATGACGCGAGGTACTAAGGCATTCCAAGTGGTACTCCCGATTTCATTCAGATAAATATATTTGTAACTATAGGTAATTGTTTATATTGAGACATAGTTATTTTTAAGGTATTTAATGAGCTTTTATTCCTCAATGTGTAATGTCACCTTTCGAATTATATTTAGAGGTAATGCGTTATCACCTCTATCCCCAATTCCCCAGTTCCCCTGGGGAACTTCCAATCTTGATGTACAGCAAATAGTCTACTTAAATACTAAGACCTGAAGAGTTGGGATACTTTTAGAAAGTGGAAATTTATGAAGCATTTGTATGTCTGTACTTATGGTAGTATATAACAAGCAATGTTAAAGGTCACCTTGCATATTAGTTTTAAAATAAGGAAGCAACAAATAAGTGGACAAATATTAGGTTGGCCAAAAAGTTTGTTTGGGTTTTTCTGTAAGATGTTACGAAAAAACCTGAATGAGCTTTTTGGCCAACTCAATATTAGCCCCCAGGTTTCCGGAGTTTCTAAATTGCTCCAATTTTTTTAGTGTAATTAATCTTGGATTCAGACTACAAATGTTTTATGGAGGGAAATGAATAGGCCAATTGATAATGGTCAAGATAAGAAAACAAAGTTTTACAAAAATGGATGACCATGGGTACATCCATGCCTTAAAACAATAAAACGATTTGCTCTCTTGGATCGTTCAGTGATTCATTTTGCCATGGCATGAAATCTATAGTAATTGCCATTGCTTTATTTTAGATCTGAAAGTTCTTTTAACCCCAGTGTCACCACAGCTTCGTCATCTGCCCCTGTGAAAAAGAGTTAATGTAGGAGGTCTGAGACTGCTATACTTAGAAGGGCTTGCTTGAAATGTTGGCCCTTGGCTGGATCTGAGAACTCAGTTCTTGGAATGTTCCCAGTCAAAAGCTAACTGAGAAGAGGGGATCACTGTGCCAGACTGTTTTGGGAAACAATATGGTTTGTGACGAATACTTGTTTTATTTCAAGGAGTCTGGAATTTTGGTACATGCTAAGCAGATGGTGCTTACGTGACCAGCCCCAGTAAAAACCTTGGGTGCTCATTTTCTAATGGGCTTTTCTGGGCACAAACATCACATACATGTTACTGCATGTACACTGTTGGGAAAGAATGTGCTTTTGTGACCCTTCATGGGAGGACTAGAGCATAAGGAACCTGCACGTGGATTCCCGCAGACTCTACCTGTGTCTTTTCCCCTTACGATACGGCTATATATCCTGACTTCTGTACTGCTATAATAAATCTTAGTCATGAGTACAACAATATGCTGAGTCCAAGAGTTCTTTCCAACCGGCCTCCACGCTGGGTTTTCTGGTCTTGGAGACCCCATCACAGCCCCATTCTTCTCACAGATTTAATGACTCTGGGCAATAGCACCCTATCATCTGTTTAAGTAAGAAACAGCACTTTTTGGATACAGTTGGAGATCAGCTTTTTTCCCCCCCAACTGGAAAGATAGATAACTCTTAAAGAAAAAGAAGCCAACTTTAGCTGAAGGTACAGGATTTATTTTTCTACCTATTTAGGTTGTAAAACGCTATCATTATTCACACACAAACATTTAATTGCTTTGGTAATCTTCCTTGGCAATCTGCGGCCACAGTGTCTGGAGTTCATTACAGGTTGTGAAGTTTCCTTTCGTTTGTTTTAAATGTGCTGCTCTTTGATTTCCCCAATGGAATGACTGCCCTCTTGCTGTTCTGTTATGGGAAAGGGTAAGTAAAAATGCCAACTAGCCTTCCCCAAACCATCCATCATGCTTTACTACCTGTGTCATAATTCTTTCTTATTTTCAGTACTGTGGAATGGTACTCAATTCCCTGCCCAGAAAAACCAACATTTTTCTTCTTCCCCGAATAGCATGACTAGAGGTCCCGTAAGCTTTTCCCAGGTCACCTTTGGGGTGGCTTTAGTGCAAACTTTTCCAACAAGTGTAGGTACAATTGGCAACCAAGCAAAGCATTAAGTATACTAAGGTACCCTATTAAGGCTGAAACAATTTCTACCCTCCTCTCTCCACTGCCCACCGAATTGCAATCAATTAATATACCAAGGATACCAAAAACTGGGAATTCCTTCCAGAGCTCTCAGCAGCTATAACCAACCCAAACTAGAAGTCCTCCATCTCCAGTCCACATTGCTGTTTCCGATTATTCCAATCCCTTTATCAGAAGCTTGGAACATTGTCTAAACAATTATTAATTGTCACATACCTATGTACATTAAAATCTTCTACTAAATTTTAAAATACATATTCTCAGGCCATATTCCCATGATATTCTGCTTTTGTAGGTCTAAGGAGGACCCAGGAATGCCTATCTTTTAACAAGTTCCCCTGATAATGCTCTATACAGAAGGATGTGATGGGAATGTAAAGAGATCGTAACTGTAATTTGGGAAAATGCCAGAAAGAACAACATTCAATGTATTTCTCTCTCTATTACATGATTATCTTAAACAGATGAAAAAGAGAGGCAGTGAACAAGCTCAGGAGCCATGGCTTTTCAACTCAAGAGCTTTCAATACACATGCAGCAGGAAGACACAGGAGAGAAATGAACTGACCTTTTTTGGGAATTACATTTTCTTCCCTCTTCCTCCCATTCTTCCGTGAATTTGCAAAGATTTTCATAATCTCCCAGCCTCTAAATAGAGCTGTTGTTTTTTTCTTCTAAGCATCACAGATAAACACAGTTTGGTGAAGCTTGATTGTAAGGAACAGCTGAGTCCTCTAAGGACTAATCTAGGACACAGAGAAGTTAAATCTATTTGCCTGCTTGGTTCCCGGATTTTATGATTAAGGAGAACAAGTAATGCACAAAACGGGTAGGTAATTATAATGCATAAAAACAGATCAGACTAATCCATCCTGGGCCACACATGATTTGATGAGTTTTGGTTTTTTTTTTTTTTTTTTTTTTAATAAAATACCTCAGCTAAATGGATCTGAGACCCTTAAGACACAAACCTTCAGGAGTTGGTGGTGATTCTTTAAAGGAGAAGGAAACCTGCTTTTTCACTCTTCCAGTTGGCTGCCTAATGCATCGAGACAGCTGCCCAGGATACTTGCAATTGTTACTGATAAGGTTATGATTCCCTCTGAAATGCAGCGCCACCATATAGAGCCTTGTTTGTTCCTACCATCTCTTGGACCGTCTTGGTGACTTTTACTTACATGGTTGCTGTTTATTTTCTTTCTCTTCTCATGCCCTAGTGGGTCTTTTCTCTCTCACTCCTGTGTTCTCTCTCTCACATCTTTTTTTTTTTTTTTTTTTTTGCCGTATGCAGGCCTCTCCCTGCTGTGGCCTCTGCAGGTGTGGAGCACAGGCTCCGGACGCGCAGGCTCAGCGGCCATGGCTCACGGGCCCAGCCGCTCCGCCACATGTGGGATCTTCCTGGACCAGGGCACGAACCCGTGTCCCCTGTATTGGCAGGCGGACTCTCTCACATCTTTTTTCTTCTTTCCCTACCACCTATCCTTCTGATTTCGCATACAGTAAGGGCAAGGTCTACTGCAGTCATGTGGCCTAACTACAGACCCAGTCGAGATATTCACTGCATACTATCTGTGATACTGTGATTTATAATAAGAAATTTATATTTGGTTTTTGTCCCCATTTCTGGCACAAAGCTCCTAAAGCCCTTGGAATTTCCTAAATGCTGAGAGTGATAAAGGTGTCTTGCATTATGTTAAAGAGATGACTTTTGGAAAGCACCTAAGGATGGGGGCTGGTTGTCAGGAAAATCAACCACATGATTAGAGGTTTGGAACTTCCAGTCCCACCCCTGTGATTTCTAGGAGGGGAGAGAGGCTGGAGATTCCTCCCCATTTCTTTATGTTATCCATCTATGATCTAATTTCTAGAACCCTCATTTTCACTGTGATCCTTTTCAGTCCTTCTCCTGTTGACCAAAGTCTCTCAAAATGAACTATGGCAGATCCAGTACCACTGAGGGAATTGACACATAACCTTCCTAACAGTGCATTAGACTTGATACACTCCTCCATTCTCTGAGTGTGCATTTATAAGTATACACACACAGAGACACACATGCACACACACACATACATAATGCAAAGCACACACATATATGTATATGTATATAAACACACAACTTCACAATTTTCACTGTTAGACTGTATCTTGTAAGTATGACCCCAATTATAGTCTATTAAATCCATATTAACTCTGTTGCTGTCATCCTGTTTGCACTTAACAACAGCTTTATACCACCTATAAATTTAATAAATACATTTCTATGTCTTTGTTAAAGGAATTATTAAAAGTTGACTATGCCATGTGCAAGGATAGAGCTTGGAGGCATGTTCTTAAAGACTAACTTACTTTTTGTTATTGAACTATTAATCAGACACATTCAAGGAATAATAATGAAACCACCTAAAGGTGGCCTAACTTCCTTAGCTGTTCTTTGAGGATATCATGCTTTGCTGAAGTCTGGATACTCAGAATTTTCCTGGTGCTCTAGTCTAATATCTGAATCTTCAAAACAAAACACAATTGCTCCCAGGACCTATCTTTCTCTGCTACCTGTGGTCCTGCACAGTTTCAAGCCACCATGGAGAAGACCAGAACATTTTCCAGCAGAACTTCACGCAAGAAGAAATGTCCCAAAGTTGCTTCAGTGGAATACGTTTTGATAAAAAGGTACCAGAAACCTCTCACACTGGCCTTTCTGTTTCACAAATAGGTTAAGCATGCTCACTGTAGGAAACGGGACCTTGATATTTCCTGGGGTTTCCATGGGTGGCTTCTTCTCTGCATTCTGGTCTCAGCTCAAATGTCACCTCATCAAGGAACTGTTCCTACCATCCCATCTCTGCCTCTTACAAGCTGTGGGATCTTAAAAAGCAACTTAATGTCTCTGGGCTTCTGTTTCCTCCTCTACAAGAGAAGGGCAAAAAGGGCTACCTCCTTCACTGAGCTTTTTTGGGGATTAAATGATTTAAAATGTAATTCTCTTAGAGCAGTATCTTTGCTCTATTAATAGTAAACTCTATTATTATCACTATTATTATTGTTATTATTTGAACACTTGCTTTCCTTCCTCACAGTCATTCTAACAAATTTACCTATTTTATTTTCTTCAAAGCATTATTACTATCTCAAATTACTGTTCACTGTTGTTCCCAGTTTACTTGTTGATTTTCAGTAACCTTCAACCTGACAGGTAAACGCCATAAAAACACACTTCTGTCTCTGCATGACTGCATTCCCATTGGTTACAATGGCATCTGGCACAACATACTCTGTCAATGCCATCAGTTAAATGAAGGAATGCTTGCACAAATGAATGAAAGGCAGTCTCCAGAGTATTATCATATCTCCAGTATTTCCTGGCATATGGAAACACCAAACACCAGCTATTCTAAATTTTTGAATGTGGGAATCCTAGACTGGGCAATCCTGGCCACCCTAGACTTCATGGAATCAAGGAACTCTACATTCCTAAATTTTGTCTGAGCGCTCCTCATAATATTCATGTCAGATTATGAGAAAGAGACAGAGTTACATTCAAAACCGAAGACAATCAATCTAATAAAGAGAGAAAACTCCTAAGAATAGGAACCTAGCAAGTGTATTGTAAAGTAATTCAATAGCTCCCAAAAGGAAAGACGGGACGCCACCGTACAAGCATAAACACTGGGCTATTTGAGGCTAGTCTGCCTGAAGAAAACTATCTAGTCCTTGATTCACACACAAAAAGTAGAAAGTAGACTTTAAAATATTCTGACTAAATAAATTGTGGTATTTTATACGATGGAATATTCTGAAGACCTCAATAAAATAGACAGATAGATAGATCTTTATATGGCTTGAGAAATGCTTGTTAGTATTTTTGAATAAAATATTCAGAGTAGTTGAGGAAATATAATGTTTGGTGTCATGGAGATATACTCAAAATATTAATATTTTCTCCACTTGGATATATGCATACTGCATGGGTGGGTATGCGTGTACATCTGTAAAGAAATAGGAAAAGGTCTGGAAGAATGCACGGAAGTCATAATGGTTGTCATCTTTAGGAAGGAACAGAGAACAGAATTGTTTGACGTAGTCTAAGCGGTCTCTGGCCTTATTTGTAATGTTAATTTTTCTCAACAAAAACATATCCATGGGCTTCCCTGGTGGCGCAGTGGTTGAGAGTCCGCCTGCCGATACAGGGGACACGGGTTCGTGCCCTGGTCCGGGAAGATCCCACATGCCACGCAGCGGCTGGGCCCGTGAGCCATGGCCGCTGAGCCTGCGCGTCCGGAGTCTGTGCTCCGCAACGGGAGAGGCCACAACAGTGAGAGGCCTGCATACCGCAAAAACAAGCAAACAAACGAACATATCCATGCCTTGTTTGAATGACAAATTGATGACAAATGACAAATTTCTAAAAATTAGAAAAGAGAGCACATTTTCCACAAGTATGGAAACTGCCCTAAAAATTCTGCTTGCGTATTAGACTTCTGTATGGTTAATACAACTGTAATACTTATCAGTACAGCTTAACTGAAATGAAGATAGTTTGGCGCAGAGTATCCTGAATAAACATGCTATATTGAAATGAGTGTGACTTCCTTTTTCAGGTGCATATAAACATCTGTTTATAAGTTAAACAATTTAGTGGCAGGCTGTTAGCAAACTGACTGGCGAGTATTTCTCCCCTACAATCTACTGTTCTCCTTTAACAATGAACATCTTTTTGTTTTTCTATTTTAAATTGTGGGGCTTCTCTTCCAGTCTCTAAACCCCCTCAAAGATCACTGATGGTTTCACCATGAACAACTCAGTTCATTTTTCTCCAGACCCTTGAATTAACTTTGCTTGGGTCTAAGAGATACAAGTTCATTTGACTGTTGCTGAAAAAAATTATTTCCCCTTCTACATTGGATGTTTGGGCATTTTGATTTTTGTTTTGTTTTGTTGTTGGTAATGAGAAACAAGGCTGTACTATCTTTTCCACTGGGGACAAAAATATTTGCCAAAGACTGGGAAAAGAGGAACTTGCAAGTTTGTCTCTTCTATATTACAGTAAATGTATCGCTATCTGCCCCAAACAGCTGTGCTGTCTCTTCTTTGCTTTCGCTTAGTTGCAAACAGTTAGTCGCCCCACCTGTTGCAAAAGTCTCAGTAGATTTAGCCCTTTGTTTAGGTTTGGCCCTTTCTTCCACCTCACATGCCTCCCATCTTTTATGGAGCTCACTGTGAGCACCCCAAGATGTGACAGTGGTTTCCTTAGTCGATTTCCCCTTTCCTTGTCCTTCTGGAATACTTGTGATGGCTTGTATGGTCAGATTTTCAGCTTTTTTTTTTTTTTTTTTTCGGTACGCGGGCCTCTCACTGTTGTGGCCTCTCCCGTTGCGGAGCACAGGCTCTGGACGCGCAGGCTCAGCGGCCATGGCTCACGGGCCCAGCCGCTCCGCGGCATGTAGGATCCTCCCAGACCGGGGCACGAACCCATGTCCCCTGCATCAGCAGGCGGACTCTCAACCACTGCGCCACCAGGGAAGCCCAAATTTTCAGCTTTTAATGTTCTATCCCTTTCGAGCCACATCCTTTCAGAGCCACTAGTTAAAAAATCCTTCTTTTCTATGAGTTTTTTGAAATCTGGTCTACGTCTTTCTGTTGCCTATTATAAAATCCTCCCTGGAGTGGTCACTTTCTCCCAGGGTTCTCATGTCCTCCAGAGCACCAATACATTCTTCCTTCTTGGCCGTAATTATATCTAGAGGGGCAGTTATACTCACTGCTTTCTCCACCACTGACTCTGTCAGGTGCTCACTCTGACTCAAATGAGATTTCCAGCTGATGTCTGCTAATACCACAGTATTCGGAAATGTTTGGGTTTTGTCTGGGTTTTTTTTTCCCCCTGGCCAGAACGTCCCTTAGTAATCCTCATTAGTGATTTCACTTTCCATTTCTCTCTACTTTTAACCTTATCCAAATATCGTACCACGTGTGGGGCCTGAGACTCCTGACAGCTACACGGAAAGATTTTCCCTCAAACCCAAAAGCAAATGGGACTTTGAAAAAAACCTGGCTGTTTCTGTTCTTCTTAAGAAGAAAGATTTTTGTGTCTCTACCAAGCAATAAGCTGCAATAAGGAAGAAGCAACATGCAAAAATTGAAAATCCTCTTGTAAATGTCTCTTTTGCTTAGAAATTATTTTTGATATTTTGTTCCTATATATTTATAAAAGGATAAGGAAAAACAGCTGTAACAGAGACTGATGTGTGTTCACTATTCCTATGGCTCTTTTTATTATCTAGTTTTCCTCAGTTTCATTGAAATATAATTGACATATAACATTGTATGAGTTTAAGGTGTATACTGTGTTGATTTGATAAACTTATAGACTACAAAATGATTACCACTATAGTGCTAGCTATTCCTACTTCTTCCTTCTCCTGTGTGCACAGCTAGGTTACATTTTCCAGTGGTCCTTGCAAGTAGGCGAGGCCATGCAGCTGGGCTCTGGCTGTTGGAATGTAAGTGATGTGATGTCCGCGATTTCAGGCCTTGCTCCTATAAAACTTCCCGTTTGGTCCTATATTCTCTCTTCCACTGCCCCCGCCTGAATTCAGAGGATCATGTGGCTAGATCCTAGGGACGATGGCAGAGCCATACAAGGGAGGAAGCTTACTTCCCCGCAATATGTATGGAGGGGAGTACTTGTTCTGCTAGCTAACCCACTTGAATCTGCTATCTGCCTTCACAGCCCACCCAAACTATACTTAATGACTTTAAGCTACTGAATCCAGGTTATATTTTTAATCCACATACTCTTGCTCTCTCTGTCATATTTGGTCCCACTGACAACAACTTGCTTCATCAAGTTCTCTCCATCCTTGAATTTCATGGCATTACCTGTTGTAGTTCTCATCTTACCTCCTAAGGTTCTCTCCATCTGTTAGCTCCTGTTTCAATGTGGGTATCCATGAAGCTCCATCACCACCTACTTATCACTCAACATGCTCTCCTCAGGTATTTAATTCCATTTCTATGTTTTTAAACTAACATTTAATAACCCATTTCAAATTTTGGTCCCAGTTTCTAACTTTATGTTTTTTAATAACATGTTCTGCTTCTGCCCTGTGTACTGGTAATAGTGTACTACTTACCCTTCCATGGATATGCTAAATTCTTGCATCCCTCTTTTTTCATATATTGGTTTCTCTGCCTTTCACGATGAAACTCCTATTTTCATCTCAAGGAAATCAATCACCACTGCTTCTCTGATCATCCCTCCCGGGCAGAATCGGGAACTCTCTTCTTTATGATCTGTTAACTTCCATTCGTCTTCATCATTAGCGTGTAACACAATCACTTGTACATGTTTATTACAGCCACCAAGGCTGTGAATTCTTCAAAGGCAGGTTTCATATTTACTCCTTCTTGCTTGTCTACTTCATTTTTCAGTATAGCAACTTCCACATAACCAGCACCCAGTGCAGGTGAATTGAAAAATTATGAAATGAAATGATAGTTTACTAAAACTCTCCTTTACCATATACCAAAATTTGGAAGGATTTCCTTTTCTGGGCTACACCCCAGCAATATAGGGACAACTCACCCTGCTTTTAGCCCTCTGTCAAAAGTGCCAAAGAGAACACTTTCTGTTAGTTTGAAATAATGTGGCTTGATTGGTGGTTGTGGTCAATACGAGGGGTTTTGCTTCTAGTCAATACTGGAGGCTTCTGTGCGACTACTGGGTCCCACAAAGTATTTGAGTGTTGAATCATTTATATTACCTTCATAGGGACAGAAGTATTGTGGGGACATGGCTATATGCTATTTTTTTTAATACATCTTTATTGGAGTATAATTGCTTTAAAATACTGTGTTAGTTTCTGTTGTACATCAAAGTGAATCAGCCATATGCATACATATATCCCCATATCCCCTCTCTCTAGTTTCTCCCTCCCACCCTCCCTATCTCACCCCTCTAGGCGGTCACAAAGCACCGAGGTGATGATCTCCCTGTGCTATGCGGCTGCTTCCCACTAGCTATCTATTTTACATTTGGTAGTGTATATATGTCTATGCTATTCTCTCACTTCTCCCCAGCTTCCCCCTCCCTCCCCGTGTCCTCAAGTCCATTCTCTATGTCTGCGTCTTTATTCCTGTCCTGCCCCTAGGTTCATCAGAACCTTTTTTTTTTAGATTCCATATATATGTGTTAGCATACGGTATTTGTTTTTCTCTTTCTGACTTACTTCACTCTGTATGATAGACTCTAGGGCCATCCACTTCACTAGAAATAACTCAATGTTGTTTCTTTTTATGGCTGAGTAATATTCCATTGTATATATGTACCACATCTTCTTTATCCATTTGTCTATATGTACCACATCTTCTTTATCCATTTGTCTGTCGATGGGCATTTAGGTTGCTTCCATGTCCTGGCTATTGTATTTTATAGTTCTCTTATTTCACTTGGGAATCAAAGGCTGATATATTGGTATGTTCCTCAGAAAAACTAACTACAGTAATCAACCAACCAATAAACAAACAAAAACACCCAAAACAGCGCTTTATACAATAAGAATGTATAGACTGGAGAGCTCTATCTAGAGATTTGAAAAAAATGAGTATTGGGTTGGCCAAAAAGTTCATTCAGGTTTTTCTGGCCCAGCTTACGAAAGCCCGAACAAACTTTTTGGCCAATCCAAAACAAGTCTGCAATTGAATGAAGGAGAATGAAGGTAGAGACATTTTATTTTAGCTGCCTCCATTACCACCACCTTGGTTTTAAGACTGGCAAAACTTGAGCATGATTCTGCTGAGACCTTCTTTATAAAGAGAAGAAACACAGCAAGAATGGCTAGTTAAGGGAAATTCCAAAGTAAAAAGAGACAGTAACAGTACCCATATTTTACACAGTAGGATAGCTTTGGGTAGGTAATAATGCACCACAATATGAAATATAAAGAGCTATAACAACCAACAACTGTAAGCAATACTGATATTAAACATGTCCAGAAGAGGACTAGCTCAAATACCTCCTCTTCCAGGAAGTCTTTCTTGGTTCTTCCTAATCAGAAGCAAATGTTTCCTCTTCTGAGCTCAGCTGTGGTTGGATTCTGCTTCTCTAGTGATATCTACCACCACCACTGTACCTCATGTTGCCATATCTCCTAAGGCACTCTGAAAACTTTTTGAGTTCAGGAACAGTATCTAATTTTACATTTTGGTACGATCACTAGCAGCTAAGACTGTGTCTGGTGCATTCTGGTGTTCAACAAGCATTTATTAAACTCACATTAATAACTGGTTCTTTCTTGTAGGTGAGAATGAAGTCTATAAAAAAAAATTATACTCAACTCTCTCTCTACACTCAAATTTCCTAGCAAGAAAATTTAATACTTGTCATATGCACCTCTTTGTGTGCAATGAAACTTCCATCAGGTTTCTACTGGGATTTAATAAACATTTATTGAATAGCTGGTGAAAATGAAGAATTTACAGACTGGTGTTTGGAGTCAGCTTTTTGCATCTTCAGAGACTTGCCTCTGACAAGACTGAAGTTCCTTTGGTATGTAACTCTAACCACTTGACAATGATGAAGAGAATTTCCTTGGTTAGGTGTGTCTGTATGTTTAAAATTCAGAGAGAGGTAAATGGGTTCTTAGAAGATCTAGATTTGACAGTCCAGGTTAAGATTCTCTATAGAGACAACTGCTAGGTTTTGTATGCTTGTACTCGCCAGTTAATGCAAACAAATGTTGAGTAGAAACAGAAAGCTGGTTTATTATCACCGAACATGGGTGATAATGACTTTGGAATCAATACCTGCTGAATCTTTCCCCTTCTTCTCCCTAAACATACAGATGCTGCTTGATCAAAGCAAAACTGTTACAGAAGAATTGATTTCTCATTTCCAAACACATGTGGCTTAACTTGCAGCCAATTGTGTAAACTATCTTAAGCCCTTTTCCAGGAGAAAGAGGGCTGCAAATAAATAAATAAGGGGGCTATATTTTCCTGCCTTCATGAGAATGGATTTCTGGGCTCCTTTCTGCAGAAATTGATGCCATGTGTTCTCTTGCTAGCCTCACGCTGTAAATAACATTTTGACTTTGGGCATCCTGGTGAAATATATTTAAAAATAAATTAGATGGGGCTCTAGGCAAAGATTAATTTGGAAGTGGATACCTGCTACGGCTTTGCACTCTGTTGCCATAGGGCTATGCAGTCCAAACTGTATTCCTCTTCAGGCCATTAAAAAAATAGAAATGTGTGTTTGCAAATTACTTTGTGGATTTTTTTTTCCGTTGCTACCTCACGCATGGCTTTCCTGGGGATGTCAACAGAGTCAGTTAGCAAAATAAAGATAGATGGCAGGGAAATAATTCTGGAGGTTTAGTTGCTGTTGTTGTTTTGTTTTTGCAATGCGACTATTACAGATACTCAGTTGTACTCATTCTTAACCAGAGATTTTTATTTTTAACCATTAACCATTAGTTTTCTGCTCTCCTGAGAGCCAACTGCCATCCCTTGCCCTGAGAAGGGCAAGATTTTTTTTTAATTAATGGGTGACTAAGCACTTTGCTACTCTGTCATGCTTTCCAGAATTTAAGGGAAATGAAAATAAACTAGGCACTCAAAGTGTGGGGAAGAAACCAAAGGTGCCAGAATACCAAGTGTGGAAACTGCAAAAACATCCTCAGTTTTCCATCCCTCCTTGTACTCATTTCCTCTACAATACGAACTTCATGTTTCCTTTCCTCAGGAGTTGGAGACTGTTTCCCCAATTCTTGAATTTGGGATTTGTGACTTACTTTGATCAACAGAATGAGGCAGACAAAGATAGGGAGCCAGTTATGAACCCAGACCTTAACAGGTCTTATGGTCTAAACTCTGCACTCTACCAGAACCCTGCCATGGCAACACAAGCATGTCAAGGCTATTCTATGGACATAGGAGAGATGGCATGGAGGAGAGCCCGGTGGTTTCAGTTAAGACTATCTCAGAGCAGCCTACATCAAGCCAACCTGAAAACATATGAGAGTGGCCTTCTCAGACCAGCAGAGCTGCCTTGTTGACACATAGCTGAGAGCAGATGCCTGAAGGAGCCCAGCCTAAACCAGAAGAACCAGCCCACTGAGCCATGCTTGAAGCACTGAACTGCAGAATCATGAGCCACTTAAATGGGGGCTTTTTAAAGCTATTTTGTTTGAGGGTATTTTGTTATGCAGAAATAACTAACCAATATACGTGCAATAATAAAAATTGAACTAGCTTTTGAGTTAGATCAGCTGGTGTTCACATCCTGGCTGTAGCATGCAAATGGCTAGGTTTGTGAAAGGTTTAACCTAATTTCTTCATTTGAAAATTAGTAGTAATAACAATAGTATAATAATAAAAATACCTACATTTGCATTGTTTCTAAGGGATAGAAATCACACATGTAAAGCATTTGACCCTCAGCAGATGGTAGCTGTTATAAACAAAGGAAAATAATTAGGGATGAGAAAGAAGAGAACAAGGAGAGAGTTAAGAAAAGAGAAGAGGTGGGGCTTCCCTGGTGGTGCAGTGGTTGAGAGTCCGCCTGCTGATGCAGGGGACACGGGTTTGTGCCCCGATCCAGGAAGATCCCACATGCCGCGGAGCGGCTGGGCCCGTGAGCCATGGCCGCTGAGCCTGTGCGTCCAGAGCCTGTGCTCCCCAACGGGAGAGGCCCCAACAGTGAGAGGCCCGTGTACCAGAAAAAAAAAAAAAGAGAAGAGGTAAGAGAGAAAAGATAAGAGAGAGAAGGAGAGAAATCGAAGAGTTGGGGATAACCTGGGGCATAGAAAATTGAGGTGGGAAGGCTGTCTTTTTCCTTAAATGGATCCTGTGGCTGCTATCTGTGGGCATATTAAATATTATTGGATTAGTAAGAGGTAAAACACATCTGTCATTTATTGAACCCACAATATGTTTTAGGACCTCTGCTAAGGTTTTCAGCAAAAATATTTCATTTAATCCTCACACTCTTCCTATATTAGGTAGTTATAACTGTTATCCCCATATTACAAATAAGAAATTGAGGTTTAGAGGATGTAAGGACCTGTCCAAGACCACACAGCTGATGAGGGACAGGACAGGAGATGAGTTTTGTGTGACACTGGGCTCTTAAGTGCCACGGAGTACACTTTTTCCCTAGAAAGCCTGCATTTAGGGGTTAATCTGAGTTTTACAAACCTATCATAATGGACTAAGAAAAGACTCCCTTTTAATCAAGAAAGCTTTGTAAATCAGATGTAACTTAAGTGCACATTAAGCTCCATAAATCAGACACATTCTTGAGAATGCATTAAGCAAGATGTTAGGTTCATCTTTTAAACATTGGGGAACCTGGGGGTTTAGTTGGTTCTCAGTGACAATTCCTTTGTCTTCAACCTTTTTTTTTTTTTTTTTTTTTTTTTTTTGCGGTACGCGGGCCTCTCACTGCTGTGGCCTCTCCGGTTGCGGAGCACAGGCTCTGGACGCGCAGGCTCAGCGGCCATGGCTCACGGGCCCAGTCGCTCCGCAGCATGTGGGATCTTCCCGGACGGGGCATGAACCCGTGTCCCCTGCATCGGCAGGCGGACTCTCAATCACTGTGCCGCCAGGGAAGCCCTTCACCCTTCTTTCTGAGGAAAAAAGACAGCCTTTGCATTAGAGCCAGAATTTTTTTTTTTTTTTTTTTTGCGGTACGCGGGCCTCTCACTGTTGTGGCCTCCCATTGCGGAGCACAGGCTCCGGACGCACAGGCTCAGCGGCCATGGCTCACGGGCCCAGCCGCTCAGCGGCACGTGGGATCCTCCCGGACCGGGGCACGAACCCGCGTCCCCTGCATCGGCAGGCGGACCTTCAACCACTGCGCCATCAGGGAAGCCCTAGAGCCAGAATTTTGAAAGTTGTCAGTGTATATATTTTGTAGCCATTGATGCAAGAACTAGAATTTTATACGAACCAGGTCAGAAGTATTACATTGACTCAGGCCGTAGAAACCAGTTACTTGGTATTTTAACTACTACATTCGCTATTTGACATCTTTCTCCAACCGGAAGAAATGTAATCTAAAACAAACTCAGAAAGCCCGAGGGATTTTGCTTTCTCACATTTTGAAAGTAAAGGTAAGGGGCTGAACATGTTTTATTTCTAAGCTTTGACTGATTCCCTGTCATTTTCTTTACTCCACTCAATACATGACTCTCCTCATCATTAAAAAGAACTTTAGTGAAAAAATTTCTTGGTAATTTGTATTGCCAAAGATTACACATTTTCACAACACCAGACTGGTGAGGTTTTCAGGATATACACTTGCAAGTAAGTTAAAGTATACCTACACACACACACATACACACGCACACACCATTGAGTTTGATCTGTAATGTCAGGGCCTTATTTGGGTGATCCCACATTTGGAAATTTTAGTCCGCCTTCAAATAAGTTGCAAGTCAGGACTGTGATGAAGCATCGTGGTTTCTGGCAGCTAAGATAAATCTTGTGCTAGATAAAATTTCAAGTGATCCATCTTCGAGAAAATCAAATGGGCTCACAAAATTATCCTCCAGAGCTTTTATGCATATACCAGAGGGCTGTTTTCTCACAAAGAAAGAGCTTCTAAGCACAGCAGCATCTGAATTGATGGCCAGACCATTACACAGATGATTATAGCAGAACCAAAGGAAGAGAAAGCCATTCTTCATGTATTTCAGAACCCAGAATTCAAATGTAGAATCTTAAGACTATTTCAGTCACTTTTCTGATTTTTTTTATCTTAGGACAGTCTTCCCATGACTTAACCAAAAACTCTTCAATATTCAAAGCACCACAAGCTTAAATATAACACACAATTTTTGCCTTCTAGAAGGATCTGTCCCGCAGCTTCCTTCATACGCATTATTTATTTTTAAGCTCAAGTTTACAACTAAGAAAATCTTCTTAAAATGGAGACCCTCCTGAAAAGTCACTGCCAGACCTCTATTCATTTAATTGACTTAGAGACAATACCACAATTTTATAAAAGTGGGAATTCTGTGTAGTGCAGTGACTGGTCCAAACATATTAGACCAAGTGTCGTATTTAGAAAAGGGGCGTTTTGCATCCCTATGGTTTTTTTTTTGTTTTTATTATTATTTTTTTCTTGCGGTACGCGGGCCTGTCACTGTTGTGGCCTCTCCCGTTGCGGAGCACAGGCTCCGGACGCGCAGGCTCAGCAGCCATGGCTCACGGGCCCGGCCGCTCCGCGGCATGTGGGATCTTCCCGGACCGGGGCACGAACCCATGTCCCCTGCATCGGCAGGCGGACTCTCAACCACTGCGCCACCAGGGAAGCCCTCTTGCATCCCTATTATTGCCCAAGATCCTTCATGTTTATTTAATTCTCATTTAATTCTAATAACTACCCATTGCAGCAGGTATTACAGTCTCCATTTTAGGCATGACAAAATAGAAGGAAATAACGTGCTTATAGAGCTGTGGAGTAACAAAGTGCTGGCATAGGGATTCCAGTCCTTATCCATCTAGGTCTCAATTTCCTTTTCCTTCCTGGCTGTCATATGGCCTTTCTGAGTGTATGTTATTGAATATCCTCTTTGTCCCTTGAGAACTTAAGAAGTGATGTGAATGAAGTAATCTGATACTTGCTTGTGTCTCACAGTTCTACTTAAAAAATTATGTTTGGGGCTTCCCTGGTGGCGCAGTGCTTGAGAGTCCACCTGCCGATGCAGGGGACACGGGTTCGTGCCCTGGTCCGGGAAGATCCCACATGCCGCGGAGCGGCTGGGCCCGTGAGCCATGGCCGCTGAGCCTGCGCGTCCGGAGCCTGTGCTCCACAACGGGAGAGGCCACAACAGTGAGAGGCCCGCGTACCACAAAAAAAAAAAAAAATTATGTTTGATCCCCTCTATTTTGTACTTTTCTATCATTTTGTCCTTGTTACTTCTTGCCCCTGATTTTCATACTGTCTGGATATCTGTTCTCCAAAAAAAAAAAAGAAAAAAATTACATTTCCTCTACGCAAACAGTCTTTCCACTGCTCCCTGAAGCCCTAGAGTTTTGCTGTCACTTTTGAAGACAGATAATAATCCAGTGGCTACATAAATAGCCCTGTACCCAAAACAGGCCCAGGAAACCAGTGACCCACAAATAAAACAAGAACAGCAATAAAACTCCAAAACACAGTTATTAATTCACACCATCAGTATTACTGCTTTCTGTAAAGGTATTTCTAATGAGGAGAGATAAATAAAGCTTTTAAAAATATATGCCATTGTAATTCTGGATCATTGATTTTTAGTGAGTTACTACACCGTAAGTTTGCATACAAAAATTTTTTGGTAGGGGTGAGAAGACTGTGTTACATTATCGATAGGAGCAGAAAGGTCTTCTGCTTTCTTTGAGACAAGGGATATTTATAATTTGGATGTTTTTATTATGCAACTCTTACCACAAAATTTCCAAAGGAAACCTGCATATATGCATGAGTGCATATTTTTTTTAACTACTATAAACCCTCCAATGTGGGAAGAAGAAAACTCTTTGAATTCTAACTGTTGTTGAAAAGATGATTTGTTACTCACAGGTCCTAAGAGGACTGAACATGCTATGTCATGCAGGGCCACACAGGGTGGCACCAGGGTTGGTGAGGAGGCAGAAGGCATTATAGGAAAGTTTGGGCAGAGAAAAAAAAATTACTATGGTTTTTAAGGCAAGAAATGGGTAAACTGGAGAGCAACAGAACCACAACTAACTGCTGAAAAATCATCGACAGGAAGACACTGGAACTCACCAGAAAAGATATCCCACATCCAAAGACAGGAGAAGCCACAGTGAGATGGTGGGAGGGGTGCAATCACAATAATATCAAATCCCATAATCACTGGGAGGGTGACTCACAAACTGGAGAACAATTATACTACAGAAGCCCACAAACTGGAGTGAAGGTTCTGAGCCCCACATTACGCTTCCCAACCTGGGGTTCCAGCAATGGGAGGAGGAATTCCCAGAGAATCAGACTTGGAAGCCTAGCAGGATTTGACTGCAGGACTTTGACAGGACTGGGAGAAGCAGGTACTCCCCTCTTGGAGGGCACACACAAACTACTGCGCACATCAGGACTCAGGGGAGGGAGCAGTGACCCCATGGGAGACTGAACCAGACCTACCTGCTAGTGTTGGAGGGTCTCCTACAGAGGCAGGCGGTGGCTATGGCTTGCCATGGGGATGGGGACACTGGCAGCGGAAGTTCTGGGAAGTGCTCCTTGGCATGAGCCCTCCCAGAGTCCACCATTAGTCTCACCAAACAGCCTGTGGCCTCCAGTACTGGGTCACGTCAGGCAAAATAACCAACAGGGAGGGAACTCAGCCTCACCCATCAGCAGGCAAGCAGATTAAAGTTTTTCTGAGCTCTGCCCACCAGAGCAACACTCAGCATTACCCACCACCAGTCCCTCCCATCAGGAAGCTTGCACAAGGTCTTAGATAGCCTCATCCACCAGAGGGCGGACCGCAGGAGTAAGAAGAACTACAGTCCTGCAGCCTGTGGAACAAAAACCACATTCACAGAAAGATAGACAAAATGAAAAGGCAGAGGGCTATGTACCAGATGAAGGAACGAGATAAAACCCCAGAAACACAACTAAATGAAGTGGAGATAGGCAACCTTCCAGAAAAAGAATTCAGAATAATGATAATGAAGATGATCTAGGACCTCGGAAAAGGAATGAAGGCAAAGATCGAGGAGATGCAAGAAATGTTTAACAAACACCTAGAAGAATTAAAGAACAAACAAACAGAGATGAACAATACAATAACTGAAATGAAAAATACGCTACAAGGAAACAATAGCAGAATAACTATGGCAGAAGAACGGATAAATGACCTGGAAGACAGAATGGTGGAATTCACTGCCGAGGAACGGAATAAAGAAAAAAGAATGAAAAGAAATGAAGACAGCCTAAGAGACCTCTGGGACAACATTAGACACAACAACATTCACATTATAGGGGTCCCAGAAAGAGAAGAGAGAGAGAAAGGACCTGAGAAAATATGTGAAGAGATTATAGTCGAAAAGTTCCCTAACATGGGATAGGAAGCACAGCACCCAAGTCCAGGAAGCACAGAGAGTCCCAGGCAGGATAAACCCATAGAGAAACATGCCGAGACACATAGTAATCAAATTGGCAAAAATTAAAAAGAAAAATTATGGAAAGCAACAAGGGAAAAACCACAAATAACATATAAGGGAACTCCCATAAGGTTAACAGCTGATTTCTCAGCAGACACTCTACAAGTCAGAAGGGAGTGGCAGGATATATTTAAAGTGGTGAAAGGGAAGAACCTACAACCAAGATTACCCGGCAAGGATCTCATTCAGATTCGATGGAGAAATCAAAAGCTTTACAGACAAGCAAAAGCTAAGAGAATTCAGCACGAGCAAACCAGCTCTACAACAAATGCTAAAGGAACTTCTCTAAGTGGGAAACAAAAGAGAAGAAAAGGACCAACCAAAACAAACCAAGAAAAATTAAGAAAATGGTAACAGGAACATGCGTATCGATAATTACCTTAAAAGTCAATGGATTAAATGCTCCAACGAAAAGACAGTCTCGCTGAATGGATACAAAAACAAGACACATATATATGCTGTCTACAAGAGACCCACTTCAGACCTAGGGACACATACAGAATGAAAGTGAGGGGGTGGAAAAAGATATTCCATGCAAATGGAAATCAAAAGAAAGCTGGAGTAGCAATTCTCATATCTGAAAAAATGGACTTTAAAATAAATGTTACAAGAGACTAGGAAGGACACTACATAATGATGAAGGGATCAATCCAAGAAGAAGATATAACAATTATAAATATATATGCACCCAACATAGGAGCACATCAATACATAAGGCAACTGCTAACAGCTATAAAAGAGGAAATCGACAGTAACACAATAATAGTGGGGGAGTTTAACACCTCACTTACACCAATGGACAGATCATCCACACAGAAAATTAATAAGGAAACACAAGCTTTAAATGACACAATAGACCAGATAGATTTCACTGATATTTATAGGACATTCCATCCAAAAACAGCAGATTACACGTTCTTCTCAAGTGCACATGGAACATTCTCCAGGATAGATCACATCTTGGGTCACAAATCAAGCCTCAGTGAATTTAAGAAAACTGAAATCATATCCAGCATCTTTTCTGACCACAATGCTATGAGATTACAAATCAATTACAGGGAAAAAAATGTAAAAAACACAAACACAAGGAGGCTAAACAATACATTACTAAATAACCAAGCAATCACTGAAGAAATCAAAGAGGAAATCAAAATATACCTAGAGACAAATGACAATGAAAACAAGACGATCCAAAACCTATGAGATGCACCAAAAGCAGTTCTAAGAGGGAAGTTTATAGCAATACAATCCTACCTCAAGAAACAAGAAAAATCTCACATAAACAATCTAACCTTACACCTAAAGGAACTAGAGAAAAAAGAACAAACAAAACCCAAAGTTAGTAGAAGGAAAGAAGTCATAAAGACCGTAGCAGAAATAAATGAAACAGAAACAAGGAAAATAATAGCGAAGATCAATAAAACTCAAAGCTGGTTCTTCGAGAAGATAAACAAAATTGATAAATCTTTAGCCAGACTCATCAGGAACAAGAGGGAGTTGACTCAAATCGATAAAATTAGAAATGAAAAAGAAGAAGTTACAATGAACACCACAGAAATACAAAGCATCATAAAAGACTACAACAAGCAACTCTATGCCAATCAAATGGACAACCTGGAAGAAATGGACAAATTCTTAGAAAAGCACAACCTTCCGAGACTGAACCAGGAAGAAATAGAGAACATAAACAGACCAGTCACAACTGCTGAAATTGAAACTGTGATTAACAATCTTCCAACAAACAAAAGTCCAAGACCAGATGGCTTCACAGATGAATTCTATCAAACATTTAGTGAAGAGCTAACATCCATCCTTCTCAAACTCTTCCAAAAAACTGCAGAGGAAGGAAAACTCCCAAACTCATTCTATGAGGCTACCATCACCCTGATGCCAAAACCAGACAAAGGTACTACAATAAAAGAGAATTATAGACCAATATCACTGATGAATATAGATGCAAGAATCCTCTACAAAATACTAGCAAACAGAATCTAACAATACATTAAAAGGATCACACAGCATGATCCCAGGGATGCAAGGATCCTCCAATATATACACAAATCAATCAATGTGATACACCATATTAACAAAGGGAAGGATAAAAACCATATGATCAGGCTTCCCTGGTGGCACAGTGGTTGAGAGTCTGCCTGCCGATGCAGGGGACACAGGTTGTTACCCGGTCTGGGAAGATCCCACATGCCGTGGAGTGGCTGGGCCCGTGAGCCATGGCCGCTTAGCCTGCACGTCTGGAGCCTGTGCTCCACAACGGGAGAGACCACAACAGTGAGAGGTCCATGTACCACAAAAAAAAAAAAAAAAAAAAAAACCCATATGGTCATCTCAATAGATGCAGAAAAAGGTTTTGACAAAAATTCAACACCCATTTATGATAAAAACTCTCCAGAAAGTAGGCAGAGAGGGAACCTACCTCAACATAATAAAGGCCATATATGACAAACCCACACAAACATCATTCTCAATGGTCAAAAACTGAAAGCATTTCCTCTATAAGATCAGGAACAAGACAAGGATGTCCACTCTCACCACTCTTATTCAACATAGTTTGGGAAGTCCTAGCCACGGCAACCAGAAAAGAAAAAAATAAAAGGAATAGAAATTGGAAATGAAGAAGTAAAATTGTCACTGTTTGCAGATGACATGATACTATACACAGATAATCCTGAAGATGCCACCAGAAAACTCCTAGAGCTAATCAATGAATCTGGTAAAGTTGTAGGATATAAAATTAATGCACAGAAATCTCTTGCATTCCTATACACTAACAACGAAAGATCAGAAAGAGAAATTAAGGAAACAATCCCATTCAACACTGCAACAAAAGGAATAAAATACCTAGGGATAAACTTAGTTAAGGAGGTAAAAGACCTGTACTCAGAAAACTATAAGACCCTGATGAAAGAAATCAAAGATGACAGAAACAGATGGAGATATCCCATGTTCTTGGATTGAAGAATCAATATTGTGAAAATGACTATAATACCCAAAGCAATCTACAAATTCAGTGCAATCCCTAGCAAATTACCAATGGCATTTTTTTACAGAAGTAGAACAAAAAAATCTTAAAATTTATATGGAGACACAAAAGACCCCAAATAGCCAAAGCAATCTTGAGGGAAAGAAACGGAGCTGGAGGAATCAGACTCCCTGACTTCAGACTATACTACAAAGCTACAGTAATCAAGACAATATGGTACTGGCACAAAAACAGAAATATAGATCAATGGAACAAGATAGAAATCCCAGAGAAAAACCCACACACCTATGGTCAACTAATCTATGACAAAGGAGGCAAGGATATACAATGGAGAAAAGACAGTCTCTTCAATAAGTGGTGGCTGGGAGAACTGGACAGCTACATGTAAAAGAATGAAATTAGAACACTCCCTAACACCATACACAAAAATAAACTCAAAATGGATTAAAGACCTGAATGTAAGACCAGACACTATAAAACTCTTAGAGGAAAGCACAGGAAGAACACTCTTTGACATAAATCACAGCAAGATCTTTTCTGACCCACCTCCTAGAGTAATGGAAATAAAACAAAAATAAACTAATGGGGCCTAATGAAAGTTAAAAGCTCCTGCACAGTAAAGGAAACTATAAATGAGACGAAAAGACAACCCTCAAAATGGGAGAAAATATTTGCAAACGAATCAATGGACAAAGGATTAATCTCCAAAATATATAAACAGCACATGCAGCTCAATATTAAAAAAATAAAAAACCCAATCCAAAAATGGTCAGAAGACCTAAATAGACATTTCTCCAAAGAAGACATACAGATGGCCAAGAGGCACATGAAAAGCTGCTCAACATCACTAATTATTAGAGAAATGCAAATCAATACTACAATGAGGTATCACCTCATACCAGTTACAACAGGTATCATCAGAAAATCTACAACCAACAAATGCTGCAGAGGGTGAGGAGAAAAGGGAACCTTCTTGCACTGTTGGTAGGAAAGTAAACTGATATAGCCACTATGAAGAACAGTATGGAGGTTCCTTAACAACTAAAAATAGAATTACCATATGACCCAGCAATACCACTTCTGGGCATATACCCAAGAAAACCTTAATTCCAAAAGGCACATGCCCCCCAATGTTCATTGCAGCACTATATACAATAGCCAGGTCATGGAAGCAACCTAAACGCGCATTGACAGACGAATGGATAAAGAAGATGTGGTACATATATGCAATGGAATATTACTCAGCCATAAAAAGGAACGATATTGGGTCATTTTTAGAGATGTGGATGCACCAAGAGACTGTCACACAGAGTGAAGTAAGTCAGAAAGAGAAAAATATCATATATTAATGCATATATGTGGAATCTAGAAAAATGGTATAGACGAACCTGTTTGCAAGGCAGAAACAGAGACTCAGATGTAGAGAACAAATGTATGGACATGAAGGTGCAAAGGCGGGGCGGGGTGGTGGGATGAACTGGGAGATTGGGGTTGATATATATACACTAGTATATATAAAATAGATAACTGATAAGAACCTGCTGTATAAAAAAATAAAATTAAATTTAAAAAAAAGAAAAAGAAATGGGTAAAGCAAGGTAAAAAGGATAGGATTGGCTAGTTTGAATAATTTCAGCAGGCTCTGGGGTGTGTGGGCTGCCTCGAGTTGTCTGGTACCTAGTCCTGGCCTGGTTAGGCCAGAGGAGTGTTGGCTTCACATGTAGACATTCAATAAAGAAGGTGATTGAGGGATATGAACATTGGACTGGTCATGTAATATGTATATATTAAATGAAAGAATAAACAGCTGATTTATGCAGCTCAGCATTTCAATCTCTGTTCACATCTTCTCTGACCTCCTTGAAAATGAACAAATGATTTCAAAGACAGCTGAGTACAGATTCTTCTCAAATTCTGCCAGTCAAAATGTTACCTGCATCATTCAGGTTAAAGATTGTATCCTGTCCAAAGGGTACGTCCCTGGTAGGAGCAGATGGGCATGCATGGACCTGAAAACCAGAGTTCCTCCACTCTCTATTATATGTAGGGGCTATGTTGAACTTGCGTAATTCATTTTTCTTTAAAATCTCGGATTCCCATCTATTGAAGAACTTAGACCCTCACATAAGTAAATGTTGGTGGTATTGAGACAAAAACTTAACCAACCCACATTGTAAGCTTTCGGGGAACTAATCTGAAGTAAACATTTCAGGAAATAAATGAAAGAGAAAGGTACTTTAATTTCTGCAGACCTTTAATGACTGTATAATGCACACCGAAACAACAAATACTAGCACTATTATGGGAACTTTATTCACATAAATAAATTCACAAGGACTGTTTAATAACATTTGCAATTAAAATTATTCTCTAGCACTGGAAGGATGGCTTTCAATTACCTGTAGATCATTGGATTCATTTAATTCGTATGACTTGTAAATTTGAGAGTCTGTGCTTCTAAAAATAAAGCCATGAAATCCTTCCTGAATATACACAACCCCATTAACAACTTCCTTAATTAAAATTATCAACAGTAAATACACTTGATTACAGTTGCTATATATCACACCTTATTTAATGTTTCATCTATTTTATATACCATCATATAGGAATTTCCAACTATTGCCTTCATCTTCATATATTCAGGCCAAATAATCAGACTTATTAGAGTTTAGCTGCCTTTTTTAAAGGGAAAAACATGCACTGTATTTTACTCATGAGCAATTACATAAAACAGAATCTAACTCTTTTGTGCTGATTTTTCTGTACCAAGTCAGAAGTTCATCAAATCTCTTTGTCAATTGTTTGGAACCAAGCCTATACAAGGAGAAAAGAAGTCCTGCCACACTGGGATACAGGAAGCCAGGGCTGGGCAGTTCTAGCACAGTGGGAGGATTTTTATCCATTATCAAGGGTCAGAGGTATTGAATTCAATGAAGCAAATGAATGTTAATCAAGAAACAAAAAAAAAAAACAGGCAGTTGGTCAACATACTTCAGTAGGTTAGCTAAGATAGGAAGGATCAAGAAATGCCAGATGCCCAGACAGGCAGGTCCAGAGCGTGATAAGAAGAATGCAGAGGGAGTGACACTAATAAATGAAAGGGAGATTTTTTAAATTCTCAGCTGAATGAGTACGGCTGGAATTTGCTGTCAGAGTAAGAGAGGAGATCTACAGTGGACTACTTGGTTCGGATGGAGGCAGGAGAAAAACGTTAATCCCACAGAGATATTCTTACTGTCATTTTGCAGCATTGCCAAATAAGCAAAGTGGCACATACCTGAGGTAGAATAGCTAGGTTGGGTTTTAGAGCAATTCTTTGCTCAGCTCCAGTGAGATCATACGTGTCCCGTTAGTCCTTTTGTGTATGTAGTTTTGGCCCACTGGCAGAAAGAGACTCCCTGGCAAACTGGCAAATGACACCTGAACTTCAAAGTGACTGAATCAATTAAAATGATATCCTAACTAGAAAAACAAAAGTTTATTAAGCATGCCCTGTTCCCTTTCAAGTAAATAATTTAAGGTAATTAACAAGAGTCCTTCTTGAGATTAATCAGGGATGGTCCTGGGATTTGGGTATAGGTGGGCATGAATGGGTCACGGTCACCAGAAGTCTGTTTACATGAGGTCCAAGGAAATTTCTGGCAGGAAAGCCTCCTAGGGCAAGTGATCTGTAGCTACTATCTTGTGTTAATAACACCAGGTGATGCTGAGTTCAGCATACTACTTTTCATATAAATTGTCCTGTTATCTAGCCACTGGGGACATTTGCCTAGGGTAAAGAAAAAAAGACAGCAGAAAAAAGAAAATGCTAAAAGAATCTCTCTCTAAATGTCCATGGATTATTGATCTTAGCCCAATGTTAACAGTACTGGCGCTGCAGCCTCAGCAGCATTTTTGGACGGATTTATTTTGCACCAAAGCCTTTGGCATGCTGGCATTAGAAAGAGTGACTAAGGGTTAGAGGAGGACTCCTGTCTTCCTCATGAAGTGTAGTGTTAGAGCCAACAAAAGAATTTTTCAAAGAGGAACAGGTTTTTTACTTTATATAATACTACTACGTATATACTGTATATCATTCATAGGATATCTTTCACACAGACACACATACACACCACCGAGAGGTCAAATAATAAGTGTGTATGTAGGCAGGATTGCTATATTGGAGTGTAGATGGAGAGACACTTTCTCTACTGGAACAGAAAGAAAGATACAGGTAGATTATTCAGTGGCTGGAGGATTAGAATATCTAATAGTAGAAATATTCAGATTTAATCAAATCTCAAATTATAAAATGTAACAAGGAAACCCTAGAGCTCCTTGAATTATAAAAACCCATTTTGAACTGGAGACAATATTTTTCTTTCAGGAGAAGAGACAACAAAATAAATTGACTTTCCTTGGGAAATTTTTTATTGTGCTTATGATCTTGTTTGTAAACATGCCCCTTCTGTTTTTCCTAACCTATGGAGCTGAATGTCTAGAGTACTCACTTCCCAATAGAGGCATCATTATATATTCCACATCATCTTGTCGGGTAGGGTTTAATTATGTAATTTTCTTTTCTTGTGATATTTTTGTCTGGTTTCGCTATCAGGGTAATACTGGCCTTATAAAAATGATTTGGGAAGTGTTTCCTCCCCTACTATTTTTTGGAAGAGTTTGTGAAGAATTGGTATTAATTCTTCCTTGAAAATTTGATAGAATCTAGCAATCAAGCTATCTAGGCCTAAGCCTACATTTACATTAATTTTAAAAAATCCAATCTCTTTATTTGTTGTAGACCTATTTAGACAGTCTTTTCACAAGTCAGTTTTAGCTATGTCTTTGTAGGATTTGTTCATTTTATCTGAGTTATATAGTTTGTTGCCTTACAATTGTGCATAATACTCCCTTTATAGCCATTTTTAATTTCTATTAGGTTGGTACTAATGTTCTCTCTTTTCTTTCTGATTCTAGTTATTAGAGTTTTCTTTTTTGGGGGGAGTGGGGGAAATCTAACTAAAATTTTGTCAATTTTGTTGATCTTTTCAAAGAACCACCTTTGGATTTCATTTATTTTCTCTATTTTTTTTTTTCTATTCTCTATTTCATTAATTTTCACTCTGATCTTTATTTCTTTTCTTTTGCCATCTTTAGTTGTAGTTTTACCTTTTTTCCCAGTGTCTTAATGTAGAGGTTAGGTTACTTGAGGTTAGGTTACTTATTTGAGATCTTTCTTCTTTCTTATTATAGGCATTTCCAACTATAAATTTCCCTCTAAGAACTGCCTAGTTCTTAGTTCTTAGCTATATCTCACAAGTTTTATTATGCTGAATCTTCACTTTCATTCATCTAAAAGTATTTTATGATTTCTGTTTCGATTCCTTCTATGATCCGTAAGTTAATTAGAAGTGTTTAATTTCCACTTATTTGTGAGTTTCCCAATGTTTTTGGATAGAACATAAATTAATGGATGGATGAGTATACATTTTAAAAAAATCACCAATCATCTTAGTTTGGTGTATGTTAAATTTGACATGTTTAAGGTCATTTTTCTATTGTCAAACTCAGGAAGGGGAAAAAAAAAAAACACCTTATTCCTAGTCTATGAATTGCCAAAATATCTACAAAATATCTATCTTCCTTTGCAGATGGTATAATTATCCAGAGGTTAGTGGAACTCACCAAACAAGAGGCCTTGCTGGAGACAAGTTAAGGTTTAAGTTATCAAATGAACTAGCCATGCCTGCTAGGGCCCTGTGAAAAACATTCTAAGAGCTCTCACCTTTAAATACCCATTTTCATCCTTAATAAAATACAGATAATTTCCCCAATGCAAAACTGCTGAGCACTGTTTTTCCGATTCATCAAAGTATAAAGCTAGTCTATACACAAATCAATGCGGGGGTGTGCCAACGGGAGGAAAGGAGAATACCAAGACGAAAATATCCATTAAAAGTGCAAAGTGCAGCAATGATTAGGCGCCTATACGAACTCAATCCTCACAAATGGCAGCAGCCAAGTCTCTGAGTGGGCCTCCCCAGAGTATGTCAAGGCAGAAGGGATTAGTTGAAGGTGAACGGACAGTAATGTTGTCTGATCAATTGCCCTCAGTATGCTTCAGACGTCCCAGAGTGTCAAAGCAGCTTGGTCTGACTGGTTGCACTGTGGGTTGTTTTGTCAGAAATTCAATTCAAATAAGTGGAGAAACCACACAAACTTATATTTCTCAAGGACAAACGCTGTTTGAAAACAGGAAGTATGTACCTTGCAGATTTCAAACAATGTGCATGGGATATATCCTAATATTAATATTGCCAGTTAACTTGCATAAAATTGTCTCATTTAGCAGCAAGCTCCCATGTCCTCCTGCTATCATTCAATCCACTTTTAGGTGGGTTTCATCTTACTTAACATTGGCAGACAAGCTTTGTTTCTTTTTTTTTGTACCTCATGGAGCCAACTTAGGAAAGTATTATGGAATCTTGAGACTCTGCTCACCAGAGCCAGGTTACTTCTAGCAGCACAGACTCTGAAAACTAGTACTTAGCATTAGCCTAAAACATGCCTGGAAGAAGAGGGGTTCATTCTGGGATGGGCAGTTCTAGATGCTGGTGTTGAGGCAGGCTAACCACAGAGCAGAATGGTCATGGCACAAAATGAAGCAGTCCTGGCCAATAGTAGTCTACCGTAGAAGATGAGAGTAATATGACAAAAAGGGATCCAACATAAAAAGACAAGCTTGAACCAACCCCCCAACCAAAATAGTCAATTAACATTAAAGGTGGCCATCTTGGGCAAGCATTTTCCTCCGTTCCTTCCCCCATTTACTCACTCATTCAAAAATATGTTGTAGTATTTTATTTATATGACAGGCACTAAATATAATGAGATAAACAAATGCACTTCTTGCCCTCATGAATCGTACTGCCTGGTGGAGAAGACAGACACTTACATAGTAAACACACAAACAGATGTGTTATCGTGAACTGTGGTTAATTCTAAGAATCAGAAGCTCATGGGACCGTGAGTGTAATAAGAAGTCCTGATGTAGCCTGGTGGGTATGGTGAGGACTCACTTCCCTAAGAGGGAATGTGTGAACGGAGATCTGAAGAATTAGCAAGAAAATGGGGTTGAGGAGGCATTCAAACTCCCCAGTTGGCAGATGACTGTATATTAGAGGAATGAAAAGAAGGCCAGGGCATGGGAACTACAGAGAACAAAAGGGAGATCGGCAAAAGGGGCTGGAAAGGAAGCAGGAACTGGTCATTCAAGATCTTATGAATCATGGTAAGATTTTGCTTTTTATTCTAAAATCATCAGGTAGATAATGAACGCTTTAAATGAAATGACATAATTAGGTTTCTTTTAAACATTATTCGGATGAACACATGGATAAAGAATGGTGGGTCATAAAGGTGGAGAGAAAAGGAATGAGATGATTCTGGGGGACCACTTAGAAAGCTTTTTTAAAATTCATTTTCTGGTTGAGAAATGATGGCAGTCTGGCTGAGGATGCGGCAGTAGGAGATGCTGGAGAGAGGCTGATATATTAGAGGGGAGATGAAAACGAGTGGTGGTGGATTGAATGAGGTGTATGTGTGGTTGATGGAGAGAAAAGTGACGGAATTTACTCTTCAGACTGTCACTGCAGAATGACCTAGATGATTGTACACTTTACTAACATAATAAACAATAGAAGGAGACAGAATGGCATTAGATAGAGGGGAGGATTGAGTTCAAATCTGGACATTTTTCATTTGAATTCCTTTGAGACATTCTAGGAGAGATGTAGAAAAAATAGTTGGAGGTATAAGTCTGCAGCTCAGCGTAAAGATCCAGATTAGTCCCGTAAACTTGGGAGTCATGTGCATATAGGTGATAGTTGATGATGGAAGTATTTGGTGGCTGTGACATTGCCTAGAGTAGAGAATGAGGGAAAAATAAAGCACTTGGAACCAAGCCTTGGAAAATGTCAACATTTAGAGGTTAGAAAGAAGAAAATGAACCAAAAAGAGACTAGAAGTAGCAGACAGAAGGGAAGAAAAGAAGACGTGTGTGTGATACATCACAAAAGGCAAGGGAAGAGGGTATCTTAATAAGGACGGCACGATCAACAATACTGAGTGCTGGTGAAGAATCAAGAAAGATGCGGATTGAAAAACGTTCATTTCATAGTGACATGGAGGTCACTGGTGACTACAGATTACTTTTCTAGTGGAATTTTTGTGGTTGTTGATATTATTGTTTTCTCTCCAGATCAATGAACCTCTTTCTCTCACAATCAATAAGCCTATTGCCTTGCAAATTAATGAATTAACCAAGATTTTCAGCATAAAGCAGGTTTTAAAGGAAGTAGGTCATAGACAAGGAAAGTTAGGAAGATCTACTGTGGAGATACTTTAGGAAGCTTATTAAAAATACAGACACCTGCATACAACCTGTTTAGATTTTCAAGCAAAGAGTCTGTAGCAGGGTAAGGGAACCCCTCTGTGGTAGGCAGTCTCCTTGCCCTTGCAGAGGTCTCTGCCCTGACTCTGGGCTAGTCCATTTGATTGGCTTTGGCTAGTGAGGCATTCGTGTGAAGGAAGCAAAAGCTTGAGAAGTGCTTATCTGCTGGGGCTAGTCATCTGGGAATGCTCCTTCTTGGAACCCACCTGCCAACTGTAAAGAAGCCCAGTGGCTACTTGTAGATTCTCACGGGGAGAACTGAGACCCCACCCCCACCCCCAGCTGAAAGCCCCAGCTGAACTTGCTGCTGGCAGAGAGTACAAAGTGAGTGAGGCTGTTTTGGACCTATGAGACATCCCAGGACTTCTGCCAAACCCACTTGAGACAGAACTGCCCGCCAGCTCACAGACTCATTAAAAAATAATGGCTTGTTTTTGTTTAAGCTATTAAGCTGTGGAGTGGGTGTCTTATGCATCGACAGGAACTGAAAGAGCCCCCATTCGAGTAAAGCTCCCCGGTGATTCCCATGACACTGTTCCAGAATATAACGTATTAGCCCCTTTTACAACTGCCACCCTCTTCCGCCCTACTCTTCCCCCTCTTCATTCTCCAGCTTCTGCCCCTCTCAACTCTACCTGGAAACATCAGAGATGACACGGATCAGCAGGAACCTGAAATCTTTCCTTACTAAAGCTGCAACAGTGGGGAACTGACTTCATTCTCTGAGCCTCAGTTTCCTCATTCCTAAAGCACAGACTCTACTGCAGAGAAAGGTGAGGTGATAGGTGTGTGGGGCCTGGCATCTAGGAGGCATTTAGGAAACATTTATCTTTTGTTCCTGAAGTACTCCGTAGCACACCTACTTGAGCTATGTTACTTAACGTTTGACAACATTTATCTTTATTGTCTTCATCATCACCTATGTTCATAAACTATAGGGTTGCTTACAGATGTACTTATAAGGCATCCACAGGGCTTCTGAAAGGGTAAGGTTTCTTCTCAGAATATCATCTGTACCAAAATGCCATCTTGAAGTGAAGCAATCATTTACGGTGAAGTCAGGTGGAGCGGGGGGGTACAGGTTGAATGCCCTTCTACCTACCCTGCACCACCTCCTGATGGTTTCAAGCAGTGTATATTTTGCATAACAGAAAACACTAGAAAACTTCTGGCTTTAGAGGCACTGAGGGGAAGCCAAAGTTCCTATCATATTTCTAAGCTCTTCTTTTCCCCTTGAACAAGTAGCAGCAGCATTCAACTATACAAGCCATCAGTAGGAAATTTTGATACTCTCTCCCTCGGGACAAATCTAAAATAAATTGTCAGGAGCCTGTAATGGTACCAGGCTCTCAAACAACTGGAGTCCCCAGGCATTTCTCAGGATGGATAAGAAACTTGTGAAACTCACTGTGTTCCCCTTCTCCTCCTAGCCCTCGGTGACCTGTTACTGTGGCTGACCACTGGTGGTTCCACTCCAGGGCTGTTCATGCAAGTGACTGGAGTGAGAGCACAGGCTGCAACCTAATCAAGCCACGGGCTGCCTGGCTGGGAAGTCACTAGGCTTTGTATGTGTGGCTGCCCTCGGTAATATACATCCTAGATATTCTGGATAGATATCGAGGGAATTTGGATTACTGGGGAAGGGGAGGAAAGTCTTAGTCTTCTAAAAATCATTAAACAGGGGCTTTGTGAAATCTGCCACCAGCCTGTTAGCTCATCATGTCACCCCATTCATCTGACACATGCTCCTCTAATAGGCAAGAAGGTGACAAGGCTAGCATGAGTCCTAGAGAGACAAAGAAGGTATGCAGGACCACACTGGAGCTTGAACCACTTTAAAAATATCTTTTATGTGAAATTCACTCTAGAGGTTGGTCAAAAAAAATGTTTCCCAATAGTCCCTCGTTCCCAAGTAGGCTGAGAGGTACCGTGATATCAGAATTGCCACATCAAGGTGGAAATATTATTAATCCTACCCAAAATCTATTTTTGAGATAGCAAGGGATAAATATTAAGAGTGTTATTTGCTCGTTGCTTCCTCTCTTAACCCTTCAATCACTGATAAGCAAATCATTCATTCATTCATACACCATCCACTATGCATAGACCCTGTTAGATGCTGGGAGATAAAAATGAATATGACGTGTAAAATAAGCAGACTAACAGGGAGGAAAGATATATAATAATGGAAGTTTATACAAGGTAAGTGATAGCTCTGAGAGCTGAGTGATTAACTCTGCCTGAAGGGGTCAAAAAGTCTTCAAAAGAGCAGATGACACTCAACCTGAGCTCTGTAGGATGAGTGGGAATTCTCTGGGAGGTAGCAGTACAGCTGACCCCATAGGGAAAACACTCAAGTATCCTTTCTTTCTCTTCATAACCAGTGACATGTCTGCATTCCTGGTTCTCAACCTGGAATGCATAAGAATCACCCATGGGACTAACAGAAAACCTAAGGAAACCAAATTCACACTCAGCATGGGGGATGCAATGATGCACTGGCCACATCTGCCCTCGGGATGCTGGCAGATGGCTCTCCACTCTGAGACCCCTATGGGCATTGCCAAGGCTAATGATTAAGGTCTCCTTCCCTCCCCAGGGCAGCCAGTATCCAATAACCATGCAAAGCGGGGGTAAAGTCCCAGCTCCCTCACCCCAAATAAGTATACCTTTGGGGTGTCATCTTAGCACCTCAACAATCCCTTAGATTAGCTGAGGCCTCCACTGAGACTGCTTTTCAGTTTATCTTCTTTCTCTGCCCAATCTCTTTCTTTTCAGAGGTCATCTATGTCTCAGAGTCCGCTTCCTGGGGAACCCAGGCTGTGACAACTGGCGTCCTTCCAGAATTCTGAACACAGCGGGTATGACCCTGCAGGCAGGCACGGTTTTGTAAAGACCCACAGGCAACTCTAGCGCACGTCTCTTGTTAAGAACCACTAACTGGTCTCCTCAAAATGAGATGTGAAGACTCCTTGCAACAGAACTGCCTTAAGCAGGTTTATTAAGTGGAGATCCCTAAGCCTCCTTCTAGACCCTCAGAATTATACTGTTTGGATAGGAGGACTGGGAATCTGCATTTTAACAAATTCCGCCAAGTTCTTTGTACGCATGTTGCTGTCTGAAAGCACAAAAGCTTATCTCAAACTCTTATGAATGTATTCATCCTTTCAATATGTAAGTAAATAAAGGAATGTGACCTTCCTTCCCAACCACAGACTTTATGCTTCCTGAACCAAATGCAGACGAGAGTAAACGTGATTCAGTAACAGAAACACTGGTTACCCTGGAGCTGCTTTTACCCACACAAGTTCATCGTCTCAGTAATGATTCAGTGACCTCTGGTCCCATGGCAGAGAAGGACGTGCCCTTCAAGGAGACACTCTGGCATATGAATGCTTTTATTTGGTATCTCTAGTACACGCTATGATTTTGATCACTGCATTTTTTTCTTCCCCTGGCATCTAGTCAATACCAGAGATAGGGGTACACCATTCAATGTATCTTAAACCTTTAAAATGGAAGCCTCCAGACATAATCAGCATGACTCCTGGCAGCTTTTTCAGGCCCTTTTCTCTGTCTTTTCCCTTAATATGCTTTGCTAATCTATTTTAAAATTATGTCCAGCAATGTTGCCTCAATAACTGTTCCTTGGCAGGCGCTCCATTGTCTAAATGGGCTTCTGAGGGTATTTTCCTCCTACTTACATCTTTCTCACTGTCTTCTCTTACAAAGTGAAAAACAAGGCTATTGTTTCTTTATGTGCCTTTCTCCTTCTAACGTTGCTATAAAGATAGTATGGAAATACAGTCCGTCTGGTGCATTGTTAGGAAAACCCCTAGAATCAGTCTCCCTGGCTTCAAACCCTGGTCCTGCTGCTTACCAGCTATACAATCTTGAGAAGGCGCATCATCTCTCGTTTCTTTTTTTGATCCGTAAGTTTGAGATAACAATACCTACCTCCTGGGCCTCCTGCGAGGCTCTGAGGAGTCAGTATGTATAAACAACGTTGAATGCTACCAGGCTCTGGTTCTCTTTGTCATGGGTGTGGGCAGATGGGAGCCAAGTTACACTTGTCCATTTCACATTTCTTGGTCCCGTTTTTATCTTTCAAAATCAAACTAAAATAAGACCTATTTATTTAGTGAGAAGTGGGCAGAAAATATTTGGTCAGAGAGGCTTTTTCTTTCTTTTTTTTTTTTTTTTTTGCGGTACGCGGGCCTCTCACTGTTGTGGCCTCTCCCGTTGCGGAGCACAGGCTCTGGACGCGCAGGCTCAGCGGCCATGGCTCACGGGCCCAGCTGCTGCATGGCACGTGGGATCTTCCCGGACCAGGGCACGAACCTGTGTCCCCTGCATCGGCAGGAGGACTCTCAACCACTGCACCACCAGGGAAGCCTCGAGAGGCTTTTTATAGAGACCAATAGAAGCAGGAAGAGTGAATGTGCTTAGCACCAGAGTGAACCTGAGGACATGTCGGATGAAGAGGTCTCGGACCCCCAAACTCAGATCGCACCTCCTTGCAGATGATTTTCACCCAAAGCACTGTAGATCACTATAGGTTTGGATCCTGTTTTGCAAAACTCTCTGGGTGGTTATGGGCAAGTAATTTAACTTCTCTGAACCTCAGTCTTATCTTTAAATTCAAACTGCTCATCTATCCCCTCTTCACTGGATGGCTGTAAAGGCAAACAGCTGTGTATATGCCAGCACTGGCCACAAAGCTGGCATTAATTAAGCTTTAGATAAATCCAATGGATTTTAAAACAGAGGGAGTTGAGGATGCAGTAAGAAGCACAGAACAGTACCTGTGAATGCCAGGAAGGGAGGTGCTTCCTGCTGGGCCTGTGAGAGCCGTGTTGCTAGAAAACCAGCAGGGTCTATTTATCTCCTCTCCGCTCTGATACTCCCAGCGGTGGCTCCCTCAGGACTGAATACTGATGGCTAAGAAATGTATTTGACAAGCTGAATGTCACTGACAGTCACTCTCCCACACAGCAGGCAGCCCCAAGAACAGGCAACTTATTCCCTAGGCCACAGTCCCTGGAGGGAATCACAGCAAATCTTATTTTTAAAGGTGAATTTCTGACTGTTCACCCCTGCCTTGAATTCTACACACCATTGGGCTTTAATGAACAAATGGAGGCAGCCTCAAAGTCCCCCACACAGGACTCATTCAACAGACCCAAAGAGACACCAGAAGACTGCTTTTTACCCCCAGACATTTGCTCTCCTGGGTTCCCTATGACCACAAGATGTTGACACATGATTCTTCCTCCCAGATAACCTTTCATCTTTATCTTCACAGATACAGCAGCAAAGAGAAAGAATTAACATATGTAAAAAAATTTTTAAAAAAACAACATTTACTAGATATCTGCTTTGTGTCAAGGTCTTTATGCTGTATCTTTAATTTTCACAACAGCAACGAGCTAATGTAGATAGTCTATTTCCAACTTTGTGGATTAGAATGCTGCAAATAGACTCGGGGATGTGCAGTAATTTTTCCTAGGTCACACAGCTCATAAGGAGTTGGCTGGGGTCCAAAGGCTTTGTTGCCTGGACCCAGGCTCATGTTCTTTTCATCATACCATGCTGCCCTTCCCCAGAAATCGTTCAGGCTAATAATGACAATAGACTGGTATGGGAGAGAATACAGTTCCCCTCATTTGCAAGTAGCCCTAGAGTCTTTCTGCTTATATTAACTCTAGGTTCACCATTTCTGCCTATAATCTCGCAGAGAATCAAGCAGCAAATAAAGTCATTGCCCAAGGACCATGCTTGGGATAATCTTGCAATGATTCTCTGGTTGTAAAGATTCAGAGAGATCTAGTGATGAAGAAGTCTTAGTTGGCCTCTTGGGGGTAAAAAAACAAACCAAAAAAACAGATTTTTAAGCACCTCATTCCCTAAATATTTTAAGTCAAACATTTTCATCTTTGTTATCCAGAAGAAAGGGATTCATTCATTAAATAAACATTTACTGAGCACGTACTACATGTCAGTTGCCATTCTAGCGCTTGATACGTCACTGAATAGAACAGATAGAGATGTATACCTTCAAGGAGCTTATTTTGTCAAATACACATATATCCCAAGAAACAGGGAGTCTTATGGGGAGGTTACAGCAACTAGTACTCCTAAATGAGATCCAGTTTTCAGTACATAGGGATAGCAAACATGTTCTATGTTTCCAAATTTTGGAGGTGCCCATGCCATAGTAAGTCAAAATCTTCAAGAGCTTTGCAAATGGGACCTTTTAACATCCCAAAGAGATGTTTCGGACGATAATCAGGTGTTCAGCAAAAGAAGACAAACGCAGGAGATGTGCTCAGAGGGAGCCCTCTGGCAACCAAGGCAAATTCAGTGACGCACAGCGACACCAAGGCTGGGGTTGTTACACACCTGACCTTGTGTAAGTACACTTGTATATAGAGACCTGTGCTAATGTAAGAGGAACTGATGCAAGTTCAAGTTCTAACTGCCACTTTGTGGTATAACCTTGGACAAATCGATTAACCTCTGTGAGCTGTCCTCATTTCCTAAGAAAGATAAATTGTGTCTACATCATTTTGTCTTGCACATGTGTGTCTTTTATCATTGAAAACAATGAAAGAATGTGTATCATTTCATACATTTGCCTAACTCTTGACAGTTTACAAAATAATTTATCACTAATAATACCAGGTAAATTTTCCATCATCCTGCCATCTCCTTTGCTTCTCATAATAAATAAGCATTTCCTTTGTATTCAGTTTCACAGATTCTTCCTTTTATTCCTATCACAACAGTTTAGGTCCCCAGAGTGTCACTCCTGAAATATTGTAATAACTACCTAACTCCCCAGCTCTACTTATCGCCTCTTCCAATCCTGAATATTTTTGCAAAAAATAAAGTAGTTCTTCCATTAGAAATTTGATTTCTCTAATATTTCTCAATGTCCTATGTTATACATAAAATGAAGTCCAAAGTTGACATTTTGGGTCATTGTTCATTTTTCTGGGAGCGTCTGTCTTTACCAGCCAGGCACTCCTGTTCACTATTCCTGATCATGTCGCATAATTTCTTCCATCAGAGTCTTGGTTCAGACTCCCCTCACTAACCAGCATCCTACTTTCTCTCCTAGTTAATCTTGGCTGGACATTGTCTGTTTACTCATCACCTGTCACTAGTGCCCAGGACCAAATAGGAGCTCATGAAAATTTGTCCAAAGGAAGACCAAATAAGATGCCAAGGCCTAGCTGATTGATGAGTGAATTGAAACACCCTTCTCAGTGTAATCTCCTGGTATTCTAGGAATTTCTGAGATTCCTTGGTATTCCTGGATTTTCCAGTTCATCCTGATAACCACATAAAGAACTGCACTTCTACAACACTGTTAGCACCTGACAAATTCTTCAGTAATATCATGAAGACCACCAAGATGAATTCAATTCTATCATTTCCTGGGTCTATAAATCACTGGATTCCTGGCTTCCCTGGTGGCGCAGTGGTTAAGAATCCGCCTGCCAATGCAGGGGACACAGGTTCTAGCCCTGGTCCGGGAAGATCCCACATGCCGCAGAGCAACTAAGCCCATGCGCCACAACTACTGAGCCTGCGCTCTAGAGCCCGCGAGCCACAGCTACTGAAGCCCACGTGCCTAGAGCCTGTGCTCGCAACAAGAGAAGCCACCGCAGTGAAAGGCCCGTGCACCACAACTAGAGGAAAACTGCGCACAGCAACAAAGACCCAATGCAGCCAAAAATAAATAAATAAAATAAATTTATTAAAGAAAAAAAAAATCACAGGACTCCCCATCATCAAGCACCTAACTTATTAGGAACCAACAAGAATACTCAACATTGACTAATTCTCTCATTTATTAAAATATATAATAATAAGGAATAAATATATACCTTTATATATACCTGATCTTATTTTACTTTCATTCAAGCCCTGAGAAGGGGGTTTCATTTTATCCATTTTTTACAGCTATGAAAATTAAGCCTTGGTGATTTACTAAAAAAAGTTTAAATTCACATAACTTGTCAGAGGCAGAGTCAAGGTTAGAACTCAGGCCTTTGTAATCAACAGTCTATACAACTGTACAACAAATGAAGTGATGATAAGTACCAGCCTATGTGCTTATCCCTTTAGGTTACACTGTCTCTTCACTTATCCCCTCAAGTCAGAACTCCATAACAAAATCAGAAATAACTTTCAAATATCACATGTTTTTCCCACACTGAAAACCCTTTAGAGGCTCTCCATGGCCTGTGGAGACACAGGCCCTACCTGGCTCGGACCCTGTCTGTCTCAACACCTCAGGTCTCTTCTTCCACATCCACTCATTCCACTAAATATGCCCTGAAGATTCTGTCTTCCTCTGGATTCGATTGCCTTTGGGGTTTGCCCCAGGCTCGGTGGCTGGACAGTTAGCTTGTCATTATGAATCAGAAGAATGTACAACCTTGACCCTCCATCTAGTACACAGGCCTAAGGGAGACTACTTTGACAGTGCAGCTTGATCAAGGGGGTCAGACCTCTATTATTAAAAAAAAAAAAAAATCATGGTAATACAGAACACACCTTCAAAATACCTTCATATATGCATAAATTTGCAGCAATTGGGGTAAAAAACCCTGAAATTTGCTTGACATGCAGCACCTCTCATGAAAGAAAAGCAAATGTGGGGCAGGATGTGAAATGGAAGGCAATATTGCCTCATTAGAGCTCATCTTAAGTTGGTTTTAAATGATGCTTTGTCATGCATCTAAATAACTTAAGTGAGTACTAGGAATGTGTTTATCCGTATTGCTTGGAATGAGTTTCCTTTTGCTCCCCTAAATATAACCCTTCTCAGAATTGCAAAGGCCAAAAAGAAGCTTCCTTCTCTACAGGAGGTTGTGAGTGTAATCAGGACTTCAATGACATTTCCCCTCTGAAAATGCTGTTGTCTGTTACCAGGAGCTATTCCGAGCCAGGAAACCTAGGAAAATCACCATTGGGAGGGTTTCTCCCTTCGTCTTAGGATCACCTCTCCCTAGGTGCTTTTATATAATATTGTTGAAACTTCTATGAAAGACGCAATACATAGAATGGCTAAGGCTGGACACCCTTAGTGTGAGATTGCTTTGGTTGCAATCTTGGCTCTGCCATGTAATAGCTGTGGGGCCTTGGACAAGTTCAATGTGCTATCTCTGATGCACTTTTAAAAACTAACTATCAAAATATAATGCACGGGCTTCCCTGGTGGCACAGTGGTTGAGAGTCCGCCTGCCGATGCAGGGAACGCAGATTCATGCCCCGGTCCGGGAAGATCCCACATGCCGCGGAGTGGCTGGGCCCGTGAGCCATGGCCGCTGAGCCTGCGCGTCCGGAGCCTGTGCTCCGCAGCGGGAGAGGCCACGACAGTGAGAGGTCCGCGTACCGCAAAAAAAAAATATATGTATATATATAAAATGCACATACAATTTACCCATTTAAAGTGTACAAGTCAGTGTTTTTTCTAGTATATCGATGGCTGTACAACCATCACCACAAAAAATTTTAGAATATTTTTGTCACCCCCCCCCCACCTTCCCCTCCTCGGTATCCGTTAGCAGCCCCTCTCCATTTCCTCCTATCTCTCCCCCAGCCCCTGGCAACTACCCATATACTTTCTGTCTTTGTGGATTTGCCTTTTCTGAAAATTTCATATAAATGAAATTATTTTATGTATATTCCCTTGTTACTGCCTTCTTTCACTCAGTATGATGTTTTTAAGTTCCACTTATATTATAGAATTATCAGTACTTTGCTTTGTTTTATTGTCAAATAATATTCTACGTATGGGTCTACTGCACTTTGTTTATCCATTCATCAGTTGGACATCTGTGTTGTTACCATTTTTGGCTGAATAGTGCCACTATGAACATTCATGCGCAAGTGTTTGTGTGGACATATGTTTTCCATTTTCTTGGTTGTATACCTGGGAATGGAAAGGCTGGGTCATATAGTTCTACCTATTTAACCTCTTGAGCAACAGCTGGACTATTTTCCAAGACAGTTGCATCACTTTACATTCTCATCAGCAGTATGTGAGAGATACAATTTCTCCACATCCTTGCTAACACTTGTTATTACTTATTATTTTTTACTATAGTCACCCTTGTTAATTGAAGTGATAGCTCATTGCTTTTTGTTTACTTGCTCATTTTTTAATATCTGGACTTCATGTTTTAGAACAGTTTTAGATGTACAAAATAATTGAGCAGCTAGTATAGACAACTCCCGTATTACCCCCGACCACACAGAAGTTTCCTCAATTATTAAGATGTTTTATTAGTATGCTAGTATATTAGGTTCCTAGGGCTGCTGAAACACATTTCTACAAAATCAGTGGCTTAAAACAACAGAAATTTATTCTCTCACAGTTCTGGAGGGTTGAAATCTGAAATTAAGGCATAGGCAGCGTCACGTTCCCTCTGAAGGCTGCCGAGAAGAAATCCTTATGTCTTCCTAGCTTCTGTCAATTGCTGTCAATCCTTGGAATTTGTTTGCTTATAACTACATCACTCCAATTTTTCTGCCTCCATCTTCACATGTCATCTTCCCTCTGTGTGTGCCTGCGTCTCCCATGGTCTTCTTATAAGGACACTAGACATTGTATTTAGGGCCTACCCTTATCCAATATGACTCTTCTTAACTTGATTACATCTGCAAAGACACTATTTCCAAACAAGGGCACCTGGGGTTAGGATTTCAACATATCCTTTCGTGGGCCTAATTAAATCCACAAGAGGTATATTTATGAACAAAATTAATGAACCAATATTGATACATTATTAACTTAGGTCCATCATTTGTTCAGATTTCCTTTGTCCTGATGTCCTAATGTTCCTAATTTTTCTGTTCTAGGATCCCATCCAGGATACCAATTGTATTTCATTGCCATGTTTTCTCAAGTTCCTTTTGACTGTTACCACGACACTGTGATTTTATTTTTGATGATCTTGATAGTTTTGAACAGTATGAGTAAGAAACACTGCCAGATTCTCCTCTAACAAAATTTTTCTGATGTTTTTATTAGAGTCAGACTCGAGTTATAGGTTCTAGGGAGGAAGACAACAAGTATCATTTAATCACATCATATCAAGGGTACATACCATCAACATGACATCACTCAATGTTAACCTTGATCACCTGGCTGAAGTAGGTGTTTTTTAGGTTTCTCCACCTGTAGTCACTTTTTTCCTCTTTCCATACCCTGTTCTTTGGAAGGAAGTCACTATTACAAAGCAGCCCACAACTGAGTGGGAAGGTTTTCTTGCCCTTCATATTTATCATCACCTACTCTTTCATCTGTAAAACAGGGATAACAATACTACCTACCAATTCAGAGGGGTGAAGTGAAGGTTTATGAGTTTATATAAAGTCCTAGAAACAATTACTTTAATCATTCAATCAACGTTAACAATTATTATCATTATTATTAGAACTTTCACCTTTTGCCTCCTGTTATAGTAAGTTTGCACATGTCTGTCCTCTCTTTAGTATATAGTATCTTTTTTTTTTTTTTTTTTGCAGTACGTGGGCCTCTCACTGTTGTGGCCTCTCCCGTTGCGGAGCACAGGCTCCAGACGTGCAGGCTCTGTGGCCATGGCTCACGGGCCCAGCCGCTCTGCAGCATGTGGGATCCTCCTGGACCGGGGCACGAACCCGTGTCCCCTGCATCGGCAGGCGGACTCTCAACCACTGCGCCACCAGGGAAGCCCAGTATATAGTATCTTTGATTGTCAACGCATATCATCTTAATATTTACACAATTCCTAGCAATGGCACTGTATTTTGGATAAAATCATTGCTCAGTTAAAAATAAGCTATACAAAAATATACATACATAGATATAATTATTAATAAATCTCTGTTTATCTCCACTCTCTTTAGTTTTGTGTAGCTATTCTGAAAGGAGCAAATATGCATAGCTGACCTTGGATAGGTGATCATTCCCACCGCTGCTCCAAAATATTTTAAAAATGCCCATTGTTCTATGATTATAATTCTATCTCCTTAGTGGCCTGAAGAATTTTCATCTTCAATTTCCAAGTTCACTTTAAGAAGCATTTTCTGGATGAATAATCAGTCACAGGCACTCTGGGGATCATGAAGATGAATAACAAATGGTCCTTCCTCCCTGCCCTCATTAACCTTACAATCGAATTGTGGAGGCAGAAATAAATAACTCTGAGCTAAAACAGAAGTAAAACTAAAGCTTTTTGACAATGCAAGAAAGGGAACAATTAATTCTAACCCTGATTATAACAGACTTTCCAGATTTGTAGCATTTGAGCTAACCTTTGAAGAATAAGCATATTTTAACAAGTAGAGAGGATAGTGGAAGAAATTCCATTCTACAGAAACTGCATGAGCAGAGACACAAATATAAATAACAGTAATAGCAAATAACAGCTAGTATTATTGATAAATCATTTACAAGTGGTCTAAAATGTTCTAGGCCCTTACATGATTAAACTACTTAATCATTACAAAAAAATTCTGAAAGATCAATACTATTCATATGATTATCCCTTATGAGAGTGATAAGAGGTGACTAGTTTTCATTATTCAGTAGAATTCAGGACCTTGGGTGACAGGAAGTAAGGCAGGAAGGAGAGAGGATGAGGCTGAAAGCTAAACCGGAGCCAGATTGTAAAGGGCTTTTAATGCCAGCTTACGAAGGTCTGGGTTTTGGTTCTAAGGGCAACAAGAAGCCATTAAAAGATAATGAGTGACTTGGTGTATTCAACCTGGGCTGTATTACAAAGAAGAGAATTCCACGGTGCTGGTGGAGAGAAATACTTTAGCTTTAGATACATGTAAATTTAGAGGAACATGTTATATCAGAAAGACCTTGTCAAAAAGAAGAAAGGGACAACTGTAAAGTATTTACATTCCTATGACCTTAAGAGTGAAATGAGCTCAATGTTTAAGCAAATGGAGCAAGGGGTCCAGAGGAGGTAACCATCCCAGGGCTCACATGCTTATTGCTTTAGCAACAGTACTTTCTGCTCGTGTTATTACTGTAATGGGGAAAACAAGACAGAACAAAAACATTAACCAAGGCGAGAGCAGTGTGTAGTCCAGTTAACTCCACCTTAGGGGAAGGACTAGAAGAGTTTTGAAGGGGTTGGTGCATTACAAATGAATAAGAAATACCATTTGGATTTGTTTTAAAAATGCAAATGAATCTATTACACAGGATCAGGAAATTCTTGGTATTACAGACAAGCTGTATCCATTTCTGAATTGGTCAGTTTATATCAAATATACTTCTGTTGCTCATCACAAGTTCAACAAGTTGATGAGGTGAAGTAAGCCATGAAGGAAGCAGGATAGATAGTCAGTAAGCACATTTTAGCAATGGCAAGTAGAATAGATTGGAGGAGAGGATGGCTAAAATAAGGAAAATTAGAGTCATTTGTAAGAGATAACAAGAGACTGAGTAAGCCAATGAGATTTAAAGTATATTCTTTATACCTGTAAATATTTCTGGGCAGAGTAATAGCTAAGGTACTTTTCTAATCACACATTTTAGCTATAGAAACAAAACTGTTAGATTTTGAAGGCATCCCTTCTATTGAACTTGTTAGTTCATCCCTCTACAAAACAGAGAGAGAGACTGAGGTTCCGAGAAGATGGATAAAACGTTCAGGCTTCTAAGTGAGTGAGTGGAAGAACTGGCACCCAAACTGGTCTAATGATTTTCACACTAACTTCCTTTCCTGAATACAGGTTCACCAGTTATCGATCTAGAGATGTTAGTCAGTTAAGAAAAGAATGAAGCAGGAACAGGATCCAGGTGCTTGAGAGTGTGGAATTGGAATCAAGAGCAATAAAATAAATTAAAAGGAAGGGAACAGATTTTGAAGATGAACTTTGCAAACTTCACATTTTTGCCAAGAGGTAGCCACACTGAGCCATCACCTAAACCAAGTTCAGCCTATGGGAAGGAATAAATGTACATAGAATCGTCATTTTAATAAAAACATATTTGCCTTGAGAACCTACCTCCTCCTAGCCACCAGACACAGTCTAATACTTTAATTTTCCTTTAAATTTTCTCTGAGCACCATTGATTTATAACCAGTTCCTTGAAGTAGAGTGAAATCTTCAGGTTGAGCATTTTCCATAGACCAACCTTAGAATCATTATTGAAATAAAAGACTATTCTGGATCCGTGTGACACATATTATGTGACTAACTATGACTAAGAAGTAGATAAAATGTCTATATCCATGATGAGGACTCCTTTCTGTGTGAATTAGGGACAGTCATATGACCTGGTCCCTTACTCATAAAATGCAAACGATGATATAAACCTACTTTACTAGGCATTTATGAGGGCTCATGGCAACATGCTTTTAAAATTGAAGCTCAATGGGAACAGCATTGCACTGTAAGTGGTTAATGTGCTTCAAAGTTCTTCCAGTCATACCCTAAAACGTTTTTAACAGCCTAAATTAATTCAAGCTCTGTAAGGATTCCAGCAGAAGCTAGGCTGAAGACTGTTTTATGACGTTTGTTTGTTATGTAAGCGTTACATATAGATATTGCAGAAAAACTGTAAAATTAGAGCTGAGCTCTAGAGTGAAGCGGTAGAGCATAGTGGTTAAAACACTCTGACGTTGTCATTTGTGAGTGGTTTAGCCTGTATTTTAAGTAACATCTCTGTGCATGAATCAGGTTTTGTTTTTTTTTTTAAATTTCTAAAAAGAAATAACAATTGTTCCTTCACAGAGTTGTGGTGAGAATAAAAGCTCTTGTGCTTGGGAGCTGTAAAGCTCTTAGAATAATTCCTGGCTCAGAGTAAATAATAAATGTAACTGTTATTACTATTATTTTTTTTTATTTTAATGAGTCAATTTCTATAGGTAAGTTTCACATGTAAGATACAAAGGATAGTAAGAGTTTAAGAAACAGAAAATTAATTGGCACTTTGGGTGCCCTCTCTCTGATTCCAAAACTCTCTCTAGCCCAATACTCCAGGGATAACTGCTGTCTTGAAATTTGTATTATGTCCTTGTTATATTCCCTAAAGAATTTCTTAACTACATATGTGTGTAGCCCTCAGTGGCATTATATGAATGAAATCATCTTGATATATTCTGTAATGAGTTTCTTTTTTCCCCCCTCACAATATTATTTTCCTTAAGCTCAAGCATACTGATTCATGGAGTGGTAGATCACTCTTTCTCTCTGCTGCATGGTTTTCCATCATATTCCATAGAAAATATTTCAGATGAAGAGTCCAGTTGGCACCAGTGTTCTTCTTTCTTTTTCTCTCCTATATATGATGTTGTATAATATCCTTGTACATGTTTCCTTTTTACCAGTACAGAATTATTTTTAGGATAAACACCTGAGGGTAGAATTGCTAGGCTGTAGGAAAGGCATCCAAACTTGAACACTGGAATCTCTTTGCAGCAGAAAGGAGCACTAGTGTTGATTAGGCTTAGGCAATGGTTATAAACTGCAACTGTCCTAAAGAAAACGGGACGTGTGGTCACCCTCATCCTTCTAGATAATATCTTTCTTAAAAAAATTGCTTTCTAAAGTATTCCAATTTATATTCCTACCAGCAAGATGCTTTTATTTTTTAATTACTTCTTGAGTCAGCTTTGTTAAGTAAGATATACTTTTCTAGTAATTTCCTGATTTTCTGTTTTCAAATTTACTGGAGTAAAATTGTTTTCAAAACCATCTGACATTTTATTCCATTCAATTTTCTTCAGGTATGTCTATTTTGTCACTTCTACTATCATCTTTGTGCCCTATTTTATTTTCTCATTGCTCAGTCTTGCAGATCAGTCTCTTGAAGAGACAAAACCAACAATTTGACAAACATTTGTCTTTTTTTGATCTTCTCTAAGTGTTTTTCTAACAATTTCTGTTATTATTATTACTTCTTTTCATGTACTTTCTTTTAGTTCATTTTATTCTTTTTCTAACTTTATAAGCTTAGTGCTTGGCTTATTAATTTAAACCTATCTTCTCTTTCAAAGTATAGATTTAAGTGTTTAAGCCTATAAATTTCCCTCTGAGAACTGCTATAGTTTCAACTCATGTATTCCGTAGGTAGAGAATTTTTGTTAGTGTTCAAGTCTAAGTTATCTGATTCATATTATTATTTCTTTATTGACTTATTATTTAGAAATATGTCTTTTTCAACACATCAGGGTTTTACTAGTTTCTTTTTTAATTACTGATGTTTGATCAGTAGTGATTAATTACTTTTTTCAGTAATCAATTTTTTACATCTCACAATTTTGTGAGTCAGAAATTCAGAAAGGGCTCACAGGCAGTTTTATGCTCCTGGTGGCTCCTCCTGGGACCACTCAGGTCATCTGACGGCTGGGTCAGGGAACTTCATTGATGTGCCCGATGCCTTGGCGTGATCTCTGGAAGTCTGGGTGCAGCCTGATCCCTCTCCGTTTCCATGTAGTCTCAGAGCCTCTCAATGTGGTCTCTGCAGGAGGCTTAGGCTTCTCATAGCGTGGTGGTCTCAGGGTAGCTGGGCTTGTAAGGAAGCTCAGAGCTCTAGGTGTGAGTATACCAAGGGGTCTCAGTAGAATCTATAAGGCTGCCTATAGCCTGGCCTCAGAGGTCTAAGGACATCACTTCTGCCAGATTCTAATGGTCAAGAACATCCTTACGTCAGCCAAAATTGAGGGGAGATTGGATAAATCTACCTCTCAATGCCAGGAATAGCAAAGAATTTATGGCCATCTTCCTCCTAGCACACCTACCAATGCCCCATCCCGTCACTGCGTCCAATTTAAGGTTCAAGATCTCCCAGAGATGTATAGTCAATACCATCAAGTCCATCCATGGCTTCCCACTTTCTAGTGACCAACAAACTAAAAATATAACTCAGCTGCTCCCTCTACACTCAAAATGCAGTGTGGTACGTAGTCAACATAACCACAGAAGATGCTTCTTTCTGAAAAAGGTAAGAGTATAAGACAAACAAACGAACAAAAAATCACTTGCCTAATAATTCCAAAATCCTGCTTGGAAGATATCCTGAAGGCCGAGAAATGGGAGAAACTTCTCCTTTAAGCTCTGGTTCTCTTCTCTGGGAGGGGTACCTCTGCCAATATTTTCTTTATGGCTTCACTGTCACGTAGCTGTTCCCTGATTATTTTTCATGACCATATTGATGTGACTTTGGGAGAGCAGGTCTCCCTTTGAGACTGTACAGCTTTATAATGTCTCCTTGCTCATGAAGATATGGTGGTCTAAAGCTTGTTTTAACTCTTGATCAGTCAAATAATTTTTAGTCTGGGCTGATTGATTTTTTGGCAATTAAATCCCTCCAGCATTTAGTTGGCTTCTGGTCTATGTCTTTTCAGTCAATTTCTTGTACCAACAAGTAAATCCAAAGTTCTATCTTAAATTCACAGATAAGCTGTCTTTCTTTGCTTCCTCATCCCCTTGCGTCTCTCAGTGGTGGCTACAATGATACCGAGCAGCTGACATTCTCAGGCCGTACCCTTAATTTGATATGTGCTGCAAGACTGGGACTTAACAAGTATCTGTTATACAAAGATTCTCTCAATATTATTTCCTGACCTCTGTGGTTTATAAACAGTAGGTTCTTTTCAAAATCTAAAGGTCCCAAATTTCTGCACTTTCTATATTTTCCTTGCAAATCAGCCATTTATTTCCTGAGTTAATGTCTGTCTTAGGATACTTTGCCAAAAGGAAACAATAGTGGCCAACATACACTAAAGATTTGATTAATTTCAACCCCCTTCCTCTGGAGCTTCCAGTTCAGTGAGCATATGTATCTACTTCCCAGGTGCCAAGCCTCAGTTTTACCAAATGTTTCGCCACTGTAGTACATGGACTCCACCTTTATAGCCTCTCATATTAGTTCCTTTCCTGTTGAACAATCATTAAGCCAACGTCCTACATAGAGATCTCAATTTCTGTTAATACAGCATAAGTAGGAGCAGGTGCTGAAATAAGCAACCCCAAGTTCTCCATAGCTGAGCCCAACAGAAGTTTAATTTCTCACTTATGTCAGCCTACTGCAGGTCAATAGTTAAGTAGATTCTGCTCCACTCAGTTGTTCAGAGATCCAGGTTCCTTCTAGGCTATGGCTCTTCCATCTTCAACATGTGCCTTCATAGGCATCTGGATCTACCTCAGATTAACAGATACGTGTTTGGAGGGGGTGGGTGGGAGGAGAATTTGGAGAGTCCAAACTAACTTGGACTGGGTATGAGGCATCACTTCAATTCACATTCCAGGGGCAAGAACCACACAGAGCATCTCACTTAGATGCAAGAAGGCTTGGGAAACGTAGTTCAGCTGTGTAATCAGAGAAAGGAAGTAGCTGGTAAATATCTAGCCAGTTTCTACCACAAATTTTATGCAGGAGTTTTAGTTGTTTACAATAGGAGAGAAGTTCAAGATACCAAGTCTGGCTCACAGCTAGAAATGAAGGTGTATTTTAATTTTCATTATTCTCTAAATAGTCTGACATTATAGTTTTGACACCATCACGGTCTAATGGTTTCATAAGAGAGGTGTTTTTTTTTTTAATTTCCAGGTAATAGATCTTTTTTTCTGTTTTTATTAATTGCTATTTTTACATCACTGTGAGAAGAGAATGTGGCCTGTACAATTTATGTTATTTGGTACCTACTGAGGCCTACATTTGGCCTAATATATGATCATTAAAAAATAAATATTACATGAACAATTGAAAATAAGGTAAATGAGAAAATGGGAGATTTAAAAACCTGCAATTATTCCTCCTCTTATTTAAATAAAATTCAACGTCTCATAAAGCCCTAAATGACCTGATTCCTGCCGGCCTCCCCACACTTATCTCACTCACTTTCCTTCTACTCATCTCTTCCTGCCTGAGCTCCTCGTAACTGCGCTTCCTGCTGTCTCCATATCTAACCCTGCTTGTGACTTAGCTCCAGTTCAAATGTCTGCCTTCTGACAGCATTTCTGAGGCCAATCCAGTTCCATACGGACATGTCACCTTGTTTCATTCGTTTCACAGCATGTTAAATATTTTTGCATTGTCTACCTACCCCAAATAAAGTATAATTCTACATCAAAGTGTAATTGCCTTTGTCACTTAGGATTTTGTTTTATTTCTCACATTTACAAGAGTACTGAGAATATGATAAACACTAAATATATATATGTTGTATAAGTGAATATAACTTACCTCACTGTCTCATTCATCCCTAACTACAAGATTCTTAGGTTTCGATACTGAATAATTCAAAGGTTGCTGTTATTCTCTCTCTCTTTCTCTCTCTCTTCTCTTTCCCTTTTTCCCTGTCTCTCCTCTGCCTCTCCTTTCCTCCTCTCCTCCTCCCTTATTTGGGGAGGCTAGTCTTGCTAGGCTTAAATTGTACATTCAAAAATGTATTTCTCGGGCTTCCCTGGTGGCGCAGTGGTCGAGAGTCCGCCTGCCGATGCAGGGGACACGGGTTCGTGCCCCGGTCTGGGAGGATCGCACATGCCGCGGAGCCTGCGCGTCTGGAGCCTGTGCTCTGCAACGGGAGAGGCCGCAACAGTGAGAGGCCCACGTACCGCAAAAAAAAAAAAAAAAATGATGTATTTCTCAATATAAAACTTTTGACTGGGACTTAGTAAATGACTTTATTCTTTACTTATGGTCCTTTTCCCACATTTTCTCTTCTTAGGTAACTTTATTTTGTATTTTGGTAGAATAATGGCAAGAAATGTCTCAGTTATATTGAGTCATTTACTATACTTTTTCAAAACTCTAACAGAGGTTTTATCTGTGCTCTAGTCTTCAAAAAATGTCTGAAAAGAACAATCTAAATAAGATCTTGGGGACAAATTTGAAGCTTTTTATGCAAATATACTTTTCAAATGTTTTATCAGCATTCATTTACATAGACCTAATATGCTTATAACAAATCCATCTTAATCTCTTTACAGAAGCTGCGCTCAAGAACCTTCCCTTGGTAACGTAATGTTGCATTTGCCTAAAGTATTGGGTTAAAAACAATTTGATTTCCCCTAAAACTCGCTTGTAAACTCAAGTTTCAACGCCCTTAATTATCTCCCTAATTACTTCATGCTAATAGTGTTTTATTTTTATTAATTAAATTAGTATGATACTAGGTTCAGTTCACTTGGGATAGTACATCTCAGAGAAGAGAGACAGTGTATGTACGTGTCACAGAGGTGAGGGAGGTGGTGTAAGGGCTTATTTGAGTGAAGAAAATAAAATCTGATTCAAACTGTGAGCTGCGTCTTGTAAACATGTCCCCTGAGTGAATGCTGGTGGCCCAGGAACGTTACCCTATTTTTCAGGTCCCTTAGGTAACGGCAGGGTTATTTTCAGGATAGTCTGTGAACAAAGGGCCACGTACTGCCTTCAAACTGATGATCATTAGGGATGAAAAGTGCCAAAGCTGTTTATGTACATCCCACGCCATGTCCTGGCCGGCCCTGATTGCCCCATCCAAGGTAGAATAGCTTGAATTCTGGGGAAAGTTAAGAATACAAGCCTTCCTATTTTACTCGTAAGAAGCAGCCCAGCAAAAGGAGATGTAGGTAACCGCCTTGCTTTCTGGAGATGAGCAATATTCAATGCGTGGGTGATTTCCTCTCTTATCTTTAATGTGGAAAGTAACTAAGGAAGGGAGCATAACAGCTGAAGGATTGTTGGGTATAGCTTTTGAATACAAGTGGTTAACAGGCACATGACTCAAATTTGAATGAAATAAAAATGATTACTGCTAACACAAACCGGGCACTTACTTTGTTCCTGACCCTGTGCTAGGAGTTTTAAACTCTAATGAACGTGGGAAATCTATGAGGGATCCATTTTACACATGAAGAAACTAAAGGAGCTTAGGAAGGTTAAATAACTTGCCCATGGTTATATCATTAAGCCTCAGTTGAGGCTCAAGATTCGGAAACCAGGCAGCAGAACTCCAAGGACCATGCTTTAAATGACCAGTGAATGGCTGGCTGGCTGGTTGGCTGGCTGAACAGATGACGAATGGTGTTTGGATAAATGTAAGAGTTAGTTCTTAAACGATGTCAAACAAAAGTAGGAGATTTCAGTGTATCTGAAAACTTTTTTGATTCCAAGCTGATTTTAATGACATTAAAAACAAACACTGACTTTTCTCAAAAGGGCCAGTTGCAGTGATGTCTCCTATAAAGCATCTGCACCTCATGAAGTTGTTGGACAGCCTAATCTCCCATTAGTATCCAGAAACTTGCTACACATGGAGTCACCTGTCCCAACCGAGAAGAGCTGGCTGTCTAGGCTGCTCATTCATTAGCACCATCTGTGTGCCAAATTGATGTTGTATATTATTTATCTGCCTCTCATTAGGAGCAAGGCCAGAGCACCATCCAGTTCTCAGAGCAAAACACCCCAGAGCTTCCTCACTTACAATTGCACATCATACAATACTAAGGTTTGTTAAAATACCACATGCTTGCAAAATTTTTCAATAATTGCTACAAATATTCACCAGAGGGGGGAATGTTTATTCATTTGCTTAATTTCTAATAATGTTTTCTACTATGGTAATATTTTGTTAGTCTCTCTTACATTTAATTTGGCATCTGACCAATTGAATTTATGCTTTTAAGCAAATTGTAGAATTTGCTTGTACCTGTAGGTACAGGCTTTGAATGTTTAGCATCTCATTGATGTTATTTGTTCTTAGATTAGGTACCCATAGAGTCTGTTGGCTGTGTTATTTTCTAATGAGAGCTTTATAAAATGCCTTGGAGGCTCATTACAATTTGAGCTTCTTGTTTTCCATTCAAATGAGCCCCATTTAAGAATATTGCATTTCTTGCCATTAAATGAGTGTTGGCTCTGGGGGACACAGGCTTTTCTTGGTCGAGCCCATGCTGTTTATGGACCTGGGAGCATCAGCCATGTGTGGGATGCTAAAGCTCATCGCTCTAACCTAAGAAACTCTCCCTCCGTTCTTTTCTTTTAATATACTTCCTAGCGCTCAGCAATGAAAGTGAATATGGACACCAGTATTCCTGTTCAGTACTCCCAGACATTTATGTGCAGCCACATATTATATCCTGTATTTTTTTTTTTTTACTTTACTGAGCAACATTCTTATCTTCTTTCCAGCTTTGTTGAGGTATATTGACAAATAAAATCATAATATATTTAAAATATACAACCAGGGGAGAAAAGGGGGAGGGATAAGTTGGGAGACTGGGATTGACATATACACACTACTATATATAAAATAGATAACTAATAAGGGCCTACTGTATAGCACAGGGAACTCTACTCAGTAATGACCTACATGGGAAAAGAAACTAAAAAAGAGTGGCTATAGGTATAAGTATAACTGATTTACGTTGCTGTACACCTGAAGTTAACACAACATTGTAAATCAACTATACTCCAAAAAAAGGTAAAAAAATAAAAATAAAGTATACGACATAATGATCTGCTATACGTATACACTGTGAAATGATTCTTTCAGTTAAATCAATTAATACATTCACCACTTCACATAGTTCCCATTTTTTATGAGAATACTTTTCTAATTTTTTAGTAACTTTCAAGTACACAAACAGTATTATTAGGTATAACCACCCTGCTGTACATTAGATCCTCAGAACTTATTCCTCTTATTCAGTTCAACATTCGTACGCTTTAAACAACTTCTCCCCATTTCCCCCAGCCTATATCTTATAATTCTTGTATTAGCCCTGAGAATATTACTATTATTCTATTGAGGAAACAGACTCAGAGATGTCAGGCAACTTGTCAGTTATCACCTAGCTAGAAATGCGAGGGTCTGTGTTCAAACACATATCCTATGAGTCGGAAACCGCTGGTTCTCTTTCTCCACCCCCTAAGGTACACTAACACCTGTGGTATTATTCCACCTCACTCCAAGGCACACATTCGATATGTGAACAGCTTTTACTACTTAAAAGTTGTCTCCTGGGCTTCCCTGGTGGCGCAGTGGTTAAGCATCCACCTGCCGATGCAGGGGACGTGGGTTGGAGCCCTGGTCCGGGAAGATCCCACATGCCGTGGAGCAAGTTAGCCCGTGGGCTACAACTGAGCCTGCGCTCTGGAGCCCGTGGGCCACGGCTGCTGAGCCCGTGAGGCACAACTACTGAGGCCCGCGCGCCTGGAGCCCGTGCCCCGCAACAGGAGAGGCCACCACAATGAGAAGCCCACACACCGCGGCGAAGAGTGGCCCCTGCTCGCCGCAGCTGGAGAGGGCCCGCATGCAGCAACGAGGACCCAGGACCGCCAAAAATTAAAATTAATTAATTAATTATTTTAAAAAGTGGTTTCCAATGGCTGTAACCAGTTGTTTTTATTTCTACAGGTTGTACCTCACAGAATAAGCTCAGTGGTCTTCCATTTGAACTGCTTCAACTATTAGGATATAGAATAAATAGCACAGTTTCTTTCCTTTTCACTCCTCAAGTAACAATTTTCCGATTCCTTTATCTGTGACTCTTTCTCTAGCACAATGTATATAACTTGCCTGGCTCTTACAGGCACTCTTCTTTGATCCTATTCTGCTTTAAGTGGAACAGGGCCAGCACAGAGTAAAACGGTATTAGCTTCTACAGACTTCCAGACCCTCTACTCTTGTTAATGCTGCCCAACAGGGAATTGCTTGTTTTGCCTTGTTTTATTTTGTTTCGTTCGGTAGACACACAACAGTTAACTCCCATCAGTTTTACTGTAGGCTGAGTCCTCTAAGTCATTCTTACATATTTTGCTAATGAGACATTCCTCCCTTTTTCTTGCATTTGGACAGTTAGTGGAGGGATATGTTGAATCAGACGCCTTTTATGCATCACTTCAGACACTCACTGCCTCCGGCCACTGCTATGGAGACCAACTCTGCACGGTTCTGTCCACCTGGATGCCTGCCGAACACAACGGCATCTCAACTGGGTAACCCTGTCTATGCCTCCTCCCCCAGGACTTCCCCACTGACATGGAGGAATGGGCACTGCAGGACTTCCCTTGGTCCCCTTGTTTGTGCAAGTCAGGAATGTGAGGGAGTTAACACCTTATGGAATGAATTTTGACCAACAGGATACGGGTGCTGATGGATAAACACTTCCCCCAGATAAACTACCTGAGATGAAGTTTATGCAGATTATCAGTAGATAGTTCTACAAGACCAAATAGTCATTTTCAGTGGCACCAGCTCAACAAAGAGCCTTGAATTAGCCTGCCCTTCTGCCCGCCTTCCTCTCCTTTTTTCTCACTTCTGCCTCGCTCTGATTTTCTTTCTTAATAAAATAGTGGCATATAAACCTTGGGCTCAGGCTCTGCTTTCTGAAGGATTCAGGCTAAGACCAATTAGAGAATGTTAACATTTCCTCTCTAAAATGTATTTTAGATTTGAGGCATTCTAACTTTTAAGAGATTCTTTCATCTAGAATATTTGCTCTTATTCTCATTTTCATATTCTTGATTCAGAAAGTAAATTTTCAAATATATGATAAGGCATTGACCATAAGGATACTAACTGGAAGCTATATGGTTTGACAATTATTTTTAGTGCCGAGATATCTTTCTAACCAAACAATATGTTCTTATGGAGGAAGGAGAGGAGGGAAGGAAAAGTAGTTCCGGATTTAGTACTTATCCTGGGTGAACGTCCAAGGGAAATATTTTCACCGCAAGGATTCCAAATTCAAGTATGGGCATCCAGGAGGATTCAAAGACCCACAGACTCTGATCTGAGAGGTAGAGCTTGTTATTCTTCAGATTGTATTTGCCAAAAACCATATCAACTTCCAGGATCTACTCTAACTTTAGGGAGAAAACTATAACGATGATTATTTTCTGTTTTAGAAAGTACATCTCATTATGGACTGCTTATTTACGTTAAAATTAAACCTTACAACTTATGAAGCTTAACCATTTGCTTAAAGAATGTAGCCAGAAGGAACTTTAGATGTTTTCCAATTCTTGCTTCTCACTTGCGCTTTTCAAATAAAAGGAAACTGAGGTGCAGAGAGTTAGGGCAGTCTGTTCTGGGTCAGCAGGAGAAACTTAACAGCAGAACTTGTCACAACACTAGTTCTTGAGCTTCAAAAGAGTAAGAGTTTTTTGTTCTATTCTGAGGAATTCCCACTGGGAATAGTCCATTAAACTATGAAAATGTGGCTAAGAAGAAAATACAGTTTGTGAAGCTTACTTTTGGTATTTTAGCATTTTAAGTCTCTTTTTTAACCCTTGAATATAGAATTCCTCTTTTATTCTCAAATACCACAATCCATTTAACCCCCAATCCTGACAGCTGTAGCTTCAAGGATATACCCTGAATCTGAACACTCTCAACTGTCTCCCTCCATAAACCTTAGTCCAAAAAAAACTGTCATCTCCTGAAATAGCTCTTAATTGATCTCCCTTCCATCTTTTTTGCATCCTATACAGTATTATCTACGTAGCAGTCACTGTGATCTTTCTACATGTAAATCTGACCATGCCGTTCCTTTGCTGGAAATCTCCCAACGGCTTCACATTCAAATTTAAAGGTGGCCTCCAAGGCTCTGTATGGTCTGGCCCCTGCCTACCTTCCCAATCTCCTCATCTAGAACTTTCTCCTCACTCATTTTACAGTGGCCAGCGTGACTGTTTAGTACTCTTCAAACAGATCAATTTTGTTCCCACTTCAGGATCTTTATGTTTGACGTTCCCTCTGCCTGGATGCTCTTCTCCCAGATTTTCATCCTTTGCTCCTTTGCAACATTCAGTTACCTGCTCATGTCAGTTCCATATGTCAGTCCTTTCCTGACCATCTATCACTTCCTTCCTCCTCTCTGTGCTCTTATTGTACTCCGTCTTTACAGCAATTACCACTAGCTGAAGTTAGATGATAAGGTAGTTAGATACATACATTTTGTGTCTTGCTTACTAGAATGTAACTCCAGTGGTCAGAGATTTTGTATTGTTCATCTCAGTACCTGCAGCTCCTAAAACAATACCTGGTACGGGGATGGTGCTGAATAAATGTTTATTGAATGGAGGAATGTATAAGGTTATAAATCTTTACTATAGAGAAGTCACTTCTTGCAAACATATGCCATTATGATTTTATTTCCCTTTCTGCAGCAGTTATCCTATTAACGAACTGAGCAATTCACCATTAATAGAGAGTCAATCAAGAAAGCCAGTCTCCAGTTCAGGCTATCAGAGTGAACTGAAATATCCCATGCATTAGAATGCCTGGAATCTGAATGTCAAAGCCATTTGGCTGCACATTATTTACTGCTTTTGGACCACGGAGACGGTTGTATTCAAATGATCTCTTAATCGCAGAAGAGCTCCTAGAGGGCCTATTATCAATTATATGATTACTTTACACTCTGTGGGCGATATCAAATTAGCACCCACAGCATTGCCGGTTGGGAGCAGAGGCAACTGAAAAGCCTTGGAGAGAGACATCATCAGGGGTGGCTTTAATGCATGAGTGAGGCTCTGTGTATTAGAAAAGCAGGCTTTCTTCTCTCTCTTAGACCTGCTGTGTCCAGCTTGTATTCACTGGCCAATTAGTAGAGTGAATCCTGACCTGTTTGTATTTCTTACTTAATTTAAGGAACTGGACTTTATCTGTAAGATAATAGGTACTAAAAAGTTTTCTAACTGAACATTAAAGGATGCACTGTCAGGGGACTGGGATTTTTCCAAGGAATGGAAGAATCTAAGAAACGATATAACATACTGGGTCATTGGAATCAGCCAGAATTGAATTCAAGTCCAGGCCCTGCACATTCCTAACTGTACATTTTTAGGCAACTAGGGCGAACATGTTTGAGACTCACTGTCCTTATTTGTACAAATGAGAAGACAGCAGCGCCCATCTTGTAGAGTGTTGTGATGACTAGAATGAGACAATGCATGAAAGCAGTTAGAACAATGGCTGGCACATTAAGGGTGCTTTATTTATGTCATCTCTTACTATTGTTTTTTTAAGCATCAGCAGGTATTTATTGAAGGACATGCTATATTAACAGAATGTAATTGAGGCTGTGGGGGATGAAACACTGACGCTGCCGTATGTGAACTTATGATCACGTTGGTAAAACAAAGAATACATACCCTAAATAAAATGCACTGATAAAAACTGAAAACACGGTAAAAGATAAGGTCACAGGTGTAAGGTGCAAGACAGCTTTTAGGTTAAGAAGATTTGGTTCGTCTCATGGAGGAAGATGAAATTCAAGGAGCATTGATAGAAAGTTGAGATTTAGGAAGTTAGAAATAGAAGTAAAGAGATTTTCTGGCAGAAGAAATTACCCCAATTTCAAGTTCCTATTATCTAAGTTCATTGCTGTTTGTCTTGAGGTTGTTCCTATTGAACAAAAGCCCCCTAGAGACCTCCACTTTGGAAATAAATTTGTTAGCCTCTTTCTGGAGCCAAATGTACCTGAGAATAAGAGAATTATATTTATTCAGGGCTGTTACTTTACGCCAAGACATCTAACACCTTATTTCTGCATATGTGAAGATTCAAATGTCCCTTGCAGTTAGTTTTAGTTCTTTGTATTATAATAGTTAATTGAGTGGATGCAAAGGATTAAAAGTATTAGAACCATGAATAAATAAGCTTATCCTTTTAGGGAAAAAATGGCCCTTCTTCTAAACCACAAAGAAGTAATAAGGTGAATGGATTCATTGTTTTTTCCCCAACATTTCTCCTGTATGTACTTTTTTTTCTGGTTAAGAACACAAATTACATTGCATTATGCTTCTTAAATACTTCAATAAAAAGTGGGCCTTTTTACAAAATGCCTTCTCTATACTGGAAATGGGTTACAGGACTTTTATGGAGTGTGACCTCGTTCCATTATTAATAACGCACTCTGTGAGTTTTCTCTCATCCACTGATCTTGCAGGAGCATTGCTAACACTTCCTAATGAATCCTCTTGTCATCTCCATGAACAAGGTAAGGCATTTATTTAAAGGCTCACTCTGCTGTGGTGAAACTTGGGCAAAAACTGCTTGACAGTGCTTGATGAATGTGTGCAGCCCAGGTGACAGTGAAGAGCTGACTTTTAAAAGAAAAAGACTGCTTTCACTTTTCTGGCACCCCTCCAAATCACAGGGGAGCGGACGACTTTTCACCATATATTCGTATTGGCTCAAATCTATTCCCATCTGTTTGGAAAGCATGGTGCCCAAACAGGCACTGGTCAGATCCTTGGCACAGATCTTGGGAGAGGAGCGCTTTTTGGGCAGTTTGTGTCTCCCTACCATGCTGCATCTGTGTTACCAGATGTCTCACCTCTGGGTCCGTTGGTATGCCAGCCCTGTAGCTGCACGTCTATTTACAGCACACCAGCTGCTGTGTAAGTGCCAAGCCACAAAGGAAATGGTAGGATGGTGTGTGGCATGTATGGGGTATGTGTGTGTGTGTGTGTGTGTGTGTGTGTGTGTGTGTGTGTGCACGTGTGTGTGTGTTGGGATGGAGATGGTGGTTGGTGGACACCCAGAGCATAAGATTCATAATGTACTTCCACAGCACTGTCCCCATCAACCTTCTCATGGTGGCGTTTGCTGCAGGCTACAGCTGGGGAACGTTAAGACACCTGCCTTTAGCCATCAAAATGGATGCCTCAAAGTAATATTGTTTCCAGAATCAAACATATACATCTTCTGCCCTAGACATGTGGATCACAAAGTTAAAAGGACCACAACATCTCCAAATAGAAGCAGTAGTAAGGCATACTGAAGCCCTCCTTAGTGGTTACTTCATGTCATCATTCATTCATTTATTCAACAGATATCCATTCAGCATTGGAGTTTAACCATCATCACCAAAAGAACTTGATATTGGCTCAACAGCAAACTGGCTTATGGGGGTTCGCTGGTGTGAAGAATGGTCAGTGGTTGAGTTTACAGCCAAGAGGAAGAGGACCAGTAGATTAATCATGAAATATAAAACTCCTAACTCACTACAAATCATGGTTTATCAACACTCACTCAGGACAATTAAACAACTATCACTAAATTAGCAGAGCTTGCATCCAATCCCTTCCTAACTTCCCCCATTTTATCTGGTGTATATACCTGTCATAAATATTTTATACTATGCAGAGCCCTAAATTTACTATTTTTATGATGACAGGTTATCTTGCCAAAGTCCTGACTGGTGTGCTGACATTTAGAACAGAAACTGACAGATTTTTAAAACAATAATCTTTCCTCCTTCCTTCTGATGCCTACCAGCAGAGAGTGTTTTAATAGATTCAGGCTAAAGTGGAGTTCTCTACACAACTCTTCCACTTAAATTTTAGTAATCTTCCGTTTTTAGGGACTAAAAATTCAAATTAAGATCACAGATGCGGCCAGCTTTATTTTTAAGGCTAGATAAACTTTGACTTTGGACACACAGATTCCAGCTCATTAATCCCAGGATTTTTTGTTTGATGTTTGTTTTACTGTTTCCCTCCCCCACTTTCCATGCGGCAGTTTTAAACCCAAGGGATTTGGTGCAAAGGCTGAATCCGGGTGAAATGCTGCTTTGTACCAACTCTTCCAGTAATTCTCCCAATTTCTTAGAGAGTTCTGTGATCATGCATTGATAATTTCATCTGTGGGTGCGTTATTTAAATGGTAAATGCATAAGAAACTGGTTCTCAGTAATGTAAATCAGTTCCTTTTCTTTGTCTTATGTGCCTTCCACTTATCTTTTAAAAAGTGGCTCTTTTCCCAGCACCAAGTCATGGTACACGATTACAAGACATTCTGTAAGGACGTTAACTGTGTGTATATCATCACTGCATTCTTGAAGACTATGGTTGGTATTAACTATTTTGACAATAGACCTGCTGAAAATGTCAAACTGGGTTCAGTCAAAGTACAACCGTGAAGAATTTTTTTGTGTGGCATATAGTCCTAAAATATAACATTTAAGAAAATCCCCAAATAACAGAGCTGAGGCAGATCTCATCCAGTTGTTTCCATTCTTAAAACGTTAATCTCTGAACAGTAGCTAATGTGGATGATAAGTGGTTTTTTAAATGTGACAATTTTGACAATTATTCTGGTCTATGTTGAAATGGTAGTGGAAAGAAATATTAATAGAACATGTACTTAAGCTCCAGAAATAATCAGGAAAAGTAGCGGGGCAAGGTAGAAGAAACACAAGTTATGGATAAGAGCATTTCTCATACCAGTACCACCATCACAGAGCCTTAGCCTTCTCATCTCTAAGATAGGAATCAAAATACCTACCTCACAAGGTTGATACGTGGCAAAGATCAGATGAAATATGCAAAGGACACTGAAGATTGGTATACTCGACACCTATTCTACATGTTTTCTAGCAGCCTTCCTATACCGTACAGCTGGAAAATCAAAAGCTTTATTTCCGAGACTCCTTTGCAATTAAGTCTCCAGATGCAGCTTACATTCTGCCACGTGGGTATATTTGTGTCAGGTTAGGAAGGAATAAGCAAGAAGTGGGCATCAGCAGCCAGACAGAGGAGATGGTTTCTCCTTGGGAGGCTGAGGGGCATAGGCACCTGTTCCTAGGGCAGCTGTAGAGAAGGTTCTAGTCACCTGATCCAGAGCATCACAGGCTCCAAGCAGCAGCCTGGGGGCCAGTGGGGTTCCCCTAGAACCCCACTACCCCCTAGTTATTCTTCCTATCTCTGTATCATCCAAAATAATTCCCTAATCATCCTGGAATTTGTTAGAAACTATTTAATGCCATTTAAGGAATCCCTTCCTATTGAAATTTATGGGAATTAATTATGAGGACTGCAAATAGAATCTCTGAGACCATACCTGAAACGTATTTAGAAAATGATAAAGACCTTCAGCTATTTGGGGAAGGAAGAATCATACCATCCTTGTATTTACTGCTGGATTTCAAAATACAGTAAGATCCTCTTAGGAAACAAAGCTTCCAAATCAGATTGCTAAACCTCTATTTTATGATCAGCACAGGTATTTTAAGCATAAAGTCTTTATTTTCTGGATAGAGGCTGGAATAACGTTCTCACCAGGTATTAACTGCAAGTGAGTTTTTAATTTATAACGACTCTCTTTTTCAGTTGTGTGCTTTCTTGTCAACTGCCCTCACTCTCCCCTACCCTCCCCAAGTCATATCTGATGTTTGGAGTAAAAATCAGTATGTATGGGGCTTCCCTGGTGGCGCAGTGGTTGAGAGTCCGCCTGCCGATGCAGGGGACGCGGGTTCGTGCCCTGGTCCGGGAGGATCCCACATGCCGTGGAGCAGCTGGACCCGTGAGCCATGGCCGCTGAGCCTGTGCGTCCGGAGCCTGTGCTCCGCAACGTACGGCAAAAACAAAAACAAACAAACAAATAAAATCAATATGTATATACAAGATATTGAAAAGTATCAACGTGTAAGAATTGTAAAAGCGTATGTATTGGCATACAATATTGATATTTATCTAGAAGAAACTGATTACTCAAGACTCTTTTGGTTGTAAGAGAAAGGCTCAACTTGAAAGGGGAGAAGAGTTAATGTATTATTTTTTGTAACCAGGAAATATAAGGGAAGATCTGGGTTTTGGCACAACTGGTATCCAGACTCCGGTTTGATCTTCACCCCTCTTCTTTCTGTGTGTTTGCTTCAAGTCCCTCTACCTGTGGGGAAGATTACTTTGTTCAGTCCCCTATTTGTATATTCCCAGTAATATAACCCTAAAGATGCAGTGCCTTTCCTTAAGCCTCTAACAAAATCTACTGGGGGAAATACTGATTGCTAACTTGAAGCATGTGCCCGCCCTGCACCAACCACTGGGATGAGTGTGGTCTTTGCTAGGCCAGGGCTGGTTCCCACAAGCACCAGTGACTCTGAGAACACTATTTGGAAGCCCCAGAAGCCACATGATTGGAGTGGGGCTGAATAAACTCCCTAAAGAAAGTTAGGGTGCTAGACAGAAGAAAAACGAAGGTCCCCTCCAAGGTATTCCTTGATTTAAAAAGAACAAAAGGCATTCCTGGTGCTCATTTTCCCATAAACTGTAAAATGCATCTCCAGCTGTTCCTTTATTATGTATTTTCCATCTCCCTTATCTACTCATCCTGGCATGTAAATTTCTTTCCTCCAAATGAGACAGTCAAGGTGTAATCACACACACTCACATAAAACAGCATTTTAGGAGGAACAACTAAACAAAAGAACAGCACACGTTCTTAGATTGTATTCCAGCACCTTCCAGGGCAATATGAACTGGGAACAGCCTTGGTGTGGAACATTGTACAACCCCTTATAATTAAAAGCACTTATCTTATCAATAACTCTTTTAGATCGGTGATGATGATGATGATTTTTATCTCTTTCATAATATTGGGTTGGCCTAAAGGTTAGTTTGGGTTTTTCCGTAACATGGAAAAACCCGAACGAACCTTTTGGCCAACCCAATAATATAATAGTATTATTATTTCTAACTATTTTACACGTGAGAATACAGAGGGAGGCAAATAGCTAGCCAAACTCATAGTTATTGGCTGATAATGAGAGGATTTTTATCTCAGTAATGGGATACCTAAATAACTTGCTCTTTCCACTCTACTTAAGACGGACCGCTCATGGGCTAAGTTGTGGGATATAAGATGATTAGGTATTTCTTTTTTTTTAATTTATTTATTTATATTTTATTTATTTATTTACTTATTTATTTACTTATTCATTTATTTATGGCTGCGTTGGGTCTTCATTGCTGCACACGGGCTTTCTCTAGTTGCGGCGAGCAGGGGCTACTCTTCGTTGCGGTGCGCGGGCTTCTCATTGCGGTGGCTTCTCTTGTTGCGGAGCATGGGCTCTAGGCATGTGGGCTTCAGTAGTTGTGGTTCATGGGCTCTAGAGCACAGGCTCAGTAGTTGTGGCGCACGGGCTTAGTTGCTCCACGGCATGTGGGATCTTCCTGGACCAGGGCTCGAACCCATGTCCCCTGCATTGGCAGGCAGATTCTTAACCACTGCACCACCAGGAAGTCCCTGATTAGGTATTTCTAGTGAATTCTGGAATACCTTGAGAACTTCTGATGTGGGGCATGACTTTTGGGGGTAGGGCTTTGGGTTCTATCCAGTGAGAAAAACATTCAGCTGAAACATTCAGGGAGCCCACAAAGCTTCTGTTACATGATACAGTATTGAAATGATCAGATTCCCAATGGCCTATAGCAAGCGAGGCTCCAAGTGTCCCTTTGCCTGGGCTTTACAGGTAAAAGCAATTCTAGAAATCAGCTCTTAAACACTGTCAAGAGTCAGGAACCCAGAGCTCTTCACTGATGTCTCTATCCTAGCTAGAAGCAAACATGCCACACCATCTTGGTGAAAGAGTCTTACCTTGTCCTTAGATCCCTGGAGATAAATTTTCAGCCTAACACACAGATTTCCTCAGAAGTGTGTATTTAGTTGTTACAATGTACCAAACTTGCAAAGTAAGTTGTTTCCATTACTATTTTTTTAATGTCTAATGTCAGCTTCGCCCCTAATAGCATTCTCTCTCTCTCCAGGGATATCTAAGAGATTTTCAAGCCACTGTGTTGTAAGTAATGTTTATAACTTAAAAGAGGGGAAAAAAGACTTGCATTTGTATTGTACAAAACACTTTCAAACTGCCACACTTCTGGGTTCTCACAACAACCCTGTTAGATATGCAGGGCAGATATGCAATCCTAGTGGGACAGATGGAGACACTGAAATCCCAAGGGAGTGACTTACTCAGCATCCTCAGTTCTTTATGGCAAATTCAGAGAAGCAGCCAAACCTCCCGCATCCCAGACCTAAGCTTCTTCTGTAAGATTAGTGGCTTTCAAATATATTTTTAAATAATTTTTTCACATAAAATCCAGCATTTGTATATTGAGACACAACATACAAAGTAGACAGTAGGAATGCTGCTTATATGGAAATTGGAGAACTGAATCCAGCCTCACTACGGCAGAGCATCCTTGCAAAAGGAGCTTTTGCATCCTTGCATCCCAGAGCATCCTTGCAAAAAGCCTTTCATGGACAGGTTGAGAACCACAGAACTATCTAGTTATTAGACAGTAACTAAATTACTATCTCCCCTTGTCTATCTAGTCTGATCCTGCTGAGCTTAGCTTCCCAAGTGGGGTGCCACAAATATTCAAAGATGTGCTAAAATGTTGATCCCTGCAGCCTCCAGGAGGGCCCAGGAAGCTTGAGCTCCCTGGAGTAGATCTTTACGCGGTTGCAGCCTCCTGTGCTTACTCCATCGTAATCTACAAAGATAATGTTCTGTGTTGGGAAGCACTAGAGAAAGTTTAGGAGGGCTCAGGACCCAGAAACACAATTTCGCTCACTAGATTCAAATTAGCCTCATTGATATTTCTTGTAATGAGCCCTCTCCTATCTGAGTAGTAATACCATCTTTTCTACCTTAATTCATTATTGGTTATGAGTTACATTTGTCCAAAGCAGATTTCCCCAACTAACAGACAGGTTTCCACACAATTCCTATGTGACCACTTGTCTGATGTCAAATGAATCCCTTAGCTGCTATCCATTTAGGTGGCTTCAGTTATACCTTTTCTCCCCCCCCGGTGCTTCTTTATATGACTTCTCTGATTGTTTTCATCACAACAGGTTATGCTTAATAAAATCCTACATGGCTTCTCTTTGCTATTAGGAATCTTTTTTTTTTTTTTAAGTTTTAGCATGGCTCTACATGTTCTATTATTATTATGCCAGTATATCCTTAATTCACTCAACAATCTCCTTATGCACTATTCAAATCTCTTTGATGAGAGTCAGCCAGAGCCCCCGAATCAGCAGCTCCTTTAACCCTGTCCTGTCTGAGCGAAGAACAGATGCCCTCAGGTGACCTACACGCAGAGGTGGGTCCAAATCCAAAGCGGAACCCCGGGAGCTGTGCGAACAAAGAAGAGAAAGGGAAATCTCTCCCAGCAGCCTCAGGAGCAGTGGATTAAATCTCCACAATCAACTTGATGTACCTGCATCTGTGGAATACCTGAATAGACAACGAATCATCCCAAATTGAGGAGGTGGACGTTGGGAGCAATGATATATATTTTTTTTTCTCCCTTTTTCTCTTTTCGTGAGTGTGTATGTGTATGCTTCTGTGTGTGATTTTGTCTGTATAGCTTTGCTTTTACCATTTGTCCTAGTTCTGTCTGTCCATTTTTTTTTTAGTTAAAATTTTATTTTTCTTAATAATTACATTTTATTTTAATTATTTTATTTTACTTTATTTTATTTTGTTTTATCTTCTTCTTTCTATTTTTTCTCCCTTATATTCTGAGCCATGTGGAGGACAGGCTCTTTGTGCTCCAGCCAGGTGTCAGGGATGTGCCACTGAGGTGGGAGAGCCAAGTTCAGGACACTGGTCCACAAGAGACCTCCCAGCCCAGTGTAATATCAAACGGTGAAAATCTCCCAGAGATCTCCATCTCAACACCAAGAGCCAGCTCCAGTCAACGACCAGCAACCTACAGTGCAGGACACCCTATGCAAACAACTAGCAAGAAAGGAACACAACCCCATGCATTAGCACAGAGGCTGCCTAAAATCATAATAAGGCCACAGACACCCCAAAACACACCACCAGACGTGGACCTACCCACCAGAAAGACAAGATCCAGCCTCATCCACCAGAACATAGGCACTAGTCCCCTCCACCAGGAAGCCTACATAACCCACTGTACCAACCTTACCCACTGGGGACAGACACCAAAAACAACGGAAATTACGAACCTGCAGCCTGCGAAAAGGAGACCCCAAACACAGTAAGATAAGCAAAACGAGAAGACAGAGAAACACACAGCAGATGAAGGAGCAAGGCAGAAACCCACCAGACCTAACAAATGAAGAGGAAATAGGCAGTCTACCTGAAAAAGAATTCAGAGTAATGAGAGTAAATATGATCCAAAATCTTGGAAATAGAATGGAGAAAATACAAGAAACGTTTAACAAGGACCTAGAAGAACTAAAGAGCAAACAAACAGAGATGAACAACGCAATAAATGAAATTAAAAATTCTCTAGAAGGGATCAATAGCAGAATAACTGAGGCAGAAGAACGATGAGTGACCTGGAAGATAAAATAGTGGAAATAACTACTGCAGAGCAGAATAAAGCAAAAAAATGAAAAGAATAGAGGACAGTCTCAGAGACCTCTGGGACAACATTAAATACACCAACATTCGAATTATAGGGGTCCCAGAAGAAGAAGAGAAAAAGAAAGGGACTGAGAAAATATTTGAAGAGATTATAGTTGAAAACTTCCCTAATACGGGAAAGGAAATAGTTAATCAAGTCCAGGAAGCATAGAGTCCATTACAGGATAAATCCAAAGAGAAACACACCAAGACACATATTAATCAAACTATCAAAAACTAAATATGAAAAACAAATATTAAAACAAGCAAGTGAAAAAATACAAGTAACAAATAAGGGAATCCCCATAAGGTTGAGAGCTGATCTTTCAGCACAAACTCTGCAAGCCAGAAGGGAGTGGCAGGACATATTTAAAGTGATGAAAGGGAAAAACCTACAACCAAGAATACTCTACCCAGCAAGGATCTCATTCACATTTGACGTAAAAATTAAAAGCTTTACAGACAAACAAAAGGTAAGAGAATTCAGCACCACCAAACCAGCTCTACAACAAATGTTAAAGGAACTTCTCTAGGCAGGAAACACAAGAGAAGGAAAAGACTTACAATAATAAACCCAAAACAATTAAGAAAATGGTAATAGGAACGTACATATAGATAATAACCTTAAATGTAAATGGATTAAATGCTCCAACCAAAAGACATAGACTAGCTGAATGGATACAAAACTAAGACCCATATATATGCTGTCTACAAGAGACCCACATCAGACCTAGGGACACATACAGAATGAAAGTGAGGGAATGGAAAAAGATATTCCATGCAAATGGAAATCAAAAGAAAGCTGGAGTAGCAATTCTCATATCAGACAAAATAGACTTTAAAACAAAGACTACTACAAGAGACAAAGAAGGACACTACAGAATGATCAAGGGATCAATCCAAGAAGAAGATATAACCATTGTAAACATTTATGTACCCAACATAGGAGCACCTCAATACATAAGGCAAATACTAACAGCCATAAAAGGGAAAATCGACAGTAACACATTCATAGTAGAGAACTTTATCACCCCACTTTCACCAATGGACAGGTCAACCAAAATGAAAATAAATAAGGAAACACAAGCTTTAAATGATACATTAAACAAGATGGACTTAATTGACATTTATAGGACATTCCAACCAAAAACAACAGAATACACATTCTTCTCAAGTGCTCATGGAACATTCTCCAGGATAGATCATATCTTAGGTCACAAATAAAGCCTTGGTAAATTTAAGAAAATTGAAATAATATCAAGTATCTTTTCCGACCACAACACTATAAGACTAGATATCAATTACAGGAAAAAGTCTGTAAGAAATACAAACACATGGAGGCTAAACAATACACTACTTAATAACCAAGAGATCACTGAAGAAATCAAAAAGAAAATCAAAAAATACCTAGAAACAAATGACAATGAAAACACAATGACCCAAAACCTATGGGATGTAGCAAAAGCAATTCTAAGAGGGAAGGTAATAGCTATACAAGCCTACCTTAAGAAACAAGAAACATCTCAAATAAAGAACCTAACCTTACACCTAAATCAATTAGAGAAAGAAGAACAAAAAACCCCAACGTTAGCAGAAGGAAAGAAATCATAAAGATCAGATCAGAAATAAATGAAAAAGAAATGAAGGAGACAATAGCAAAGATCAATAAAGCTAAAACCTGGTTCTTTGAGAAGATAAACAAAATTGATAAACCATTAGCCAGACTCATCAAGAAAAAAAGGGAGAAGACTCAAATCAATAGAATTAGAAATGAAAAAGGAGAAGAAACAACTGACACCACAGAAATACAAAGGATCATGAAAGATTACTACAAGCAAATACATGCAATAAAATGGACAACCTGGAAGAAATGAACAAATTCTTAGAAATGCACAACGTTCTGAGACTGAACCAGGAAGAAATAGAAAATATGAACAGACCAATCACAAACACTGAAATTGAAACTGTGATTAAAAATCTGCCAACAAACAAAAGTCCAGGACCAGATGGCTTCACAGGCAAATTGTATCAAACATTCAGAGAAGAGCTAACATCTATCCTTCTCAAAGTCTTACAAAATATAGCAGAGAGAGGAACACTCCCAAACTCATTCTACGAGTCCACCATCACTCTGATACCAAAACCAAAGATGTCACAAAGAAAAGAAACTACAGGCCAATATCACTGATGAACACAGATGCAAAAATCCTCAACAAATTACTAGCAAACAGAATCCAACAGCACATTAAAAGGATCATACACTATGATCTAGTGGGATTTATGCCAGGAATGCAAGAATTCTTCAATATACGCAAATCAATCAACGTGATACACCATATTAACAAATTGAAGGAGAAAAACAATATGATCATCTCAATAGATGCAGAGAAAGCTTTTGACAAAATTCAACACCCATTTATGATTAAAAAAACCCTCCAGAAAGTAGGCACGGAGGGAACTTTCCTCAACATAATAAAGGCCATATATGACAAACCCACAGCCAACATTGTCCTCAATGGTGAAAAACTGAAACCATTTCCACTAAGATCAGGAACAAGACAATTCTGCCCAGTCTCACCACTATTATTCAACATAGTTTTGGAAGTTTTAGCCACAGCAATCAGAGAAGAAAAAGAAATAAAAGGAATCCAAATTGGAAAAGAAGAAGTAAAGCTGTCACTGTTTGCAGATGACATGATACTATAAAAAGAGAATCTTAAAGATGCTACCAGAAAACTACTAGAGCTAATCAATGAATTTGATAAAGTAGCAGGATACAAAATTAATGCACAGAAATCTCTTGCATTTCTATACACTAATGATGAAAAATCTGAAAGTGAAATTAAGAAAACCCTCCCATTTACCATTGCAATAAAAGAATAAAATATCTAGGAATAAACCTACCTAGGGAGACAAAAGACCTGTATGCAGAAAATTATAAGACACTGATGAAAGAAATTAAAGGTGATACAAATAGATGGAGAGATATACCATGTTCCTGGATTAGAAGAATCAACATTGTGACAATGACTCTACTACCCAACGCAATGTACAATGCAATCCCTATCAAACTACCACTGGCATTTTTCACAGAACTAGAGCAAAGCATTTCACAATTTGTATGGAAACACAAAAGACCCCGAATAGCCAAAGCAATCTTGAGAAAGAAAAACGGAGCTGGAGGAATCAGGCTCCCTGACTTCAGACTATACTACAAAGTTACAGTAATCAGGACAGTATGGTACTGGCACAAAAACAGACATATAGATCAATGGAACTGGACAGAAAGCCCAGAGATAAACCCACACACATATGGTCACCTTATCTTTGATAAAGGAGGCAAGAATATACAGTGGAGAAAAGACAGCCTCTTCAATAAGTGGTGCTGGGAAAACTGGACAGCTACATGTAAAAGAATGAAATTAGAATACTCCCTAGCATCATACACAAAAATAAACTCCAAATGGATTAAAGACCTAAATGTAAGGCCAGACACCATCAAACTCTTAGCGGAAAACGTAGGCAGAACACGCTATGACATAAATCACAGCAAGATACTTTGCGACCCACCTCCTAGAGAAATGGAAATAAAAACAAAAATAAACAGGTGGGACCTAATGAAACTTAAAAGCTTTTGCACAGCAAAGGAAACCATAAACAAGATGAAAAGACAACCCTCAGAATGGGAGAAAATATTTGCAAATGAAGCAACTGACAAAGGATTAATCTCCAAAACATACAAGCAACTCATGCAACTCAATATCAAAGAAACAAACAACCCAGTCCAAAAATGGGCAGAGAACCTAAATAGACATTTCTCCAAAGAAGATATACAGATTGCCAACAAACGCATGAAAGAATTCTCAACATCATTAATCATTAGAGAAATGCAAATCAAAACTACAATGAGATATCATCTCACACTGGTCAGAATGGCCATCATCAGAAAATCTAGAAACAATAAATGCTGGAGAGGGTGGGGAGAAAAGGGAACCTTCTTGCACTGTTGGTGGGAATGTAAATTGATACAGCCACTAGGGAGAACAGTATGGAGGTTCCTTAAAAAACTAAAAATAGAACTACCATACGACCCAGCAATCCCACTACTGGGCATATACCCTGAGAAAACCATAATTCAAAAAGAGTCATGTACCAAAATGTTCATCGCAGCTCTATTTACAATACAGGACATGGAAGCAACCTAAGTGTCCATCAACAGATGAATGGATAAAGATGTGGCACATATATACAATGGAATATTACTCAGCCATAAAAAGGAATGAAACGGAGTTATTTGTAGTGAGGTGGGTGGACCTAGAGGCTGTCATACAGAGTGAAGTAAGTCAGAAAGAGAAAAACAAATACCGTATGCTAACACATATATATGGAATCTAAAAAAGAAAAGAAAAGAAAATGGGCAGAAGAACCTAGGGGCAAGATGGGAATAAAGATGCAGACCTACTAGCGAAGGGACTTGAGGATACGGGGAAGGGGAAGCTGTGACAAAGTGAGAGAGTGGCATGGACATATATACACTACCAAACGTAAAATAGATAGCTAGTGGGAAGCAGCCGCATAGCACAGGGAGATCAGCTCGGTGCTTTGTAACCACCTAGAGGAGTGGGTTAGGGAGGGTGGTAGGGAGGGAGATGCAAGAGGGAAGATATATGGGGACATATGTATCTGTATAACTGATTCACTTTGTTATAAAGCAGAAATTGACACACCATTGTAAAGCAATTATACTCTAATAACAATGTAAAAAAAAAACTCTTTGATGGACCAGTTTCCTTCTTGCCACGGGACCTTTGCGTATAATATTGCTTTTACCCCTAGATGCCACTCACCTCCTTTATCTAGTCAAACTTCGTTGTTTTTACTGATGTGGTGCAATAGGCAGTAGCCAGCATGACCTATGCTATACTTTACACAAACCCCCAAAAACGAAATCAGACCTTAGTTTTATCAAGGCTCTAGATCTAATTAATAATTTATAGAAAATACAGAGATAGACACACTTGTTCTGTAATTCCAGAGGAATGTCCTCAGTCAAATCAAGACTGTAGGAAACTCTATAAGATTCTCTACAGGAAATTATATAGAATTCAGGTCCTTTAATGTAAAATTTGCACGGGAAAAAGAAAAGAGGGGAGGGACCATTACAGAGCAAACTATATAATGACCATTAACCAAGCGCAGTGTGTACAGTCTTATTTGAATGAACCAACCATAAAAAAGTCATTATCAAAATACTGAAAGATAACAGGTGTTGGAGAGGATGTGGAGAAATTAGAATCCTTGTACATTTTCGGTGGAAATGTAAAATGGTACAGCCTCTATGAAAACAGTATGGAGGTTTCTCAAGATATTAAAAATAGAACTACCATATGATCGAGCAATCCCAGTCCTGGGCATATAACCAAAAGAACTGATGAGATATGTGCACTTCCATGTTTACTTCAGTGTTAGTCACAACAGCCAAGATATGGAAACATCCTCAGTGTCCATCAACAGGTGAATGGATAAAGCAAATATCATATATGCGCACAATGGAATATTATCAGCCTTGACAAAGAAGGAAATTCTGCAACACGTGACAACATGGATGAACCTGGAGGACAACACACTAACTGAAATAAGTCAGTCAAAGAAGGACACATACACATGATTCCACTTATATGAGATATCTAAACTAGTCAAACTCACAGAGATAGAGTGGAACGGTGGTTGCCAGGGATTTGGGGGAGGGGAAAATGGTGGGTTGCTATTCAACAGGTATAGTTTCTTCTTCTTTTTTTTTTTTTTTTTTTTGCGGTACACGGGCCTCTCACTGTTGTGGCCTCTCCCGTTGTGGAGCACAGGCTCCGGACGCGCAGGTTCAGCGGCCATGGCTCACGGGCCCAGCCGCTCCGCGGCATGTGGGATCTTCCCGGACCGGAGCACGAACCAGTGTCCCCTGCATCAGCAGGCGGACTCTCAACCACTGCGCCACCAGGGAAGCCCCCTTGTTTTTTTTTTTAAAAGCAATTTATCTTCCATTCTTTGTTAAAGTTATTCTCAATAGCTTGTTTTCCCCCTTTTAATGGTAACTCTGTCAGACTAGCTCAAATTTTGTCCATTGTTTCAAGAAATGAAGCCATGATGTGGAATTGGAGCTGGCAGCATCGATGTCAGGACAGGTTCAAATGACACCCATCACTTGAGTAAAAATTTATAGCTCTGCCTGTGCTGTGTGGTGCTCTGTGCTTCAGTTCAGGGCCAGTAAGAGATTTATCAAAGGAAGGTAACAAGATGTATGGGAATAGCAGGTAAAGTTTGAAAGGCTTTATGAACTAGAGTAATTCTTGAAACTTTGGGTTTAATCTTTGAAAGTTGGACTTCCAGGTATAATTACAGGTTAACACTTGACATATTGTGTAGGTGAAAAAAAGTAAGACACTGCGAAAGCACGTCTCTAATGAAGCCAAGAAGTTCCCATTACCTGATACATGCGTGTAAGTACCTATGGGATCCAAAACAACACCATTACTAGGATGGCAGTTAGCCACCAGCAATCAGGCAAGAAGTGGATCATGGGCTTTTTCAGGAAGGCACCCCCAGGTGTTCAGTTCCAGCCAGTGGTTGCCATGCTGAAACTCAGGTCTTTTGTGCACATTTTCTCAGACATTTTAAGAGCAGCCAAAAATTTAGATGATTATGTGAAATCTCCTGGTTACATAATATTGGCAAATCATTCAAATTTATAAAGTCTTTGTGGGCCAGTTCTATGCCTACCAAACAAAGCTAAACTACAGCCCACATTCTGCCTGAAGCTATCATGTTTACAAACTCTGATCTACACCCATCCTTTTTTTTAATCCCTTTCCTCCTATTTTTTTTTTTTTTTCATATTTAACTTGGTTCAGGGCAAGCTGCAATATTTGTTCCTCGTTGAATTTATTTTCTTGGACCTTTACTGTTGTTCCAGATTTTTTTTTTAATGCTGTTTTTGAATCCTTCTTCATTTTGTTTGTTAAATATTTTTGCACAGAGTATAAAATAATGAACATTAATGGGGAAAGAGTTGGTGGGGAGAAACTGTGGACTAATCTATAAGAGGTACTTTTTCTTGGGCAGATTAGAGTTTGGTGCTAATAAAACCCAGCTTAAAAGTTTCACTTTTATAATGAATTTTCAAAGAATAAACAATATGTCTTTCTAACCAGAGCTGAAAAGATTGTGAATCACCATGTATAACGCATACTTTTGACAAAATTAACCTAAGATGGTTACCTTAGGTTAATTGGTTAGCTAATGATGTTTACCGTAAGATGGCAACACAGATATCTCTGATTTTAAACTTTGGCCTAACTGGTCATGTAAGTGAAACATTTGAGAGTAAACCTGGCAATGCCTTGGTGATTATTTATTGAGTCTGCAAGGCCACAATGATATAAAGTGGGAGACCCACAAATGCATGGGGAGACAGGATGTTAGGGAGAGTGGACTGGTCTGGGACTTGGAAATGAAGTTCTGGAAGTGAAGTTCCAGGGTCAGCTCTGCTGCCAACAGGGTGTAAAAACCTCTCTGCTCCTAGGTTAATTATTTATTTACTATTTATACCTTGCCTATTTCCAAAACAGATTGGAGGTGGCTTTCAATAAAAACCACTAATGTATCAGAACTCTTTTACAAGGTAATAACCCGACATTAAAAAAAAAAAAGATAGTTATAGCCGCAAATCTAAGGGAATACACTGTAATGGAGCACGAAATGCTGCTAGGAGTTCTGCGGCTACAGAGTAAAGCAGGAAACAAGTTGTGCCACTGTTATAATCAATGGGTCTCAGTTTTGTTATTTACAAAATGGGTGGAAAATGAGAGTTAGATTAAATCACTTTTTAGGTCTTCTCCGGCGGGGTTCAGATGTTTCTGTTACAAAGTGATAAGTACATTTCTGAAAAGAATTCCTCACATTCTGCAGGATCAAGCACCAACAGCAGAAATTTGGAGTCAGGTGGTTCACTCATAACCTATGTAACTTTGTAACCAGAGAACTATAAGAATAAGTAACAATGCTAATGAAAATACTGGTAAAATTCTAAATAAAGAAAGAAAAACTATAATACTTGGAAGACTTTACCAAGAGCAGGTCTGAATGTGGGCTGATGTAACCCTGTGTAGGGAAAGGTTGAGACTATGTGGAGAGATGGTTCTAGGACAAAATACACACAGATAAGGCAACATGTGCAATTAGAACTTCAAGATGATGCGTAAGGCCGACCTGAGTCAAGACAAAGCACGTGGGGCTAGAAACATAGAACGTGGTACCACATTCCTCAGAAGACTGCTCATGTACTTTCAGTTCAGTCAGAGAAGAATCTGTAAGTGGGAACTGATCACTCTCAGATGACCTGTGTTTCTACGAAGATGTGTTACAGTTTCTGCGTTGGACCAGACACAGCTGAAAGGTTCCATCAAACATAATATTGATTTGGCTGCCATTGTGTAGAGAAGGACTAAAAGGCTAGTAAGTTGTAACCAAAAAAAACAAGAAAAGCTATAGGAGGAATATGGCTACAAGGAAATTATAATCTTAAATGATAACTGTGAGAAAGAATGTGGGATAATTTTGAAAAAAAAATCATGAAAATGGCATTAGAAAATGGAGAAGAAAATTATCAATAAGTTCATGGTGGCTTGTGGCAGCAAACTGAATAAAGAAAACCTGTTTGGCCAAAAAAGAATTCATGAAAGCATTGAGAAAAATGGAAGGAGTTGTCCAACCATTCCCATTTTGGGAGAATAAAATTCCTTTAAACTAGTGTTTCTCAGACAGGGGCAATTTTGTTCCTCAAGGGGCACTTAGCAATGTCTGGAGATGTTTTTGGTTGTTGCAATTGGGGAGGTCCTATTGGCATATGATGGACAGAAGTCAGGTATGCAATGGAAGGACAGGCCCCTACAACACAGAGTTATCTGACCTGAAATGTTAATAGTGCTATGATTGAGAATCCCTACATTAAACAAAGATAGGGTCAATTTTTCAGTCTAGAATCACAGCTTTAAACATAACTAACAAGTTCTTCTTTTCTTGAGGCAATTCACCACGACCCATTCTGCTTCCCATGACCTAAGTGGAAGCTGAACAGGTTTTCTCCAGTCCCTTGTGATGGCCTTGAGACCCATTTGCTCCCACCGACCTGATCCGTGGAGCCTTAAGATGAAGCTTGACTCAACCTTAATCCACATCTGATGTCTTTTAAAATGTTCCCATTTTAATTATCTTCTGCTCTTTTCTTTGCTTTAGTTCTTTTGACCCCTAACGGATTGGTGTTTTGACTTGTGGGGTAATGACCTTCTGATCCTGGTTATAACTTTTTCTCTTTCTTTAGTTTGACTCCTTTTCTGATGCCCTGAGTTTTACTGCTCTCAAACAGTATTCATCATGGTCAATTACATGGAAAAAAACGAATCAGAGCATTTTTAGCGTGCAGTCAAGTTTCTGAATATTGGACGGCCCCTCTGTGCTTCTCAGGGCACTGCCTTCATGCCAACTATAGTCTTCACTGCTAAAATTACTGAAATAGTCCTTAGATTACTAATACTTGTCTTGAAGGAGATGAAGTGAATCAGATGAAAACAAAAGAAGGAGAATCAAATGCCTTGCTTCTAAGAAAGCAGAAGAAGTATGCGCTTGTATTCACAAGAGGAAGAAGCTCTTGACACACACAGCTGACTTTGGCATCTTTCTTTCCTAGGATTTAGCACAAATGGCTGCAGGCTGGAAGTTTACTTAGCTTAGACTCCTCAGTTTGGAAATCAGTAGGGAACTCAATCACACATTTTAGGATACCTTGTATGCCTATATTGGATCTGATTTGAATGGAACATTATTACAGGAAAATCTGCCCTTTGCCAGCTGTTGCAAATGCCAATGCCACCTGAGGCTTCTTCTATAAGGGAACATAACACCTTTTTCTGACATTTTCCCTCATGATTGACATTCACCAGAAATTTCTCCTTAGCCATTGGTTTCATTAACATTATTATTGCTTCTGGTTGGCCCTCTGCTCTCTACATAATCCTGTAAAGATCAGATAGCATTTTGTTCCAAATATAAAATTCTTTCTCATACATGCATTCACCACACAAGAAGCCCACAGGAGCATGTGGACACAGCCTACTGTAGGTCAAGTAGACTCCAAGAGAGTGTGTCCTCCCAAAACCCAGGCAGAGGGAGGTGTTTGCCGTGATAGTCTATACTCCTCACAAATGTTCCAGAACAGGGGAAAAAGAGGAAATGCTTTCATCTCTGTACCCTAAGTGTTCCTCATTCTGAGGACAATAAAGAGAGATTCATGGGTAGCACGTCTACCCTACTCTAGGCTAAGTGGAAAGCAGCATCACACAGTTAACTAAAAATTGTGTCTAAAAAGGCTCATTACAGTACAAGGAAAGAAAATTAGAGTAATTTCTTACCTGGTCTCTTAGCGTATGTGCATATGCAAGCGATTGCATGCAAGTCTGTATGCACACAGAAAAAGAATGCATCTCACTGTTTTTGCTCTTCACAGTGGGTCCTGAATTGCAGGATTTATGAACTGTCAGAATTTCAGTAAGTGAAAATGTCATCCTACTTCTAATGATATATTTGATTAAACCATGTGGATATGTAATAGACATTCTTCAGGAGCTTATTGAGACCAGTCAGTACATAAAATGCCTTCTCTACTGGTAACCAAGATTTACTAAATGCCTCCTATGTGTATCAGACACTCTGCCAAGGGTTCTACACGTGTTATTTTATTTAATCCTCCGGTGTCTTCGAATTATGTGTTCATCAAATCATTCCTTTTAAGAGAAGTGTATTTTCCAGCACCCCTGAAGTTAGATCGGATCATGGGACTAAGTTATGGTCAAAAACATGTGGGCAGGAGTAATGCATGCCATTTTCAGAGCTTACCCTTGAAAACTCTCCCATGCTCCTTTGCATGTACACTCTCACTCTCATTCTTTTCTCATTGGTTAGCTGGAGGGAGAGGATGCAGAGGAGGGTTTTTTTGGCTTATGAGAACCAGTGGATGAAGAGAGCCTGGATTCCGTGGAGGAAAGCCACTCAGGCAGGCTGACGGTGACTATATTAACTGATAAATTTTCATGAGGAATACATAAAGTTAAACAATGCTAAGGGACTCAGATTTCATTGCTGTTACTGCAGAAGCTAGTATTATTTAACCTGCCTTATACAGCAATCGTTAACTAGGAAAAGGGTGCTGCTGTAATAGAAGATTTAAAGATGCAGTATTTGCCTTAAAAGTCTGGTGATAGGTGGTAATGAGACTGATAATAGAGGCTCAACAGATGGGAACTCATGTCATTCGGGGGCAACGTATTTGGTATACCCTCACCCACGATAGCGTAGACAGCCAACCACACGCCTTCTGAGCCAGCAGCTTCACTGGCAAGAATTAGAAGCATCAAACTGTTAGTGTATGTGGGATACTGCTGGCTGCTTTGACAAGGCATTTCAAGAAAGAGGTGAACTCAGGAAAAACCTGGCTAGTTTTCAAGTAGCAATGAAAGGGAACAGAGAAAGTCAGAAAGGTAGGGCCTTATTTCTAGAAAAGCCATTTGCTTCTTGACACAAACAACAAAACATGGAATTTTAAAAAGGTTTTAAGGGTCAGTGACCTAACAAAACTTAGGTGATTAAAATGTCTAAAGACAACTATCAAATTAAATTATCAAATGTGGCTTCTCATTCAAGACTGACAGCTGTCATTATCTTGATGAGTCTGGCTAGTGGTTTATCTATTTTGTTTATCTTCTCAAAGAACCAGCTTTTAGTTTTATTGATCTTTGCTATTGTTTCCTTCATTTCTTTTTCATTTATTTCTGATCTGATTTTTATGATTTCTTTCCTTCTGCTAGCTTTGGGGTTTTTTTGTTCTTCTTTCTCTAATTGCTTGAGGTGCAAGGTTAGGTTGTTTATTCGAGATGTTTCCTGCTTCTTAAGGTGGGCTTGTATTGCTATAAACTTCCCCCTTAGAACTGCTTTTCCTGCATCCCACAGGTTTTGGGTCGTTGTGTCTCCATTGTCATTTGTTTCTAGGTATTTTTTGATTTCTTCAGTGATCACTTCATTATTAAGTAGTGTATTGTTTAGCCTCCATGTGTTTGTATTTTTTACAGATCTTTTCCTGTAATTGATATCTAGTCTCATGGCGTTGTGGTCAGAAAAGATACTTGATACAATTTCAATTTTCTTAAATTTACCAAGGCTTGATTTGTGGCCTAAGATATGATCTATCCTGGAGAATGTTCCATGGGCACTTGAGAAAAACGTGTATTCTGTTGTTTTTGGATGGAATGTCCTATAAATATCAATTAAGTCCATCTTGTTTAATGTATCATTTAAAGCTTGTGTTTCCTTATTTATTTTCATTTTGGATGATCTGTCCATGGGTGAAAGTGGGGTGTTTAAGTCCCCTACTATGAATGTGTTACTGTCGATTTCCCCTTTTATGGCTGTTAGTATTTGCCTTATGTATTGAGGTGCTCCTATGTTGGGTGCATAAATATTTACAATTGTTATATCTTCTTCTTGGACTGAGCCCTTGATCATTATGTAGTGTCCTTCTTTGTCTCTTTTAATAGTCCTTATTTTAAAGTCTATTTTGTCTGATATGAGAATTGCTACTCCAGCTTTCTTTTGGTTTCCATTTGCATGGAATATCTTTTTCCATCCTCTTACTTTCAGTCTGTATGTGTCTCTAGGTCTGAAGTGGGTCTCTTGTAGACAGCATATATAAGGGTCTTGTTTTTGTATCCATTCAGCTAATCTGTGTCTTTTGGTGGGAGCATTTAGTCCATTTACATTTAAGGTAATTATCGATATGCATGTTCCTATTCCCATTTTCTAAATTGTTTTGGGTTCGTTATTATAGGTCTTTTCCTTCTCTTGTGTTTCTTGCCTAGAGAAGATCCTTTAGCATTTGTTGTAATGCTGGTTTGGTGGTGCTGAACTCTCTCAGCTTTTGCTTGTCTGTAAAGGTTTTAATTTCTCCATCAAATCTGAATGAAATCCTTGCTGGGTAGAGTAGTCTTGGCTGCAGGTTTTTCTCCTTCATCACTTTCAGTATGTCCTGCCACTCCCTTCTGGCTTGTAGGGTTTCTGCTGAGAGATCAGCTATTAACCTTATGGGGATTCCCTTATGTGTTATTTGTTGTTTTTCCCTTGCTGCTTTTAATATGCTTTCTTTGTATTTAATTTTTGACAGTTTGATTAATATGTGTCTTGGCGTATTTCTCCTTGGATTTATCCTGTATGGGACTCTCTGTGCTTCCTGGACTTGATTAACTATTTCCTTTCCCATATTAGGGAAGTTTTCAACTATAATCTCTTCAAATATTTTCTCAGTCCCTTTCTTTTTCTCTTCTTCTTCTGGAACCCCTATAATTCGAATGTTGGTGCATTTAATGTTGTCCCAGAGGTCTCTGAGACTGTCCTCAGTTCTTTTCATTCTCTTTTCTTTATTCTGCTCTGCAGTAGTTATTTCCACTATTTTATCTTCCAGGTCACTTATCCGTTCTTCTGCCTCAGTTATTCTGCTATTGATCCCATCTAGAGTATTTTTAATGTCATTTATTGTGTTGTTCATCGTTGTTTGTTTCATCTTTAGTTCTTCTAGGTCCTTGTTAACTGATTCTTGCATTTTGTCCATTCTATTTCCAAGATTTCGGATCATCCTTACTATCATTATTCTGAATTCTTTTTCAGGTATACTGGCTATTTCCTCTTCATTTGTTAGGTCTGGTGCATTTTTATCTTGCTCCTTCATCTGCTGTGTGTTTTTCTGTCTTCTCATTTTGCTTATCTTACTGTGTTTGGGCTCTCCTTTTTGCAGACTGCAGGTTCGTAGTTCCCGCTGTTTTTGATGTCTGTCTCCAGTGGCTAAGGTTGGTTCAGTGGGTTGTGTAGGCTTCCTGGTGGAGGGGACTAGTGCCTCTGTTGTGGTGGATGAGGATGGATCTTGTCTCTCTAGTGGGCAGGTTCACGTCTGGTGGTGTGTTTTGGGGTGTCTGTGGCCTTATTATGATTTTAGGCAGCCTCTGTCATTATCTTGAGAGAGGAAAGCATAAGTTTGAGGAAACAACAAAATACGGCAGATGTGAAATTAAATTTAGAACTTTCAATGGGGATGTTGGCATAAGGAAATAACTATAATCAAAAGATCATGTACAGTGCTATGGGCTGAATTGTGTCTCCCTAAATTCATTTGTTGGCATCCTAACTTCTACTACCTCAGAATGTGACCTTATTTGATATAGGGTATATACAGAGGTAATCAAATTAAACTAAGGTCCTTAGGGTGAGTCCTAATCCAATATGCCGGGTATTCTTATAGGAAGAGGACATTTTGTCACAGACTGGTACAGAAGGAAGACCATGTGAAGACACAGGGAGAAGACAGCAAAGTGAATCAGTGAATTCTCTGTGCTTTCCTTCTCTAATTTTCCAAATGGCAGCATCACCGTGGTTAGCCTGCCCCTGCTCTACCATTGTATATTAAGTGTGTGGAGAGGGAGGAAATAGCTTGTCTCTTTAAGTCATAGGTATTAGACCAAGAAGAGCCACGTCTAGTGAGATGGAGAAAGTAGCTCGTTACCCAGAGATCCTGCTGGATGCAGTGTCTAGACAGAACTCTGGGGTGTCTCCTTTGGGTGGTGCGAAATATGTTCCATGCATGGGAAAAGCGTAGGTGAGACACTGCTCTGTACCATCCATACCTCTTCATTTCCTCTTGGGCATGTGGATAAACTACCTTTGCAAGTTGCCTTACAGAAGGTAAGGCAATGTGACTCAGGTGTGGGTTAAGAAATGTCAGTATAATGACATGATTCCTCCAATAATGGCCTCTAAAATCTCTTACAGAATCTCTCTCTCTCTTACAGAATTCCTCTGCTCTCTTCTCTCCTCCCCTTCCCTCCTCCAGTTTGGCTAGACAGGTGAAGGGATCCAGGGAAGAAGTCCAGAGATATAGGGGAGCCCAGAATTCCTAGAGTAGATGAAAGGATCCCAGATCCCACAGTCCCTGCTTTACAAGGCTGCCAAGGAAACTGCCCAATCTAGAACATTCTCATTGGACTTTATGGGAGCCAGAATTAATTAACTCTAATTTGCTTAAGCCATGAAATTTTCAAGTTTACTTGTTATTGAAGCAGCTAGTATTACTAATCCTGACTCATGCACTTCCCAATAATCCAGAAAAATAACAATAGCAATAGCTTTTTGGAAGAGCCTCTCGAATATTACTAAATTGCTCAAGAGTATACAGTAAATAAGCCAGTATGTGGTGGGTTAATCAAGTCAAAGTGGTTTAGTTTTAGCCCCAGAATGAAAATTGAAGTAACTTTAATATTACTTCACTGTACAAACACATAGAATAGGGATCTTCCCGAACCAAGACAGATATATAAATTTGATCTGTCAATAGCGTATGCACAAACACAGATACCCCAAACTTTAATTAAATTCTTTCTGCAACCATGTAATGAATGACAATGATTCAAATGAATTAAGAATGAGGGGAAATCACCAATGGCAGAAAAAAACAGGAATTGACCTTTATCCCTGCCAATTTATAGCAAGTATAATGGAGTCTGAACATGAGGAAAAAAAGGGGGGGGAAAGTCACTGCAGTGTTAAGTGGCAGTTGCTATAGAATATGTCTGAATAGGAAAATTACTAACGAGGCAGTGTCAGTCTCAAACTAGCTATCCAAATGCCAAGTATAAGTGAAATAGTGCTGCAGATCAGTGTGTCAGTGACAACACAAACACCAGTGACCAGACTTGCGGGACCACAAAAAGAGCTGAACGACTGAAGCGGGTTACCTGGAGATGGAAGCATTAGCCTCTCAGAGTTCACAACATGCATTAATATCCTAATGAAAAACCTAATCCCAAGCTACTTGCCTAGTGATTATTTCCCGGGATGACTAATCACAGACAGAATTAAGAAATGAAATACGTTAGAATTAGTGTCATTATGGACATCAAATTGTACTTGTTTAGGAAGGAAAAAGTAACAACCAGAAGCTATTTTTTTAACCAGGAGTTCTGCATAGATTTATTGACTACTTTTCTTTGAAGGTTAAAGTTATATTCAATTTTGCTGGCGATGTATTGTGATCAGACAGAATTGGATTTTTCCTTTCTATTCAGACATGATGAGGTGCTGAATACAGACATGAACAATAGACAGTGGGTAACAAATGGCCCCAAAGTCACAAGAGAGAAGAAACAGAGACCTATGACTCTAATTCCCATAGGTATTCAACAAAGCCTGATTTTGTCATGACACAGGGACTAGGGCTGTATGTATGGTCTCTGCTTGCCCTGACAAGGTAGCTCAGCTAATAAGATATTATTCTGATACATGGCAATCTTTTAGTGTTCTGTTGAATCTTTCTCTCTCCCTCCCTCTCTTCCTTCCTTCTTAATAGACGTGGCCTACATTACAGTTGATCTTTAAAATACTTCAAATGATCAGAGGCACTGTGGACACTTTTTGTTTTGCAAAGATAACTCAAGGTTACCAGCGGGGAAGCGGGGGCGGGGGGCAAGGAACAGTCAGGGAGTTTGGGATTGATATATACACACCACTGTATTTAAAATAGATAACCAACAAGAACCTACTGTATAGCACAGGGAACTCTGCTCAATATTATGTAACAACCTAAATGGGAAAGTATTTGAAAAAGAATAGATACGTGTATATATATATATATATATATATATATATATATGCATATATATATATATATATATATAACTGAATCACTTAGCTATACACCTGAAACTATCACAACATTGTTAATCAACTATACTCCAATATAAAATTTTAAAAAATAAATCACATATGATTGCTTAAAAAAATCATCATTCATATCATTCTAGGACAAGAGGACAAGGCACAGAAGCACTGGGAAAAATAAAAAAGGATATCCCCGCCCCAGCCAGTTCCCCTCAATATCATCTTCCTCTCTCACTCTCATCCTCCATCCTCCCTTTCCGTCCTCTACTCATCCCTAACATATTATTTCTCCTCCCATTCTTTGTTCTTGTCGTGGTTCCAGCGGTACACCTAGGCAGCTTCTATTTCTTCCCATAATCTCCCAGTGAGCTAGCAGGAGATACCTTCCCCCTTGTTTGGATAAAGTTCTCTCAAAGCCCACAAACTAGGTCTTTTCTGACTTTAGAAAGTCCTTCCTACAGACACAGAAGATGTCTTCACCTATACCCAATGCTGTCTGCCTGGCACTGCAGAGGCAGTGAATGTAGCAAAGATGGACTTTGTTTCACGCAAATCTGGGTTAAATCCCAACTCTGCCATAAATTTCCTGTCCTTAGACAAAGTTCTTCGTTCTGAATCTCCGCCTACTCATCTACAAAACAAGGGTAATAACACCTATCTTTCAACTGAACAGCACATTACAGATCTATATGTTATAGAATATGATACACAGGAATTGTCTAATTACAGATTGTGGCACACTGTAGGCACCCAGTGAATATTAGCATCTTAGCAGCCAAAACTTTCTTCTCAACCTTGCTATTAAGAGCCATCATACAGGTTTTTAAATTATTTCTCCCCATAACTTCTTAGTTCATCAGCTGGGGACTCTCCTCTCTGTGTTGCCTTAGATTTAGGTATAGGCTCTTGCACGCCCAGGATAGTGGGTAAAAACAACTTCCTTCTGTTTGCCTGGCTAACAAGGATAAATGACTCTATCTCTGTGGTTTATGTTGAATGCTTGACAATGCATCACCAAGAGAAGCACTTAGCAAGGACACTCATAAATAAGGCTGTAATGTTTATTCAAAGCCAAGTATACAAATGAAAGATGAAAACAGAAAAAATGGGTCACTAAAATTAGCCTGCACTGTTTGTGAGGCAGATAATAATAACCCAGTGCGTTGTCTTTTAGAGCCTGTGCTCCAAGGAGCTTTAGTTACAGAAGAAAGATTTCCTGAAAGAATTAGAAATGTATTCCATCTTAATGTGATATCTGCTGGTCTGGGAATACAAGTCACAGAGCTGTATTGCTAAAAGTGCACTCTTTGGAAGGTTCTTTGCCTCCCAAACCTTGATAGTTGAATATTATATAAAGTAAGGCTATATTCCCTAATCATACACAAACACTGCATCTCTTTCCCTTAGCACTTTCACAATCATGTCCTACAGGAATGGAATAGAACTCAAGAGCTATTAACCATTAATAAGAGAGAAATAAAAGAGAATGACTGTCTGATCATGAAAGAGGAACCCAACTTAATCCATATGAATCCCGAGCTGGATGGAGGACAAATGATTGAGGTACAAGAAGGCAGCTTTTGCCTCAACAGAAGAAAGGGAAGAAAAATAACCCATAATATTAAGTACCCATTATGTGTGAACAGCTGTACTTAAAATTTTGAAATTTTATCTCATTCACGTGCCCTTAGAAGTTGCCATTTTACACTTGGAGAAAAAATAAAAGTATTTATGGGGTTTGCTGTGGCCACTCAGCTAGTGAACAGTGTAACTGACATTCATGTCAGTCTGTGATTGACTCTAAAACTTACACTCTTCTCTTCCTACCATTCTATCTCTGTAAGCTCCAAGAACAATTTCACACCGAGAGCTGCTGAAAAATTCAATCAGTGAGTGAATGGGTGAAAAGCTCTTGATCACCAGAAATAGGTGCCCAGAGCCTGAAGGAGCAGTGCTTGAAGAGAAGTCCCCAGTGGGAGGAGGCTGAACTTCTCTGGAAGCTTTCATATCTGTGTCCCATGTTCGTCTCCTTTCTTGCTACTGTTGTTGTGGGTTAGGTCACGTGCACCTGTTTCAAACAGCAACACCAGCAGTTGCCTCTATTCTTCCTCATCGGTGGCTTGCTCAGTATTTTATAAACCTGACCACACTTAGTCCTTAACATTTTCCTGAAAGGTTGTTTTATTGTCCCATTTTTCAGGTGAGGAAAATTAATTAAGAGAGGAAATGAAACACACAGGGAGGACACACAGGAAGGACATTTTAAAGCTGGGATTCTAATCTGGATGTATTTTATTCAGATGCAGGTCCAACACTTGGATCAAGATGTCAAAGATCTTAAAACACTTGGGAAAAAGATTTTACAGTAGAAAAAAAATAATCCCTTCCATGTGAGGAATCTGCCTGACTCAAAATAATATCTTCTATGAGTTAGCTTAGAGGATGACGGGGCTGCTGAACCTGGCCTTGCTGGTTTTCCTGCCTGCCATTAGTTTTACACATTTTCCTATTGCTTAGCATCCCACAAGGGCTGTCCTTTTCCATTCGTCAGTTTGTCAAGGTTTCCCGGCTTCTATTGAGAAATATGACAGGGAGTTATCACCCTGCTTCTGTCCATCAAGCTAAAGAACTGATTAGAACTGCTGGAGGAAAACAATGGACTTGTCTACTCTACACACATCCTTATCACCCTCCTGACCTTTGAGGGAATAGGTATCATTGTCACATGCAACTTCATTTAGATTGGGTTCCTTGATATATAAATGAATGCATAAACACAGGAATAAATAAACAAATAAGTAAATAAATCATCAGAACCTCAGAATATTTCCTTTGCTTTCATCCCCAAATGGGCATCGCTGAAAGGAGAGCCATGGAATGACTTTCATCTATGGAAACTTCTGCTTGATTCTCATATCCTCTAGGGTTGCAGGGAGAGGTGGTCTGATATCCTACACCTCAGGCTCAAGTGGGACTGTTTATAGGTGAACAGAAATTTTTCACATACATGGCCCTTTTGGGGGGAGGTCTCATGGTCTCTTCTAACCCTCTTGCAGCCTTCATCTGTTTACAAGCCAAAAGCTCTGGGTATGGATATCTCATCTCTGATCTTCTTGTTTTGAAAAGAAAGAGTGGACATAGGTTCAAATCTAGCAAAATTGTGCACCTGTAACATCTTTGTGACCACATATTAGGTGATCTTTACATTTTATTTGCCTTCAAGTTAGCTACTGACTTTCTGCATAGGAATGAGCTAGACCCTCTACTAGGTAAACTGGCTGTAATTAAAAGTGTCTTCACAGTTATTCCTACTGCCTGATATGTCCACCTCCCCATCTCTCAGTCTGTGTGTCTTAGCTAGTAACTCAGAAGGAAAGAGATGACACTCTCACAATGGAATAATTCAGGGAGAATTGACTAAAGAGACTATTTAAAAATATGTGGGCAACGTTTAGGGAAATCACAGGAGGCAGTAATAATCTGCCCCACCTCTGTCAACATTTCTAGGTGAAATGGGAGAAGGGAGGAAGTGGTCCTGAAAGCCAACAGGAGAGAGACTTCCTGTCTGTAAAAGGAAGGAGGAAGTCTGTAAAAGGAAGAGGAAGTCTGTAAAAGAAGCTAGGATCTCTGGGAAGAAAGCTACCAAGTGCGATTTTAAAAGGAGAGGGAACACAAGTACCCAAATTCACACTCCTTCCCTCTGATCTCCTTGTGGAGTTCCTCATTGGACAAAGGCCATAGAAGGCTGGAAGGTAAAGGAGCTCATTAATGTGATCTAAACAGATCAGCCCCTTGCAGTAGAGAAGCAGAGGAAGAAGAGTGAATCTGGAGGGGCAAATACAATATTCACCCACACCTGGCCTTCAAATTATATCCAGCAGGCCCACATACACCATGGAACATTTCTAGCCCCTCTTTCCTTGGACTACTCCAACATGAAAGAAATTTCTCCCCACTCTATTGCAGACTAATCATACGTATTCTTACCCATTGCGTTTGTTTCATATATGGCTGATTTTCCCATTAGATTATACACTCCTGGAAGGGCTGGGGCTACACCTAATCTCTTGGTCGGTCTAATGGAACGTGAAATAACCAAACTCCGTATATTTCTTTACCTCAAGTGTATAAATGAAATGTCAATGGACTTTAGCAAATTGCCTAAAGTTTCACAGTGAATGAAGTTGAGAAAACACTTAGATTTATTCCAGATTTTATGCATTTAGATTTTCTTGCTTCAGTTTGCAATTAGAACACCTTCCTTCCTTCCTCCCTCCCTCTCCTTCTCCCTCTCTCTTTTCTCTCTCTCTCTTACACACACACACACACACACACACACACACACACACACACACACACATACACACAGACTTAAATTTGGGCATCATGTCTCTGGGTTAAGATCATTTTTGGAAAGGCAGTGTTCATCTTCTATAAGGATTCACGTGGGAGAGGCGATATCCTGCATAAATGCAGCAGGAAATAATAATAACCTTAACCTGCCTTTTATTTTGAGTCTTCCTACCTTCTCGCTCCCTCTAAATCACCAAGTAATCAATCTGAAGCAGCAACAGGCAACACCATTAAAATTACAGATGTTTGGAGATGGAATTAGTCTACTCACGCGTTATTCTTGATTAACAGAAAATTATCCTGCTAACATTTACTGTGCTGTTCATTTGTTATTCGGAAGTGATTAGCCACAAATAACAGTTAAGAACCAGCCAGTTTTGTAGTTTCAGCCACAGCTGTAATTACCTCCCCAGTGCCTCTGCCTTCAGACACGCCTTCCTCACTTGAAAATATTGGGCTGCCAAAAAGTGCGTTCGGGTTTGTCCATACGATGTTACGAAAAACCCGAATGAACTTTTTGGCCAACCCAATAGCTCATGCCCTTCCTTCAACACTACCTCCCTCTCAGATATCAGCTTTTTTTTTTTTTTTCCTCTCTCAACCATAGTGAAATTAGTGGCCCCACTCACATTCACCCCATTCGTAAAGACCTGAAAACCATCACGGAAGAATTTTAACTTTTTGCCCAAAGCTGGGAAATCTCGGGGCCCAGATGATTCTGTTTCCCAAATTCCCCCATTAGCTGCATCAGCCTCCAATGCATTTCTCATTCATATTACTTTCCTCCAAGAAGGAACCTGAGGATCTCAGGTCAGACAGTGACCTAGCCCCACTGTTAACCTCTGATATCTTCACCCTTTTTCCTTACTTCCTCTTTCTCTCATTTAAACACCTCCTTACCTGGACTTTCCTTTCTGTAGAAATCTACATTTTAACAAATTCTTACGTCTCTGCCGATGACCAGTGTACCCTAGGCATTACCAGATTGTCCACCTTAAGTTCTCCCATTAAAATTTCCTTTTTTCTGTTTTTCATTCCCATAGGAAACCAGCTTCACCAGGCTGTTAATTAACGAATGAATTTGCCCTCAGGTGTTAACAACGACTTAAAATTGAACATTGGTGTTCATCACCGAGGATGTCTACATTTTGTAATTCTCAGCAAAAACTGCCCATTATCAGCATTTCAGAAGCCTTTCCAAAATGCCTGGAGCCCATGTCAGAGTTTCTCATATAACATATAGGGCAGAGTCTGAACCTAAGAATTGGCTCTTCTTGGAATTTTAGGAATCTGTAACAAGATAATGAGGGATTGGTTGATTGATTGAGGTTCAGCTGGCCAACACAGTGCCCTTAAATTCATGGTTCTTTCTCTAAGTCTAAATCTTTTGCCTACTTCTACAACTCAACCAATTTTTTAAAACTTGTTCCAAAAAAATCTTCCAGTATGAGGGTGCTTATTCCTGTACCCTATTCCAAAGTTCTGCATTAGAACCTGTAGAAATCTACACTTTAACAAATTCTTAAGAAAAACAAATTCTTAGGACACACTAACACACACTCAACTTTGAGAACTACTCATTACATTGGGCAAAGCCAAGACCCAGACCTACCAGGATTAGAAGCTGACTTGATTTAGGGTTTACTTATTCTTTCTTTTAGTTACCTTGCAGTGGATCATTGGCCCCCGACATCAAACTATATACTCCAATGAATCTTTGACTTAACCTAAAGAATATCTTTCCTTTTTCTTTTAAATAGGATACATTCACTGAATTGTTTGACATGACATCTACATTATGTCCAGACATGTTTTATTCATCTCACCATCTGATTTGCGCATAAAGCACCATCTAGCATACGTGACTACACAGCAAAGAATAAAAACAGATTCATTTCCCTCAGGGAGCTTGGAGTCAGGGAGAATGATATGAATTCAGTTAACACAAGACAGAAGGTTATAAATGAAAATCAGAATCTAGAACAGGAATAAGCATAAGTGTATTCTAAAAGCCCTCATATGAAGGAGATAGCAGATGAGTTGAACTTTGAAGAATGGGCTAGTTTACAACAGGCACTTAGGGCTCAAAAGCAGACAGACTGATGATAACCACTCATGCTGTTTCCCTCTTCCCAAGGGGCTTTCACACATCAGGTCCTTTGGGTGAATTCTTATTTATCCTCTAAAGCCTTGCTCTGGCTCCACTGACCCTATGAAGTCTCCTTGCTCCCCTCAGGGCTAAGCTCATCATCCCTCCTTTGTTCCTCTGTTAGTTTGCAACTGCTGCTACGCTAAAAGCATCATGCTAATCTTTGTTGCAGGGAATGATTTATTTATATAACTGAATCCACACTAGATTGTGATCGACTTGGTAGCAGAAAACATGACATTCATCTTTGATTCATCTTTGAACACTTAGCAGACCACCTGGCATGTAGAAAGTGTACAATGCATGTTTGCTCATTTAACATTTACACTGTAGTAGTTAACAGCCAAAGTGACCGGTTTGTGTCCTGACTACAACTTGATATCAGTGTGACATTACTAAAGTTATTTAATCTTTCTGTGTCTGTTTCCTCATCAGTGAAATGGGAAAAAACAATTTTCTAATACATTTCAGATACTATTTTTAAATAATAAACGCTGCTAGTATTGATATTTGGATAAAATGAGTTAATACAAGTGAAGTGTACAGGAGAGTCTGGTGCATTATAAGTGTTCAATAATTATTTACTGATAGTTTTATTAGTAGTAAAGTTGAATAGATTCTTCTTCCCTACGTCACTATCCTTGGAATTCTGCTGACAAGTTGAGGTGTTTGGGCAGGTGGCTATAGCCGTGAATACGTCTGTGACACCTTACTGTGATATAAGACTCCCATTCCCAGCACTTACCCTTTTATGGATATGGTCTTGCATCATTACATGGCATTAGGCATCTTCCAGACACTGACACGGACGACTCTGAGACACTGTTGCAAGTCACCCAATGAATCAGAGGAACAGACAAACCAGACTGGAGACCTTTAGGTCGAGGCCCCCCCACTCCATACTAAGGACTGAGAGTCTGGCACTTCAGGTCTTAACTTCTAAACCACATGCTTCCCAAGCAGATATACCCATCATGTCAATTTCAACTTTCTACACTAATTGAGTTTCTCTCAGCCTGGGATATTGGGCAAGTTATTTTATGTTTCCTCTTCTGTTGCTGAAGAAAAGCTCTGAAGCAGTGGCTAGCTTGAGCTGTCTTGCAGAGGGCATTGTTGGTTCCACCAGTTTCAACCTCCAAAGTTCTTTACCCTGGGTGGTTTTCCCCTACCTGGAGACATTTAGCAATATCTGGAGACACGTTTGGTTATCACAGCTCAGGGATGCTCCCGGTATCTACTGCGTAGAGCTCAGGGTTGCTATTAACCACCCTACACGTGCAGAACAGCCCTGACAGCAAATAATGCTGCCCAAAATATCAATTGTGCCATGGTTGAGAAACTATGCTCTAGAGTCAGGTCACTACCTGAGCATGGCTTTAAAGAAATGGTATAAATTTTAAACATCCCATATGCTGGCTCAGTTTGGACTAGTAAAACTCATGGGAAGAAAAGATTAAACAAAGTAGAAGGTGAAGATGATAAAAAGGGCAAAGAGACCTGCTTCTGACAATAGCACTGTCTCTATTTGGATGCTTTAAGCTTTCCACATCCCAGCAAACCAATTTACTACCTTTTTCTGGCAACAGATATGCTGCACAGTTATTTGGTTTCAATGGTAATGATACCCAGCAAGAACACTGAGCCTCAAGAGCAGCTTTGTGGATTCTGTGGTCTGACCCACTGCCCTTTAATAAGACTAAGTTCCCTTTGTGACTTCTCAGTTGGAGGAGATCGGGGTACTGGGAGCAAAAGCCTCGTTTGATTCATTTTACCCTTCAGTTTTCTTTAAAATTGCACACATCACAGAGGAGGGTCCCAGGTGAGAAGAAAAGAAGCAGGCATCAAATCGGGTAAAATAATAAAGCAACTAGAGTCACAGCCTCTCTTCTCCCCAGCTACCTTCCTGCAATATTCCCTTGGTTTTCTGTCTGTAAAGCAAAATCATCTGATGCTCCCTAAACCACTTCCAATTTAACATGCATGTCACACTTTACTAATTATTCATAATTTCAAAAAAGCTATCATATCTTTTTATAGGGAGGTTATTTCAGCCTTCTAATCCCAAAGTCAATGAGTTAGAGTTGTATGGATAAGTTATTTGTGTTCATGCATTGGTGCTTCAAAGGAATTTGTTAAGAAAAGACAGAATATTTTGTTCTCGCAGTTAATCCCTTCGCAATATTCCAAATTTATGATATTAAAGATTTACCCAGTTTAAAATCTTATCCAACCTAAAATGAGTTATTACTCCGCAGAGATATTTAAATTTGACTCTGGAATTTGTTTTTAATAGATAATTGAAGGTATGAGTTTCCATAAGTAAATTGTGATCTTTCCCTAGCAAGATATACAGTTGACCCTTGAACAACATGGGTTTGAACTGCACAGGTCCATTTATCCGTGGATTTTTTTCAAAAAATGTGTGTCACAGAACTACACAGTCGGCAACTGGCTGAATCCAGGGATGCAGAACTGAGGTTATGGAGGAACCTCGGACACCAAAGACCAACTGTGAAGTTACACCTAGATTTCTGACTGGGCAGAGGGTAGACACCCCTAACCCCCATGTTGTTCAAGGGTCAACTGTATGTTTTTCTTGTGACTTACCTGGTGCTCTATAATGCAATTTTATGGCTACATGTTGGAGTTTTGCTCTGCCAAAAGGTTTGCAGATCTTTAAATGTATTTCCTTCCTACATAATCTTTTCCTATGAGCCCAGTGGACTTTGAGGGTGACTACAGATATGGTATTTCCCATTTGCTCCTCAATCTCTTTCAAATCCCAGAACCGAAAGTCTGTGCTCCTGAGTACAGTCAGGGGCACAAGACAAACCACCCTGCAACACACCAATTAAAAAAAGAAAAAGTTTGTCAAAGATACGGAGGCAAGCTCTCTTTACCAGTGATTTGATTTTGGTTCAAAACCATATAAAGGGTGTCTCAGTTAGGAATTTTTGATGTACTCTAAGTAGAAAGCACAAGCCCATGTTAACCTAATCAAAGAAATGGAAAATACTGGCTTCTTTAGAACAAGCAACCCTGTTAAAACTTAAACAGTTCATGTCATTCCTTTGCTCAAAACGATCCAATCCCTTTCTAATACTTTCAGATTAAAATAGGAGAGTTTATTATGATTATAAACTTGTACATCATCTAGCATACCATCCATCTCTCTGATCTCATCACCTATTCACCCTACTTCCTCCTTTACTCCATCCCATCCTTGAAGGGGGGCTCCTGAACTTGTCCTAGCTTGAAGCTCATTCCCTTCACGTCACTCAAATATCACCTTCTCACTGAGGCCTTAACTAGCCACCTAACCAAAATTGAACCTCCACCCATGACACTTCCTACCACACTTAATTTTCTCTTAGGATTTATCATTATCTACCATCCTGTAGATTTTAACCTTTTACCTTGTTTATTTTGTATTTCCCACATTTGCAATATAAACTTCAGAAGGGCAGGGATTTTCATTAATTTGTTTCACAGCTGCATCCACAGTGTCTAGAATAGTACCTAGGACACAGCAGATGCTCAGTAAGTAATTATTGAAATAAAGAATCAAGTTAAAATCAAGTTCCATGGAACTTAAAAGCGAGACGTTAATCTGTGAGTCACAAAGGACTAGGAAGCTCTCAGGAACTTTGAAAGCTTCCCTTTATGGATTCATAGGTTCTCTTACATGATCTTCTTTTCCTCTTTCTGGGTCAGTTATCTCACCACCTCTGCAGCCTCATTTGCACTGATCCAGTGTGTGATCATTGAGCTGTCATTACCTCAGTTCCAGCAAAGAGCTCTACTAGATTCTCTGGACCTCCAAATTTCTGGAGGAGAGAATTTGATTGGCCAACATTGGCATAAGGTGCTCCCAGCCTCTCATGGGCAATTAATCACAGCCAAAGGAAAGGGGTCACATAAGACAAAACAGGGCCACCAGGGGTTCACTGTTAAGGATGTGGGGGAGAGTTTATTTCTTAAATTTCAAGGTATTTTCAAAGCTCACATTTATACCCTTTTGTTACAATATAAAGATAAGCAGCAAATAAGGACAAGTTTAACAGAAAAGTAAAATGGTTCTCATCGCTCTGGCCTTGTTTAAATGAGTAGAACATTGTTCTGTGTTATGAGAAAAAACCAATTTCTGTGTAGACACATCCTGTGTGCTTACAGTCTGAAGGAACAATATTTATTACTGGCAACCAATTTTCAATGTCTTGAGAGAATGTTTTTCAACATTTTATGTGTGTGTCCTTTCTCCTTTAATTTTCAAAACTTCATGGATACCACCCCCATGGTATAGTCATAATTGTATTAGCCATTGAATGGAAAAATAAGTAATATGGAGAAAAAGTAATATCCTCCATTAGGCACTGTATCCTCAAACCCAGCAAGTGACAGGGACATTGAGCTCAGATGTCAAGACATGGGGTGACAAGGGGAAGAAAGAGTCTTCGTGAAGCACAGCCCTGGAGGAAAGTAAGGATGATTCAGCTTGTCAGTGAATGAGGACAGGGATTCTACTTTCCAAGCTAAGCCAAAGGACACAATTAGATAACCACAGCTGGATTGGAAAGCTCTTGTTATGAAATAGTAGACAATGAGATGAAAACATGGTTATTAGTCACCTTGGGGATGATTTTCAACATCAGATTAAGAGAAATTCAACTCAAAGTCAATGAGAGTTACTTATGGTTGTGGCTAAGGTGGGATTAGCCCTGAGTGGGAAGCAACCAACGACGTGGCCTTCAGCACCAACTCTCCCCAACCCACCCTCCTCGTTGCTCTCCACTTCCACCTAGATGAGACTGATAAACATGGTCAGAGGCCGCCTTTAGGACAATGTGAAGGTAGGTCACTTACTGCTGGCCCTTCTACCAAGTCCACCAGGTTTGTAGTGGCCTTATACTGCCCAGGGGCCCCTCTGGGCACTGCCCACACCCCTGTGCTTTCTCACCAGTTGAACTCCAACCAAACTCATCTGTCCTGAAGCTTCCACTTGGCCTCAAACTTGCCTCCCTAAGACTCTAGTTAGTTAGATTGATAAAATGATTCAGTTAATGGCTAGTAATGAATTCAAAGGTGAAATCAAGGAAACAATCCCATTCACCATCTCATCAAAAAGAATAAAATACCTAGGAATAAACCTACCTATGGAAGCAAAAGACCTATACTCAGAAAACTATAATATACTGATGAAAGAAATCAAAGATGACATAAACAGATGGAGAGATATACCATGTTCTTGGATTAGAAGAATCAATATTGTGAAAATGACTATACTACCCAAAGCAATCTACAGATTCAATGAAATCCCTAAATTACCAATGGCCTTTTTCACAGAATTAGAACAAAAAATTTTACAATTTGTATGGAAAGACAGAAGACCACAAATAGCCAAAGCAATCTTGAGAAAGAAGAATAGAGCTGGAGGAATCAGGCTTCCTGACTTCAGATTATACGGTGAAGCTACAGTCATCAAGCAGTATGGTACTGGCACAAAAACAGAAATATAGATTAATGGATCAGGATAGAAAGCCCAGAGATAAACCCACGCACCTATGGTCACCTAATCTATGACAAAGGAGGCAAGGATATACAATGGAGAGAAGAGAGTCTCTTCAGTAAGTGGTGCTGGGAAAACTGAACAACTACATGTAAAAAAATGAAATTAGAACACTCCCTAACACCATACACAAAAATAAACTGAAAATGGACTAAAGACCTAAATGTAAGGCTGGATACTATAAAACTCTCAGAGGAAAACATAGATAGAACACTCTTTGACATAAATCACAGCAAGATCTTTTCTGACCCACCTCCTAGAGTAATGACAGCAAAACCAAAAATAAACAAATGGGACCTAATGAAACTTAAAAGCTTTTGTACAGCAAGGGAAACCATAAACAAAATGAAAAGATAACCCTCAGAATGGGAGAAAATATTTGCAAACAAAGCAACCGACAAGGGATTAATCTCCAAAACATACAAAGACCTCATGCAACTCAATATCAAAAAACTAAACAACCCAATCAAAAAATGGGTGGAAGATCAAATAGACATTTCTGCAAAGAAGACATACAGATGGCTAAAAAGCACAAGAAAAGATGCTTACATCACTAATTATTAGAGAAATGCAAATCCAAACTACAATGAGGTATCACCTCACACCAGTCAGAAAATCTACAAACAATAAATGCTGGAGAGGGTATGGAGAAAATGGAGAACAGTATGGAGGTTCCTTATAAAACTAAAAGAAGAGCTACCATATGATCCAGCAATCCCACTCCTGTGCATATATCCAGAGAAAACAATAATTCAAAAAGATACATGCACCCCAGTGTTCATTGCAGCACTATTTACTATAGCCAAGACATGGAAGCAACCTAAATGTCCATTAACAGAGGAATGGATAAAGAAGATGTGGTACATATATACGATGGAATATTACTCAGCCATAAAAAAGAACAAAATAATGCCATTTGCAGCAACATGGATGAACCTAGAGATTGTCATACTGAGTGAAGTAAGTCAGACAGGAAATACAAATATCATATGATATTGCTTACATGTGGAATCTAAAAACATAGGTACAAATGAACTTATCTACACAACAGAAATAGAGTTAAAAATGTAGAAAACAAACTTATGGCTACCAGGGGGTAAGGGAGGGGAGGGAAAAATTGGGAGATTGGGATTGACATATACACACTACTATATATAGAATAGATAACTAATAAGGACCTACTGTATAGCACAGGGAACTCTACTCAATACTCTGTACGAGCCTATATGGGAAAAGAATCTAAAAAACAGTGGGTATATGTATAACTGATTCACTTTGCTGTACACCTGAAACTAACACAAAGTTATATATCAACTATACTCCAGGGTGGGGGTCCCCAAGACGTGGGCCGTGGACCACTACCAGTCTGCAGCCTGTTGGGAACCGGGCCTCACAACAGGAGGTGAGCAGCAGGCCAGCGAGCAAAGCTTCATCTGCTGCTCGCCATCGCTCACATTACCGCCTGAAGCATCCCCCTCCCCTCCCCTGCTGTCCATGGAATAACTGTCTTCCATGAAACCGGTCCCTGGTGCCAAAAATGTTGGGGACTGCTGCTCCAGGGGACTTCCCTTGTGGTCCAGTAAATAAGACTCCACGCTTCCACTGCAGGGGGCCTGGGTTCTATCCCTGGTCGGGGAACTAAGATCCCACATGCCTCGTGGCTCTACCAAAAACAAAACAAAGCAAAACAACAACAGAAAAACCTTATACTCCAATAAAAATTAGAAAAAAATAAAATAAAGTTTAAAGAAACAACAATAAGAAAAAAAGTGCCTGTTAGACCTCCCACACATTTAGACATTAGATGTCAGTTTTGATTCTGGTCATTGGAAGTAGTTTCTTTGCACAAATCCAAAGGGATGATCCTAATAGTGAGAAATGCCAGACAGGGCAGGGGAAATAAGAGACGGTACCGACTTTGAGTTCACCTGCAGCTGATCACAACTGGCATTCTCCTCATGCTGTACCCTCAGCTGGGAAATCTTTCCCACACCTGCCTCCCTATTAAAAACACTACCCTTTTTCAAAGGTCAACTAAAATGTCACCACCCTGAAATACCTTCCCCAGCCCCACTTCATAAGCGAACACCTAATATTAACTGAGTGCTTGTTCCTCAGATCATCTTCCAGAAAACCATTCTCTTATCTCCAATTTACAAGGAAATCAAGGTTTAGAGTAGTCAAAGACTTATTCGAAGTTACACAACTAATAAGTGGTTAGAAACGTGGGGTCAAAATGCTTAATGCAACCAGCTAATCCATTCAAATTATATTTATTCCTCCTCTGTGCCCCCATAAGCATGTTGTTTGTATTTTTATTACAATAAAAACTAGCACAGTCTACTCTGTACTATGGTAAAGTGTATACTCCACAGTCAGCCTCAATAAATTATGAACTCCTTGAGTTTAAGTGCCATTACTTATTCATCATTTTATCACCCGTAGCACCTGGTGAGTGCCTGATGAAAAGAATATGCTTAATAAATTTTATTCGAATTATAGAAAATAAGTGAAGAGAAAGTGTGACAAAAATGTCCTTAAAGTTATTTTTGCTTATATTTTTCCACTTTTACCTGGTGTGTGTGTGTGTGTGTGTCAGCCTAAATTCACGTTGAATGCCTATGTTTTTGCCTCCTGTGAATGGTGTGGAGGTGGCAGATATAGCAGAAGTGGGTACAGGAAGCCACTGCTATCATTTTATGGAGGAAAAAACCCACCAAATATCTATCGGCTATATCCATAGAACTCCCAGATAAAAAGGCAATGAAATTTCTAATATGCATCCCTAACAGAATCCCCTGCACATTTATTATTTGGTATAAACTGTAAGGTGATTTTTTTTTTTTTTTTTAGCTTTCTCTCCCCTGGCTTCAGCTTTGAGATAAAAAGCATTTCATCCCTGGCTCTAGTAGCTCTCAGCAAGCTGTAGGGATTTTAGAGGAATTTTAGCTTCCCTTTTTTCTTCTTTAGTGGTAAGGACTAGACAGATACGTTTTTCATGATGGAAACACATCCTGATCCAGGATCAAGAGAGTGGTGCCCTTCTTCAAAACTCAGTGAAGGAAAATAATCTTGAAAGGATGTCTCAAGCCTTTCCTTGGTCCCAACTGCCAATCCAGACAGACATTCACTTTCTAAGATCAAACCCTGAGCCAGACACCATTTGGCAGCCTCTTGTCTGGATGCTAAGTTTATTCCACAACATCCTCAGCTGGAAAATTGTTCTGAATCATTTTCTAAAAGTATAATGGCCCCACTTCCACCAGGAGTTCTCTGACTCGTATAGCAATATGCTTAGTACAGTGTAGGTTTTCAGATGAGTCGTGGCCACACTTTCTTTTAAGCAGGTAAACAATGCACCAAATGTGTGTCACCTTCCAGAGAAGAAAATGGAGGCAAAATCCACTTTTTATTACTACTCACTCTGCCTCTGTCCAATTCAGGACCCACGCATCCTTGACTCCTAGGTATCCCAGGGTAATAAGCAACAGGGAGATCTTTCAGTGCACAGGATCGAAGGTAAAACAACTTGGATAAAGTCCTAGCTCTGCAATGCAGTAACTTGATAACATTAGACAGTTTCCTGACCTGAGTCTAGTTTTATAAAAGGCACACAATAGTGTCTGCCTCATGCAGTGGTTGTGGGGATTAAAAGCCATGATGCCAAAGAAGATATACAGACTGCCAACACATGAAAGAATGCTCAACGTCATTAATCATTAGAGAAATGCAAATCAAAACTACAATGAGATATCATCTCACACCAGTCAGAATGGCCATCATAAAAAAAACTACAAACAATAAATGCTGGAGAGGGTGTGGAGAAAAGGGAACCCGCTTGCACTGTTGGTGGGAATGTAAATTGATACAGCCACTATGGAGAACAGTATGGAGGTTCCTTAAAATACTAAAAAGAGAACTACCATACGACCCAGCAATCCCACTACTGGGCATATACCCTGAGAAAACCATAATTCAAAAAGAGTTATATACCAAAATGTTCATCGCAACTCTATTTACAATAGCCAGGACATGGAAGCAACCTAAGTGTCCATCAACAGATGAATGGATAAAGAAGATGTGGCACATATATACAATGGAATATTACTCAGCCATAAAAAGGAATGAAACGGAGTTATTTGTAGTGAGGTGGGTGGACCTCGAGACTGTCATACAGAGTGAATTAAGTCAGAAAGAGAAAAACAAATACCGTATGCTAATACATATATGTGGAATCTAAAAAAAAAAAAAAGAAAATGGTCAGAAGAACCTAGGGGCAAGACGGGAATAAAGATGCAGACCTACTAGAGAATGCACTTGAGGATATGGGGAGGGGGAAGGGTAAGCTGGGACAAAGTGAGAGAGTGGCATGGACATATACACACTACCAAACGTAAAATAGATAGCTAGTGGGAAGCAGCCGCATAGCACAGGGAGATCAGCTGGGTGCTTTGTGACCACCTAAGGGGTGGGATAGGGAGGGTGGGAGGGAGGGAGATGCAAGAGGGAAGAGATATGGGGACATATGTATATGTATAACTGATTCACTTTGTTATACAGCAGAAACTGACACACCATTGTAAAGCAAGTATACTCTAATAAAAATGTTAAAAAAAAAAGAAAGATGGCCCTCACCAAGACAAAAAAAATAAAAAAATAATAAATAAATAAAAGCAATGATGACAATAAAGCATTTAGCATAATACTTGTTATATAAGTTTGAGTTGTCTCATAGTGCTCTTTTTTTATTATTGGAGTATAATTGCTTTACAATGTTGTGTTAGCTTCTGCTGTACAATGAAGTGCATCAACTATATGTATAAATATATCCCCTCCCTCTTGGACCTCCCTCCCACCACCACCCCCATCCCACCCATCTAGGTCATCACAGAGCACTGAGTTGAGCTTCCTATGCTTTATAGAAGGTTCGCTAGCTATCTATTTCACACATGGTAGTCCACACATATATGTCCGTCCTAATCTCCCATTTTGCCCCACCCCCCTCTTCCCCCCTCCCATTATAATAATCAAGTTTCTCCCACCAGTATGTCAAAATGAAAAGGCAGAATGGACTGGATTCAAGTCCTCATTTTACTGCATAACAGGCGTGTGGGCTCAGGCAAGTTCGCTAATATCTCAGTTTCTCATCCTCTCATCTCTAAAACTAGGCTAATAATAATAACTACTTTGTTGCGCAGTGGTAAGCATTAAGTACTAATGCAAGTAAAACCCTTAGCACAGGGTCTGACTACAGTAATGCCCTTAATAAATATTATCATTAAAATTTATTAATAGGAATAGGAGTATTATTATTTCTATTGTTATTATTAGTCAATTGTATGCTTTTGAAACAAGAACAGACTTCTCTGGAGCATCTTTGTCTGGCTTTCCTTAACCGTCCAAGTGGTTTCAGCCAATCCTGATGCTGAGCTCCTGAAGCCACAGATCAGGCGACATTATTTTCCCACTGGGAAAAACATGCCACTGTGTCAGCAGAGCAGTCAGTCACGTGGCTGAGAAGAATATTTTCATGGAAATTCATAACTGTGCTTCTCAGTCTTGCCTTGTTCTCCCTCCTCCCTTCCTCTTTCTCTCTCTCTCACTCATTGGGTACATAGGTATTCGTTATTAATAATAGGAACTTTGATCCTAGGTTTGCACAATCCCCATTTACCTTTCCTTCCAAGAGTGTTTAGTTTCTCTCCCTAACTGAGTCGCGTTGGCAAGAACAGACCCCCGACTCTGACTACAGCCCTGCGGTAGGCGCCTCTTGTTTGTTACATACCACTTAGAGAGAAAAGGGACATCTGTACTCATTCACTCTGCTCGCTCATCTTCTGTTTGCTCCTCAACAAGCAAATGTCTTATAACCCTCACTCCCAATGTGCGCACCCACACAGAATCCTCTTTCCTCAAATACCCTCTTTCCTGGAAGCTGTGACAATATGTTCTTCTGCTTTAGCTCCTGCCTCTTTGGCGGTTCCTTCTCAGTCTCTTTTGTGACCTCCTCTATCTCATCCTTATGAGAGATCCTCAAAGTTCTACTTTTTTCTTCATGAATGTACGCCTCCTCCAGGGTTCCTGGTCTCCATGAATAGGTTCACCCGTTTCCTCAAGCCGGTAATCTGGACTGCATCCTTAAAGTCTTATTCTTCTTAATCAAAAATGACCCCTCCCCCCACCAAAAAAACACTTAAGTTCCATTGATTTTACAGTCTTATCATTTCTTGACTCCAGACACATTTCTTTTCCCTATTACTATTGTCCTTGTTTGGGCCACCATATCACTTACTTGAATTACTACAAAAGTTTCTTTATTTCCTGCTATTGCTAAACTTGCTCCGCATCCTCCAAATGCATTTTCCATACTATAACTAAGGTGATCTTCCTAGAATTTAAGTGTGATCGTGACAGCAACACTTAAGACCTATCAATGCTTGCCCTACCTCTCTAACCTTGATCTATCTCCCACCAACCTCCATGCTCTCGCCATAACGATGATGTCAAGACCCCAGCATACATCTAGGATCTCCTGTTTCCATACACACTATGTGCTCTTCTTTAAAAATCTCCTTTTCCTCACTTTCACACACAACATAACTAATTTCTCATTCTGTAAGTTTTGGCGCAGAAGTTGCTTCCTCTAGAAAACCTAACCCATACATCCAAGTTTGGATATGGTAACTCTCCAATGTGCTCACTGCCTTGTCCCATGAGAGGTTCATTGAAATTGTAATTGCCGACTTTGTGTTCTTCACTATATGATTATTCATGACGAACAGGCAAAGAGGACCTGTATCATTCATATTCATATATGTGTCCCCAGCACTGTCATTGGTTCCTGCTCAGTGATGGAGGGAAAGAGGGAAGGAAGAAAGGGAAATGGTAGAAGAAACCTAATTTGACCTCACGAATAGATGAAGGGAAGGATGCTGTTACAACTTCTCAGCACAGAATATCTCCAGAGAAATAACTTATTGGTATCTAGGTGAGTTTTATGCCTGGAAATTCACTGCTGTTTGGTCTCCTTTATCATGCCCACGTTTTACTTTTTGTTTCCTTCCTGTGTTTAATTGCCTACCGACTTCTTTACTCCAAACAAGTAAGTACATTTGCAGTTGAATAAAGTTGAAATTTCAAGCATACCTGTAAACAATATTAAATGCCTTTCTGTTTACAGAAAATAACACAAACTTTTGCCCCTCACATTTTTTGTATTTTTTGTTGCTTTACTCAACACAACAGCACTGTCCAAACTCTGAACCACATGTTCCAATCATCCTGTCCTGGCATCTCAAAAAGCACTAACTCCTACCTGTTCAGTTGCAATTACATCCTATCAGCGTAAGTGTCTTAACTTTGAATCACTGTTTTTTCAGTTCCTAATTATAAAATCGAAGGAAAAAAAGCAACACATAACGCAAAGCCGACAACAAAATGAATTCAAATTCAGGCAACGTCCAGAGGTTAAAGATCATCATCAAAAAGATGATCATTGACCCAAGTTAGTTACGTCAGTGTGCTTAACTGAAAAAGGTTATGGCTAATAATGACAATTCTGATGATGACAATGATGGTGATGACATGCATGACGAGAATAATCCATATTTTGTAAACTCCTACAGTATACCAGGCGGGTTGATAAGTCTTTTCACATAGATCATTTTTATCTCATTATTATGATAAGCCCAAAGGAGAGATACTACTAGTATTATTATCATTTCTATCTTACAGGTGAGAAAACTGAGGTTTAAATTGTTAACTAATTTGCCAAAGATCTTGTAGCTAATCGATGGGCAGGCCAGATTTCAAAGTCAGGCTATTAAACACAAAAGACCTTATGTTTAACCTCAGGCCAAGGAAATTCTATCCGTGTGAGCTTAATACTGGTGACGCCTTAGCATTGTCTCTTAGGTTTGCAGGGTTCAGCAGGCAGAATTACTTATTTCCTATTTTGGTATTTTGCTCACTATTAGGATATATTACGAGACTTCAGCACTAGGTTGGATCTGGGGAAGAAATGAGCAGTTTCCACTCATTGCCTTTCTTATTTCAAAAAATTAGAACTCCTCATTTAAAAACTCAAGCATAGTCTTTTTCAAAAGTATCTTTTCAGGTGCCCTGCATAACACATGATAAACATTAAATGAGACTTCTGAAATATAAATACTTAGGTATAATTTAGTTTTACTTATAAATTCTTAATTTTTATTAGCAAAGTCAGAATTTCTCATCAGTCTTCTACAAATTATATAACCTCTTTATGCCTCCATATTCTGATTTGTATAATAACATTATCAAACTCATTGGGTTATTATAAATGTTTACAGATATGATTTAAGTAAAGCACAGTGCCTGGAATATAGTAGGTACTCAGTAAATGCCAATCGTTGTTATCATTAGAGTTTACAGACTAGAAACTCCTTTCACAACTGACTCTACATAGACTCACTCTATAAGTTGGTTTCAAAGCTAGAAAGCAGCTTATTGATAAAATTCCTTTTGACGGTTTATCGTGCATCTCAATGAACCACAGCCAAATTGTCTCCCTAGAAGATTTGTAAGTTTAAGTAAAGGGTAAGTCTGGCTTTGCTTTCCTAGTTTCTAATTAACTATAAAGGTCTACTTTTCCTGTTGCCTGCCTTGTTCATTCACCCACGTGGCAGAGAACAGAAAGCTACAAGTAGATAAGTTTCTACAGCAGCAGCATGAATTCCATGACAATTTTTTAAACTGTGTTTCTCATTCTTTTCTTTTCCTTTTTTTCATGGCCTTTCTGCCATAGGGTACATGTCAATGTTCTATGCTTAGTGTGTATAGGACACAAATGCACACACACAAATACATAAGCATGGCTTTTGCCTATTTGGATGCTGTGTGAGAGCCAGAGTATGACCAGACTTCAACCTAGCTGGGTCCCAGCTTCAACTGTTTTCACCAGAAATTTTAATCTACAACTCTGGACTTCACTAGGTGATGCTTGGCTTCCTTGTCTCTCTGTCTCTACATAGATATGGGATGGTTACAAAAAGTCAGAAGCGCTGGCAGAGGTGGTAAGACTCACCGACATTCTTCTTCCAGCCAGGCAGGTTCTGTCACTATTTCTGGACGGTGTGCTGAAAGAGGAGGTGATATGTATCACTACCAGGCTGACCCAATGGAAGCTCATGTTCAAACCTTCCCAGCGTTGTTCTACCTGCAACATTGACAAAAGAGGCCATAAGTCCTGGATGGTGCCGCTCCTAGATGGAATGTTTAATCCAACTGGATACTTGAGTCAACACATGGAGAGCTGCTTGCAACTACAGTGGACTTGGTGTGCAAGATAAATACAGAAATAAATCTTTGATATGTTTATCCAGTGATTTGGGGGATTTTTGTTATCATGACATAAACCTATCCTCTCCTAACTAAAGTGAAGAATATCAGCCTTATAGTTTACAAATCCTGGAGCAAGAGAATGTTTCTCCCAATAGTTTTGGCAATGTCTTGGATAGGTTTCTTTTTTTTTTTTTTTAGTAGAGAAAGAATACAGTTTTATTACTGAATGGGTATTAAACCAGAGTGATACACATCACAGGCAACCTACTAAGAGATCACAAAGACAGAAAGAAAGCTGCCCCTTTTATAAAGTCAAGCAGTAGATACAACCCATTACATACATGTTTTCAAGGTAAACAGTAACTAATCCTCAGGTCAGAGGACTTGATAGCACCATCTGTCCACACAGTTCACCCTGAATTTTCCTGGTAATTGAGGTGACCATCTATGTTAGCTAATTAGCTTTATCCAGAGGAAAAACAAATTCTTATGCCTTTATAACAGAAAGTGGCTTTTGCAGCTTGGAGTTCAGTGTTCACTGACGTTGGATAGGATTCTTATAGTCCCATTTGAGTCAAATGACCATTCCTGAACCATCACTGTGCCCACTGTGATTAACCTAACTGGCTAGTCCTATCCTATGTCATAACCTATAACCTAGACGGAGAAGAAAGGAGCAGAATATATCCAACATCATAATCTGGACTGAAAATGACCACTAGGGAATGATGGAGGAATGGCTCTCCAAAGTACACTGTATTTATACAGTGGGATGTTGATAGCTTCAGAGACTCATCTCTTGCTGACATGCAGTCATCTTGCTATAATAACTGTTGTCGACAGGAGTCACATTTGCTTCTCTCAAGTGCTTAAGGGGCAATTTGGCTTTTTACTTCTGTTGTCATCACTTTACGAAGAAAGTGAACCCACATGGTTGGGAGTAGAGAAAGCTGTGAAAACCTAAGAATTAGACCTAACCTTTTATTTCCTTCTATCAGCTCTATGCAGTGTCCCCCCTCCAATTCAATTCAACAAAGCCATATAGAAATGCTGAGGAGGCAGCCAGTGGGACACAGTACGGGAACAATCTGCTTAGTCTAAGTGGGAACCTGGAACAAGGCGTAGTTCTGATTTTCAAAAGCAGGAAAAAATTGCTGGGGAAGATGGTGGAAGAGTAAGACACGGAGATCACCTTCCTCCCCACAGATACACCAGAAATACATGTACACGGGGAACAACTCCTACAGAACACCTACTGAACGCTGGCAGAAGACCTCAGACCTCCCAAAAGGCAAGAAAGTCCCCACGTACCTGGTTAGGGCAAAAGAAAAAAGAATAAACAGAGACAAAAGGATAGGGCCGGGACCTGCACCAGTGGGAGGGAGCTGTGAACGAGGAAAGGTTTGCACTCACTAGGAAGCCGCTTCACGAGCGGAGACTGCGGGAGGCGGAGCGGGAAAGCTTCGGAGCCGCCGAGGAGAGCACAGCAACAGGGGTGAGGAAGGCAAAGCGAAGAGATTCCCGCACAGAGGATCGGTGCCGACCGGCACTCACCAGGCCGAGAAGCTTGTCTGCTCACCTGACGGGGCGGGCGGGGGCTGGGAGCTGAGGCTTGGGCTTCGGTTGGAGCACAGGGAGAGGACTGGGGTTGGCGGCGTGAACACAGCCTGCAGGGGTTAGTGCGCCACGGCTAGCCGGGAGGGAGTCCGCGGAAAAGTCTGGACCTGCCGAAGAGGCAAGAGACTTTTTCTTCCCTCTTTGTTTCCTGGTGCGCGAGGAGAGGGGATTAAGAGCGCTGCTTAACGGAGCTCCAGAGATGGGCGCGAGCCGCGGCTAAAAGCGCGGACCCCAGAGACGGGCATAAGACGCTAAGGCTGCTGCTGCCGCCACCAAGAAGCCTGTGTGCGAGCACAGCTCACTATCCACACCTCCCCTCCCGGGGAGCCTGTGCAGCCCGCCACTGCCGCGGTCCCAGGATCCAGTCCACCGGAAGAACGCAGGGCGCGCCGGCCTCTGCCTCCACAGGCCCGCCCCGCACTCCATGCCCCTCCCTCCCCCCCAGACTGAGTGAGCCAGAGGCCCCGAATCAGCAGCTCCTTTAACCCTGTCCTGTCTGAGGGAAGAACAGACGCCCTCCAGTGACGTACACGCAGAGGCGGGGCCAAATGCAAAGCTGAGCCCCGGGAGCTGTGAGAACAAAGAAGAGAAAGGGAAACCTCTCCCAGCAGCCTCAGGAGCAGCGGATTAAGGCTCCACAATCAACTTGATGTACCTGCAACTGTGGAATACCTGAATAGACAACGAGTCATCCCAAATTGAGGAAGTGGACCTTGAGAGCAAGATTTATGACTTTTTCCCCTTTTCCTCTTTTTGTGAGTGTGTATGTGTATGCTTCTGTGTGAGATTTTGTCTGTATAGCTTTGCTTCCACCATTTGTCCTAGGTTCTATCCGTCCGTTTTTTTTTTATTCTTGTTTTTTTTAAATTTTTTTTCTTAATAATAATATTTTGGTTTGATAACTTTATTTTATTTTACCTTTTTTCTTTCTTTCTTTCTTTCCCTCCTTCCCTCCTTTAGACAATTAATCATCCCAAATTGAGGAGGTGGACTTTGAGAGCAAGATTTATGATTTTTTCCCCTTTCCCTCTTTTTATGCTTCTGTGTGAGATTTTCTCTGTATAGCTTTGCTTCCACCATTTGTCCTAGGGTTCTATCCATCCATTTTTGTTTTTTAATTTTTTTCTTTTTTCTCTTAAAAATTACTTTTTATTTTAATAACTTTATTATATTTTATCTTACATTATTTTATTTCAGTTTATCTTCTTTTTTTCCTTCCCTCCTTCCTTTCTTCCTTCCTTCCTTCCTCCCTCCCTCCCTCCTTTCTTTCTTTCTTTCTACTTCTACTAATTCTTTCTTTCTACTTTATCTCCCTTTTATTCTGAGCCAAGTGGATGAAAGGCTCTTGGTGCTGCAGCCAGGGGTCAGTGCTGTGCCTCTGAGGTGGGAGAGCCAACTTCAGGACACTGGTCCACAAGACACCTCCCAGCTCCACATAATATCAAACAGGGAAAATCTCCCAGAGATCTCCATCTCAACACCAGCACCCAGCTTCACTCAACGACCAGCAACCTACAGTGCTGGATATCCGTTGCCAAACAACTAGCAAGACAGGAACACAACCCCACCCATTAGCAGAAAGGCTGCCTAAAATCATAAAAAGTCCACAGACACCCCAAAACACACCACCAGATGTGGACCTGCCCACCAGAAAGACAAGATCCAGCCTCATCCACCAGAACACAGGCACTAGTCCCCTCCACCAGGAAGCCTACATAACCCAGTGAACCAAACTTACTACTGGGGACAGACACCAAAAACAACGGGAACAACGAACCTGCAGCCTGCAAAAAGGAGAGCCCAAACACAGTAAGATAAGCAAAATGAGAAGACAGAAAAACACACAGCAGATGAAGGAGCAAGATAAAAACCCACCAGACCTAACATATGAAGAGCAAATAGGCAGTCTACCTGAAAAAGAATTCAGAATAATGATAGTAAAGATGATCCAGAATCTTGGAAATAGAATAGACAAAATGCAAGAAACATTTAACAAGGATCTAGAAGAACTAAAGATGAAACAAACAACGATGAACAACACAATAAATGACATTAAAAATACTCTAGATGGGATCAATAGCAGAATAACTGAGGCAGAAGAACGGATAAATGACCTGGAAGATAAAATAGTGGAAATAACTCCTACAGAGCAGAATAAAGAAAAAAGAATGAAAAGAACTGAGGACAGTCTCAGAGACCTCTGGGACAACATTAAACGCACGAACATTCGAATTATAGGGGTTCCAGAAGAAGAAGAGAAAAAGAAAGGGACTGAGAAAATATTTGAAGAGATTATAGTTGAAAACTTCCCTAATATGGGAAAGGAAATAGTTAATCAAGTCCAGGAAGCACAGAGAGTCCCACACAGGATAAATCCAAGGAGAAACGCTCCAAAACACATATTAATCAAACTGTCAAAAATTAAATACAAAGAAAACATAGTAAAAGCAGGAAGGGAAAAACAACAAATAACACACAAGGGAATCCCCATAAGGTTAACAGCTGATCTTTCAGTAGAAACTCTGCAAGCCAGAAGGGACTGGCAGGACATATTTTAAGTGATGAAGGAGAAAAACCTGCAACCAAGATTACTCTACCCAGCAAGGATCTCATTCCGATTTGATGGAGAAATTGAAACCTTTACAGACAAGCAAAAACTCAGAGAGTTCCTTTACAACAAATGCTAAAGGAACTTCGCTAGGAAAGAAACACAAGAGAAGGAAAAGACCTACAATAATGAACCCAAAACAATTAAGAAAATGGAAATAGGAACATACATATTGATAATTACCTTAAATGTAAATGGACTAAATGTTCCCACCAAAAGACACAGATTGGCTGAATGGATACAAAAACAAGACCCATGTATTTGCTGTCTAAAAGAGACCCACTTCAAATCTAGAGACACATACAGACTGAAAGTAAGGGGGTGGAAAAAGATATTTCATGCAAATGGAAACCAAAAGAAAGCTGGAGTAGCAGTACTCATATCAGACAAAATAGACTTTAAAATAAAAACTATTCGAAGAGACAAAGAAGGACACTACATAATGATCAAGGGATCAATCTAAGAAAAAGATATAACAATTGTAAATATTTATGCACCCAATGTAGTATTTGCCATAAGGCAAATACTAACAGCCATAAAAGGGGAAATCGACAGTAACCCATTCATACTAGGGGACTTTAACACCCCAATGGACAGATCATCCAAAATGAAAATAAATAACGAAACACAAGCTCTAAATGATACATGAAACAAGATGGACTTAATTGATATTTATAGGACATTCCATCCAAAAACAACAGAATACACATTCTTCTGAAGTGCTCATGGAACATTCTCCAGGATAGATCATATCTTGGGTCACAAATCAAGCCTTGGTAAATTTAAGAAAATTGAAATTGTATCAAGTATCTTTTCTGACCACAACGCCATGAGACTAGATGTCAATTACAGGAAAACATCTGTAAAAAGTACAAACACATGGAAGCTAAACAGTACACTACTTAATAACAAAGTGATCACTGAAGAAATCAAAGAATAAAAAAATACCTAGAAACAAATGACAGTGGAGACACGACGACCCAAAACCTGTGGGATGCATCAAAAGCACTTCTAAGAGGGAAGTTTATAGCAATACAATCGTACCTTAAGAAACAGGAAACGTCTCAAATAAACAACCTAACCTTACACCTAAAGCAATTACAGAAAGAAGAACAAAAAAACCCCAAAGTTAGCAGAAGGAAAGAAATCATAAAAATCAGATCAGAAATAAATGAAAAAGAAATGAAGGAAACGATAGCAAAGATCAATAAAACTAAAAGCTGGTTCTTTGAGAAGATAAACCAAATTGATAAACCATTAGCCAGACTCATCAAGAAAAAAAGGGAGAAGACTCAAAATAATACAATTAGAAATGAAAAAGGAGAAGTAACAACTGACACTGCAGAAATACAAAAGATCGTGAGAGATTACTACAAGCAACTCTATGCCAATAAAATGGACAACCTGGAAGAAATGGACAAATTCTTAGAAATGTACAACCTGCCAAGACTGAATCAGGAAGAAATAGAAAATATGAACAGACAAATCACAAGCACTGAAATTGAAACTGTGATTAAAAATCTTCCAACAAACAAAAGCGCAGGCCCAGATGGCTTCACAGGCGAATTCTATCAAACATTCAGAGAAGAGCTAACACCTATCCCTCTCAAACTCTTCCAGAATATAGCAGAGGGAGGAACACTCCCAAACTCATTCTACAAGGCCACCATCACCCTGATACCAAAACCAGACAAGGATGTCACAAAGAAAGAAAACTACAGGCCAATATTACTGATGAACATAGATGCAAAAATCCTAAACAAAATACTAGCAAACAGAATCCAACAGCACATTAAACGGATCATACATCATGATCAAGTGGGGTTAATTCCAGGAATGCAAGGATTCTTCAATATACGCAAATCAATCAACGTGATACACCATATTAACAAATTGAAGGAGAAAAACCATATGATCATCTCAATAGATGCAGAGAAAGCTCTCAACAAAATTCAACACCCATTTATGATAAAAACCCTGCAGAAAGGAGGCATAGAGGGAACTTTCCTCAACATAATAAAGGCCATACATGACAAACCCACAGCCACATCATCCTCAATGTTGAAAAACTGAAACCATTTCCACTAAGATCAGGAAAAAGACAAGGTTGCCCACTCTCACCACTCTTATTCAACATAGTTTTGGAAGTTTTAGCCACAGCAATCAGAGAAGAAAAGGAAATAAAAGGAATCCAAATTGGAAAAGAAGAAGTAAAGCTGTCACTGTTTGCAGATGACATGATACTATATACATAGAGAATCCTAAAGATGCTACCAGAAAACTCCTAGAGCTAATCAATGAATTTGGTAAAGTAGCAGGATACAAAATTAACGCACAGAAATCTCTGGCATTCCTATAAGCTAATGATGAAAAATCTGAAAGTGAAATCAAGAAAACACTCCCATTTACCATTGCAACAAAAAGAATAAAATATCTAGGAATAAACCTACCTAAGGAGACAAAAGACCTGTATGCAGAAAACTATAAGACACTGATGAAAGAAATTAAAGATGATACAAATATATGGAGAGATATACCATGTTCTTGGATTGGAAGAAACAACATTATGAAAATGACTCTACTACCCAAAGCAATCTATAGATTCAATGCAATCCCTATCAAACTACCACTGGCATTTTTCACAGAACTAGAACAAAAAATGTCACAATTTGTATGGAAACACAAAAGAGCCCGAATAGCCAAAGCAATCTTGAGAACGAAAAAAGGAGCTGGAGGAATCAGGCTCCCTGACTTCAGACTATACTACAAAGCTACAGTAATCAAGACAGTATGGTACTGGCACAAAAACAGAAAGATAGATCAATGGAACTGGACAGAAAGCCCAGAGATAAACCCACACACGTATGGTCACCTTATCTTTGATAAAGGAGGCAGGAATGTACAGTGGAGAATGGAAAGCCTCTTCAATAAGTGGTGATGGGAAAACTGGACATGTACATGTAAAAGTATGAGATTAGATCACTCCTTAACACCATACACAAAAATAAGCTCAAAATGGATTAAAGACCTAAATGTAAGGCCAGAAACTATCAAACTCTTAGAGGAAAACATAGGCAGAACACTCTATGACATAAATCACAGCAAGATACTTTGCGACCCACCTCCTAGAGAAATGGAAATAAAAACAAAAATAAACAAATGGGACCTAATGAAACTTCAAAGCTTTTGCACAGCAAAGGGAACCATAAACAAGACCAAAAGACAACCCTCAGAATGGGAGAAAATATTTGCAAATGAAGCAACTGACAAAGGATTAATCTCCAAAATTTATAAGCAGCTCATGCAACTCAATAACAAAAAAACAAACAACCCAATCTAACTTGGACAGAAGACCTAAATAGACATTTCTCCAAAGATATACAGTCTGCCAACAAACACATGAAAGAATGCTGAACATCATTAATCATTAGAGAAATGCAAATCAAAACTACAATGAGATATCATCTCACACCAGTCAGAATGGCCATCATCAAAAAATCCAGAAACAATAAATGCTGCGGAGGGTGTAGAGAAAAGGGAACCCTCTTGCACTGTTGGTGGGAATGTAAATTGGTACAGCCACTCTGGAGAACAGTATGGAGGTTCCTTAAAAAACTACAAATAGAACTACCATATGACCCAGCAATCCCACTACTGAGCATATAACCTGAGAAAACCATAATTCAAAAAGAGTCATGTACCAAAATGTTCATTGCAGCTCTATTTACAATAGCCTGGAGATGGAAACAACCTAAGTGTCCATCAACAGATGAATGGATAAAGAAGATGTGGCACATATATACAATGGAATATTACTCAGCCATAAAAAGAAACGAAATTGAGTTATTTGTAATGAGGTGGATAGACCTAGAGTCTGTCATACAGAGTGAAGTCAGAAAGAGAAAGACAAATACCGTATGCTAACACATATATATGGAATTTAAGGAAAAAAAATATCATGAAGAACCTAGGGGTAAGACAGGAATAAAGACACAGACCTACTAGAGAATGGATTGAGGATATGGGGAGGGGGAAGGGTAAGTTGTGACAAAGCGAGAGAGAGGCATGGACATATATACACTACCAAATATAAGGTAGATAGCTAGTGGGAAGGAGCTGCATAGCACAGGGAGATCAGGTTGGTTCTTTGTAACCACCTAGAGGGTGGGATAGGGAGGGTGGGAGGGAGGGAGATGCAAGAGGGAAGAGATATGGGGACATATGTATATGTATAACTGATTCACTTTGTTATAAAGCAGAAACTAACACACCATTGTAAAGCAATTATACTCCAATAAAGATGTTAAAAAAAAAAAAAAAAGCAGGAAAAATTGAAAGGAAAAAGCAGCAGTCAGAATGGGCCTGGAATGATTATGAGGATGTCTATGGTTAGAAAAGAAATGAAATGGCATTCCAGCCTCAGAGACCAGCATGAAGAAAGAAGCGAAAATTTGTGTGGTCACTGGGATGGTAAGGTATGGAGTCAACTGGCATGGTCCTAGCAGGAAACAAATGATAGGCTTGTTCAAAAGCAAAATTCAACCAAGGAAACTTAAGATTTAATTGACTTTATTCAACGATATCAAGAATCGGGCAGGATCCAATCCAGCAAACTGAAACGATCTCTAAGGAGTTATGCAAAATCAAAGGCTTTTATAGACAGAAGGGGGTAGAGACAAGGAATAAGGAGATTACTTCATCTTTCTTTGGGGAGTGGAAGGGGTGTGTCAGGTAGGTTACCTCAATACTGCTGACCAGGAAATTCCACACTGACTGGGTAAGACTACATTCCTGGTAGAAGTTGAAATTTGCAATTAGGTTAGGTATTAAGTATTGGTTTGCTGATGTGGAGCTCAGCACAAGTGTCTTCATTTGGGGCCTATTGTTTCTTTTAACAGGCTAAAAAGAATGACTAAAGAGAGTCTAATGGGGACTTTTGCAATGTATTTGGAAGGGTTACATGAAATTGTGGAACACGCCGTGGCAGCAATAGTAGGAAGCAGTTAAGACAGGAAGAGGCAAGGCGAACAAAACCTAGAGAAATGTATAGCTGTAGAGGAAGGCCACCTGACAGGAGTTTTGGCCTTTCATAGAGAAATGATCCCATTGCCAGCACAGCCTGGCAAAGACAGACGGCTCAGGGAATAATGACCCCAGCCTCCAGTACTCTGACTCTGATATTTCTCTGCTGTCTCCCATTGGCCAAACACAGTGGGAAGCTCAGCTGGGATCCTCTGTGGAGATGAGCCTCCTGAGTCCCGGAGCAGGATAGACAAGATGGAGATGTGCAGGGATGAGAGCGAATTGCAGCACAGAAGAAGAGAAGGGTGGAGTTCGAGATGAGCCTGGAAAGGTAGTTTGCAGCAAGGAAACAGAAGGGGGCAACCTATTATGAAAAAGAGGCACCCTAGATTTTGATCACTCTGGGAAAAGTACAAGATATACATGGCACACAGTATTTCTGGAAAGCTCTCTTATAGGACTGTTCTCTCAAATATTACCAATTGTTATACGTATAAAAAGACCCTGAAGTCAGATAACCTGTGGCAACATTAACACAAGTTAATTAGGTATTATAAGAAAGTTTCTTAGGTCTTTTAATACACTAATGTACACCATGAATGTGAAAAAGTGAAATATAATAATGTAGTATTTCCAAAATACATTTAACCATTAAACTTTTTAAAATAGAACATCTCTTGGTAATACCTAGAGCTCAGTAGTGCCAACTGAGAAATTACAACTTGGCATAAACTTGCTTACTCTGTTGTGCTTTATGATATGTTTTATACTTAACTCTCTATCTTTTCAGTTATTTGAGGACAGGAAGGTGCCTTCTAAACCTTTTCAATCTGAAGCACTTTGCGTATTGCTAGGGGGTTGGAGATGGTGAGTAGAGAAGAGACCTCTATCTGAAAATGACTAAAGAGTCAAAGTGGAGAACTGAGACATGCAGGTAAGTCTGTAGTGTACGTAGAGGGTCATGGAAGAACAGTGGTCGGGGAGGTGCATGGTACTTTTCAAAAGAGCAAGCCACAGGGAGGAATAAATTTGGGAATTAAAGTTGTACAGACCTTCAAAACGGCACGGTAGCCACACAGGGAGGAATTGTGGCCAGTTTGCCAAAGCTGTAAGCATTTCTATGGGACAGAGAACAAAAACATCCATGAGGATGAATAAAATTCATTCCCCCAAAAGCATGTCCCTTTTTAAGTCCCAGGCTCCTTCACCCGTGTTCATTTGTTTTTTATTCTAAATGTATATGAGTGTTGTGCTTAGGATCGATTTCCTGGAAAGCCACTTTAACTAGTGAAGATTCAACAGGCATGTTCCACTGATTGAAGGATGATGGAATAATTTATCAGTATATTACTCAATGATTCAATGGAAAAAAATATGTACGAAGTACCTACTATTTACACAGAATCATGTTGTCTAATCACGTCCCCCATATTCTGGAAATGAAAAGAGTAAAATAGAGTCTGCAGAATGCCAGAAAAGTTTCCAAATGAATGAACCAGGAAGGCAGAGAGGAGAGACACTTTTTGGAATACATATAGTTAGAACAGGACATACATATCTTGTCTGCCTATGTCCCATGTGCAAAGCACAGACAGTGTGCACACAGCCAGTAAATATCTGTCCTCTCACCACTTACCCTGTTCCAACCGCAGCTCAGGGAACCTGCTGTAGCCAATCAACAGCTTATCTGCAAGAGTCTGCGGGATTCTAGAACTGCCATTCCAAGGGCTAAATGAGAATGCATTTGGATTACTGCAAAGAGTAACCTTGGGTTTGAAGGACCATTCTGTAATTTTCCGGGGGTAAGGGGATGGGGAGGATATTGCCTGGTGAGCATGCAAGTTTAAAACATCACGCCAATTTCACTAGACTTGCTTAGGACCTCAGCTCTGGTGAACTGCGGATGGCGGAACTTTACACTGTTGGCGGAAATTTACACTGTTAACAGGAGAGGGGGCTTCTTTAGGAACTGCGCTGACCTTGAGATGACTGCAAATTTGGAGTAAAAGTCTTGATGCAGCTCATCAAATTGGATTCAAATGAAAAGTCTAATGTAGGGCCACTTTAATATCACACAAAGAACTCGTCCCTGAATTGGGGGAAATAAATGCAGGGGGCACATGTCAGAGTCAGCAAGAGCCAGGGGTATAAGGGGTGGGGGGTGGAAAGGAGAGTGTTTTGTTCTCATTGTATTTATTTTTCTCCTTAATAGAGAATAGAAGGGGGATGGCTTGATGTCTGAGATAATGCAGTGTTTCCTCAATTCAGAGATGGTCATTTGTTCCTGTTTCAAATTTGAACATCTTAAAGATTCAGGGTGAAATCTTTTATTTTCTATAAGCTATGGAAGGTCACAGAGTGGTGGCTGTCATTGCCTGGGCACGGACAAACTTGGTTGTAATTCCTTATGACGTGACTAGACCCCTTGACATTTCAGTCAACAAGCTGTTTAAGGATCTTTTGGGAAGGAATATATTGTTGTTGGCTTTCCAACAAACGGTTATTGTCTAAAAACCTTCCATTGTCACTTTCTAGTAATGCACCGGTGCCAGAGTTTACTGATTAGGTATTCGCAGCACAGAAAAATCTGGAAGACAATCATGGAGCACTGTTGATTAATACATTTAATGGCACAAAGAAGATATTGTGGAGAAAAAAATATGGATGTTGATGACTCTGAGTCAAAGAGTGATTCCTGGAGACTGACATAAAGCTGCAGAAAAAATGGACAAAATTGTACAATGAGCTAATTTTGCTATTGTTATTTGCAAGGTTTCAGGAAAAACTTGTTGATATCTAGAGAAGAAGAAATGTGTCTGAAGCATACACTGTTTAATGCTTTTGATAAAAAATGGGAAATTCAGCTCTTTAAGGCTATCTTACTGGCAATTTTAAGCTGTAGACCTGTTGAGAAACAATTTTATGCGTTTAGTTATTTCCTCAGTGAATAGGTCAGCAATCTATTATTTGTTGCATGTCTCTTAGGGTAGCATGATCTGAATAATTAAGTCTTTACATAATAGAAAAGTAAAAACCTTTAAATCTATAGCTGACCCATGGGAACAATAATTTAAAATGTATAAAATGTCCCTGCCTTAGTTAAGAGTTTAAATGGATCATAATTTCACTTTTCATTGATGATTGCATCATTATCCACATAAATTCTTGTATATCCATGAGGAAATTGCTACTCTTCTCCAGTCCTTGGTTTCCTCATCTGTGCAATAAGGAAGGGAAGGGTTAACTGGGCAATTTTAAGGTCATTTTATGCCTTGAATGTTTATGCTTTTCTTGTATAAAAATCGTTAACATTTTAGGCTGAGATTGGGTCACTGATCTTCTCTATATGAAAACTCCAACCTAGAGTGTATTTCTAGGTGCAGTGGAAAGGACAGCACAGCTAGATCCAGCATCTATGTGACCTAGGCCAATTACCAGTTCTGGGCCACAGTTTCTTCATCTGTAAGAGGAGGAACCATACGAAGGGTCCATGAAGCTCTGCTATGATTTTTAAAAAACATAAGTTTAAGCACACAGAGGTTGTTGGAAAATTGGACACAGACTCTCAGGATTTTTGGCTTACTCTTGTGGAAAATAACTCTAAAGTCAAATCTCAACTTATTTTCTAAGCAAACTTCAATTGTGGGATACACGTAGAGAGTAAAATTTCTGCCTTGTATTCTCTGCTGCCCTTTCAATGGCTATCCTCTTAGACTTCTCCTACTGTCTGCATCGATGAACTCATCCATTAGTAAATATACACCATGTGCCTATTTTATGCAAGGCATAATTTTAGGAGTTGGCTTTCCTAGCCTAAAGGGACCCAATCTGATCAATTTATTCAAACTAAGGTTAGGGACTCCTAGGAATCCTTGCTGGTTTCTCTCTGGGAAACAATTAAAAACACGGATGACCCTGCTGGTAGTCTGACCTCTGCTCCCTCGGTGATTAACAATCCAATTAACAATGCTAGTTTAGTATTTAGTAGAGAATTACTTGCAGGTGCAAGTATTTGTGAAGATAATTATAAGCCGGATCAGTTTTTGCCTCCTCAGGAGTAATCATATATTTGTGCTTTTCAGTTTCTCTTGTGGGACCACTGGGGGCACAAAAATGTTACTTAAATTCCCAGGATACTTGAAGCCAACAAACAAAATGATTTTTAAAAAATACAGCACCCAAACTTTCTACTGTTTTCAGATCAAAGGAATATTTAGAAACTTCCTACTGATTATCATTTTGCCACTTTTGATTTCTTCTTCTCCAGCCATATAAATATTCTAAGTTATATAACCCCATAAATACAATATTTCTACTTCCACTTTTGAGTTTAATCACTTAGTATTCATGTGGCACATAGGATTTGTAAATCGTTTCATAATAATTAACTTGTTGAAGAAAAACACAGATGGATATTTTGGTTTTCAAATTATATTGAACCCTGGTATTTCCTTTAAATATGTATAAATATATATACCTATAACACCTATTATTTCCAAAATGTTTTATAATTATGAAACTTACAGTGATTTTTTTTCAATCTGACTTTCTGTTTCTGTATTCCAAAACTCTTATCATTCTAATCTTCCAATTGTGGTGTATTCTGGCAAATAAAAAATTAATTCCTATTTATAAATCTCTTAGCATCGTGGAGATTGGTCTAAAGGCATTTTGATACAACTTTCCACCAAGGGGTTTAGACTTATCTGGCATTTAAGAAGACCCCCTTGGACAAATATAGAATAAGCACATTATTATTCCTAATGCTTTATTCCAGTTTTACATTGCTGTATGTTCCTGTGGGTTATCTTTCCACATCTCTGAACCAGGCAATCCTGAACAGTAATAATGTTATATCTCCATCTGTGTCCACCCCCTTCATCCTCCCTCTCCTTTAAATACAGATATCAGGGTAACTATTGTAAATCTCATAAAATTAACTCAGTGACACTACAAATCTAATCATAAGAGAGCTTAGCTTAGAACAATAGAAAATAAATACCATTTTCTGTTTGTTCAGTAGACATGTATAGTAGAACATGTACCTACAAAAATGTTCATTAAAAGACAAAAATCATTTAAAAATAAAGCAAAAATTAGTGATATGGATTATATATTTCAAAATAAAACTGGGACATCTGATCCAACCCCCAAAAACGGTTTGAAAGAGAAAAAAGGGAAAGGGAACATGAAATAATAACATTATAAATAATAAAGAAAATATGACTGCAGATACATAAGCTATTTGAAAAATTATAAGTAAATACTGAATGATACTTTATAGTCTAGAAAATCTAGAGAATATATTGCAATAGTAGAAACCTGAATGGATATATGTAGAGATATCACAGAGATAGTTATAATTTTAGCACCCTCCATCAAAAGGAACTAGGCCCGGTTTGTTTTACTAGAGATCTGCAACACCCACCATAAGGATGACCTGATTTTTGTATTATTTAAAATTATATCAATAGTAACTGAGTAAAATTCATAAAGCATTTCAGTCAAAAATAAGCCTGAAAACAAACATATGAACATAGTAACATATGAATCTCTTTTAAGAAAAGTAAGTCTTGCAGACCCATGTTTTGATTTACCTATTACTTGTATATGTACAAGCTAAAAGTAGGTTAAAATTCCACATTAGTTATAGCTGTACTTTGAACCCTAAAACAAATGCACACAAATTAGATGCATACTTATAAAAAATGATAGAATATAGAATATATTTCTAGCCACCCCATGTCAACCATCACATTAAGTGAAATAAGTGGTAAAGGATTTGATAGAGGAAAGGCCTATTTTTCTATTTTTAAGTGTCTAAGCTTAATAAAACCGATAATGAGGATGCCTGGTCATATACATATTTTTTAAAAGAATTACGAGTAAGTTCAAGGTTTGGTTGACAAGGTTTAGTTACAAATCATCAGAACTCAATTTTTCAAAAGCCCTGCTAATGAGCAATCTTGCACTCTTCAAACACCAATTTTAATCAGGTACCATACAACTTTTCTGCAGATATGCCAATTCACTTGAAAATAAATGAGCATTGTGGTACTTTGAAAGCAGGAATTAAATGGCTATTTTACTTTTATTGCTGGAATAGGAGTGGATAAAATCTTCATTACTTATTTATAGCATCATTTATTTTTACAAATTAATATACTGAGGCAAAGTCTACGTCTGTGCTTCTCATTTCTGGCTGCACTTTAGAAACGTTTGTAAAGATTTTTTTAAAAGTTACTGATGTCCAAGCCCCAACTTTATGGATTCTGATTTACTTAATCTAGAGTTAGGCCCAAGGCTGTATAGGAAGTGCTGGGGACTTCTGAGCCACACAATGTATATACATGCAACTCTAAGACATTATTAACTGCCGTGATTAAATGCTTCTGGGCTTGGTATGCCCATATTAATGTGTTCTTTAAGAATGACCCAATTCTCACTTTTTTCTATCCCTTGTTGTCTGTACACCTTGTCATTTTCTGATCTAACCTTGGTGAGAATGCCGTCTTAAGCACAAAGGCACAGTAGGACATTGGACCTGATAGAAGTCCTCAGTTGTAGGGTGGTGACCCACATTTTCAAGATTATGCTTAGATGTGTGTAATTTTAGAAGATCATCAAAATAGAACACAATATGGAAGTATCTTACGATGAGACGAAATCTACAGAATACGTGTGTCCTGGGGTTTCAGTTTGAGAAGTGTGGTTAGAAACCAACATGACATATAAATACATACGCAAATACTCTAGATAACTAATATGAAATTGAGCCCAACTGTACTTTAAAGAAGCGACATATTACGATTAATAAGGATTTTTTACTAGGAAAGTAAATATAGCTTTACCATCAGCAAATCTATTAGTACAATTCACAGCACTAATGATTAAAGGAGAGGGAACACAAGACAATCCAAACAATATTAAATCTTTTTTGATGAAATTCACCCATTTTTAGTAAACTAGGAACAGAAAAAACCACTATGAACTTAATAATTTCTTCCTTAAATCTAGAGCAAACATCACATTTAACAGTGAAATGTTAAAATCATTGGACTTTAAAATCAAGGACAATATTTTAATTGCCCAAAACTATTATTATTCAACAATAACAATCTTGTCGATGAAACAAAAGGTGAGATAATATTGTTGGAAATTAAGTAACAATATGTGTATTCTGCAAGTAATATCAACTATCACCCTGGAAAATCTAAGAGGCTCACTTGAGAAATTCTGTGAATAATGAAAGTTTACTTTGGTAAGCTACCCAGATATAAAGGTAACACATGAAAATGAATAGTCTTTCCTTTATGCCAGTAATAACAAATCAGGGAGCATAATGGAAAAAAAGAGTTCTTATTCACAATAAAACAAGAGATACAAAATAACTAGACATCAGCCAAAGAAATATTCAAGGTATTCAAAAGAATAAATTGTAATTCTAGTTTCTAGCCAAGATAAGGTTAACTGGAACTGGATTTATCCAATTGCCTTAGCCAGATAATAAAAACTGGAAAAAACAAATTAGACAAAGGTTTTCAAGTACTGGAAAACAGGCAGTGCAGGATCCCCAGGAGAGGAACAGCAAATGAGGTAAGGCCTATAGTTGCCCCTCAGCTTACACCTAGAGAGTGTTTCGAGGCTGAGGTGCAGGAAAGAGGAACCTCAGTGAAGACTGTTGATCTCCTTGAGTTCAGCACTGATGTTGCTTTTCCAAGGAGGCCAATACAGTAAGATTAATCATAAGAAAGAGTACCATGGAGGAGAGAAATGCAGAGAGAGAGAGAGAACCACATTCTGAGATATACAGATCCCCCACCTCCCACTTTCAAGTCTTCAGGTGAGTACCAGTCAGAGCATGTATATGAAGCAACTGCTCAAGGCTTGGGAAAGTACATTCAGTAAAAAGCAGGCAAAGAAATCTACAGCACTCACAAAGGGAGAGGAATAATTTGTGTTCCAACCAGCCATATTATCAAATTCTCAAAACACATTGGGCATTACGTAGAATACTCAGAAGAACACTCCCTCCCTATGAAGATATAATTCGTTCAAGACTATAGGTTGCTGTGATGCCACTATAAAAAGCTTAAAAGCAAACCTCATAAGTCATTCTCCAAATAGCTTGACTACATTCCAGAATAAACCTCAAAAATATTTGAATAAGTGCAAAAATAGCCAGGACCCAACAATGTAAAATTCATGATACCATCCATAAAAAATTACCAGGCATGAAAAGACACAGGAGAATACAAGCCATAAACAGGAGAAAAATATACCAATCACAACTGACCTAGAAATAACACATAGGATAAAATTAATGCAGAAGCACATTAAAATAGTTACATAACTATATACTGTATATAAAAGAAGGTAAAGGACCATGTGAACATGTTAAGGACATACATGAATATAAAACAAAATGTCCAAACTGAACTTCTTCAGATGAAAATACAATGTCAGAAATGACAAGTACATTGGAATAAGTGAAAAGCAAAGAAGAGAAGCACGGAAGAAGAAAAGATGAATGAACTTGAATACATAGCAATAGGAACTATCCAAAATAAACCACACAGAATAAAAAGACACTTAAAAATGGACAGGACAGGGCTTCCCTGGTGGCGCAGTGGTTGAGAGTCCGCCTGCCAATGCAGGGGACACGGGTTTGTGCCCCAGTCTGGGAAGATCCCACATGCCGCGGAGCGGCTGGGCCCGTGAGCCATGGCCACTGAGCCTGCACGTCAGGAGCCTGTGCTCCGCAACGGGAGAGGCCACAAGAGTGAGAGGCCCGCGTACCGCACATAAAAAAAAACAAAAAAAAATGGACAGGACATCAATAAAGTGTGGGGCAATTTCAAGCACCCCAAAATGTATAATTGACATCCAAGACGGAGACCGGAAAATGATTAGAAAAGAAAATTTAATTCCAAAGTTTTCCCAAAAGTGATAGAAAATATAAACTCACAGAATCAAGAAGTTTAAGGAACTCCAAGCAAAAGAAACACGAAGAAAACTACACCAGGGAACTATACCAGGGAACATCATAATCTGTTTGCTTTAAACCAGTAATGAAGAGATAATCTTAATCAGATCCAGAGAAAAATGACACATATGTACTAAAGAACAAAGATGCAAATGATAACAGACTTCTCATTGGAAACAACGCAAGCCAGAAGACAGTAGAGAACAATTTTAAAGTTCTGCAGGAATAGAAACAAAAAAACCTCTGAACCTGGAATTCTAAGAGTTCTATACCAAGGTGAATCCATTTTCAGACATGCAAAAGCTTAAAGAATTTAATAGATTTTACTACAAGAAATATTAAACGAACTCCTTAAGGCAAAAGAAAAGTGATAGAGCACCAGAAATGGTAAATTTGTAACTATATCATTTCTCTCTTATTTTTACACAATATCATTAAAGGTCTAAAGCAAAAATTGTGACAATGCATTGTTCATTTTATAATAAATAAAAAAGTAAACGAAACCTAGACATCTGGTCTCAGAGAAAATGACATAGACTCATTTTTCCCTGTCCCAGATCCTGCTCTGCCCAGCCACTTCAAGTAGCCCACTCCACCTGCACCAGCAGAGCAAGAACTTGCCAGAAAGGAACTCCATCCCCCAAATTCCTGCTAAAGTGGGAGTAGGTAGGCCTGCTCCACTTGCACTTGAAACAGCAGACGCCCAGTGTTTCCCACCCTTACACGTTGTGTCAGAAGGAGACAGAAGACTGACATCTCCTTGCCATCCACCTAAGAACAGAATATGACCCAGGACCAACATCTTCTGACATTCCCACCTCCAAAAGAAAGAGACTCAAGTAAGCACCTTCTGTCCCAGCAGTTGACACCAGCAGAGATCCAGTGCAAATCTCATCAGCACTAGGCAGCCTGGAGGACTGACCCAAGAAAGCAGTCATTGAACCATAGGTGAGGCACCTCCTATTCCTCACCTGGCAGCACCTAGGCACAGGGAAATGCACTTTGCCTCTGCAGGCAGCATCAGCTGGGATGGAGCAGAAGCCCCAGTGGCACCAGGTGAACAAAGCAGACCATGATAGCATTGCAAGGTTTCAAAACCAAATTGTCATTGAAACAATAGATCACAAAAGTGGGACAGCATACCTGCTAAAGCTAAATGGGATTGCTTCTTGCTAAAACAGAAGATTTAAACAGGATTTAGAATCTCCTAACATAAACTCCAAAACGTCCAGGATTCAATTGAAAAATCATTCATCATAACCAGACATAAATGAGAAAAGTATATTCTGACTGTAATGGAAATAAATTAGAAATCAATAACAATACTGTCTTAAAAATCCATCAAATATGGAAACTAAATCAAATATCTCTATATATCCATTGAGTCAAAAAGGAAATTAAAATAGATGTTATTTCGAACTAAATGAAATTGAAAACACAACATATCAAAATTTGTGAGATGCAAGTAAAGCAGTAATTAGAGAAAATTTTATAACACTAATTGCCTATTGTATAAAGTAGGACTGCAAAGCAATGAGCTAATCTTCCACTTTAAGAAATTAGAGAAAATTAATCCCAAAGGAACACAAAGATAAATTAAAGGTAAGAGCGGAAATAAATGAAAACAGAAAAACAGACAAATGAAAGAAACCAAAAGCATGTCTTTGAGAAAGATCAATACAATGGATAAACTTAGATCCAGACTGATGAAGAATTAAAAAAAAAAAAAAGACCGACAATACAAATTATCAATATCAACATAAAAATGAAAGGGGAGGGATATTACTAAAGAGTCTTAGGACATTGAAAGGATAATAAAACAATATTATAAATAACCTATGAGAATAAAATGACCAACTTAGATGAAATGGACAAATTCACTGAAAGATATAAACTACCAAAACTCAGTCAAGAAGAAATAAACTAATAGCCCTATATCTAGTAAATAAATTGAATTAATAGTTAAAAACCTTTCCACAATGAAAACGTTGGGCACAGATGGTGTCACTCTTGAATTGTAACAAATATTTAAGGAGAAATAATGGCAATCTAGATAAATTATTCTCCAAATTAGAGTTTAAAACACTTTCCAACTCATTTAATGAGACCAGAATTATCCTGATATTACAAAGATATAAGAAAGCTGTATACAAATGCCCCTCATGAACTTAGACTCAATTCTCTTTTAAAATCTAGCAAATCAATTCCAACAATATATAAAAATTATAATACACCATGACTAAGCAGGAGGCTATCCTGGGAAGGCAAGTTTGGTTTAATATACAATTCACCTTTATCACCAAGATAAAGAAGAAATGCCATAGGGTCAGCTCAATAGATTCAGAAAGAAATATCTGGCAAACTCCAACATTCATTCTGATAAAACTTCTCAGAAAACTAGGAATTAAAAGGACCTATCTCAACTTGATAGAATACATCTCCAAAAACTCTACAGCTAACATTATAACATTTAAAGACAATGTTTTCCTGCATGATCAAAAACAAGTCAAGAAATTAAGAGTAATAGAGCTTCAGAGAAGGCTGAATTCTCAATCCTATAAAGTCTCTGATACCAATATCAACACTCTAATAGCAACAGGAGATGAAGTTCAGAGCCTTTGACTCCAGGATTACCCTCAATCTGCAGGGTCTTCTGAAGCAGTTCTCTGTCTTTTGTTAAAAGACAGTAGACTCACTTTCCTTGAAGAATAAGGAGAGGCTTTATTTTTTTTTTTTTTTTTTTTTTTTTACGGTACGCGGGCCTCTCACTGTTGTGGCCTCTCCCATTACGGAGCACGGGCTCCGGACACGCAGGCTCAGCGGGCTCAGCCCATGGCTCACGGGCTCAGCCACTCTGCGGCATATGGGATCTTCCCGGACCGGGGCACAAACCCGTGTCCCCTGCATTGGCAGGCGGACTCTCAACCACTGCGCCACCAGGGAAGCCCTAAGGAGAGGCTTTATTTAGACAAGGTGCTTTATAATCCATCACTGATGGTAGACGACAGCAAAAGTCTCAGAGAAGTGGCCATTCTAGGTTGAATGCAGTCATCCCTGGGTATCCGTGGGGGATTGGTTCTAGGACCCCTGCAGATACCAAAAGCCCCTTATATAAAATGGCATAGCATTTGCATATAACCTAAGCACATCTTCCCCTATATTTTAAACCATCTCTATGTTACTTATAATACCTAATAGGATGTAAATAATATGTAAATAATTGTTAATACAATGTAAATGCTATGTAAATCATTTCAAGCGTGTGTCAAATTTAAGTTTTGCTTTTTGGAACTTTCTGGAATTTTTTTTTTCCGACTATTTTTGATCTGTGGTTGGTTGACTCTGCAGGTGTGGAACCTGTGGATACAGAGGGCCAACTGTATACTACACCAGCAGATGATATTCTGTAGGAAAGTTCAGCAGATGCACTCTTTACCAAAGTAATAAGGAATGTGCTGATGAGAGGGGTGCCAGCATCACTGAGAATCTCACTGGTGGCAGAGCAGCTGGTATGATTCTGTTATAGAACCGGGCACCCTGACTGCAGTAGAACATGACAAAGTCCCCAAATAACAGAGGCTAGGTAGCAGTGCCTTACCATCTAAATCAAGTGGGTACAATGATCTCAGTAATCACCAATATCAGTGGCACAGAGGCCCAACCTACAAAGAGCTATGGAGATGATTAGAGAACATGGTATCCCTAGAGGCAACATAGATGGCCATCCAATGAGGATACTGCTTAATTTATACAATCCAATGAAATCAAGAATGGATGAACTTAAGGTTGAGGATGGACACACCAATAAAATAATATGACCCCTTAACCAGTGTCCAGCCCCGAGCCATTTTTCATACGCAGAACCCACAGAATGAAGAAGATATAGGATCTTTTTAAAGGTCTCTGAAATAGTGCTACAAGTTAATTCAGTAATAATTTCTCAGAGACCTTTTTGGTCACTTAGGTGAACACAGATAAAGAGAAATATTCAGGATTATGAGTATTAGACATATGGATTTTTAGACACATGATCTGAACTGACATTGATACCTATGACCTCCAGTCAGAGTGGGAGCATATGGGATGCAGGTAATAAATGAAGTTCTGGCCCAGGCCTGATTCGCAATGGATCCCCTGTGTCCACACACAAACTTGGTTTTTCTTGGTCTCTAAAAGTATTTTTGGAATGGACATGCTTGTAGTTGTCAGAATCCTAACATTGGTTTCTAGACTTAGGGTAAGAACTACTGTATTGGGGGTAGAGTAAATGGATACTTTGGAGATACGTCGCCACCCACTCACCCACCAAAAAAAGATAATAATTAAAAAACAATAGCGTTACCAAACCAGGTTCATCTTACCGTATGCACAACAAGCCGAGACGCTGAGACGCTGAGGTTCGCAGCAAAAAAAAAGGTTTATTGGCAAGGCAGCCAAGCGTAGAGAGGGGAGAACAACCTCAAATCTGCTTCCCGGAAGGAAAGTGGCTTGGAGTATTTATGCGCTAACGAACAAAGAAGCAGGGCGGGCTGAAGCGTGGGGAACGGGGGCGGCATGGGGAAAGGTGATGGGGAAAAGCTGTGGTAATTGTTCTGCGCAGGCCTAACTAAGCTACAGGGCTCTGCACATTCAAAAGGTCACCCAGAGGACACCGGCACATGCCCAGTTGAAGGGTCAGTGGTCCTCTTCAGTATTAACCAGCTTAGCTTGAACCAGACGCAGCTGACTCCAAGTTCCTAGAAAACAACTCAGGCAAACATCTTATTGTTTAGACTACGGGCTACTTGGAGGACATGCAAATCTTCAAACAACCTTATTAGTGAAGCTGGTGACGTGGATTTGTCTAATCATTATGCACAGTTTCAAGAGGTGAAATGACACATACAGTGCCACCCTCCAATACATAAAGGAGGAAGTCAGTCCCTGGCATACCTTCATTTAATTCACCACTATGGCCCCCAAAATAACAGGGATCATAGGATGGGGAAGAATGTAACTGCAGAATTAAGCAAGTAGTAACTCCAGCTGAGATCGACCATTGCCACCTGCGTGTGGGATGCGGCCATTGACCTGGTGCATCGCAGCACAGCCTTCTGCGGTTGTCAACACATCCATCTGCAGCAGAGAGCTACACGCTGTTCAAAATGCACAAGGCATGCTACTAGACCCTGACAGACATTGAGTTTTTGAACACGAGACATCAAATGATGATATGGCCACAGCTGCCCATTATGAACTGCATTCTTTCAGACCAACCAAATCATAAGACTAGGTGGGCCAAGCAGCACTCTTGTAATATGAAAGTGGCATAGATTTCCCAGAAATCTACAAAAATAAAACTAAATAAGTTCACAGGATATGAACTCAACATACAAAAATCATTTATTTCTATGTACTAATAATGAACATGTGAAAACTGTAATTTAAAACATATTACCATTTATAATCACTCAAAATATGAACTACTTGGGTATAAATCTAATAAAACATGTATAGTACTTACATGGTGAAAACTAAAAAATATTGATGAAAGTTACCAAAGATAGCTTGGAAAGACATATTATATTTATGGAGAGACATTATATTTATGGATTGGAAGACTCAACCTAGAAAAGATGTTAAATTCTCCCCAAATTGATATGCAGGTTTAATGCAATTCCCATAAAAATATAAGCAATATTTTTATGGACATAAGATCATTCTAAAATATTTTTGGAAAGACAAAGGAGCTACAACAGCTAAAACAATTCTGGAGAAAAATGTAAATAAAGTGGGAGGACTCACTCTACCCAATTTCAGGACTTCTTATATAGCTACAGTAATCAAGACTGAAGAATTGGTGAACAGACACACAGACATCAATAGATAGAATAGAGAACTAACAAATAGTGCCACACAGGTATGGTCACCTGATCTTCGACAAAGTTGCAAAACAATTCATTGAAAGAATGATAGTCTTTTGGCAAAAGGTACTAAAGCAATTGGAAATTCAATGATATGCTAATAGTAATAATAATAATAAATCCTAACTCAAACCTTACACTTTACACAAAGATTAACTCAAAGTGGATCATAGATTTAAATGTAGGATGTAGAATTATACAACTTTTAGAAGATCACATAGGAGAAAATCTTTGGGAATTAGGATTTGCTAGAGTTCTTAGACAAAGCACCGAAACCCCTATGTATAAAAGCAAAAAAAGCTAATTTGTACTTCATCAAAAGTTAAAACTTTTGTTCTTATAAAAACCATGTTAAGAGAATGAAAAGACAAGTTACAGACTTGGAAAAAATATTTGCAAACCACATCTCTGACAATGGATTTATACCTAAAATATATAATGAACTCTCAAAATTCAACATAAAAGTACAAATAGTTCAATTAGAAATGGGGCAAAAAATATGAAGACGATATATGGAGGCAAATAGGTACATGAAAAATTATTCAATGTCACTATTAGGCAGATGCAAGTAAGAATATGTTGAAATATTGCTACATACATTTTAGAACAACACATATAAAAGAAACAAAACATATAAAACATAGTGACAATACAAATGCTGATGCTAAGGAGGAGAAATTTAACCTCTTATAAACTGTTGGCGAGAATTTATGGTACCCCCATTCTAGAAAATATTTCGGCAGTTTCTAAATAATAATAAGACTAATAAAACTAGCTAAACTAAACTAAATATACACTTACAAGATAACCCAGCAATCACACTCCTGGGCATTTGTCCTAGAGAGATGAAAACTTATTTCTGTACAAAAACCTGTACACTACTGTTCATAGAACTTTTATTTATAACAGAGTAAAACTGAAAATAACCAAAAAAATCCCTTAGGTGAATGGTTAACCTGTGGCTCATGTAGTATGTAACACTACATGATTAAAGTTAGCATGTAATATTACTCATCAATAAAAAAAGAACGAACACTTCATACATGCAAAAACTTATATGGATTGTAAAGGCACTATTGAGAGAAAAAAGTCAATCTCAAAGGCCACGTACTATATGAATACATCTACTTACCATTCTCAAAATGACAAAATTACAGATGTGGAAAAAAGATTAGTGGTTGCCAGGGGTTAGGGCAACCCAACTATAAAACCTGATTATAAAGGAGCAGAGTGAGGGAGGTCACTGTGGCCATGGAATACCTCTGTAACTTTATTGCAGTGGTGGTTACACAAGACTGCACGTGATAAAACGACACTTGCATTATACCAATGTCACTTTCATGGTTTGGATATTGTGCTATAATTAGCTAAGATGTAACCATGGGGAGGAACTGGGTGAAGGATAGGTGGGGGCTTTCTTACTATTTTTCAACTTCCTGTGAATCTATAATTATTTCAAATAAAAAAGTTTTCAGAACTCAAACAGTGCTGGGTTTTTCCTCTGACATTGGAATTGAAACTGTTTGAGAACAAGTACAGTAGTTAAATTTTATGCTAGTTTGTATGAATAAAATGTTTCTTTTAAAATACTGGAATAATAGATAGGGTAGAGGGATCTTCACTCTACCAAAATTCCATGGGAATGGACACAGAGTCGATTCACATTCACAAAATCATATGCAATCCGGGCCATAACTGAATGATGAGTGTTGAGTACACTAGTAGGCAAAGTTGCTCACAGTTTGAATTTTCTCTTAATGTTTGCCCTGGCTCCTTCATTACTAGGCTCATATAGGTGAGTCTGTGTATGTTCCATGCACATTTTTGGTGACCTCATATTCCAAAGCTGCTTAATCATTATCATCTGTACAGACAGAGATGTGTGCTGCTTAAGTAAAGGCTCTTTCTTCTCTTAAGTGGATACTGAGAGCAATATGTTAGCGTTGTCTACAGCCCAAATGGAGAACTGCTGCTCTCTCTTTCTGGGTGGTGTGGTTATAGAAAATATAGGGGAAAATGACAAAAAAACATGATGATGATTACGTATGACAATTTTTTTCAGAAAAAATGAAATGTTATTTTTAACATCTTAAAATGGTGTCCTAAAAATAGAGCAGTATTGTGATGTATTGAGAATGAAGGCTCTTGAGATGGGCAGTTCAGGTTAAAATCTGCACTCTGCCAGTGACCAGCCCTATGACTGGACATAGGACAACTTCTTTTACCTCTTTGTGACCCAGTGTAAAGAAATTGTAATGGATTCCTTTTTTACAGAGCAGTATGAATGTATTGAGGTAACAATATCAAAAAAATGTGAATATATTTGCTACATAGCAATTTCCCTATAAATGCTATTTTAAATATTTCTCACAATCAAAATCTACAATCATTCTCTTTTTCTCTTGCTCACAAAAGAAATATGGGTTTTGTGTGTGTGTGTGTGTGTGTGTGTGTGTGTGTGAGTGTGTGTGTGTGTGTGTGCTTGCCATTTTATCCCATATGCCACTAATATAGTTTCATTTTATTAACCAGAATCATTTCTGGCTATTCTAGGCATAACCACATGAATGTGATTTTTTCCAAGAAAACAGCATAGTGTAGAGCTAACAGAAAAGGAGTGAAGATTCCAGCTCTTGGAGGTTGACCCAATCATTTTTCTTGTCTGAGCCTCAGTTTCCTTATCTATGAAATGGAGCTTGTGGTAGCTGCTCTTCCTAAAGTCCATGGGTACTGTAAAGCTCAAGCAATTCTATGGTGCTAAAGAATAAATACAACTTACAAAATGTGCCAAGGAGGCTGAAAATCCAGCTCTGTCGTCTATGACTGTATGTCTCTATTCCGTCAATAGCCAAAGTAAAGGGACACATCACTAGCTATTTCAAGGTGGTCGGCCAGTTTCCTTGGTAGATTATTTCTCTGGCCTTGGACATTCTTCTGTTAGATGACAAAACAAAACAAAACAACAAACAAACAAACCCATAATCACCTTGTTTAAGGTGTGTGTATGATAATGGTACTGAATCATCTTAGCTGAATGAGTTATGAGGTTTGATCAGTCCCTGAAGTGAAACGTGGATCAGCTCTACCAGCTCCTTTTCTTGGCCATGTATCTAAAAACAGTAAAAAAAATAATAATAATAAAATAAAATAAAAAAAACAAAAACAGTGGCTGCTCATTGGCTCATGATTGAATAATAAGAGACCATTTATTCAGAACCTGTTATAGACTAGGTGCTTATATACATGACCTCTAATTTTTACCACATCTCAAAGTTTTTTGAGAGTTCAAGGAGAAGTTCAAAGAAGTTCAGAGACTCTTATCCCTATTCCTTTCCAGGGTTCAGGTTAACAGAGTATATACACAGGGAACTGAGTGAAATAGGGATTAAAATACCAATTTTAATAAAAGTAATATTGGTTTTGGAACGTGTGGCTTTGTGCTGAGGCTAAAAGAGGCTTCTTATCCCTTCCTCCTAGATTCAAAAAAGCCAGACTTGCAGAGTGGAGCCAATCAGACTTAACCCTCAGTTGTAGACCGAAATGCTGAAGGAAAATACTGGGTCTGCCTATTGTCAAGCCCCTTGGGCTTCAGGCACAAGACTAGGAGACTGCAAGAAAGAGACAAGTAGGTGCTTAACGTTTAAAGAACCTACTGGTTTATTGGGTGACAACTCACCTTCCCAGGGAAGGAGAAGGGAGCTATGAAAGAGTGACCATAAAGTGATGTCTCCAATACCTACCCTGCTCCTTCCTGGGTCAGGAAAAGAGGCTGAGAAACAGATATTTCGTCTCCTCTTTGGAAATATAAGGCGCTGAAGGGACGTGCAATGAGATGATACATGATGTTCACTGGCAACATAAGTGGCTTCTATGGGCGGGGGGTGGGCAAAGTGCTTTATGGCACTCATTTCATTTAATCCTCCAAACAACCTACAGAGAGGATGGTTGAATTACTGCAATTTAAATTTGAAGAAATTGTTCCTTGGAGAGGTGAAATGCTTAACACCTGCTTGCTCTTCAACATTGGGCAAAGTTAGGATCCAAACTGGAACCTGAGTCTCCGTACATCACACTTCCCAAGCTCTATGAATGAGTGTATGCTGCCTGAAGACAAATCAGTTATCAGATATGGGGACCATCAGCACAGACTGATATATGGTTCCTAACTCACGCAATCACCGTGGGAACCTGGGTCTGGATTATAGGGACTGCTGCTAAGAAAGTCCAGGTAAACACAACTTCTCCTGATAACAGAGCGAGTTGAGCCTATTTTCTTGTATTATTTAGAGTTTTCTTCGAAGGTGCTTTATATGTATATAACACGTGCAATGTCTTCGTTTGGGCTGCTGTAACAAAGTACCATAGACTTGGTGGCTCATAAATAACCTAACTTTATTTCTGATGGTTCTGGAGGCTGGAGTCCAAAATCATGGTACCATCGTGATCAGGTTGTAAAGGCTCTCTTCCGGGTAGCAAATAGCTGACTTACTGCATGCTCACATGGTGGAAAGAGAGCTAACTAGCTTTCTGACCTCTTCTTATCAGGGTACTAATCCCACTCGTGTAGGCTCCCCCTCACGATCTAATTACCTCCTAAAGGCCTCACCTCCAAAACCCATCACATTGGCATTAGGGCTTCATCATGAATTTGGTGGGGGTAGTGGGACACAAATATTCAATCCACTGCATGAATAAATGCAGACACCCCTGAACCTAGTTCAGTCATAAAAATTTTTGTTTGTGCATGTATCTGAAAGAAGAAACAACATTTATAGATTCGTTTATATGCATCCTCCTGGTTCGCACTTGGAACTTTTCTTCTGCCTCTAGGCCTGGTATTCTGGGTATCTGGCAGGGATTCAGCTTCCTAATGGACTGACTTTCTATGACATACACAGCACTGAATGCAAGGTTTTACGAAAAGGAAAATAAAGATGGGGGAGAGAGGGAACAGTTGTCTCATTAAACAGATGATAATTGCAATTATTCACCAAGAATTATGAATCACAGCTGAGGATTGCAGAGTCAACTGGGAAACAATTTGGCTATAAATACTCATATTAAGCAGCCTAATGAAATCTGCTTTGCTTTAGAAACTTCCACTCTTGTTTTCGTCAAGTGCTTTGTAGAAGTGCAAATCTTGATAAATTATTCCTGTCTCCAGCAATGCAGAAAAAAGAAGTAATGTTCTATAATAAGCATGTTGATGGTGTGAGATCTTCTAATGGTAATAATATCACCTACAATTCAATTGCAAAGGGTTTTCAGGTTTCCCACGCAAAATCAATATTTCATGTGGTGCTCATGATGCCACATAATGTCAGGCAAGGGAAATATGCCATTACAAATGTACAGCAAAGGAGAATGTATTATAGGAAGGCATAATGATTACCCCAAGGTCACACAGTCAGTTGCTAGAGCAGAATCTGGGTCTGATGGGAATTCCTGCCCCTAAATCATATTGCTTCCATTATCAGTTTCAATGCTTTTAGTTTCACATAACTGAAACTTGAATTCAAATGGACTTGAACAATAACAGAATTTATCAGTTTATGTACATAGTAAGTTCAAACATAGATAGGTAGGTATGATGGTTGGTTGGTTGGTTGGTTTGATACAGTAGTTCAGAAATATTAACTGATTTTTTTCTATCTCTTCACTCTCTTTTTGTAACTTTGTTTTGTCTTAAGAATGGCTCACACTATGTCACAGCGTAACTATTAACAGCTTCTGGGAGAGAAAGATAGCCACAAGAAAAGAGGAAAGAAAAAACAGTGTAGAGAGAAAGTTACGAACACAAGTCCTGGACTTAGTTCTGATGGGTCAATGTAATTTAAATGCACTTTCCATACCCAAGCGCTATGACTAAGGCAATACCATGTACTGATTAGTTTCAACTAGTGTTGATGTCCATTTTTTACCAATCACCAGGGCAAAGAAACTATTGTTGATTGCATTAGAACAATCAGAGTCCAGTTCTGAAGTCAGCATAGCATAAATCCTACCCAAACACAAACCACATAAGTGCTAAACAATGTTGTGGGGAGATCATTCCTCAGAGGAAAATCTGAGTGGTACTGAAAATGGAGGTGGGTGGAAATATGAGCTGGAAAGGTCACAAATGTATGTCTACTCTACCTCCAAATGTGCCAGTCATTGAACAAAAATGAGCAGAGCCTAGAGGCTGCTATACATAGATCGAGAACATGGAAGATACAGTCTATAGTTGGGGATTAAGAGAGTTGTAAATGTACATTAGTTCTCATATAAACTTGAGATTTGAAATGGGATGGAGAATGGGAATCCAGGCAAGTAGTCTGAAATAAATCGATGAGGCCAGCAGGCTCATCTTTGGTGATCTTTCATGTTCTACCTACACCCACTTTCTCATTTTGCTCCATTTTTGTGTCTCGGCTTTCTCCTAATATTAGATGGAAGTGGTAGTTAAAATGCTCACTGACAGGGCTTCCCTGGTGGCACAGTGGTTGAGAGTCTGCCTGCCGATGCAGGGGACACGGGTTCGTGCCCCGGTCCGGGAAGATCCCACATGCCACAGAGCAGCTGGGCCCGGGAACCATGGCCACTGAGCCTGCACGTCCGGAGCCTGTGCTCTGCAACAGGAGAGGCCACAACAGTGAGAGGCCCGCGTACCGCAAAAAAAAAAAAAAAAAAAAAAAAAAAAATGCCCCCTGACAGTTGATCCAATCTAAATCCATCTAGCTGCAACAACCCCAGCTGTGTGATCTTATAAAAAGTATTTGACTTCTCTGGGCTTCCATTTTCTCTTCTATATGATTAATGGTTTTATAAAATTAGACATAAAACACTTCATAATATTGAAGGTCCCTTCCAGTTTTAATATTCCAATAATTCCCCTGCTCTAGAGATGGATTCATTTAGCTTGAACATTATATTTAATTCTGCATGTATGAGGGAGAAATAGAGGAAGAGTTGGGCTTGAAACCTCTATTTCTCATTTTATCGTACATTAAATGGACTTGCTCCAGTCGGGGGAAATTAAAAGATTCCTTGTGCTTTGAAATAGATCCTGTTTTCCTCCTTCCAGCTGGTAGCAGGCAAAAGATTACATACCAATACGTTTCCACTTTCCTATCTAAGCCTCAGTTTAGTTTTTGCCGTAACATTTGGTAGCCTAACCTAAACAATGGCGGCTGTTTTAATTGAAAACTGCTTCAGGAATTATTCACTTTCAAAAACTCTTGGATTAACAATTTAATCACCATCTCCAACTCTGTATCTAAACTTTTGCTATTACTAATAATTCTTTAATAATTAGGATTTATATTTTTATCCGTCTTAGGAATAGATTCCTAAAAGTGGCATCAACAGGTCAAAGAGGAAATAGATATGTTATATTGCTAGATATTGTCAAATTTCTGACCATAATAAGTATTGTACCATTTTGCATCATCATCAGCATAACCTCAAAAATAGAGTATTCTGGGCTTCCCTGGTGGTGCAGTGGTTGAGAGTCCGCCTGCCGATGCAGGGGACACGGGTTCGTGCCCCGGTCTGGGAAGGTCCCACATGCCGCGGAGCGGCTGGGCCCGTGAGCCATGGCCGCTGAGCCTGCGCATCTGGAGCCTGTGCTCCGCAACGGGAGAGGCCACAACAGGGAGAGGCCCGCGTACCAAAAAAAAAAAAAAAAAAAAAATAGAGTATTCTGGCAATAGATGAGAAATTGCATCACACTGAAGTTTAATTTGCATTTCCTTTATGTAAGTGAGGTTGAGCACAGTTTCCTGTGATTAGGAGTTATTTTCAGTTTGTTTTTTCCTATGAACTCTTTATTTCTTTAGCTCATCATCCTATGGGGTAAACTTTTCCTTTTGTCTTTTTAGAAGTTCTTTAAATATTAACTCTTATCTATGACAAAAGTTGCCAATGTTTGTTTTTTTTCACTACGTCATCTGTTTTTTTGCTTTGATTATATGAATTTTTCTTGGAGATATTTTTCATAATGATGAAATCAAATTTGCATTTATTTATTTAGAAGCTATTTTAAATAAGGTGCTGAGGGAACATCTCTCTGGGAAAGTGACATTAAGTCTGACAGACCTGAATGTAGGGTGACCAATCACGCAGGTTTACTCAGGACTAAGGTGTTTCTAGGGAGAGGGGATACTGAGTGCTAAAACTGGTACAGTCCCAGGCAAACGAGAATGAGTTGATCACTCTACGTAAAAGTTGAGCTGAACTGATCATCTGGGGAGGCCAGCAAAGAGTGTTTGGGGGAGAGTGAACTTCAAGGACAAAGCTCTAAAGCAGAAAGAATCAAACATTTCCTAAGAAGTACCATGAGAACACTGTAGAAGGAGCACAGGAGAGAGAAAGACAGTAGGCTAATTAGATGACTGCCTACAAGGGCCAGATCATGCGAGATCATTACACCATGGGTGGAGTGGAGGTAACTTGCATTTATTCTAAAAGCTTTAATAAAATTAATTAAATTTAATAAAAGTTAATTAAATTTAATAAAAGTTAATTAATTAAATTTAATAAAAGTTAATTAAAGCTGTCCTATTGACAGCTTTAATAAAAGAGTGGCATGATCTGCTCATGCCATTTGGAACTTGTTTGTTGATCACTGACTGAGTGTTGGCTTTGGTTCAGTTTTGAATCTTTGGACTCGAATCTTTCCATATGAGAGGCTTCTTCTCCTATACTGAATCTCTTCCTCCTCACTTCAACATGCAGAGCCAGGGCCCACACAGAGTGTGATGAAAAATCTTTGTTGGATAAACAAATGGCAGATGGATTGAAAAGTGGCCCACGCTCTCCTAACATCAATCCTATAAAGGGCCTTCTCCAGGGAAACAGCTGATGGGAAAGCTTTTAAAGGCCAGAACAACACTCCAATGTAATACAGAGCCTTTAAATTTACATCACCTCCATTTGTCTATATCTTTTCTTAAGGCCCAAGGGGAAGTATTTGTAGGTTTACCTGATACTGGATATTTCCCATTTTAATGAACATTTTGAACTTTAAGTGTAAAAATAAAATGGTTTAATTACTCTTTTTTTATTCCCTGTGTTTAACCACAGTCTGTCAAACCACTCTTTTTGATCCCTTAACAATATGTTAGGCAGATACCATAGCTTTACAATCACTTTAGATTATTAGAAAAATCACTCAGGCAAGAAGGATTTAAGACTTCTGTCTCAAACACAATTCAATGGCAATTCCTCCCTTCCCTGCAATGGGCCTCACTATGAGTGGAACATGAGGTTTGATCTTGGACCCTCACATTCCAACACTTTTGAAGGATAGGGGTTAGCTGGTCTGGTTCTGGAATACTCCTCTCTCCTCCCACCTCTGTGTCCAGCCCCTCCATGCATGGGGAGGGGACAGGAAGGAGCAGGAAAGAAGGAAGGGTGTCAGTGGTAGGAAGGTATCCATGGTCTTACCATGACTCAGCTAATTCCATTTGTTGCTGATGTAATATCCACCAATGCGGTGATATCTGCAAACATGCGAGTGGTTTCCTTGAGGCAGAAGTTGCATTTCACTCTGGCTCCTCCAATCCTGAGGGTGCAGAGAGGAACAGCTGTATCTTGTTTTAGCTCTGAGATTTAGACACACCCACTCCTCTTTCTAGGTCAGTTGCCCCTGCCTTGGAAGCCAAGTAAGCCTCACATTACCTGCCTTTGCTCTATTCCAGATTTTTTCACTTCCCTTGAGGGCACGAGGGGCCTCAGAGATGTCGTTCCAAACCCTACAGGTGTAGGACTCTGGCACTCTCCCTGGCATTCATTCCTACCCAGATCCACTTGCTGACATCACCCAGGTTCTCCTTTGGGAATCAATTCCTCCCACATCATTGTGTAGCACCTATGTGCTTTGAGTTTGGGTAGGATGTGCTCTCTCTGCCTTAGAACTGAACTGTGATTGGTTTAAGTTAATTAACCTTTATTTAACTCTTTTCCATGAGAATTAAGCTGGGTGTGAGTCCCCATCCGCTTCATACTAAGCACACTATCCAATAATGCCAACTTGCTCTATTGCTCTGGGTGACTCTACCTTCAAACATCTCCAGATGAGAAGCAATCCCTCGTCTCTTTGGGAATTCTCCCCAACTCCAGGGAGAAAGTGTCAGGCTCTACCAAAAATTTAAAACTCATTTCTATTCCTTTCCACTGTCTTCAGAGTCTACAACTGAACAATCTACCAGTATGGGAGTGAGATACCAGCGTGTTCTCATGTAGACATTCTACTCATTCGTAGAGTTTGGAGCCCTCTCTCACTTTGGAGTCCTCTCTCACCTTCTCCATGGGGAAGAAAAGTATATTAGATGCTCTTTCCTTTCCCCAAGTAGGGGGCAGGTATGCACTAAAAAATGATGGGAAGGAACAGGGTGCAAAGAGATGCGGTGACAGGAAGCACTAAGACAGATGCTGCTCATATGGCTCCTTCCAAGGACCGGAGAAAGGATTTCCACTCTGGGAGGATGTAGCCTGTGTGCACTCAGCCAGGTTAGCAGGGTGCAGGCTGGATTTCAGTCCTCATTACTCTCTTGGCTGTGCACATTTGAACAATAAAAAACCTACAACACCAAACAACTCTGGGCTGTAGTCCTGGCACTGCAGTGATAATCAGAGAGAACAGGCTTGGTTTGGCTATAGCTTAACAAATACTGGAGAATGGGTCTGGTCTCAGCTTGTATTTGCTCTGTGCCAGCTGTGTCATGAAAATGAGAGGCCAAGGAAAATTACCATCAAACTTCCACACTATTGGACATTGTGCTCAGTGACTTAGACGGTTGCTTGGAAAAACTGTTTCAAAATCATATCCAAGGGCAATTTGGAAAAGAAGCTATTGCTCATAATGATTGAGAGGAACTAGGCACCTAAAAAAAATTAAACTATAATTTAAGCCCCATATCTCTACCTAAAATACTCAAAATAGCAGGAAGATGTTTCAGTTAAGACAACCAAACTCTGGAACCAAATATGAGATGAGGTGACAAAATCATGAAAAAAAATTAGCTTGCCTTCAGCCTAATGAGAAATGTGATGTGACCAAATTCCCTTAATTTATTTTTTCTTTGGTTTGTTCATTTGAAAGAGTTTTCTATTTTCTTTTTCTTTTTAAACAGGACAAATGAGGGCTTCCCTGGTGGCGCAGTGGTTGAGAGTCCGCCTACCGATGCAGGAGACACGGGTTCGTGCCCCAGTCCGGGAAGATCCCACGTGCCGCGGAGCGGCTGGGCCCGTGAGCCATGGCCGCTGAGCCTGAGTGTCCGGAGCCTGTGCTCCGCAACGGGAGAGGCCACAACAGTGAGAGGCCTGCGTACCGCAATAAATAAATAAATAAACAGGACAAATGAAAAGCTACTCATATTCTTTATGCCAGAACACTCCCATCTTTGGATCCTCCATTTTTCACTTGTTTTATTCCCCATGTGTCCTCATTCTAAATAGCATTTTTCTCCCAGCTACAGGCCACTATTTTAATGGGTTTTAAATATATCTATACATTTGTATATAACTTTGTAAAATGCATGCATTTAGGGGATATTTTTAAACTTTATTTTTATTTAAAAATATTTTATTTTTATATTTATATACTTAATTTCTATATTTTTCATTTTATATGTATTTTTAATGTTTATCATATAATAGAATTATTTCTATTTATTAGTTTTTCACTCTCAGCCCTGTTTTTAAGATAATTCATCTTTATTGTGTATGCATGACTGTGTGTATACGATTTTTTGCTTCTACTTGCCACAGAATATTCCACAGTTTGCATTCACCACACTACGATTGTCCTTTCTTTAAATAATGGATTGCTTCCAACTCTAAATATACTGATTCATATCTCCATATGAATCTGTATAAAACATGGATTGTTGTGTCATGGGGTATCTGTACATTTAATTTCATGAAGTACTGCCATGATGCTCTCCAGAATGGCCACAGTGTTCTACACTCTCACCCCAGTGAATTATGGGCTCCCTACTTTTGCCAACAAATATTACCTTTACAACTGGCTTGCCTTGACTGCCTCAAGGGGACACACAGAAGACTGAATCTACTTAATGCAAATGGGCTTTACATAGTCTCAGAGATCAGTGTGAAGAAACTGGGGCGGAGACAGCTGTAAGATGTGTGGATGCAGAGAGGATATTATAATTATTAATGAGGCTGATGAAAATCAGATAAGCTAAATAGATGGTTAGTTAACACTATGAAGAGGGCCTCATTCTCTTACTTTCTCTTTTCTTTTTCCACATTAAAAATAAATTTATTGGGCTTCCCTGGTGGCGCAGTGGTTGAGAGTCTGCTTGCCGATGCAGGGGACACGGGTTCGTGCCCCGGTCCGGGAGGATCCCACATGCCGCGGAGCAGCTGGGCCCGTGAGCCATGGCCGCTGAGCCTGCGCGTCCGGAGCCTGTGCTCCACAATGGGAGAGGCCACAACAGTGAGAGGCCCGCGTACCGCAAAATAAATAAATAAATAAATTTATTGCAAATGTCTCAAATGATTATGGAAAAACACTTTTACGATGACATTAAAAAAGAAAAAAAATTGGAAAAGTTGTTTTGTTTGTTCTATACACATGTGTCTTTACATAGTGCTTTTCATTTTTCATTATTGTGGTAAGGAAACACTTAGTATGCGATCTACCCTCTTAACCAATTGTTAAATGTACAGTATACTATTGTTAACTATAAACACAAATGTTGTACAGCAGATCTCTAGAACTTTTCATCTTGCATGACTGAAACTTCATATCCATTGAATAACATCTCCTGTTTCCCCATCCTCCAATCCCCGGCAATCACCCATTCCACTTTCTACTACTCTTTTATTCTCTTTTAAAACTATTTTTTGATTATCACAATTATATATGTTTATTATAGGCATCGGGAAACTGTAGACAAGTACAACAATATTAAAGATAAAATTTTATACACTCTTCTTTATTCAGAGTCAATTAGTCTGTTCTATAATTTTAAAACATATTTGAGATTTTATAGTATATTACATTTCCTACACTTTACCCAAAATATGTTTCAATTTTTTTTTGTTTTTTTGGGGTTTTTTTTGTTTTTTTTGGTACGCGGGCCTCTCACTGTTGTGGCCTCTCCCATTGCGGAGCACAGGCTCCGGACGCGCAGGCTCCGTGGCCATGGCTCACGGGCCCAGCCGCTCCGCGGCATGTGGGATCTTCCCGGACCAGGGCACGAACCCGTGTCCCCTGCATCGGCAGGCGGACTCTCAACCACTGCGCCACCAGGGAAGCCCCTATGTTTCAATTTTAAGCTGGTATAATTTGAACATTTTCTTCAAACATCATTTTAAAAAGTAACTTAGTTTGTCACATTGTATAGATAAATGCAGACTTCTTAATTTCAAAGTCACTTTTGGATTTATAATTTGAAGTTGTGGTGATGATTATAAATCCCTGAAATAGATAATTTACTATACTATATGTAAAAACAAAAAAGATTTTGGCCCCTCGTATCACTGCCTGATATCTCCCCTAGTCCAAAAATAAAGACAATTTGAATTCTTAACCTATATTCTAGCATTTCAGTTCAAATTACAGTTGATATCTAGGTGGATTTTTTTTATTGCTTTCTCTAAAGAGAACATAATTTAAAATGAAACATCAGGAAATCATGGCAGGGTTAGGGGATCAATCTCTAAATTTCACCTTATAGCACTATTAGAAAAATAATGTTATTACAGAAGGTCCAGGGCAGTTGAAAGAAAGTAGAAGGACTGCTGAAATTTTCCTTTGGCATTAGAAAGCGGAGAGGAATGTCAGCTTGTTTTAGTCTAAACTTCCCAATGAGAAAAATATATATAGCTTGGACAATTTTTTTTAACTTTTTGGAGTTATAGGGGAGCTATCAAGAAGTCAAAAGTTTAGCGTCAACTTTTCTGAAAGCAGGGAAGCCCAGAATGGTGAGTCCAACATTCAGTACTACTTTTCTCTGAGGCATTTGCTGATTTAAAAGGCAGCAGCTAAAGATCTGAGCATAAAGTAAAAGCTAAAATGATTGGCAGTCTCACAGGTCTGGGGGCAAAATTGGAGTCCAGGAGCCATCAAAAATGAGGGGCTCTTACTTACAAATGAGACTTTAATTGGGAACTTGAAAAGCTGCCTTGTAAACTTAAGTGTGAACCAGATATAGACCCGCTGCTATAGGAGTGAAGTTCAGCTTTGAATCAGCTCAAATCCTGATTAAAGTAGTTCCTCTAGCAAAACTCCTCCTTGGTCTTTTATCTCTAAGCTATGCAATGCAAAATATCTAGTATCCATTAAAAAAACAACAACAAAGAATATCAGTAAGAGTTCACTCAGGAAGCAGAAACCATACAATGCATTTCAGTAGAAATAATTTAAAATAAAGAGTTTTTCAATGGAAATTGAAGAACTGGAAGGCAGAAGGGAGGATATCAAAATGTCACAAAGGTAGCAAATATGGAAACAGCCATCTCATTTACAACTGAACAGGAGAAAGAAGTTAGAAATATTTCAACAAATCTTAGAAGAGAGGTCCCTCAAAAATAAAAACCAAGACATTAAGAGAGGGGTTGCTTCTTGGATAGTATCCTCTCTGAGCTTGGAGGAGGATTCTTATGGGACCAAGACCAGACTTCTTAGGAGGTAATGATGCCTGGCCAGAGCTGGAGTCTCTGAGCAGTAATGTTAAGGCCGGTTCTTTGTTTGTCTGAAGAATTAGAAACTGGAACTAATTGCTGCTACTTAAACAAACACCTGCTCTGAGGTGAAGAAATTTAGGTATGATGATACTGATAGAAACAGGAAGCAAATCTGCAGGAAAAAGTCCCTTCTCCCTCCAATCTTACTATCTCCCTCTAGGGTCCTGTATAGGCAGAGCCTAATGGGAAGTCAGTGGGCAAATCAGCAATGTTTTCTGCAGATTCCCTCCTCAGAGCAGAATACAGAACGGTGGACTTGAGGCTGAGAAATTATAGCCCAATAACTGCTATAACAAGTGTGTAAAAAACATGATTGACCAAGAGCAAGTGAAAAAGCAGACAATAGTATAGAACCAGAGGGGATCCAGATACTGGAGCTGTCAAACACTTACTTTAAAATAACTGTGATTTTTTAATTTTAAAATTACTGCTCAAGAATTTAAATGGAAAAACGGAGAGCATTTATGCAGATAACTGGCAACTATAAAACCAAATGAAATGGAAGCTAAAAAAGCATAATAACTGAAATTAAGAACTCAACGAAAGTTCAACTTCTGATTAGGAAGTAGAAGATTAAAGACATTTACTCTCACCAAACTGTCAAGAAATCAACAGGAAAAAAAAATAGCACCTTTCTTTAGAGCCATTGAAGATCAGAGGGCAAAAAGAATCTAAAACACTGAAATCTGGAATGATAAACTCTTCCCAGGTGAGCAAGACAAAGGACATTTTCATGCTTGGGGTGAGTTACTAATGTTGTGGAGGTGCAGGGGAAAGGAAAGTCTGTACCCAACTGAACTGTTGATGAACACATGTATTAACCTGTAGAATTTTAATCAAACACACGAAAGAATTCACTCTGCCGAGTAATTATCATACGAGGGAATTTTTTTGTTTGTTTGTTTTGTTCTTTTGGTGGGTGGGTAAGCAAATGTGAAGGCAAGACTAAAAAGTAGAAGTAGGGCTCTGACCCTTACCTCCAGAGCTGCAAATTCTCATAATCTCAAAGTCTTGCTGTCTTGCAGATTTACACTCTCACAATTTCACGGACTCAGAATCTCATGGTTTGGCAGTCTCACATTCCATGGTATTGCAATATTAAAGGTTCCAGGAATCAGTCTTATGGTCTCATGACCTCTAAACTTTGCAAATTCATGGTATCCAAATCTAGAAGTCTCACAGTTTCATAAAGACTCAAGTTCGAGAAGTCTAAGACTCTAGGAGTTTTACAGTTTTTAAATCTACCATACTTGAAGGCTCACAGTTTTGAGGTCTAGAAGGCTCTACTAGAGGGAGAAGTCTGAAACACATTCAAAGTATTTGAAGCCAGAGATGAAATTAGTCTTACCCAAACGGTAAACAAACCTCCTTCAAATTCAACTACTTTTAAAACTGTTTATAAATTATCAGCCTATGGCAATGCAAGTTGAGAGCTGGACTGACAGCAAAAAGAGATATACTTAGAACACATATATACAGGATAAATAGAAAATTAATAGCAAAATGGTAAATTTAAACACAATTATATCAATAATTATGTTAAACGCAAATAGATTCATATAAAAAGCAGATTATCAGACCAGAGGAAAAACCAGCTACATAGGTAAAATTCTCAGACTGAACAAAAAAGCGGAAAGCAGTATTTTCAATATGACAGCAGTTGAAAGTGAATGAAAGAGGAAGAGAAACCATGACAGTACTAAGTATAAGAAATTGCGTATATTTCAAGACAAGAAGCATTACCAGAGATAAAATGGATATTTCATAAATATAGAAGTGCCCATTGCTCAAGAAGGCATAACCAATCTAAATGTATATGCACCAAGTAACAGAGCTTAAAATACGAAAAGTAAAAGTTGGAAAAACCAGTGAGAGAAACAGACAAACTTATAATTATAAATAGATCTGTAATATATTTTCCCTTGTAATTGATAGAACAATAACTCAATGAGAATATTGAAGTTTTGAACAAAACTATCAACTAAAATGAACTAACTGACATTCATAGATCACTACACCTAACTGCTAAAGAATAAACATACTTTTTGCATACACATGAAATATTCACCAATAAAGACCATGTAAAAAGAAAGGAGCCATAAAACAAATCTTAAATTTTTTCAAAGAACTGAACCTTTATACTGGACATTCTTTAATCACAGTGAAATTAAATTAGAAAACAATAACAGAAAGAACTCTGGAATATCTCCAATACTGCAACAAAGCGACACAATTATAAATGATTCATCAATGAAAGAAGAAATAAAAGAGAAAATTGGAAAACACTTTGAATTGAGTAATAAAAACACAACATATCAAAATTTGTGAGATGCATTTGAAAACAGTTCTTAGAGAAAAAATATACTTTTAATGATTTTATCAGAAAATAGGAAAGAACTACACTCAACGATCCAAACTTTGACCTTAAGGAAGGAGAACAAAGATAAACTTAAATAAATGAAAGCAAATACATTTTAGAGCAGAAATCAATGAGATGAAAGGGAGACAAATACCAGATAAAATTAAAAAGCCAAGTTTTTTTTTTTTTTTAAGGATGAATAAAATTGATACCCTGTAGCTACACTGGTCAACAAAAATGAGAAAACATGAGTTAGAATCAAGAATAGAAGATACAACATCACTACCCATCTTATAGCTATTTAAAGGAAAATAAGATTATATGAAGAATATTTTGCCAATAGGTTTGACAATTCAGATGAAATGAGAAAATTTATTTTTTTAAAACAACTATTGAGGTACAATGATATACCCAAAAAAAGCTGCACATAATTAATATATACAATTTGATGACTTTGAACATAGACAAACATGCATGAAACCATCTCCAAATCAAACTAACGAACATATCCATCACCTCAAAAGTTTTCTTGTAGTTCTTTGGGTTTTTTGTTTTGTTTTGTTTTCTTGTAGTTCTTTGGTTTGGTTTAGTTCGGTTGTTGTAAGAACACTTAACATGAGCTCTGCCCTTTTAACAAAGGTTTAAGTATTCAATACATTAACTACAGGCATTGCGTTGAGCAGCAGGTCTCTAGAACTTACTCATTTGCATAACTGAAACTTTATACCCATTCTGTCTTTTTGGCATATTTTGCTTAGAACTCCAGGCATTTGTTATAATGTTTTATGGCTCCTAATATACTGACAGAAATACTGAAACAGTAAACAAGTTTATTCATATGTGTTAACAATTTCTCATTTATCCCTAAGGCCAAGTACAAGTTTTGTCCCAAGAAAGCATTCATTAAAGATTTGAACTGAGTACAAAGTGTTGAAATAGAAAGAAAATTAAATTTATAGACCTGGCATAAGGAAGATAGAGGAAGAGAGCTGACATTTTTTGAGATCCCACAAAATACCTGGCACTGGGCAAAGTGGTTGTGTACACTAAGTGTTTTGGAGTTTTATGAGGATTGAATGACAACTTACTTCCCACACCTAAAGGAGGAGTATATGCAATACCAATATCCTTAAGTTGTAAAGTGCTTTGCAGTTGCTTCTATGCCTTTGATAGATGCCTATGCTTATTTTTCTGGTACTGCTTTCTCCCTCTAATAATGGAACAGTAACAGCATGGTGTAAATGGTATTAAAATAACCTTCTAAGACTTTCTTTCATCTGAATACAAATCCCCATATAGACGGGTGACATAACCTCTCTCTACCTCTACTACCTTCTTTTAAAACTATTACATTATAGAGTAGTCAGGAAAATTTGAGATAACATATGTAATGTGCTTTTTACAATGTCTGGCATCTAGAATATACTTAAAATGTTTCTTATTATTATTATTATCATCATCATTATCATGATTATTACAAGGAAAGCAGCAAAAGACACAGTGTTATCTGTAGCAAAGCTTGTGGTCTCTCAGGATATTAGTTCCCAAATCGGTAAAGAGAGTATCTTGACTTGGAATTCTTAACACCCGTATTGAGCTAAAGCTTGTTTATGTACCTGTTTATGCACCCATGTATATATCACTGGTTATTATCTGAAATGATACAATTCACATTTTAAATTTTCATTTTCATGTATCTGATTATCTTCAGGGTGTTTTGTCAGCTTGGGCTCAACACAGTAAAACTCTAGTAAAAATGATCACGGGGGATAAATTAGGAGTATGGGGCTTCCCTGGTGGCGCAGTGGTTGAGAGTCCGCCTGCCGATGCAGGGGACACGGGTTCGTGCCCCGGTCCGGGAAGATCCCACGTGCCACGGAGCGGCTGGGCCCATGAGCCATGGCCGCTGAGCCTGTGTGTCCGGAGCCTGTGCTCCGCAACAGGAGAGGCCACAACAGTGAGAGGCCCGCGTACCGCAAAAATAAATAAATAAATAAATTTATGATTTGTGTCTAACAAATATTTGCTCCCAACAAACTTCTGTGGAACGTGTGAGGACAGAGAAAAGGGCATGAAGATAGATAGATGGCTGGATTGAGTCAAAGCTTATACTTGGGGAGAAAAATTTCTCACCCAAATCTGTACTAAAAACTTTAAATAAGTTCCAGAGACTTCATAAAAAAAAGAAAAAAAGCATACAACCCCTGAATTAGTTTAAATAATATTGATCAAGTGGTTGGTTCAACTTAGGTTATTATTTTATACTACAAAATCTAGAATTCTACACACTGCATTAAAATCATTTACTTATTTCTTAGCTTTGTGGAAATAAAGGATTTCTCTTTCCTTCTAGCTTGGATCATGCTAAGTCAAGAAGCTTCAGAATGGTATTATACACAACTTTTAAAATGAGATGTTTTTAAAAAAAGAACTTAAAAATAACTTATTAGTAGTTATATTGTCTATGTTTGCTTTATCTTGGTCATTACATAATTTTCACTGGGGTCTGGACCATATATTCTTAATATTTTGACTAGAATATTATAGATAATTGGTAAATACATGCTGGACAAACACTACAGAAAAAAGTGAAAGCTACAGATATTTTGATTTTTGAAAGCAGAACAGAGAGGATGTCTGAGGTTTGGGGAAAAAATGCACTTATTATTCCATTAAGATATACAGATAATAGGACCAGGCTAATCAAGAAAATCCAAGAATAATCATAACTGAGATTTCCACTAACCAATAAAATCTCGTAGATCCAGAAAGTTGAGTCCAAGATAAATATCCAAGACAAGCAAGTCCAACCCTTCAGAAGTTCCCAGTATCCAGAAAGTCACAGAGTTAGCAAGCTAATTAATGTACATGAATTAATGTACAACCAAGGTATTATTTTTACTTTTGTTCATACTGTCTGCTGAGTGAAAGTATCTTGGGTCAACGAGTATTCATCCACGCATCCGACCACCCATTCATTTTTTGAATAAGTTTTTGCTGAATATATACCAAGGGATAGGAACTAGGTACCAGAGACCTAGGGGATGATAATGGAGATATATGACTGCCTTCAGGAGCTTAAAGGCTAGAAGAGAAATAAATCAATTAAATTATCAGTAACAGTAAACCATGATAGGGGCTAGATATGGATGAAAGAAGCATGCTACTTATTCTAGAGAGTATCGAAAAGGAGTTCCTAGAGGAAGCTTTAGAACTCAGTTCTAAAAGATAAGCAGGAATTTTTTAGCTTAAGAGAAAATAGTGAGAAAATGTTTCAGATAGATGGAACAGCAGTTGATGACTTCAAGAAGATGATCAACAGCCTAAAGTGAAGGCTTTCTTTTATTTAGCAGTTAAAAGAGTACCTAAGGTCACCCCAAGACCCTTACCAAATGGAAATACTGGTGCAGCTGGTAGAAGGCTATTTCACTTTCCTATTATTTATGATTAACAAAAAGTCAAGGAAGTTCATCATGAGCATGAACACTGACAGCAGCACTCTATCAATAAAGGCAAGTGAAAACATGTGAAATGATTAAATACCGCTGAGTACTCAAGTCAACTGAGAACTCAAGACAATTCCAAACAAATTTGGGGCATGTAAATAGGTTCTTTTATGCAAGGAGGATTATGGAACAAAAGAATCAAGGTACATAAAATTAAGCTCCAGAATAGGTGGCATTTATTTTGGATATGCTATATAATTGAGTGTCCTGATTTTTCTAACTGCCCAAGCCAATAGACACAATGGAGACAGCACTAACTGAGGCAGCCATAAATGTACTGGCTGCCAAAGATCCCGATTCCCTGAGTTTGTCTGCCTCAAACACATGGATCAGGAAAAAATGCCTCATTCCAAGACATCTCACAATCCTATTGATTTCTGATGACAGCATCAGAACTCTATGAATCTATGCATTCTTATTCTCAGAGGCTCACAGCTACTCTTAGCCATTTGATAAAATAATCCAGTAACCCAAGACTTCTGCTTGCCTCAGAACTCTTCTGTTATCTCTGAAGACCTTCCTTGTAAACACAAGAATTATGGTATCATGTCAGGAATTATTTTCCCAATCGGTTCAGAGTCAGCCTGTGCAGCTACCCAAACATTCCTCCATGCCTAGTTTGGGCTTAAACCTTTGTCTGGAGTTTCTCTGTTCTGAATGAGCCTGAACAAGGTGGTGTCAAATCCTGCAGCAGTGATAAGGACACCAGGCTCTTACATCTGGTTCTTCTCCGCGCCACACTGAGGTATTGTGATGTTTGTTCCCTTCATTTCCAGCAGCTTCAGGTTAGCGCATATAAAATAAATATAATAGTACCTTGCAAGGATGTTGGAAGCTAGAAATTTAATACTTTTTATTAAAAATATTATTTTTAAGAATATTTTAAGGAGCTTAGAAAAAAGACATAAGCAGAAAATATTATTAATAATAAAAGTGAAGAGAGATGAAACTGTAAATAGCACAGCTCCTTTGAGAGGGCTAGCTCAAGGCCACCTCATTTAAATATATTTTTACCGCTTATTTTCAGGGCATTGAATCAAACTAAATGCTCTTCTATTTATATAACACTGAAGATATTAAAACAATTCCACTACATCTGAAGATACCAAAGGACATTAATTAGCGCTACTTGACTACATGTAAAACTAAATGCTTTAGGGTACTGTGCTCCAGACTTTTTTTTTTTTTGTAAATGTACAATAGGGTATTAGTCTAAGAAAAAAGACATAGTTTTTGGCTTTTTAGCTTGCTTATTTGTTAAAAATTCATTTATTGTTTTAAATTCTCTGCTTCACTTGGAATCTTTTAGTCTATCTTTTCTAAGTGTCTCCCATTTATTGGTTACCGGACTATTACAACTATGATATTCTCATTCTGGATTTCCCACCAATAATCAAGGAAAGTTGTAACCTGTTCAGATTCTTCACATAAGATCCTCCTAATGTATTTATTTACCTCCAGTAATAATATTCAACTACTCCCACAAGTATCATTTACCTTAGAGGTAGAGGCATTGGAAGGTATTTATGCAGATAACTCACTTTTAGAGTCTGGTTTAAAAAAATACAAGGAAAGATCCACCCACATAGTCCATATAGGCGTAAGATATGGTAAAGACAAATTTGGTTAAGAAGAGTGTTCCAGATTTTCTAGGAATCTTGGCATACAATATGGAATTGACCTATTTAATCAACCATCAACTATTTTATGGGTGCCTATTATAGGTACGGGACCATACTGAAAACTGTCGAAATTACAATAAATCACAAGACTTTGTCCTGGAAATACCCATGATAAAGTAGAGAAAGAAACATACAAATATTTTTAAAGTTTTAAAAAAACAAAACAAAATAAAAAGCAAGAGGCACAAGCCCACATTGCTTGTTCAAAGAAGAAAATTGGAAAAGATATTTCTTCCAATTCTGATCTCTGTGATTAAGAATGAACAACTGGGGCTCACTTCGGCAGCACATATACTAAAACTGGAAGAATCAACAACTGGTATAGAAAATGCATATTTCTGAGCTTTCAGTTTTTCTGCTGTTGTGTTTCCTTAGGCATCTTTTTCTGTAATTGTACAAAATTTATATTTAATTACCACCTATATGCTAATAATTACTAAATATATATATTTTAACCTATATATCAGTCATAACACCTAGCTTCATCTCTTACCAGTTGCATAATGCCAGGATGAAATGGGTGTATTTGGTGAATAAATTATCTGTTACATAAATGAGTTAGCTGTCACTTCCCTCATAATTTTGCTGAACAAGAAAGAACAAGCTGGTGATTCAGAGGTAGGTATGATATTTTGAGAAAGTACCTTAAAAAGCCAAGAAAGAAACTAAAGAAGGAGACAGATCTATGTTTCAACATTTGGTAAAAGCAGATTTCAACATATTCAAGGGAAAGTAAAATAGTAATCTATAGACAGACACCATTAAAGGAAAGGATTCTGTTGAATCCACAACCACTCCCCGCCTCTAGAGGAGACCCTCCAACACTAGCAGCCGTGTGGCTGACAGGGTCCTTGTGCTCCAGCTGGGTGTCAGGACTGAGCCTCCGAGACAGGAGAGCTGAGTTCAGGACATTGGACCACCAGAGACCTCCCAGCCCCACATGATATCAATCAGCAAGAGATCTCCCAGAGATCTCTGTCTCAATGCTAACACCCAGCTCCACTCAATAACCAGCAAGTTCCAGTGCTGGACACCTCATACCGAAAAACTAGCAAGACAGGAACACAACCCCACCCAATAGCAGAGAGGCTGCCTAAAATCATAATAAGTTCAAAGACACCCAAAAACACACCACTGGACTCGGTCCTGCCCACCAGAAAAACAAGATCCAGCCTCATCCACCAGAACACAGGCAACCATCCCCTCCACCAGAAAGCCTACACAACCCACTGAACCAACCTTACCCACTGAGGGCAGACAAGAAAAATAATGCAAGCTACAAACTTGCAGCCTGAGAAAAGGAGAGCCCAAACACAGTAAGTTAAGCAAAATGAGAAGACAGAGAAACACATAGCAGATGAAGGAGCAAGGTAAAAACCCACTAGACGAAACAAATGAAGAGGAAATAGGCAGTCTACCTGAAAAAGAATTCAGAGTAATGATAGTAAAGATGATCCAAAATCTTGGAAATAGAATCGAGAAAATACAAAAAATGTTGAACAAGGACCTAGAAGAACTAAAGAGCAAACAAACAATGAACAACACAATAAATGAAATTAAAAATTCTCTACAAGGAATCAATAGCAGAATAACTGAGGCAGAAGAATGGATAAGTGACCTGGAAGATAAAAGAACGGAAATAACTACTGCAGAGCAGAATAAAGAAAAAAGAATGAAAAGAATTGAGGACTGTGTCAGAGACATCTGAGACAACATTAAATGCAACAACATTCAAATTATAGGGGTCCCAGAAGAAGAAGAGAAAAAGAAAGGGACTGAGAAAATATTTGAAGAGATTATAGTTGAAAACTTCCCTAATATGGGAAAGGAAACAGTCAAGTCCAGGAAGTATAGAGAGTCCCTTACAGGATAAATCAAAGGAGAAACACTCCAAGACACACATTAATCAAACTATCAAAAATTAAATACAAAGAAAAAATATTAAAAGCAGCAAGGGAAAAGCAACAAATAACATACAAGGGAATCCCGATAAGGTTAACAGCTGTTTTTTCAGCAGAAACTCTGCAGGACAAAAGGGAGTGGCAGGACATATTTAAAGTGATGAAAGGGAAAAAGCTACAACCAAGATTACTCTAACCAGCAAGGATCTCATTAAGATTCAACAGAGAAATTAAAACCTTTACAGACAAGCAAAAGCTCAGAGAATTCAGCACCACCAAACCAGCTCTAGAGCAAATGCTAAAGGAACTTCTCTAGGCAGGAAACACAGAGAAGAAAAGACCTACAATAACAAACCCAAAGCAATTAAGAAGATGGTAGTAGGGACACACATATGGATAATTACCTTAAATGTAAATGGATTAAATGCTCCAACCAGAAGACATAGACTGGCTGAATGGATACAAAAACAAGACCCATATAAATGCTGTCTACAAGAGAACCACATCAGACCTAGGGACACATACAGACCAAAAGTGAGGGGATGGAAAAAGACAGACTATGCAAATGGAAATCAAAAGAAAGTTGCAGTAGCAATTCTCATATCTGACCAAATAGACTTTAAAATAAAGACTATTACAAGAGACAAAGAAGGACACTACAGAATGATCAAGGGATCAATCCAAGAAGAAGATATAACAATTGTAAATATTTATGCACCCAACATAGGAGCACTTCAGTACATAAGGCAGGTGCTAACAGCCATAAAAGGGGAAATCAACAGTAAGACAATAATATTAGGTAACGTTAACACCCCACTTTCACCAATGGACAGGTCAACCAAAATGAAAATAAATAAGGAAACACAAGCTTTAAATGACACATTAAACAAGATGGACTTAATTGATATTTATAGGACATTCCATCCAAAAACAACAGAATACACTTTCTTCTCAAGTGTTCATGGAATATTCTCCAGGATAGATCATATCATGGATCACAAATCAAGCCTTGGTAAATATAAGAAAACTGAAACCTTATCAAGTATTTTTTCTGACAACAACACTGTGAGACTACATATCAATTACAGGAAAAAACCTGTCAAAAACTACAAACACATGGAGACTAGACAATATGCTACTAAATAACCAAGAGATCACTGAAGAAATCAAAGAGGAAATCAAAAAATACCTAGAAACAATTGAAAATGAAAACATGACAACCCTAAAACTATGGGATACAGCAAAAGCAGTTCTAAGACGGAAGTTTATAGCAATACTATCTTACCTCAAGAAACAAGAAAGATCTCAAATAAACAATCTAACCTTACACCTAAAACAATCAGAGAAGGAAGAACAACAACAAAAACCCCAAAGTTAGCAGAAGGAAAGAAATCATAAAGATCAGACCAGAAATAAATGAAAAAGGAATGAAGAAAATGATAGCAAAGATCAATAAAACTAAAAGCTGGTTATTTGAGAAGATAAACAAAATTGATAATCCATTAGCCAGACTCTTCAAGGAAAAAAGGGAGAAGACTAAACAGAATTGGAAGTGAAAAAGGAGAAGTAACAACTGACACTGCAGAAATACAAAGGATCATGAGAGATTACTACAAGCAACTCTATGCCAATAAAATGGACAACCTGGAAGAAATGGACAAATTCTTAGAAAAGCACAATCTTCCAAGACTGAACCAGGAAGAAATAGAAAATATAAACAGACCAATCACAAGCACTGAAATTGAAACTGTGATTAAAAATCTTCCAACAAACAAAAGTCCAGCAGCAGATGGCTCCACAGGCAAATTCTATCAAACTTCCGGAGAAGAGCTAACACCCATCCTCCTCAAACTCTTCCAAAATGTAGCAGAGGGAGGAACACACCCAAACTCATTCTACGAGGCCACCATCACCATGATACTAAAACCAGACAAAGACGTCACAAAAAAAAGAAAACTACAGGCCAATATCACTGATGAACATAGATGCAAAAATCCTTAACAAAATACTAGCAAACAGAATCCAACAGCACATTAAAAGGATCATACACTGTGATCAAGTGGGGTTTATCCCAGGAATGCAAGAATTCTTCAATATACGTAAATCAATCAACATGATACACCATATTAACAAAATGAAGGAGAAAAACCGTGATAATCTAAACAGATGCAGAAAAAGCTTTAGACAAAATTCTACACCAATCTATGATAAAAACTCTCCAGAAAGTAGGCATAGAGGAAAGTTACCTCAACATAATGAAGGCCATATATGACAAACCCAAAGCTAACATTGTTCTCAATGGTGAAAAACTGAAACCGTTTCCACTAAGATCAGGAAGAAGACAAGGTTGCCCACTCTCACTACTATTATTTAACATAGATTTGGAAGTTTTAGCCATAGCCATCAGAGAGGAAGAAGAAATTAAAGGAATCCAAATTGGAAAAGAAGAAGTAAAGCTGTCACTGTTTGCAGATGACATGTTACTATACATAAAGAATCCTAAAGATGCCACCAGAAAACTACTAGAGCTAATCAATGAATTTGGTAAAGTAGCAGGATACAAAATTAATGCACAGAAATCTCTGGCATTCCTATACACTAATGATGAAAAATCTGAAAGAGAAATTAAGGAAAGACTCCCATTTACCACTGCAACAAAAAGAATAAAGTATCTAGGAATAAACCTACCTAAGGAGACAAAAGACCTGTATGCAGAAAACTATAAGACACTGATGAAAGAAATTAAAGATGATACAAAGAGATGGAGAGAAATACCATGTTCTTGGATTGGAAGAATCAACATTGTGAAAATAACTCTACTACCCAAAGCAATCTACAGATTTAATGCAATCCCTATCAAACTACCACTGGCATTTTTCACAGAACTAGAACAAAACATTTCACAATTTGTATGGAAACACAAAAGACCCTGAATAGCCAAAGCAATCTTGAGAAACAAAAAAGGAGCTGGAGAAATCAGGCTCCCTGACTTCAGACTATACTACAAAGCTACAGTAATGAAGGCAATGTGGTACTGGCACAAAAACAGAAAGATAGATCAATGGAACAGGATAGAAAGCCCAGAGATAAACCCACGCACATATGGGCACCTTATCTTTGATAAAGGAGGCAAGAATATACAATGGAGAAAGACAGCCTCTTCAATAAGTGGTGCTGGTAAAACTGGACAGCTACATGTAAAAGAATGAAATTAGAACACTCCCTAGCACCATACACAAAAATAAACTCCAAATGGATTAAAGACCTAAATGTAAGGCCAGATACCATAAAACTCTTAGAGGAAAACCTAGGCAGAACACTCTATGACATAAATCACAGCAAGATCTTTTTTGACCCACCTGCTAGAGAAATGGAAATGAAAACAAAAATAAACAAATGGGACCTAATGAAACTTAAAAGCTTTTGCACAGCAAAGGAAACCATAAATAAGACAAAAAGGCAGCCCTCAGAATGGGAGAAAATATTTGCAAATGAAGCAACTGACAAAAGATTAATCTCCAAAATTTACAAGCAGCTCATGCAGCTCAATATCAAAAAAACAAACAACCCAATCCAAAAATGGTCAGAAGACCTAAATAGACATTTCTCCAAAGAAGATACACAGATTGCCAAGAAACACATGAAAGGATGCTCAACATCACTAATCATTAGAGCAATGCAAATCAAAACTACAATGAGGTATCACCTCACATCGGTCACAATGGCCATCTTAAAAAAAATCTACATACAATAAATGCTGGAGAGGGTGTGGAGAAAAGGGAACCCTCTTGCACTGTTGGTGGGAATGTAAATTGATACAGCCACTACGGAGAACAGTATGGAGTTTCCTTGTAAAACTAAAAATAGAACCACCATACAACCCAGCAATCCTACTACTGGGCATATACCCTGATAAAACCATAATTCAAAAAGAGTCACATACCATAATGTTCATTGCAGCACTATTTACAATAGCCAGGACCTGGAACCAAGCTAAGTGTCAATTGAAAGATGAATTGTTAAAGAAGATGTGGCACATATATACAATGGAATATTACTCAGTCATAAAAAGAAATGAGATTGAGTTATGTGTAGTGAGGTGGATGGACCTAGAGTCTGTCATACAGAGTGAAGTAAGTTAGAAAGAGAAAAACAAATACCGTATGCTAACATATTTATATGGAATCTAAAAGAAAAGAAAAAAAAAAGGTTCTGAAGAACCTAGGGGCAGGACAAGAATAAAGACGTAGACGTAGAGAATGAACTTGAGGATATGGGGAGGGGGAATGGTAAGCTGGGATGAAGTGAGTGAGTGGCATTGACATATATACACTACCAAATGTAAAATAGCTACCTTGTGGAGGCAACCACATAGCACAGGGAGACCAGCTTGGTGCTCTGTGACCACCTAGAGGGGTGGGATAGGGAGGGTAGGAGGGAGATGCAAGAGGGAGGGGATATGGGGATATATGTATACGTATAGCTGATTCACTTTGTTATATAGCAGATACTAACACAACAATGTAAAGCAATTATACTCCAATAAAAATGGAGTATAAAAGGGGGGCTAGGGAGGACTGACTAAACTGAGATATTTAGTAGCTATTGTAAAATATATGTGCTAGTTTCCTTGTAGTAAAAAAAAAAAAAATTGCCAGGGTAAGATTGAAACCTCGCAGATAAAGACTGCACCTGTTTAAGCGATTTAAATCATTATCCTAATGGTGGAAACAAGCATCCTTGAGGAGACAGAAGAAAAGAGGGAGAGGTCCAGAGAAGCACAGTCCTATTCACAGATGTAGAGCGAGCAGAGAGGATCAAAGAGAAGATGCAAGAGAAATGACATTTGAGTAGCTAAGGGACACACTATGGGACTGGTCAACAAAAGGAAGGCCTGGTTTATGGTAAATGGACACCACGGCTTTGGCTAATTTTTCCTCATTCTTGTTTCTCAGCTTACTCATTACCTCTCTGGAAAACCTGAGTTATTTGTTTCTTCAGTCAGAAGCCTGACTTTGTTCTCTTAGAAACTATCAGTAGAATGTAGTAGTTACGGGGGTGGCCGTGGTACCCAAGAATCCTCAGTTTTAATCTCAACGTCATCATTTACAATTAACTGCGACTTTGGCTAAAATAAAACTGCTGCACCTCAGTTTGTTTACCTGTAAAATGAGGTTAATAGTACTATAGCATTAGTTCAAAATAAGGGCTAAACAAGGTAACACAATGAGCACAAATTGAACCCTTAGGAAAATGTCCGATAATTAATCATTGCTCAAGAAATGCCTACCATTGTTATGACTAGCCTTATAACTCATTTTCTTGTTCATATTCCTCATAGATAGTAAGCTGATGAAGGCATCGGTTTAGATGTTCACTATTGCAGGGCTGCTGAAAACTTAGCATGCATACCAATCCCTTGAGGATACCGTTAAGCACAGATTCTGTTTCAGTAGAGGTAAGGTGGGATCTAAGCTTCTGTATTTCTAATAAGCTCTCAGGTGATGAACTGTCCATCTAGTTAGATTAACAACACAGTAAAAACCAGAAGTACTTGGCAGCTAGGAATCCAGGTCCTGGAAGATTTGGCCAGCACCGCAATCCTCTACTCTCTTTTACTTTGGTTCCGTGAAATAACTTTACCTCTATTTGAAGATTCACTTCCTATTTCCATGCCTGAAATGAGTCCCATAGATACGTAAAGTCAGTGCCACTGGGAAAATAGAATATTGACTTAGTTTCTTGGTATAGTGGGTTTCCCAGACTCCTATTCCAGCATCTACTTAGTTCATCAGGCTGCCAGAGACGTAGGGAGAGACTGACTTTACTCTATGAGGTGTAGCCAGCCTGATCTTCCGAACTTCTGCTTCAGAGAATAAATGGAAAACTGAGCAGTGGTTGAAAAGCTGGTTCTCTATCAGGGAAGCAGGCACACCTGTTGGTCATACATGAGGACCTTTATATGGGTCGTGAAAACCATCTAGGCTGAGGGTTCAAGGAACATCACTTGGCCTACAGGCCATATTTTTCCAGGTTCTTTCTTTCTTTCTTTTTTTTTTTTTTTTTTTTGTGGTACGTGGGCCTCTCACTGTTGTGGCTTCTCCCGTTGCAGAGCACAGGCTCCGGACGTGCAGGCTCAGCGGCCATGGCTCAGGGGCCCAGCCGCTCCGCGGCATGTGGGATCTTCCCAGACCGGGGCACTAACCCATGTCCCCTGCATCGGCAGGTGGACTCTCAACCACTGCGCCACCAGGGAAGCCCCCAGGTTCTTATTTGATGGCTTGAGAGTATCCTTTTCTTTCGGTGTTTGCTTTATGGGGCTAGGTAATACTGACTCTATAATGATCAGGTGTGCACAGTAACTTGCACAGATAGATAGTTAAACATGTCTGGTTGATTGCAATGGCAATATACTGTGCAGGAACAAGAGTGAGCATGGCTGCCTTTGCAAAAGTCCTTCTGGAGGGCTTCCTTGATTACTAACTATAATCCTTAGCCTCTTCTTTCTCTAAATTCATATTACTAAAATAGTCAAAATAATTAAAATTTGGCATTTGATTACCATTTTTAATCTCTCACTGCTTTCTACTGTTTTCATTTTGATGAAACCTCGTTTCCATGACTGTACTGTAACTCATTGAGTGAATAAAAGAGCCCTTGCCTGTCTTACCATCTATTAATGTGCTCAGTGCAGTGCTGGACACCCAAGGCATTCAGTGAAGAGCTGCTGGAATTTGGAAATGAGTTATAACCTTCCTTCTGGACATTAACAGCAACTACTTGATGAAGCAACTGAGACTGGAATCTCCAAACATTTTCTATCTTTAAGTTAAAATTAAAGCCTTTAGAGTATGGTACAAATACTGAATTGGACCAGCCTCCAAGGGAGCTTTTCCATTTAGGAAAATCCAGTTGCCTAAGGCTTCTTTCTCTAGGAATCTAAGACTCTTTCTTAACATATATGACAGATGATGATAAAGGAATTCTGTGGCTTTGAAAATGCCCTCTGAGAATTTAATAAAACATACTGGGTAAATTGCATGCTGCTTTTGTGTTTGCATGTGAGAAGGGGGGGAGAGAGAGACTCAGAGAGAAAGAGACAGAAGGTAACAGAGGAGTTCACATGTGTGGACACTTCTTATACACACACACACAGACATAGAATATATAAAATAATTACATATTTACATATGCATTATATATATAATATATATAACTCTTTCTTCAAGTCCAAAGGAACAGTATGCAAATGTATTGGTATGATTAATAGGTTAATTGATAGGAAGATTAACCCGTACTCAGAGTACCAGTAAAACAGGAATATGAAATAAATGAGGAAAAGATGGAAACAATATGATATTTAATATTTTTAAGCATCAAAATTGTCCTGGAGAAGCTTAGGTCTACATTGGCCTTTCATCTTATTTTATGGTTTAGTTTTATTTTTGTTTTGAATTACTTATGGCCCTATGCCTGAAGTTCTCAATAGAGACCTGGGCAAACTAGGAATTGTAGGTTAGCAGATGCGAGTAATGAGAGGCATAAAAACCTGTTCAGGCCACACACAGGGATTTTGCAGCTTGGATCCAAACTTCTTAACTGATACTATCAAATGTGATATCATACAAATCACTTCACATTTGACAGTCTTGTTTTTTTATCAGCAATTAAATAACAATACCAATACTGACCTCCTATATAACAGGAAAGATTTGAGGCAAAAATAGGGTAGAAGTTGTCATAAAAATGATTTGAAAAAAAGTTTCTGTACAAACAAAAGCTCTTGGTTAGTGATGGGATGTAAGAGACTAGAGAAAGAGAGGAAGTAAAAATAACTTTTGATTTCCTACTTTAGTCATGGGAGGGGAGTAATGTCATTACACAGAACAAGACAGCAGACTCATTAAAGAGAATAGAGAGGATTGTGCTGGGCTGGAGGTGATAGGGAATACCCAAGTAATGTTCTGAACTTTACACAATAGGAATCTTACACATCTTCATTCCTAGAAAACAATCAATGTTTATACACTACTTCCATTGCATTGTAAAGCCTTCTGATGACAGAAACTATCTCAGATAAAAATTTTTGGCAGTTGTCCAGGGACAAGCCCTCAAAATCTGCAATATTTGCTTGAATCTGTCTATTTCCCATCACCTCAGATGCTAGTCCACTTTATCTTTCTTTCTTCTTGATTCACTGTCTGGGCATTGTGCTTGAGCCTCTGGTTTAGACAAGAAAGCAGCCTAGTCTCCTTATCTAAAGGGGTTTCTGTCTATAGGGTCAAAAGATTTATATCAGTAAACATTATTTACTGATGTAAATAAACATTATTTTATACTTTTTAGTAACAATTTTTATACATTTTTTAGTAGCAATTTTTATACTTTCTAGTAACAAGTACTAAATGTATAGGACTATGAATTTTCCTCTGAATAAAATTTTGGCTGCTTATCATTTGGCTGCATTTTGAATCATATAATTTTGAATTTTAGTCTTGAGAGATCACATGGATCAACAAGCTCATTTTTAAAGAAAAAATTTAGGAAAACATAGCCAGAAAGTGACTTGGCAAATATTACAGAGTAGTTTCCAAAGTATATATACAATTATGCTTGGTGAAAATAAACCAGGAAAAAAAGAATCTTCTTTAAGCTGTCTTTTGACTATATTTTTCAGGATCTAATGTGTATGTAAATCTCTGAGATTATAGCCAACTTAATTTTTGCTATTTTCAAGGAAGTTCTTCCTTAACCAAATAACAATGAAAAATCAAGCAAATAAAAATGAAAAATTTCACCTTCATGATGTCCAAATGGATACTAATTTTGTAAATTCTAATAAAAGTCAAAATTTTTAAATTACCTGAATAATTATTCCACTTTCAAAATGATTTTGGCAGTATAGATCTAAGCCTTCCTATATTATATAAGGAAGGAAGCCTTGAATAATTTTAGTGCTTTAATTTCATTCCTTAAATATCAATTCTAAGGAGAAACTGCTGCCTAGTTATAAATTCACAGCTAGAAATTGGTACTGAAAAATCTTCAGTCACTCTATGATAATTCATTCCATTTTTGTTATATAATCATTATCACTATTATTGGCATGGTATTCAGGGTTTTCCCTTTGGAAAGCTTCAAGAAACCCAAAGAGACTAACTATGCAGAGTTTATATGCCCTTTACAAAGTCTACATTAGGTGTCTCATTTGGAAACTATGAACCAGATGAACAAAATACAGGTTTAATTTTGTTTCATTAGATTGTGAAGAGACCAACATGAATTAATTAGTGTTAACTACAACACGCTTCACTAACATCCTGCCAACACAAAGATTTCCTACAGTGCCAAGATGAGAGACACGTTCAGGATGATAGGAGAGAAATGTAAGTGGGTTGGTGCAACTATTATTACATTTATTGCTGCAAAGAGTTCTAATTGATAGGGGATTTTGCATTTGGGGGGTAATAAGCTCTCTTAAGATCTGGGGCTAGACATTTAATTTAGTTTTGATGGCATCATTTTATGTTAAATGGCTTAAAATTAATTATTAAGGCACATTTATTATGATTATTCATACAGAAAACAACATCTTAAAATGACAATTAGGAACTTTTGAAGGTAACCCAGCCACACAGTCACTCATTGGGTTGAAGTAACCATGAATTGAGAAGAAGTCTCAGATACAGTAAGTGGCCATTTATGTGGTGAGGGAGAGGCTCTATCCACATCAGAGATACGGCGTTGCCTTCAGGTTATGGTTCTGGTCATTTAAACTAGAGCACCTCCTGTTATTAAAACACCTGTTGTACAAATGATGCCTTTTCCCAACACTTTGAAGACTGCTCTCATTTTATGTATTGCAACATAAATCACAGTAATGTTAGCAAATTAGTGGTAACGTTTTGTCCTCCAGGTTTCCTACAGAGCAAAATACATATACAAATGGAACAAAGGCACAATACGAACTAGCTGCAGTGTTAAACAAGGTATAGTTACGGTACACACATAAAAAATTACACACTGCAGTGATTTCTAATGATTATCCTGTGCCTCATAACTATACCCACAAAGTAATGTAATTCAGCTCTAACTCCTGGCAAGTGTTCTCTGCTATACTTCTAGGTGTCACTCAAAGGTTGCAGTAACTTAAACGGCAGAGAGAATTGAAGCAACCCTCTACACACACACATTCCATACACGTATACTATACACACAGAGCCTTTAAATGTTTCCTGATTGTTTTAGCATTTGTCTAACACATACTCAGCCCTTCAGAAAACAAGGGAGATCTCCATGGCTTGGAAATGATAGGGGGTTGGAGGTGACGTCCACATTTTAATGAGACAGTGAACAGAAAGAAATCTTCATATGGAGGAGTAACAGATAATAAGATCAGGTGGGTGGGGTTCCGAACTTGAGTTACTTTGGTGGCAGTTAGGAAGGCACCAATGCATGAGGAATAATGTGCATACTGTGATATTATAAAAATATTTTGTCTAATGTCTCATTCAGAGCACAGTCACTTTCTGGAAGAAATGAAGCTTTACTAAAAGCAAGGCATTGCCAAGACAGACTCGGCCTTCCAAGCACTGGTACGTCCTAAGGTAAAATCTCCAAGAATTTTTCATCTAAGCTTCAGAGTAAATTTCTAAACCTGATTTCCCTGAAGGAGGATGACATGGAGCTCTCCAAACTTCTGCAAAATAAAGCTGTTTTTATGAAGAACTAATTGCAGATTAATATGGTTTGTACATCACTAGAGAAAGAATTTGAAAAGAGCTGGATTGGTGCTGCTTGGAAAATGGTAGGGGGCTTTCACCATCACATGATACCACCACCACTGCCTTCCCTTTACAAGCCAAATATCAACATTGCAATTCTCAAAATTCTGTCCTTTGGGTGATGGCCAATTGTGTGAAACCATTTACACCCATGGATGCTAATAATAAAATGAGTCTTTAGTCCTAAGATCCTAAAAATTCTAAAAGATGAGATGACTGCCCCATGAGAAAAGAACTTTATCTTCATGACTGTGTACACTATAGAACATTTTAGAAAATGGGAAAACATTTTGTTTTTCTCCTTTAAAAGTATGAAAATAATAACTATTTACAGATTTTAAATTCAGGGAAAAGTTAAAATATGTTTAAAAATAAATGTTCACAATACTTGTTCACTTTGTGTGCCAAAATTTTATTTATTTTTACTTTATTGGTTGGAGTAGTGGTTGCTGTTCTTTGCTGGCTTTTCTCCCCCAGGAAATGAGCAATATTAGGCAAGTATCACACGTGTGATACTATCTTACCTCTGTCACTTAAAACTTTGACAAATTTCAAAATTTTATGTTGTTTCAGGACTCTCTTCTTCCTCAACTGATCGTGTGTTAGAAAAATATATTTACTGCTTTTCTTTTTAATAAATGAATGTTTATATTCCTTACTATGTTTTTAGAACTGATGATGGAAGATGTTATGATTTTCAAAAGTGAATTAACTGGCTATTTACCTGTGGAACTACCCTTTTTTTTGGTTGTTGTTCCCCACAGATACCCTCTCCTTGCAAGGTTAGTTCTTAGTGGAAAAGATATGTATTCTGCTAGTCTTGTAACTAGCTCCTTAACCAGATGAATCACGGTTAGAATTAGTACCCCCATGTGATTTGTAAGCACATTTCGTATCCTAGTCTTAAGATAGAAACTGACTTCCTCATGCGAAGTAAGTATCTGCTAGAATCAACTCATTTTCATTACCCATAAATAGCCTTATTAAAGGCGGAAAAGGGTTTTCCTATCCTCTGTGTGTGCAAATTATAAGCTGACAGAGTCAGGAAATGGATATGAATTCCCAGAATTGCCATGTGGAGGGCAGAGAGAGGACACAGTTCCCACGGCTGACGCTGGCCCCTTCGTTCTGGCTGTGCCCTTCCTTTGGCTGTTTGTGGTCACAAAGGGTCAGAAGCTGAAGTTCGCTTCGGAGTGTAATGTCTGTGCCTCTTTTACCACTGTTCACTCACCATGACAAATGGGACCCAGTCAGGCTCGCTGTATTCTGAACCCGTTCCTGGTGGTTTGCATCACTTTGTTCTTTGACCGAAAGTGTAACTCTGAATATATATCTGTCAGGATACACTTCTACAGAGATGCTACAAATTTAACCCTAAATTTGGTACATGCTAGAAATAGAATTATGACATAAATTAACTAAATGCATTTTATGATGTTAAATCCTAATTTTCCCCCTTTCAGAAGAATCGTTGACTTGTCAGTCTGTAAGCAGCGTGTCTATGCCCCGAACTTCATGCCACTCAGGTTGCTCTAGGTTTCTTCAACTACAAATCCTTAGTCCATAAGCCACTGATTTATACATGTCCTTCCCTTCTGTGTGTGCGTCTTTCTTTCTGTATTAGAAGCTCTTCTAGGATATGGATTCTATCCTGACTGCCATATGCCTTCTGATGCCCTAATCCTTCTTAACCCTCCCTGTCTTTCCCCCCACTTCACCTTATGAAAGATGTCTTTTTAAATTCATCCATTTTATAAGTATTAATAGATCTCCTCATTTATTTTGTTTTCTAATTACAGTATTTGAAGTGTTTATTTGCTTATATAAATGAGAAATATAGAGGTATGGAATAATCTCATCTGTGGCTGCATACAGGGTATTGAAGAAAAAGGTCAAATGGCCTTCCCTCTCTCTCTCTCTCCCTCTCTTTCTCTCTCTCGTAACTCCTGTGATTGTAGGTTCCATTTCTTTTGGAGTATTGGCCTCAGTGTCTTCTTCAAGATGATTTTCTCCATTCAGAAGGGGTAGATAGCCATCAGATGTTCAGCTTGGATGTCCTTAGAGCTTTGGACTCTAAAAGAGGAGAACATCTCCCCCAAAGCTCTCTCATAACAGTCTTGGGGAGGCTACTGATTATCCTGACCTGGGCTTATGTCCATCACTAAATTTAAAGGGCCCTAGATCAGACACACCAGAATCATATAAAATGATACCTATGTGATTTCTGAAAGAAAGGGTTCTATTCTAGGCAACACACTACACAAATGGACAAGTCATTATATTAGACATTGGGCACACAGAGGTGAAAGACATGCCTATAAGGAACTTGTAGCTAGTGAAGGAAGCAGACACAAGACAATTCTAGTTTGTTGTGATAATTACAGAATAGCATTAAGCTCAGGGTGTTCTTGGAGCACAGATGAAGGCCAATCAGAGGAGTGTTACCTAAAGGATTCCTGGAGGAGCTAAATCTTGCAGGATGCTTAGGGGTTGGCAAATGAAGAAGACTGATGTGCATGTTGCAAATAACTGTACAAGCATGAGGACAACGTTAGACAAGAGAGCCTGCTGCAGTCTACGATCTGTAAGTAGTTCTGGTGACAAAGAGGAAGGTGCATGAGAGGGAGGACAGAGAAACTTGAAGATGGGTAGGTACAAAGGCTAGATCCTCAAGACTAAATTTTAAGACCATAAAAATGGCCTGTTGTAGGAAAACATTAAAAACTATAACATAATCATATTTATATATTAATAAATATAAGTCTAGGAACAGTAGGAAGAATGAATGTGGAGATAGGGGAATGGAGGGCATGGAGAATTGTCAAAAGGCATCTGCACTGACCTCAGTGAAAGTCTAAAGGGAGGAGCAGCAGTAAGGAGGGGACCTGAACTGAAGAGCTTTGGAGGAGCTCAAAGGGATAAAACTGAGTGACAAACTGGATGGGTTGATAGAATACCTAAATTGATTTCAAGTTTTCTGATCTGGATGAAGAGAGGAATGACAGATTAGAATCAAGATATAGAAGGCTGGGGGAGGAATATTGATCCATTATTTATTGTAAGTCTACTCTACAAACCAGCTGGTCTTCCAGCATTACAGAATTTCAAGGATTATTTTCTGAAGGTAGTTGATATCTCATTTTTTCCTTAATCTTCTGATGATTATGAAATTCAATATTATGACCCTCAAAAATCTCAGTTTCACTAGACCTAATCTAAAACTAAGACCTAAGCTAAAAGTAAGGTTAAGTCCAAAAAAATCAGTGCCACCTAAAATGGTGTGATCTGTTAAGTGGTCTGATTTTAATCCTGGGTCTGATGGAGAGGTTTGGTTGAGAGATCCTGACAAAAAAGTTCCTGCAGACATGACAGAAGCAAACTTGAGGCGCTGGCAGGAGAAACCATGCAGTTTAAGTTGGCTCACAGTCAAAGATACAGAACGGCACCATTGATTTACAAAAGAAATTAGAAAAATGTGAAACAATCCACCTTTAGATTATGGATTCACTTGTTAATTCACTTGACCACCTTTAATATACATTTCTCTTTGCTTTCTTTGAAAACGCTTCTTTCTTTCTCAAAACTTCTCATCTCAAAGTTTTGGGTTTCTCCCAGAAAAGTGAAAGACATGAACTTCTAATTTTCTTTAAGAAATAAACATGCTTGAAATAAATAATGCCAAGAGTTTGTTAAACTTTTCTTTCTCTCATTGTTTTTAATCCCTGCCTCTCCTGCACTTCTCTCTCTCTCAATCCCTCTCTCAATCTTCTAGATCAAGATATTGGCTTTCTTTACATAATAAACAAACTGAAATCCTCATATTCTGACATCCTTCCTTGATATTCTACAGATAAAAACAGGTTGTATATCATGGAGCTGAGTTACCTCAAGGTAAGCAAGAAGAAAAGGAAAGATTTATAAGATAATAGATCATTGTCACTGATTTCTGCCCAGGAATCACACAGTTCCCGGAAAGTACCATGTGAGCTAAGGCTGCACAGATAAGGCTAATCTTCAGATGACATTCTCAGAGTGAAAACTAAGCCCCCTAAGGCAAACCAGCATCCTCAGCGCCCATGGTCTAAATAAAGTCTTCCTCTAGACTTCCGACTCTCTGGACCAGATTCTGACCTTGCTACTTCATTTATACTTAGCTCTTCTCGAGGTATCCACATGCTAGGTTCCTCAAACTGCCTCCCATTGATTATGTCAACTGGTTCCTTTCTTCTCACCATATTCTTTGGTCAAGGCCAAGCTCAGTGTTCACCCCCTTCAAGCAATGATCTCCAATCCATTCCATCCTATAATAAAAACTTCTCCAGTCAAATATACTTTGAGATTTTATAATGTAAAACCACATCTTTCTATGTACAGCTATTTGTCTACTGTTCTGCCTTATAGTTCTAGTTCATTCATTCCACAGCCGTTAACCTAAACACTTGCATATGCATACAAGCTCTGTGTTGATTACAGATACATGTAAATGATATATGCTCCCAGATCTCAAGGAATTCTGAATAAACTGACAATGTCGATCCAGCAGGAGAAGTTCTAGCTGGAGATATTTAGAGGATGCTATGAGAACACAGAAGAGATGCATGGGCTTCAGACTGGGGAGGCAAGACAGGGTTTCCTGGAGGATATGGGGCCTCGGCTAAGTTTGTGAGCAACATGAAGAATTACCTGCTTGGGAGATATGGTGGGACTTCCTGGAAGACTTGAAATAGTCTGAGGTATTAGAGACATCTTAAGCAGGTTAGGATGTTTGTGCAGAAAATGCATGCAATCAGTGGTGGGAAACAGGCCAGAGAAAATCTCAAATAGAAGGTCTCGAATTTTGATATACATCAAAATCACCTAGGGAATTTACAAAGGAAGAGATTTCTGTCCAGATCCAGGAAACCGGATTCAGTGAGGCCCAGTAATCTACATGTTTAATAAACTCTTTTTACAAAGCATGAAGAGCAAATGCTAAGCAAAGACATTTGAAAGGGACCTTGAAAGATTCAGGGAGCCACTGAAGAGTCTTAAGTAGAAGAAGGACAAGGTCCACTTGTTGAGAAGAAGTTGCCTGTTTGGGGGCTGTTTAGAAGGCAGTTTCAGGAATACACTTATTACATTTATACACACAAGATTTATATTATATTGTTTTCTTTTAATCCCCCAGAGCAGTGTTTCTAAAATACATCATACCATGATGATCTGGCATATTGAAAAGTAAAAATTCCTGGGCTTCCTGCCTTACATACTAGATCAGAATCCCTGGAGTGGGACCCAGCAATCTAGAGTTTAACAAGTTTCTCAAGTGAGTCTTATGTGCCACAAAGAGCAAAGTATCTCCAGAGCATCTCGGAGAAAACTGGGTCTGTACCTTTCGGACCAAACCTCTGGGTTGCCACAATGGGTTCTAATCTGAATGCATCCAGCATCTCAAACACAGAATTCCTAATGTGCGGCATCAGCCCTAAAACAATATTTTGTCAGAACAGTTAAAAAACAAAACAAAAGGTCCTCATGCAAGCTTTTTAGGCTCATGCTGAACGAACTGCAGCGTCTACAAGTCACGTGGAAATAACCACGGATTAAGATGTATCTTTAAAAAAAAAAGCTGCCAATACTTCTGCGAAGCTGAAGGAGCTCTTCCTTAAAAGAAATCAGGCAGGGCTTCCCTGGTGGCGCAGTGGTTGAGAGTCCGCCTGCCGATGCAGGGGACACGGGTTTGTGCCCCGGTCCGGGAAGATCCCACATGCCACGGAGCGGCTGGGCCCGTGAGCCATGGCCGCTGAGCCTGCGCGTCCGGAGCCTGTGCTCCGCAACGGGAGAGGCCACAACAGTGAGAGGCCCGCGTACCGCAAAAAAAAAAAAAAAAAAAAAGAAATCAGGTTATTCGTTTTGAATTAAAGTTAAGCACTTGGCTTAGTTCTCTTTCATTTTTCTTCTTGTAAATCTCCAACTAAATTAATTAAGCTGGTGTTTAAAGCTGGCAGCCAACCTGACACAGGAAGCCATGTGGCAAGCTGGGCGTCAGTGGTGAAATTAGAACAAAAGTTAGAATCAGCTGCGCGGGAGGAGCTGGCCTGCTTTTCTTCTGTCCCCTTCTCCACCCCTCAACACACACAGGACTAGCTGCCACGACCTTCCTTGTTGGATGCCTCATCCCTGAGTCCCACAGCTGACTTTTTTTTTTTCTGTTATATAAAACTTACGACAAACGCACGAGCAATAAAAAGGAAGCTTGGCCATTTTCCACTCAGAAGCCGAACAGCACGAACAGCTGCAGCTCATCTCATCATCCAAAACCAGCTTAAGGCAGGGCCTCCAGGCCAATGACAGCAGAGACGCCTGCCCGCATCACAAGGAGAGGTGGTCCTGAGCTGCCATTAACATCAGCTAGGATGGCTAATTTCATGTGTCAACTTCTCCTGGACTAAGGGATGCCCAGGGAGGTGGTGAAACATTTTTTCTGGGTGTGTCTGCGAGGGTGTTTCAGGAAGAGATTAGCGTATGGATCAGTAGACTGAGGAAAGAAGATGCACGTCACCAGCATCCGTCAATGAACTGGGTGGTGGGCGTCGTCCAATTCACTGAGGGACTGAAGAGAATAACAAGGCAGAGGAAGGACGCATTTGCTCTTGTTGCTTGGACTGGGACATCCATCTTTCTTCGGCCCTCAGACTTGGGCACTCCTCGTTCTTGGACCTTCAGGTTCGGACTGGGACTTATACTACCAGCTCTCCTGGTCTCAGGTCTTTGGACTTGGACTGAATTATACTACTGTTTTTTTTCTGATTCTCCAATTCACACACGACAGAGTGTGGGACTTCTTGGCCTCTATAATCAAGTGAGCCAATTCTTACAATAAATCTCATATATTTCTATGTACGGATATATCCCACCGGTTCCGTTTCTCTGAAAAATCTTGACTTACACACCAGGCACTAAAGCAAAAGTGCAAACGTGAATTTCTCTTCCTTCCTACCTCCTCTCTTCCTCCCCATCTTCTTTCTTTCTGTCCTTCCTTCCTCTCACCCTCGTTTTCACCCTCCTGTCCTTCCTTCCTCTCACCCTCGTTTTCACCCTCCTGTCCTTCCTTCCTCTCACCCTCGTTTTCACCCTCCTGTCCTTCCTTCCTCTACCCCTTTCTTCCACTTCACTTAAATATTAATTGAGCACCCACCACAGGCTCGGCCCTGATCAATCAGTGGTGAACAATACAGGCAAATTCCCTGTCCCCTTAGGGAGCTTGCATCCTAGTGGAGGAAACAGATCACACGCAATGAGAACAATTAATAAAGAAAATAAATATTGGGACACATCCTCTGCCCCAGAGGATAAGACAGGGGCACTAGACAGGGTGGAGATGGTGAGGAGTGCTTTGGAATTTAGACATGCAGCCTGAGAAGGAGCCTAGAGAGCTGGAGAAAGTGGTCCTGGAAGAAAGGCTCCTGGGATGGGGCTCCCAGAATGTGAATGGAACTTATTTGTCTCTTGGAGATCACTGTCTCTATTCTTCGTCATTCCTTTCAATAAGAAATCACATTTTCAAAGAGTTCTAAGTAGAAATTTCACAGAGCTCTGTAAGGGAATCTCTGAAATGAAGAGGTTGCTTTCAAAGTGACTCATTTATCCTCTTTTCTTGTAAGTTTAAGACACGAGTAGCTTGAGTGCACACGGATCAAGGCACCTAACAAAAAACGCCAGTGGAAAAGCACTCCGTGGGAGCAAAGCTGTTCTCCTACCTTAATTAACCTTCGTTCTAAGTTCGACATTCAGCCCTCTTCCTCCTAGAGTCGGCTACCGAAAAGAGGAAGGCATCTGCGGTAATTATATGGGCTCAGTTGTTTGAGTCCCTGAAATCTGTTTGACCTGAAGATTAAGGCAATTTAAAGCAAAATTTGTTTTGGTTCTGAAGCTTGGGGGTTGGGGGGGGCTCAATGCTAAATTGTGGCAACTCTGAAATACCAGCTGGGCCCTGGCGGGGCAGAGACGGGGACAAGCCTGGGTCGCTCTGATGTGTGCCTGTCTCCACAATGCGAGGTGATGTGATTTGACATCAATTAGCTCTTGTGCAAGAAAGTCATCCCTTACCCCAGTTGGCGGTAACCACAGGGTATCATGCACCTCTTCAGACATGACAAGCGGCACGCACGGCACTGCCTTTGTTGATGCTCATCAAGGATGGCAGGCCGTGAGTTACGGAGAGGTGCTGAAGAAGCCGAAAATGTGATTGGCCACAAACAGCATTGGGGAGGATGAAACCTCCTGATGTTTGGACCAGGTGAAATAACCAGGCAAATTCTAAGTGTATTATGGCCTCAAAGCATGAACTCAGAAGGTGTCTGTAAACATCCTGGACATCTCAGGGGACTCATCGGTCCAGGAAGAGGGAAGACGCTTCCCAGAAGAAACCCCAGGCTGAACTCTGTCTAGTAGAAAAGACTGACATGTTAGCTAACTTTCAGAGAACATGGAAGTTTGTAACCTTCCAATGTTTTTGAAAACAGAGAGCATTCTCCCAAACAAGAAACAGACAAAAACTTAAGTGTGACTTTGACGGCCGTCATTTCACAATTTATAACTGTGTTTACTTATTTTAAAAATGACGATCCTCAGTGCATAAAAGGATGAACAGGCATCATAAAAAAACGCTATTTCATCACACCTCTCACTGCCAGAACTGGGCTAAAACTCTGCTGCTTGACGCTTTGTGACAGCTTAGGAATTATTGGTGACTCCCATTTCCTATAAAAATCTCAAAAGTCCTCAACCCAGAATTTTATTCAATTCATACCTCCCCATGCAAACTTCTCTTTATGAAATCATGCTTTATAGTTCCACGGGTCCTCTTTTTTCCATGATCAAAAGACAGACAGATGGCTTCCCTGGTGGCGCAGTGGTTGAGGGTCCGCCTGCCGATGCAGGGGACGTGGATTTGTGCCCCTGTCTGGGAGGATCCCACGTGCCGCGGAGCGGCTGGGCCCGTGGGCCATGGCCGCTGAGCCTGCGTGTCCGGAGCCTGTGCTCCTCAACGGGAGAGGCCACAACAGTGAGAGGCCAGTGTACCACAAAAAAAAAAAAAAAAAAAAAAAAGACAGAGACAAAGACAAAGAAAGATCCACAGGAAATATTTTAAGGTACAAAAGCTAAGTATAGAAAGATATATACCATACAATTCTGTTATTTTTTTTTCTAAACTACCTGTTTATATACTCATTCAGTTAAAGGAATGGACAGCAAAAATATAAGGCCTAATTAAAAGGAAAATTTACTTTTTTACCTTTTTTCTTTTGTATACTTCAAAATTTGGGATTTTTTTACAATTAGCATATGTGTGCGTGTATTCATGGCATAAACTTATATAGATGTATATCATTAACATGGAACATTTGTGCGGTAATGGTATCTCATAGTTCCATAAGATTCCACCAAAATCCCAGAGAACACAGGGGGAAAAGAAAGTGATTTACAAATCTAACCCAGACCAGTTTGTTGGTTTAAAATGATATAGATCAGTCAATGAACATCTTCCTCAGTTTCTTCAATATTTACAGGAAAATGTCAATCACTTCTTCCAACTAGGCTGAGAAATGAGATGTTTAACTGGAGTCAGACTGCAGCTGTGCCCAAACCCTAAATTCAAACTCAAAATCTCAGTTGATAGAAACAATATTTATGACCAATTGCCTGGAGGAAGTGCAAATCTGTCACCTCCTTCAATCAGCGTTTCCTAAGTGTGTCTTTTGGGACATAAATCTACAAGATGTCCAGTGAAGAAAGAATTCTTTGGTCAATCAAGTTTGGCAAATTATTATGTATATTACCGTCCATTGATTCAGAATACAAAAGGGTGTACAAAAATATCTGAGAATTTGTGAAGTAGAGAAAAACGCCTCAATTTATTAACCTAGAATTTTCCCAATCTGTTTGGTAAGGAACCACTTTTACACAAAACCCAATGTAGTATACTCAGGGAAATGTTGCTCCAGCTGTTCCCATATATGCTCCTAGGTTATACCTCCAAAACTTCTTACCCAATCCTGTTGTGTTGCCCAGCCTCCTGCTACTTTATAGAACTGCAGTTACTGAACCGAAAGCCTTTTCAACACTATCACTTTATATCAATGCACTTTGAATCATGTTATTTTGATTAGTGAAAATTGTGAAAAATTTTGCTTACGTTAAAAATAAACTCACTAGGGCCTCCCTGGTGGCGCAGTGGTTGAGAGCCCGCCTGCCGATGCAGGGGACACGGGTTCGTGCCCCAGTCCGGGAGGATCCCACATGCCGCGGAGCGGCTGGGCCCGTGAGCCATGGCCGCTGAGCCTGCGCGTCCGGAGCCTGTGCTCCGCAACGGGAGAGGCCACAACAGTGAGAGGGCCGCGTACCGCAAAAAAATAAAAAATAAACTCACTAAGTTTTAGCTACTATTATGAACAAGCATCATGCTGAACTCCTTTCATGGACTAGTCAACATAACCTTCAAAACAATCCTATGAGGCTATATATAGCGCTGTTGTTTCAAATTAGTGATGAGGAGAAGAGCCTGAAGGGGTTTGAAGAGTCTCGCCCAAGACAACACAGTGAGGAAATGTCAGGCTGGTTTCAAACCCAGGCAGCTTGGCTCCTGGGCTCACACTCGTAACCATCCCACAAACTCGATGTCTAAAATAACCCATGATGGATAATTCTTGGTGTTTCTTTACTAGAAGTAACTTGATTCCTAAACACTTTCGTTTTTAATACTTTATTCACTATGTTGTATGAAATGGTTTTGTTTTCCTTTTCCCATTGATGCCCAAACAGCTCCAGCCCAAAGCCTGGCTCAGCAGATGTGAAGAAGGCATGCATGTGGTAGACCAACCTTACAGCGGCTCCATCTGACATTTTTACTTAGTTTCCTTTTGACTCATTTTGCCTCATTTTGCGTCTCAGCAGTTTCAATTGTTTTGCATTGTATGCTGTGCATATGTTACACAAATACAAGGTAGCCTGGTCAAAACATACTGCACCTCTGGTACTTCCTATACGTTCCCTACCTGCCGCAGACCTTTTTTCTCCAGCTGCATCATCATAAAGTATCATGATGAAAATGAGCCAGAACTGAGTTCCAGTCATAAACGTACCTTCTTTACTAGAGAGCTCTAAGCCTAGCTGGCTATTAGCATACAGTGCATTGCAGGGGAGAAGGTTTGTCAGGAGTCCAGTTTGTCATCGACAGATAAGTAAAAGGTAGTTAATGTAAACTGCATTTCCAAAATTCATTCCACTTAGCATGACTCAGGAAGGACCTTGAGACGGCAATCTAGAGATTGCTATGAGTGAGTAATGTGATGGCCGCTTTCCATTTACGTGAGCATTTCTCTCCAGAGAGCACTTTGCAGTTGTCCTATTTACTCCTCCTTGCTACACTTGTCCGGTTGTTCAGGTGTGTTATGAGAGTGTGAAAACTTGAGCAACCAGTAGTAGCAGCCCCCCAGAGCACATGGCTTAAACTGTGCTGAGAGATCTGGTTCATACCAAGCTCGTGCAAGTACCTCTTGCCCTGTGTGGGAAAGGTGTCTATTTCAAAGATGGCTGACCATGTGAGGAGCTGAGCTGATTCATCTGGGTGGCCGTATCCCAGCAACCGCATTGTCCATCAGTTTCAGTTATGGGGATGACTGAATCTAAGCTCAGACTTTGGGTTCAACTATTTAACCAGTTGTTTTGCAACAACAACAAAATCGATGTTTTTAAAGACTTGAAACAACAATAAAACTTCACTACAGAAAATGTTTAAAATATGGATATACAAAAAGAAAAAAATACATAGCACCAAAATTGTTCACTGGGCCATGGGAATGTGAATTATTTCCATACTTGGATACACACACACACACACACACACACACACACACACACACACACTAACTCACTCCACATATGCGTGTGTGTATGTATATATGTGTAGTTTCACAAATCAAGCCCCAGTAAGGATTCCAAACTTCCATTTAACTACCTGGTAGACTGTATTACCACTTACCATGATCTAGTTCCTCTTTTTGCAGGAAGATTTTACTTTCCTGACACCTTGAATTCAGGTTTGACTGTGTCACTTGCTTCAGCCAATAAAATACAAGGAAACAGATGTGAGATACCCCCTGTGTGGAAGTGTTAAGGGCTGGTGCATGAAAATAGACATGGCTTTTTTTCCCCAAAAGGATTAGGGTGGCAGGTACTTTAAAGGACACTGGAAACTATAGGACATTTTAAAAAGGAAATATATATGAATTTCTACCAGTTAACTATGCTAGACTGACTTCGTTGGTATAGATTCATCCTTTTCTCTATGCAGAAGTTTTACCTAGTTGTAGTCACACTACTTTTGTAATTTTATATCACTCTCCCACTTATCATAACCTAATAAGCATTTTTTCATACTATTATACTTTTTTCATAGTCACCATTTTTAATGGCTGCATAAATTCCTTTGATTGGTGATACTGTCATTTGTTAACCACTTCTCTATCTCGTACTTTCTAAATCTGCGTAGCTTTCTTGCTACGCAATACAGCAGTGTCTCTATTGTTTCACCAATTGATGCCGTTCTTCAGGAGTTTTCTTCTCATATATTAGACTGCATTTTCACTTTCTCCCAGCTACTCCTTTTCTCTCATGCCCTTTCTGCCTTCTAACATAGCTTGGAATGCCCTATGACAAGCATTTGATTTGATTTTCCCCTTGTTACAAAGCACCTTCTAATCTGTCAGGAAAGCTCAGGCTTCCATCGCTTAACCCATGAGCTGAAGCCGAGGGAGGCATCAGTGATTGTCAAACACGTCATAAGCAGCATAAAGATGAGCCCAGAGGGCATTAATTCAGAGAGAGGGAGAGAGGAAGAGAGACAGAGCAGGAGTAACTCCTCTGTAAAAGAGGGAAAGAGTGATGATAAAGGGAAGTGGAAGGGAAGCTTTGGTTTCTAGAAGAAACGTTCTGCCGTGAGAAATGCCTAGGAATAAAATTGACCTCCATGATGGATTATTACACGTTGATAAGAGAGACCAGGAAGATGGCATCGGTTAAACACCACTATCCATTCACTGCATTAATGAGACAGCTTTCAGAATTCACTTGTATAAAGAGGACTATCAATATCGGAGAAATCCAGAGGTACCGTGGCAGATTAGAACAGGACGAATATTTGCTAAGGGGATGAGGATTTTTCATTCTGTTTCTCATTTTCCGGCACACCACCATCAACACTCAGCCATGCCCAGAAACCTGAGAAATCCAGCCTCATGCTTGTAATACTGCATGATAATTGCATTGTACTAAATGTGGAAAACACTAGTGGGTCATTCACTCTGGTCAGCGTTCAAAGCTAACTTGGCATTCTGGTGATACAAGCTCCACAAAGCTCTTGGAGTCAATACATTTTATTGCTCAAACAGATGTCCAAAGACCACGATGTTTTTGATTGGGAAGTTTTTTTGTTGTTGTTACTGTATTATATTAATAAACAATAGGCATTCATTTATTGTTACCCAACCAAAGCCCAAATTCTTTAATAGGTTCTTTATAACACTGTCTTACTGAGAAACCCCACTGGTCCCATGTATGTTTTTGCTCACAGCAACGAGTAATAAACAAGACTTTTTTCAACTACCATTGTGTTCAGGATGGGCTCTAGCTGGAGGGCATTGATACTATGGAGTTCTTTCTAGACTGAGTAGAGACAATTCTCCATGTGAACAAGAGTCACTTTTATTTTACAATAAATAAGAGTATGACTTGGACGAGGAGTCCTTCAGCTTGAACACCATGGTCCAGTTAACACCACCAATTAAGATATACTTGCTTTGTCCATCATGATTAAGAAGTTGGGTTCAGATTCACACTGTCAGATTTCAAATTCTGGCCCCACTGCTTACTATTTTTCTAGTCCCTGAATCTCCCTTAGTTGTTTCATCCTAAGGCTTGGATAATATTAGTTCCATCCCCACACGGTTGCCATGACCACTGAAGAGATGATGGCCATAAAGGACCAAGCACAGTGCCTGGCACATTTCAGGTCTCAACAAATCTTCATCATTATTAACATCACCTTTTACCCATAATGAAATCATTTTGCATGAGGAAGTTTAAGTGCATAGAAGAGAGTGTTATTTTAAGGTCTTTAAAAAATGTCCAGCATGTAGTAGACATTCAATGAATATTTTTGAATGAATGGGTACAACTTATTTGGTAATTTCTTTTCCCTGTAAAGTCGAGCATCAGTGAAGTTATTAAAAAGTGAAAACATACTAGGTATATTCCAAGTTGCCTTTTGGTATATTATTAGTTAATGTGAATAACCAAAATTTAGGGATTTACTTTTAACTTCAGGGTTGGTTTGTTTTTGAACACGAGGGGCGTATCTGGAGTATTGTCAACCACTGAATTTTTTAGAGTAATGATGTATGATCTAACAAATTTCTTTAAAATATATCGCTTCTGCTTAAAATTGGACAAACATCTACCCTGATGAGATGCTACCATCTTTTTTAAAGACGAAACTCCCGATGCGATTTTTCACGGGTCTTACCAGTAGGTGGAATATTTTCACACAAGCCCACCCACTAAAGTATCACTTGTTTCTAAATAAAGGTATCATTTACGCTTTAAAAAGAATATGTCCATCTATCATTCTTTTGAGGTTTAGGGAGGAAGATGCAAAAGCCAGCAAGATTCACCCTGGCAGCCATGATTTAGAACATATTGAAACAATCAAATTTGACGTTGTTAACCATTTATCTGGCTCAACCTTAATTCTGATGTACTGACAAGTGAAAATCTGGCAGAAACTCAGTGAACAAATTCCCTAATGTTTCAAGTGTTCTGTGACGCTTCCTTCCAAAATCCTTCGACTCAAGCCCCACCCTAACTATACCTTGGAACAATCTCTCACAGGCTTTCAACTTTGTTTTGTTATTGTCATGCAAGAATCAAGACAGGAGTTAAAAGGATTTAAATTGATCAATATGTCTTTGTGTTTGTACATATGTATGTTTACTTTTTTTCCTGTCAGAAATATTCCTAGTAAAATCTCAGGATTTTTAAAATTTTTGGATTTATGCAATATCTTGGCGGAAATGCTGCTTCTGATTAATGCATGAAAAAAAAGTTTCCAACCAAATTAATCCACAGCAGCAGTTCTCAAACTTCTCTGTATATTAGAATAAACTAGTTCATTTTACAAGTTTGGAGGCTGAGGCTGCATCCCATTCCAATGAAACCTCTGAGAGTGAAAACTAATCATCTGTATTTCTGAAGCCCCCTTCCAAGTTGGTTCTAGTGTATAGCCACGTTTGGGATCAGTGATCCAACCTGGTAACTCATAGCGTCGTATGTGGTGAATAGCACTGGTACTAGCGCTGGGAGCTTGTCAGAAATGCCGAGGGCTGGGTCCCTTCCTAGACCTACTGATTCAGAATCTGATCTAGACCACTGCTTCCCAAACTTCAATGCGCCTTCCAGTAACATTGGATCTCTTGTCAAAACGCAGATTTAAATTCAGTTGTTAAGTCACAGAGCCTAAGACTCTGCATTTCTAATAAGCTCTCAGAGGACACCCATGGTTCTGGTCCAAGACTAGTCTTTGAGAAGGATCTAGCTGGTAAAGTCTTTGAGTCATCTTCCTTGGGTCACGATCATCACAGCCTCCAATCTAACAAGGATAATAACAGCTATGGCTTTTAGACAACTACCACATACCAGACAATGGGTTAAGAGCTTCTTTTTTATACAAGCTCTATGAGAAATAACTATGATAATTTATACTTAAAAAATAAATTATGGTTCAGAGAGGTATAGTGTGGCTCAAAGCTGCTCAGCTTCCCCTATATCAAGGGCTCTCAGACTTCAGAGTGATTATGAATCACTCAATGTGCTCAGTACATTAAATTATAAACTGCTTCAGTGTGGTTGAGGTGAGGGGACTCAATAATCTATCATCACTCTCAGAGTTGGTCTGAGTCCCTTCCTAAGTTTCAACTGATGACATACAGACAACAGGATAGGACTATAAAGTGATGCTCAATGAACATGCCAAACTAACCCTAAAGGACTTCTACTTACCGACACTTTATAAGCGTTGTACTTAAACTTGCAAGACATACGATTGAAATGAAGTTTTCAAGAGATGGGCTTCTTAGGTTTCTAATAAATGTGGGGATACCATCACTGGGCTTACCACTCTGGGACATTCAAAATAAGTGTAATACACAGCACGTTTATGAAAACCATATTTAGAGGAGACATATAAACTCATAAAGTAGCTGAACAATAACACAAGGTGGCATATGGTAGATGCCAAATGGGCGACAGAGGCAGTACTCATAATGAAAGTAGCTACCACTTATTGAAGAACTATTATGTGGCATATGTTTTATATAAATTGCCTCATTCTATCACTACCATCAAAGTAAGGTTATAATTAATATTTCTATTTTACAGATAAGGAAAAGGAAGCTCAAGGCGTTATGAAATTTTCCCAAGGACTCACCAATATTAAAAGCCAAACTGGGATTCCAACCACAGCTCTGTGTTACCCCAAATGCAATTCTATTTCTAGAATACCTTATTGCCTCTCCTACACCATCCTACCTCCTCTGTATTCTTGGAGGTCAGTGAAGGAAAACATGCAGCAACAGAGCAAGGTTTGTGAGCAGATTTTTACATGAGTTGTTTTTATAAAGACTGCTGAGAATCTGATAAGCCGAGAAGGGGCAGGAAGAGAAATTGAACCAGGAAAAGAGATTGGTCAGGGAGCAGTATCAGGAAACAAAGGGGTGTTGAAGTTTGATAAGAAATGATTTGTTTGGGGAAGAAGTGTGGGGTGAAGTGCATAAGCTAAGAATGTTATAAAGGACCTTAACAATCCTCTCAGGGATATTGGTCTAAGGACAGTGTGGTCTGACAGAAGTTTTCAGGAGAGGGAGAGAAATGATAATCCTAGAGTTTTCATAACACGTGTAAGACCCCAGTGTACTGAATGGCTTGTAGGCTAAGGAAGGAAGGATTTTGTGAAGGACTCTAAAAAGCCTCACTGAAGTTCCAAAGGAATAAAACGAGCAAATTTGTGGATGGGGCGGGGCAGGGGGGTTCCTTATGGAACCTGGAAACATAAAGCAGTGATGTCTTGACAGTTCCAAATTGCAGAGTTCTAAGGGATTTGGAATTTTCTCCAGGCAGTGGAAAGCCATTATGAAGATCAGTGTAGGACAGACTGGAAACAGGAAGACCTCTTGAAAAACAATAAAGTTTTGACTTGAGGTGTTGAAAAGAAAGTATAAATAATAGGAACCAAGACTCTATAGGAGATCAGGAAACACAGGGTGACTGGAACATTGGCGTTCTGAGGAAATTCAGAATGATGAGAAGGTGGTAACGCCTGGAAGAATGTGAGTTGGTCATCTATTTACCCCTGCTTAAAATCTTGACTTTGAAGTTATAGTGTAAAAGAAACAAATACTGAGTAGGATGCATTTTCCTTTCAAAACACCCTTGGTGACAATAATAATAGCTTATGTCTATACACTTTGTTTTTTATTTATATGTTTTATTATTTTATTCAAAGGACTCTTAAATAAATTACCTAATTGAAATCTCACTTATCCATGAAGAAGTTAGGGTAGAAATTATCACCCACATTTTCTATGTCAGGAAAGCAAGGCAGAGAGAGGTTCAGTCATTTACTTGAGGCTACTCAGTATAAATGGCCAAGGCAGAACTGGTCCCGTGGTTGTGTTTCAAGTCCACAATCAGTCTCCTACAGCAAAGACAGTGAATCCTAGGCAGGAGAAAGCTGGGCTGAATGGGGATGAGCACATGGGTTTGTGTAGCAGTGCGTCATTCCTTCAATTAGTCCATAAAGCAGAAGACAATTCAATAAAAGTAGGTAATGATTTTGCACTTTGTCATTAGGCTTAAATTACAGAGGTACTTCTCATCAGTTTCCAGGAAAGTGAGAGAGCAAGAGGAATAAAAGTTGGTTAAAGGTGAGGGTTTTTTCTCTCTTTTTTGAAGTGCCTGTTATCTGTGTCTAAATGTGGAATGGGAGGCCGGTGGATTCTGCGCTGCAGAGGGAGAGGTGACCTCGGCGCCGCAGCGACCATGGGCCGCGAGTTTGGGCATCTGATGCGGGTGCGGCCTGTGATCACCTACAGCTTGTCGCCCTTGGAGCAGCGCGCCTTCCCGCACTGCTTCAGCAAGGGCGTGCCCAACATGCTGCACCGCACTCAGGCGTGCATCCTTCGCGTCGTGCCACCACTTGTAGTGTTTTATTTTGTCTACACATGGGGAACACAGGAGTTTGAGAAATCCAAGAGGAAGAATCCAGCTGCCTATGAAAATGACAAATGAACAACTCATCTGGATAATGGTCCCTTGTCTCTGAAAGACTCTTCTCTGGGAGAGGAGTCTACATTGTAGTGTCTCGAAGACACAATAAACTTATTAGAGGCCGCAAAAAAAAAAAAAAATGTGGAACGCTTTGCGTGAATCACTGACCCCTTAATTCCTGAGTTCTAAAGCTGTTCATCTGCCTGATGAGAAGAAGCCCACTCCAAATGAGGGCTCGTGGAGTCAACAACTCTCAGATACTGATCGTGACCCAAAGCAGGCATGGAGGCTACTGAAAGTTTCTCACACTCCAACTGGGCAGGGAGGTGATGAACCTTAAGATTGCCTATGCCTCTGCTTACATCCAACACTGCCTTTTGGAAGGAAACAAACAAATAAACAAAAACAATGAAATTCTGGAGACCTGGATATACCAGTCTATAAATTGCATATACCTTGAGCAAGTCATTTAACCACTTTGTGCCTCAGTTTCTTGTCTATCAACTGACAATAAAAGGCATTAATTTCTAAATCTGTTTACTGATTTAGTGCATGAATTGAAGACCTTACAATATGCCAAGGGTTGAGTTTAGTGCTGAAGGTCCGCATGGGGTAACACAGGTTCTAGCCCAAATGAAACTTGGGGATTACCCAGAGAAATTAATAGTAAGTAAATAATTACAAAAATTAAGACCTCAGTGTTTTAGTGAGGCTCTCTAGACTGAAGGGATTTCTAAACTTAAGACACAATATAAAAGCAATTAATTTTAAAGTCAGGGAAGAGAGCTAAGTCTTATTGAGAACCTACTATCTATTATGTATTATGGTTAGATCTTCACATGCATTTTCTAATTCAATCTTCCCCTAAAACCACACATTATCTGCTATTATATGTGTTTTCCCATAAAGGAACAAAGGTCAGGGAAGTTCATTCAATCGCCAAAATTCAACATATTGTGGTGACTAAGAACCCAAATTCTGGAGTTAGGTTCTGTGGGTTCAAATCCCAGCTCTGCCTCTTATCATCTGTGAACTTGGGAAGTTATTTAACTTTATCTTAGTTATCTCATCCATAAGATGAGAATAATAATATTACCCAGATCATAGGGTTGTTGTGAGAATTAAATGAGTTCATTGTGCCTGGCCAAAAGGAAGTGTTACAGAAACATTAACTAACATATTATTCTTAACATTAGTTGGTTTGATAGTCAATTTCATGTGTCAGCTTGGCTAGGTCATGGTGCCCACTTGTTTGGTATAACGTCAGTCTAGCTGTTGTTGCTGTGGAGGTATTACCATCCACATCAGTAGGTTTTCAATGAAGCAGTTTACTCTCCGTCATGTGGCTGGGCCTTATCCAATCAGTTGAAGGCTAAGGCAAAGACGGAGGTTTCCTAAAGGAGAAGGGTTTCAGCCACAAGACAGTAACATAGAAACTCTGCTTGATGTCAATCGCAAACTCCCAATGTATCTCTCTCCCCCACCTTTCCCCTTTAGTAACTATAAGTTTGGGGTTGACATATACACACTATTATATTTAAAACAGATAACCAACAAGGACCTACTATATAGCACAGGGAACCCTGCTCAATATTCTGTAATCACCAAAATGGGAAAAGAATTTGAAAAAGAATGGATAGATGTATATGTATAGCTGAATCACTTTGCTGTACACCTGAAACTAACACAACATTGTAAATCAACTATACTCCAATATGAAATGAAAATTTTAAAAAATAAGGCAATTTAAGGGGAAAAGAAAAAACCTGCTTGAGTTTCCAGCTTGCCTGGCCTGCCCTGTGGAATTTGGACTCAAGACTAGGTCACCTCTTCCCTGAATTTCCAGCCTGCTGGCTTACCATATGGGTTTTGGACTCATAAGCTCCCATAATAGGATGTATCCTATTGGTACTGTTTCTCTGAAGACTCTGACTAATACAGTTGATAAAGTCTGAATGTGAATCCAGCTCTGATTGCAAAGGTCAGTTCTTCATTTCAAAGTTCCTGTCGTTAAAAGCTGTTCAATCTGTACTGCTCTCTTTTACCAATTTGTTTTTTAAAAAACAAACAAGGATTTTGACGAGTTTTTACTGAAAAAGGCAGTGGCAATCAAGTCCAAAGAGACCTGACTACAGGTCTTTTCTCTTTGTTGTCCAGAACGTTCCTTCCCTGAGGGCTTTGTCACGGTGAATGGGGCCACAGCTGACGGGTCACATTTCTTTCATAATAGAGAGAAAAGTTTAAAATGAGACTTTCATTAGTTTTTGCACTGCCCTAATTTCTTTTCTCCTTTGCTTTCACACCAGCTGCAGACTTTAATTAAACTGTGGCAAGTCTCCTAAACTTGGCGGGCTTTCCAGAGAAAACAAGGGCATCTCCTCCCAGGACAGATCTTTCCCGGAGTCCTCCAGCTTGCATTTATTTTCCCCAACTGTCTGGATTACTGGCTACAAACTTTGCCTGTCCTCATACCTTGTTTCCTCCCTTTTGTTCTCTCTCACTTCACAGATTTCACTAGAACTTCCTGAGCCATGTATTACTGCTATGACTAATTCTAAGTAATATTTCATGGCTGTAATTATGGTAAATTACTACACTGGTTTATCATTTTGACTCTTTAAAGCACCATTCATAGCCACAGGATAAAACTATCATATCTGTGTTTACAGATGAAATTAATCCACCCCTTTATTACAGGCAGTGATAAAATGAGAGTTGAAAAAGAAGCACAGTCTTATTAGGATGTAGACAATGACAAATATATCCTGGACCATCTCAAAATACTCCTGAGGGCTTCCCTGGTGGCGCAGTGGTTGGGAGTCCGCCTGCTGATGCAGGGGACACGGGTTCATGCCCCGGTCCGGGAGGATCCCACATGCCGCAGAGCGGCTGGGCCCGTGAGCCATGGCCGCTGAGCCTGCGCGTCCGGAGCCGGTGCTCCGCAATGGGAGAGGCCACAGCAGTGAGAGGCCCGCGTACAGCCAAAAAAAAAAAAAAAAACTCCTGAAACTCAGTGGCTATGTACCCTGGGCCCTGCTTTCTGCACCTGTTCTGTGATTATCAAACTGTGTAATACAGACAGCTGAAACTCACAAGTTAATTCATCATTGTTATGACAAGGTTATTTAAAAAACACTATATTTATTTATGAGACCATTTCCTTCTGCAGAGATTCTTCTGCAAGCTGCATCACAGTACCCTTCCCACCTTGAAATGAGACAGCTTACAGGAAAATTATAGAAAATGTTGATGTAAAGACAGTAACAACTGAATATATAAGGAGGGGTCAGGGCCTGCACAAATGACAGGGGGAAGAAGTTGAGAATCAAAGACTGTGGAGAAGAAATATGCACATATCTTTTGCTGAGGAAAGAAAATACAGGGGAACAGCAGGAAAGGGTACCGGGAAATAGCTGAAGACAAGGTTTTTAGACCAAAAGAGGTGATATCCAGAAGGTCCAGGAGAGCAAGCAAGAATCAAAAGAAACCTAAGATTATCCTCCTTCTAAAACCTAACCAGGATTCACCTATATAAAGAGCATTCTTTACCAAATAATAACCTCAGGCCATCTTAGTTAAGCACTAGATGTTAAGTACTTCAGCAAATATTTACAGAGAATCTACCACATGTCTGGTCCTCAACTAGGCTCTGGAATGTAGCAGTGAACAAGAGAATTATGGAACTTGTCTGCAAGATGCTCACAGTTCAATTAGAAAGAGACACATTCAATAAATAATCTTTTGATAGTTTATTCTACTTAGAAGTGTTAGAAGTTCTATAAAGAAAAAATACAGGGTATTATGAGAGCACATCATGGGGCAGGGTTGTTTTAGCTAGCCAGAAAGCTCAAAGCAAACCTCCCTGAGGACGTGATATTTTCAAACCTAAAAGTGAGTAAGGCTTCACACAGGCTGTTCCCTCTGCCTGGAACTCCTCCCTTCCCTTGTGGCCAAGAGCCTAGGGGGGAAAAAGCCTGACCCTCAGAATGAAGAGTAGCATGCTTAGAGGACAGTGAAGGGGGAAGAAAGGGCCTGAGGTGAGGGGGTCGGGGGTGTCTTAGGAAGACTGTACCAGGGATTCACAGACCACATGAAGAATTTGAACTTTCTTATCAGAGCAAAGAGAAGCAACTTCAGCATTTCAAATGAAGGAACAACATGACTGGATGTTGTCTTACGAGCACAGGTCACAGGTAGCAGAGCAGGAACAGGGGCCATCGGAAGATAACCTCAGCGACTGGTTTGTACTGAGAACACTCTATGTGGCAGGCATTGCGCTTGACGTATGCGAACTCACTTTGCCTCACTCTATGTGGCTGGGATTCAGGGCTGGTTTTGTGGGCATGTTGCAAAGGACCAGCTCAGTCAGCAAGTGCCTGGCACGCGGAAGAGCTCTGCACTGGGGTTTTAAGGCTCTGTGTTGTCTGTTTTGAAATTCCTAATAATTTGATCATTGCATGATTGAAGATGTGGCTGGAACAATGGAGACTGCCCGGGGCTTAGTCCTGCCTCCTTTGCCCTCTCTGCCCATCTCAGATGGTTTCTCAGCTGTCTGCTCCCAGTACCCTGGCATCCTGGGTCCTACCAGACCCTCCCCCTCCATCCCTGCCCCATGACCACAGCCACTCTTTCCCCCGGGGAATGATGGAGTCATGTCGGCCTGAGAAGGCCTGCTCTCCACCATCATCCTGTGCCCGCAGCAGGGCCCTCCCCTCCACAAGAGTATAGGATGGAGCTCAGACACGTGTTGGCCATCCCTGCCCGCTGTCCAGGGCTGGCAGCACCACGGGGTGTTTCGCGGGTGACTTTTCAGGGATGAGCCCTTCACCTGCCCCAGTCCAGGCACCAAGCACACCCTAGCACAGAGAATGAAAACTCTTGGAGGTCACCACTGGCCCGGGGCTGGGTCGGCAGGCCCAGAAACAGGAGATTGACTGGGACATGTTGCCTTCGTCTGGCAGCTGACTGACCTGCTGCCACCTGCCCTCACAGGGTGGGACCCTAGGCCACCTGTGGAGTCTGCATGAGGATTTCCACCCCTGAGGGAGCATGACAGGAAATAGCAAAACCAAAAAACACACAAAACAATGCCATGACAATTTAAGAGACAGACTGCAGAAGAAAGCTTTATATCTTAGTACCGTTAATGGCTTTATCCTGCTCTTTGAACAATGGTCTTTCAACTTCATTCTGCACTAAGTTACACAAATTAGGTAGCCAGTCTCGCACATTACTGTTACCACATTTTCCAGATATGGAAATTAAATTCTGTGTGGCCAGCCATGTGAAAAGGGGCAAGTTGTTGAAGCTCTCAGAGCTCAGGATCTCTTTGTTGTTGTTGTTTGTTCTTTTTTTACATCTTTATTGCAGTATAATTGCTTTACAATGCTGTGTTAGTTTCTGCTTTATAACAAAGTGAATCAGTTATACATATAAATATATTCCCATATCTCCTCCCTCTTGCGTCTCCCTCCCTCCCACCCTCCCTATCCCACCCATCCAGGTGGTCACAAGGCACCGAGCTGATCTCCCCGTGCTATGCGGCTGCTTCCCAATAGCTATCTATTTTACGTTTGGTAGTGTATATATGACCCTGCCTCTCTCTCACTTTGTCACAGCTTACCCTTCTCCCTCCCCATATCCTCAAGTCCATTCTCTAGTAGGTCTGTGTCTTTATTCCCATCTTACCCCTAAGTTCTTCATGACATTTTTTTTGATTCCACATATATGTATTAGCATACGGTATTTGTCTTTCTCTGACTTACTTCGCTCGGTATGACAGACTCTAGGTCCATCCACCTCACTATAAATAACTCCGTTTCATTCCTTTTTATGGCTGAGTAATATTCCATTGTATATATGTGCCACATCTTCTTTATCCATTCATCCGATGATGGACACTTAGGTTGTTTCCATCTCCAGGCTATTGTAAATAGAGCTGCAATGAACATTTTGGTACATGACTCTTTTTGAATTATGGTTTTCTCAGGGTATATGCTCAGTAGTGGGATTGCTGGGTCATATGGTAGTTCTATTTTTAGTTTTTTAAGGAACCTCCATACTGTTCTCCATAGTGGCTGTACCAATTCACAATCCCACCAGCAGTGCAAGAGTGTTCCGTTTTCTCCACACCCTCTGCAGCATTTATTGTTTCTAGATTTTTTGATAATGGCCATTCTGACTGGTGTGAGATGATATCTCATTCTAGTCTTGATTTGCATTTCTCTAATGATTAATGATGTTGAGCATTCTTTCATGTGTTCGTTGGCAATCTATATATCTTCTTTGGAGAAATGTCTATTTAGGTCTTCTGCCCATTTCTGGATTGGGTTGTTTGTTTATTTGTTATAGAGCTGTATGAGCTGCTTATAAATTTTGGAGATTAATCCTTTGTCAGTTGCTTCATTTGCAAATATTTTCTCCCATTCTGAGGGTTGTCTTTTGGTCTTGTTTATGGTTCCCTTTGCTGTGCAAAAGCTTTGAAGTTTCATTAGGTCCCATTTGTTCATTTTTGTTTTTATTTCCATTTCTCTAAGAGGTGGGTCAAAAAGGATCTTGCTGTGATTTATGTCACAGAGTGTTCTGCCTATGTTTTCCTCTAAGAGTTTGATGGTGTCTGGCCTTACATTTAGGTCTTTAATCCATTTTGAGTTTATTTTTGTGTATGGTGTTAGGGAGTGTTCTAATTTCATTCTTTTACATGTAGCTGTCCAGTTTTCCCAGCACCACTTATTGAAGAGGCTGTCCTTTCTCCACTGCACATTCCTGACTCCTTTGTCAAAGATAAGGTGACCATATGTGTGCAAGTTTATTTCTGAGCTTTCTATCCTGTTCCATTGATCTATCTTTCTGTTTTTGTGCCAGTACCATACTGTCTCGATTACTGTATCTTTGTAGTATAGTCTGAAGTCAGGGAGCCTGATTCCTCCAGCTCCATTTTTCTTTCTCAAGATTGCTTTGGCTATTCGGGGTCTTTTGTGTTTCCATACAAATTGTGACATTTTTTGTTCTAGTTCTGTGAAAAATGCCAGCAGTAGTTTGACAGGGATTGCATTGAATCTGTAGATTGCTCTGGGTAGTAGAGTCATTTTAACAATGTTGATTCTTCCAATCCAAGAACATGGTATATCTCTCCATATATTTGTATCATCTTTAATTTCTTTCATCAGTGTCTTATCATTTTCTGCATATAGGTCTATTGACTCCTTAAGTAGGTTTATTCCTAGATATTTTATTCTTTTTGTTGCAATCGTAAATGGGAGTGTTTTCTTGATTTCACTTTCAGATTTTTCATCATTATTGTATAGGAATGCCAGAGATTTCTGCGCATTAATTTTGTATCCTGCTACTTTACTAAATTCATTGATTAGCTCTAGTAGTTTTCTGGTAACATCTTTAGGATTCTCTATGTATAGTATCATGTCATCTGCAAACAGCGACAGCTTTACTTCTTCTTTTCCGATTTGGATTCCTTTTATTTCCTTTTCTTCTCTGATTGCTGTGGCTAAAACTTCCAAAACTATGTTGAATAAGAGTGGTGAGAGTGGGCAACCTTGTCTTGTTCCTGATCTTAGTGGAAATGATTTCAGTTTTTCACCATTGAGGACAATGTTGGCTGTGGGTTTGTCATATATGGCCTTTATTATGTTGAGAAAAATTCCCTCTATGCCTACTTTCTGCAGGGTTTTTATCATAAATGGGTGTTGAATTTTGTCAAAAGCTTTCTCTGCACCTATTGAGATGATCATATGGTTCTTCTCCTTCAATTTGTTAATATGGTGTATCACGTTGATTGATTTGCGTATATTGAAGAATCCTTGCATTCCTGGAATAAACCCCACTTGATCACAGTGTATGATCCTATTAATGTGCTGTTGGATTCTGTTTGCTAGTATTTTGTTGAGGATTTTTGCATCTATGTTCATCAGTGATATTGGCCTGTAGTTTTCTTTCTTTGTGACATCCTTGTCTGGTTTTGGTATCAGGGTGATAGTGGCCTTGTAGAATGAGTTTGGGAGTGTTCCTCCCTCTGTTATATTTTCAATGAGCTGGAGAAGGAAAGGTGTTAGCTCTTCTCTAAATGTTTGATAGAATTCACCTGTGAAGCCATCTGGTCCTGGACTTTTGTTTGTTGGAAGATTTTTAATCACAGTTTCAATTTCAGTGCTTGTGATTGGTCTGTTCATATTTTCTATTTCTTCCTGATTCAGTTTTGGCAGGTTGTGCATTTCTAAGAATTTGTCCATTTCTTCCAGGTTGTCCATTTTATTGGCATAGAGTTGCTTGTAGTAATCTCTCATGATCTTTTGTATTTCTGCAGTGTCAGGTGTTACTTCTCGTTTTTCATTTCTAATTCTATTGAGTCTTCTCCCTTTTTTTCTTGATGAGTCTGGCTAATGGTTTATCAATTTTGTTTATCTTCTCAAAGAACCAGCTTTTAGTTTTATTGATCTTTGCTATCATTTCCTTCATTACTTTTTCATTTATTTCTGATCTGATCTTTATGATTTCTTTCTTTCTGCTAACTTTGGGGTTTTTTTGTTCTTTCTCTAATTGCTTTAGGTGCAAGGTTAGGTTGTTTATTCGAGATGTTTCCTGCTTCTTAAGGTAGGATTGTATTGCTATAAACTTCCCTCTTAGAACTGCTTTTGCTGCATCCCATAGGTTCTGGGTCGTCATGTCTCCATTGTCATTTGTTTCTAGGTATTTTTGATTTCCTCTTTGATTTCTTCAGTGATCACTTCGTTATTAAGTAGTGTATTGTTTAGCCTCCATGTATTTGTATTTTTTACAGATCTTTTCCTGTAATTGATATCTAGTCTCATAGCATTGTGGTCGGAAAAGATACTTGATACAATTTCAATTTTCTTAAATTTACCAAGGCTTGATTTGTGACCGAAGACATGATCTATCCTGGAGAATGTTCCATGATCACTTGAGAAAAATGTGTATTCTGTTGTTTTTGGGTGGAATGTCCTATGAATATCAATTAAGTCCATCTTGTTTAATGTATCATTTAAAGCTTGTGTTTCCTTATTTATTTTCATTTTGGATGATCTGCCCATTGGTGAAAGTGGCGTGTTAAAGTCCCCTAGTATGAATGTGTTACTGTCGATTTCCCCTTTTACGGCTGTTAGTATTTGCCTTATGTACTGAGGTGCTCCTATGTTGGGTGTATAAATATTTGCAATTGTTATATCTTCTTCTTGGACTGAGCCCTTGATCATTCTGTAGTGTCCTTCTTTGTGTCTTCTAATAGTCTTTATTTTAAAGTCTATTTTTTCTGATATAAGAATTGCTACTCCATCTTTATTTTGGTTTCCATTTGCATGGAATATCTTTTTCCATCCCCTTACTTTCAGTCTCTATGTGTCTCTAGGTCTGAAGTGTGTCTCTTGTAGACAGCATATATATGGGTCTTGTTTTTGTATCCATTCAGCCAGTCTGTGTCTTTTGGTGGGAGCATTTAATCCATTTACATTTCAGGTAATTATCGATATGTATGTTCCTATTCCCATTTTCTTAATTGTTTTGTGTTTGTTATTGTACGTCTTTTCCTTCTATTGTGTCTCCTGCCTAGAGAAGTTCCTTTAGCATTTATTGTAAAGCTGGTTTGGTGGTGCTGAACTCTCTGAGCTTTTGCTTGTCTGTAATGTTTTTAATTTCTCCATCAAATCTGAATGAGAACCTTGCTGGGTAGAGTAATCATGGTTGTAGGTTTTTCTCCTTCATCACTTTAAATATGTAATGCCACTCCCTTCTGGCTTGCAGAGTTTCTGCTGAAAGATCAGCTGTTATCCTTATGGGGATTCCCTTGTGTGTTATTTGTTGTTTTTCCCTTGCTGCTTTTAATATGCTTTCTTTGTATTTAATTTTTGACAGTTTGATTCATATGTGTCTTGGAGCATTTCTCCTTGGATTTATCCTGTATGGGACTCTCTGTGCTTCCTGGACTTGATTAACTATTTCCTTTCCCATATTAGGGAAGTTTTCAACTATAATCTCTTCAAATATTTTCTCAGTCCCCTTCTTTTCTCTTCTTCCTCTGGGACCCCTATAATTTGAATGTTGGTGCGTTTAATGTTGTCTCAGAGGTCTCTGAGACTGTCCTCAGTTCTTTTCATTCTTTTTTCTTTATTCTGCTCTGCAGTAGTTATTTCCACTATTTTATCTTCCAGGTCACTTATCCGTTCTTCTGCCTCAGTTATTCTGCTATTGATCCCATCTAGAGTATTTTTAATTTCATTTATTGTGTTGTTCATCATTGCTTGTTTCATCTTTAGTTATTCTAGGTCCTTGTTAAATGTTTCTTGCATTTTGTCTATTCTATTTCCAAGAGTTTGGATCATCTTTACTATCATTATTCTGAATTCTTTTTTAGGTAGACTGCCTATTTCCTCTTCATTTGTTAGGTCTGGTGGGGTTTTTTTCGTTTTGTTTTCTGTTTGTTTGTTTTTGCAGTACGTGGGCCTCTCACTGCCGTGGCCTCTCCCATTGTGGAGCACAGGCTCTGGACGCGCAGGCCCAGAGGCCATGGCCCAAGGGCCCTGCCGCTCTGTGACATGCGGGATCCTCCTGGACCAGGGCACAAACCCGCGTCCCCTGCATCGGCAGGCGGACTCCCAACCACTGTGCCACCAGGGAAGCCCGGTCTGGTGGGTTTTTATCTTGCTCCTTCATCTGCTGTGTGTTTTTCTGTCTTCTCATTTTGCTTATCTTACTGTGCTTGTGGTCTCCTTTTTGCAGGCTGCCGGTTCGTAGTTCCCGTTGTTTTTGGTGTCTGTCCCCAGTGGCTAAAGTTGGTTCAGTGGGTTGTGTAGACTTCCTGGTGGAGGGGACTAGTGCCTGTATTCTGGTGGATGAGGCTGGATCTTGTCTTTCTGGTGGGCAGGTCCACATCTGGTGGTGTGTTTTGGGGTGTCTGTGGACTTATTATGATTTTAGGCAGCCTCTCTGCTAATGGGTGGGGTTGTGTTCCTGTCTTGCTAGTTGTTTGGCATCGGATATCCAGCACTGTAGCTTGCTGGTCATTGAGTGAAGCTGGGTGCTGGTGTTGAGATGAAGATCTCTGGGAGATTTTCGCTGTTTGATATTATGTGGAGCTGGGAGGTCTCTTGTGGACCAGTGTCCTGAAGTTGGCTCTCCCACCTCAGAGGCACAGCACTGACTCCTGGCTGCAGCACCAAGATACTTCCATACACATGGCTCAGAATAAAAGGGAGAAAAAGTAGAAAGAAAGGAAGAAAGAAAGAAAGAGGATAGATTAAAATAAAATTATTAAAGTAAAAAATAATTATTAAGAAAAAAAATTTTTTTAAAGAAAAAACAAAAAAACGGATGGATAGAACTCTAAGACAAATGGTGAAAGCAAAGCTATACAGACAAAATCTCACACAGAAGCATATACACTCACAAAAAGAGGAAAAGGGGAAAAAGTCATAAATCTTGCTCTCAAGGTCCACTTCCTCAATTTGGGATGACTCGTTGTCTATTCAGGTATTCCACAGTTGCAGGTACATCAAGTTGATTGTGGACCTTTAATCCGCTGCTCCTGAGGCTGCTGGGAGAGGTTTCCCTTTCTCTTCTTTGTTCTCAGGGCTCACAGGGGCTCAGCTTTGGATTTGGCCCCGCCTCTGCGTGTAGGTCGCCGGAGGGCGTCTGTTCTTCGCTCAGACAGGACGAGGTTAAAGGAGCAGCTGACTCGGGGGCTCTGGCTCACTCAGGCCAGGGGAAGGGAGGGGTGCGGATGCGGGGCGAGCCTGCGGCAGCAGAGGCCACAGGGACGTTACACCAGCCTGAGGCGCGCCGTCCGATCTCCCGGGGAATTTGTCCCTGGATCACAGGACCAGAGCTCAGGATCTTAATCACCATGTACAGCTCCCTTTTTAGACAGGATGTAGTTTTGGATATATTTATTTCGGGTTCTATTGAGGCAACTAGTGGAGATCTTGAGAAGGCAGAGAGATGTGTGTGTGTGTGTGTGTGTGTGTGTGTGTGTGTGTGTGTGTGTGTGCAGTATATTTATGTGTATATATTTGCATATATACATATATATTTCAAATTTTTCTTGTGAGATAATTTAGAATTGTAACTCTATCATCTTTTTTATAGGTCAGAATTTCAAAAAGAGGGCATTTGATTGAGTCATAAATCTAAATTATAAATTATCTAAATCTAAATTATAAATCTAAATTCTCACAAGGAAATTCTGGGAGCCAATTCAGATGTCAAGGAATTGGGGGTTCTTTTTAATGGAAATGATCAGATAAATAATAAACACATTGAGCATGTATTATGTGACTGACCTAAATCTAGGCCCTTTACATGCGTTATCTCCATCTAAGACTAACTTTATTATAATTTATTGTTACCTTCACTTGACAGCTAAATGTTCAAGTCCTAAAGAGGTAATTTGCTGGAGATAACACAGCTTCACTTGCAGAAATGAAGTCTGTGTGCACAGTTTGCCGGGGTATGAGGCGGAGTCCCTCTTCCCAGGTCACCTTTGGCAGAATGAGGGCATCTGAGTGTGGCACTGCTCAGAGAGTCCTCTGGGTCCAGAGCAAGTCCCCTGGTGAGTGATACAGGCGGGTTCCCCAGTCCTCTCCAGGCACGGCCCTGGCCAAAAAATTGCTGGTTTTCCTCCTTACTCTGGATGAGCGTGATACGACTTTCCTTTCAAGAGCTGTGCTAAGGCTCCCCACCCCAGTACACTGACAAGGAGCCTTGTACTTCTCTGCCCTCATCTTGACCTCCCTCCATGTGACTAGGTAAACAAGCAAGAATAAACATAAAACAAGCAAACATATAAAACAAACACACAATATATATATCCTTAGTGCTTCTGGATTTGTAATAACTTCCCAAAAGACTTCGTGGATAAAACAACTCAACTGGTAAGAATCATTCATTCCTCCATTCATTGATTTTGCTTTATATATTATCAGCTAGAGCCTGTTCTGGGTGTTGGAGATTACAGTGGGGAACAAAACAGGATTACAGTGGGGAAGAAAACGTAACTCTTTCATGGACCTCATATTCTAGTTGGGAGGTGATATGATAATTAAATATATGTCTAACAGTGATAAACGCCATGGAGAAAAGCAAGCAGGTAAGTGCAAAAAGAAATGCAGGAGAGCCAGGCCAGGTGCTATTTTAACAGGGGGTCGGGAAAAGGCTATCTCTCTGATATATTTGGGCAGAAATTTGAAAGTAGTGAAGGGCAAACCTACATACTTAACCGAGGAAAGAACATTCCAGGAAGTATTTCAGCAAGTGCAAAAGCCCTGAGGCTGAAGTTTGCTTATCATATGCAAGGAAGATAAAGGAGGCAGAGTGAACAGATGGGAGAAGAGGATGACGCCAGGGAAGTGATGGCAGGGGAAGCAGGGAGATCACCTGATGCTTTGTAGGGCAAAGCAAGGACTTTGCCTTTACTTGCATATGGGAAACGACCTGAAGGTTTTGAACAGGGTGGTCACATGATCTGCCATTTTAACAGGCTCCTCCTGGCTGCTATGCTGGGAAGAGACTTTCCCAAGCTGGGAGGTGTTACCAGGCAGAAACAAGGTTTCCGGTTAAGAAGTGATGGTGATGATCTGCATGAGAAATGAAGGTGTCATGGCCCAGACTGGTGGTGATGGAGGTGATAAAAAGGCGTCAGCTCTAGATGTATTTTGAAGACAGAACCAATAGGATTTGCCAACGGACTGGCTGTGAAAAGTAGAAGAAAAGATCATCCAAGATTTCTGGCCTGAGCCATCAGCGATGGGGAATGGAATGTGAGAGCTCAGTTTTGGACGTGTTAACTTTGAGATGCCTATCAGATATCAAAAAGGAGGTGTTGAGTAGACAAGGTTATTTATAGTCTGTGGTTTAGAAGAGAGGTCCTGGCAAGAAATAAAAATGTCTTGTCTTTAGAGTACTGATAGTATTTAAAGCTACGTCACTAAATGTACTTAGAAAGAAAATATAATTAAAATGTGAATAATATGTGTAATATACATTAGCTTAAGGAATCTTACATTATCTCTGCAAAGTAGGTGGTATTCATCTCATTTTACAAATGAGAAATGCAGCAAGGTCGAGTGACTTACCTAAATTAATTCAAGTAGGAAATGACAAAGTGGATCTCAAATCCAAGACCCCTGGTTTCAAACCACACTCCTTCAGTGTAAATGCATTAATCATCGTGTGCTCTGGACACCACAGCTTCTCCTAAGTACATGTTCTTTTCTCACCTGAGTTGGGAAGTGTTCTTAGGCACCAACCCCCTTATGTGCAAAGCATCTGAGAGAGGCTGCTGAAGGATAAGAACCATTGCTTTAACATCCTCAGCCCATCTCCTTTCACACTGAGTCCCCTGCCTTGCAAAGTACCCAGGAGGGACCGCGAGAAAGGAGGCCACTGGAGCTGAATGATTTTGTTGCAGAAAGAAATGACCAAAGAGTTTTACGCACATCCCAAAGCTGAACCTCCCTAAAGTTTAGAGCTGATGCTAAAAGGCCAGGCTTACCCTAGAGGCTGCTGTGAGTAACGGGATGCAGGACTGGTAGTAGAACACGGCTGACTCCCTGGAGGTGATGCCATGTGTGGCAGGGCTGCTTCCAGCCCAGTCTCTCCAGCAGCGGCTCTCTTTGCCTCCTAACCTGGATTGCCTTGTGGGATTCTTGGGTTTGGTTAATTATACCTCTCTCTCTTTCTCCTGAATGCACCACATTTCAGTGTTCACAGCTCTTAATTAATATAGACCTCTCTCCCTGAACAGCTGCTGGCATCTTTAGTGACATTATGGATTTTCTTTCTCAATTGCTCTGGAGCCACCCCGAGGTTGTTAATTTGGGCTATTGGCCTTGGGTGATTTCAAAACCCATATTGATAATGCTGAGGCTGTGCTGGCTGCCTGCTACGTGGGCTGTAAGTAAACAAGTGGTAGCCTTCTCTGTTATTTTTGCTGCAGCCCGAGTTTTCTGGGGTGCTCCCTGGGAGCCAAGCTAGGTCAGGTCACTGTTATAGGAATCCTGCTCTACAATTTGGAGCCAATATCTGGCTTTCACAATGGTAAAAATAACACTAATCATAGTGACAATAATGATAAATTAACATATAGGCAGACCTCAGAGATTGTGGGGTCTGTTCTAGACCACCATGGTAAAGCAAATATTGCAATGAAGCAAGTCACATAAATTTTTTGGCTTCCCAGTGCATATAAAAGTTATGTTTACACCATACTGTAGTCTATTAAGTGTGCAGTAGCTTTTGTCTAAAGAGAATACATACTTTAATAAAAAATTATTTCTAAAAAATGCCAAAACAATTAAAATAGTAACATCAAAGATCACTGATCACAGATCACCATAACAAATATAATAATAATGAACAAGTTTGAAATATCATGACAACTACCAAAATGTGACACAGAGACATGAAGTGAGCAAATGGTATTGGAAAAATGACTGGGACAGATATGCTAGACATAGGGCTGCTACAACTTTCAATTCATAAAAAAATGCAGTAGCTGAGAAGTGCAATTAAGTGAAGAGCAATAAAATGAAGTATGTCTATAGTAAATGAACAATATTTTATTACTAATAATGTTAATTAGTATTGATTAATAATAAACCTACCTAAGGAGGTAAAAGACCTGTACTTGGAAAATTATAAGACGCTGATGAAAAAAATTGAAGATGACACAAACAGATGGAAAGATATACCATGTTCATGGATTGCAAGAGTTAATATTGTTAAAATGACCATACTACCTAAGGCAATCTACAGATTCAATGCAATCCCTGTCAAAATACCAAGGGCATTTTTCACAGAACTAGAACAAATAATTTTAAAATTGGTATGGAAAAACAAAAGACTTCAAATAGACAAAGCAAATTTAAGAAAGAACAGAGCTAGAGGAATGATGCGCCCTGGCTTCAGACTATATTACAAAGCTACAGTAATCAAAACAGTATGGTACTGGCACAAAAACAGACACACAGATCAATGGAACAGAATAGAGAGCCCAGAAATAAAAGCACACACTTATGGTCAATTAATCTACCACAAAGAAGGAGAGAATACACAATGGAGAAAAGACAGTCTCTTCAATAAGTGGTGCTGGGAAAACTGGACAACTACATGTAAAAGAATGTTAAACATTCTCTAACACCATATACAAAAATAAATTCAAAATGGATTAAAGACCTAAATGTAAGACCAGAAACCATAAAATTCCTAGAAGAAAACATAAGTGGAACACTCTTAGTCATAAATCATAGCAATATTATTTTGGATCTATCTCTTAAAGCAAAGGAAACAAAAGCAAAAATAAACAAATGGGACCTAATTAAACTTAAAAGCTTTTGCACAGCAAAGGAAACCAGGGACAAAATGAAAAGACAACCTACTGAATGGGAGAAAATATTTGCAAATGATATGACTGAGAAGGGGCTACTATCCAAAATATGTAAGTAGACAGCTCATACAATTAAACGGCAAAAAGACAGCCTGATTAAGGAATGGGCAGAGGACCTGGATGGACATTTTTCCAGGGGGAACAGGTGCATGGCTGACAGACACATGAAAAGATCATCGATATCGTTAATCATCAGGTGTTAGTGAGGATGTGAAGAAAAGAAAACTTGTATATACTGTTGGTGGGAATGTAGATTGGTATAGCCACCATGGAAGGCAGCATGGAGGATTCTCAAAAAACTAAGAATAGAATTTCCATATGATCAAGCAATTCCACACCTGGGTATATATTTGAAAAAACAAAAACACTAATTTGAAAAAATATATGCATCCCAATGTTCATGGTGTCATTGTTTACAGTTGCCAGGATATGAAGGCAACCTAAATGTCCATCAACATACACAACAGAATATTACTCAGCCATAAAAGGGAATGAAATTTGCAACAGCATGGAGGGACTTGAAGGATATTATGCTAAGTGGAATAAGTCAGAGAAAGACAAATACTGTATGATATCACTTATATGTGGAATCTAAAAAATAAAACAAACTAATGAATATAACAAAAAAGAAACAGAATCACAGATATAGAGAAAAAACTAGTGGTTACCAGTAGGGAGAGGGAAGTGGGGAGGGGCAGGATAGGGGTAGGGGATTAAGAGGTACAAATTATTATGTATAAAATAAATAAGCTACAAGGATATATTATATAACCCAGGGAATATAGCCAATATTTATAATAACTATAAATGGAGTATAAGCTTTAAAAATTGTGAATCACTATGTTGTATACCTTTAACTTACATAATATTGTATGTTAACTATACCTCAATAAAAAAATTTATCATTAACAATAAATATTTTTGTTTTAACCATAAATAATTAAAATAAATGGGGCATCTGTTTCTATGATAATTCATTTATTAACTACTACTTGCGAGGCACTGTGCTGAGTAAGCAATATAATGTTTTCATTGAATCCTCATACTTTCTCTAGGAGAGTTTATTATTATCACCATTTTACAGGTGAGAAATCCCAAGTTAGAAAATTTATGCAATCTGCCCCATCACACAGTAACTGCCCAGGGCTCAAACCTGCATCTGTCCGAGTCCCAACCCAGTGCTCTTGGTTTCAGATGTCAGTCCTACAGATTGCCTGATTCCCAACCACTTGAAGGGACTAGTTAATATACAGATTATCACAATCCATTCTAGACCCATTCATCAGAAGTTCTGTGGCAGACCCCAACATCTGCAGTAGTTACAAGCTCTCCAAATGATACTCACATATGGCCCAATCTGGTAACCTCTGTGTAACTTCTTTGACCACCACATTTTTCAAAGTGTGGGCTCTTGGACAGGGCTGCTTGGTTATGAAGCCCAAGTTCATCACTTATTTGCTGTATATCATTAACCTAAACTCTGCCTCAGTTTTCTCATTTTTCAAAGGAAGGACAGTAGTGATACATGCTCTAACATGTTGATCAATGCTCATGTTTTGAGCATTTAGTATGTGTCAGGCTGAGTGTGGTCAGGATAAGGTGAATTAACACATATGGTTTTCCACCAGTGCCAGGCACATAGTATTCATTTGTTAAAATTTTGTTGTCAGGGAATGGCTGGCGTGGAAGTTGACAAAGTGGAGACTGAAAAATCTGAAAGCAAGAAGTCAAAGCTACCCATGAACTCTCCCCAACAAATATAAGCATTTTGGTATATTTCTTTCCAAATATTTTCTATGATTGTATAATTTTTGCAACATCAAAGTCTTTCTGATGTATAATGCTGCATTCTTCTTATTTCACCTAATATTTGTATCATAAGCTCTCCCCAGCTTTGAAAATTATTTAAACACATTGTTTTATTGACAGTCACAATGTGGATGTGCCATAATTTACTAAAACAGCCTCTACTATTGTTTGACGTTTCAGTGGTTTCAACTTCTCAGTCATTGTAAAAATGGTTGCACTGAACACGATAATGTGAAAATCTTTATCTACGTTTTTGATTAAAATATTTACTAGGAAAGCTTCCTCAGAATAAGGTTATCAGGTCCCACTTCTTTAATGCTATTGATATTCCCAACCTACTTTTCAAGGAGATGGTACCAATCCAAACTCCCAGCGGCAGTATATTAAAGGGCCCGATTAATGAAACCCTCCAGGAAACTTTCCTTTTACAAATGGTGAAAGGGTTGGGATCATCTTAAAAGTTGAACTAGCAAATTTGAAATTAATGTACATTTACTACATATTTATTTGTCAATTATGAATTATAGACATTAACCAGTCTACTTTGAATCCCATGTACAGAATTTGGGTTAGAAATAAATGACTGAGAACTGGATAGAACAACCTCAAGTTCGTATATTTGGAGGACATCCAACTGACCTGATTTTTTGTGATTCTCTGCTAATCCCACTCTCTAATCCGTTCACTTATTTCACAAATATTGAGCATCAACTCGATTCACATCTTGATTCAGTAAATAATTATTAGAATCATATTATGAGACATGACACCAACCAGATTCTAAGGTGATAAAGGGGCAAATAAGACAAATATGTCCTCAAGGAGCTTCTATTTCACTGGACAGGTAATTACAAGTATGATAAATGTTAGATAAGATAAAGGAAGGATATCATGGAAGGATATCATGGGAGCATATGATAGGGATATCAAATCTATCTGGAGTATGAAGGGCGAGTAGCAGTGGGTCAGTTGAAAAATAAAAGAGTATTACATGAAGAAGGAACAGCATATGCAAAGCAGTTGAAAAAGGAAGGTACATGATATACTTAAGGAACTGAAACACTTCCAATATGACTAGAGCACAGAGAAGAAGCATGGAGAAAAGTGCTATGTTTGGATGGAGAGGATGCTGGCGTAGGTCAGACCTTGAAGGCCATTTGTCACTCAACATGTTAGCCCAAGCCCTGAAAATAATTGAACACTTAAAGGATTTTAAGAAAGAAATAAAATGATCAGAATTGTGTTTTCAAAGGACAACTCCAACTGCTATTCAGAGAATGGAAAAGGAAAAGAGTGGAAGCCTAGTAGCCATTTATCAGGTTAATGCAATCCAGGAGACCAATGGTGGTAGTTTGAACCTCAGGGTGCCATGATGGTGATGGAAAGAAATGGACAATCTTAATATTAATAACCATAAGCTCACTGCCATTTGAATATTTTGCACAGCCATGGAAAAGTCTATTTTCTGATCCCTTGTCCCTTGCTCAGTAAGGATAAAGGATTCCTGATCGCTATTAATTCTGTAAAATCTTTCTCCACATAAGATCTACAGTATAAAGTTTCTCCTGTCTTTCTTTCCCTTGGGTCAAGTAATTCTATTTCTGTGTAACTTAACTCTCAGGATATACCACTTCAAATTCTTTAAACAGTTGTTTAAAATTATTCTTTTAGGGGGTGGTGGGAGGAAAGCCCCAAAGCTTTGACAGGTGTGTATTTGCCATTTTCCTATGGCAAGATGCACTTATGGGATATTTTCCTTGGTTATTGTAGAAACACTGCATATATTTAATAACCTATTCCTGAAATGTTAGAATTTTACAGTTTATAAAGCAATATGTTTATTCCATTTGCTACAGTTTGATGAAAATATGATAGGACAGGAGAAAGATGTCTGCAAATGCATTTATTTCGAGGCATGAATACAAGCGTTTCCTACGTTGGGCAAAAGTGTAAAACCCAGAAAAGCCTCTTTTCTAGTTGTTTCTGCCATGAAGGTGGGGACAGACACTTCCACTGGCTTGAACTTCAATTCTTTGCTCCGTTTCTGCTAATCACCTGATCTTACAAAAGAGAGAGGAAGGATTAAAGAGATACCCTCTGTGACTTTCTATAGCTCCCCAAAATAAAAGGGCTATATATATTCAATGCATTATGAATTTGATTGTGTTTGTATTCGTGATTTTTGCAAACACTGACTCAGTCCCAGAAGCTTCTTATTTTCTAATTCTTCACTAGGAGAGGAATCCAGTATTAACCCCACTAGCAAGATGCTTTTGTTCAATCAGGAGAAACCAGAGGCAGCCAGCCTTCTTTCAGGGTTTATCTTCTCAACAGTCAATCCCTTTCTCTTTTACCAAACTGACAATCTTTGCATTTTTTTCTCTTATCTCAAGCGGACACGGCCCCACCTCTAGATGACTTCATAAAGTGACTGTGTATCCCTTAGTCCTTGCTATTTACTCTTCATGGTTTCCACCCAACAGATGGCTCTGCCCCTCTGTTAATTGGATTTTGGATTTGGGAATTAAGAGGGAAGGATGGTACCAAAAAAATCAAAGAGAACAATATCTTTCCAGCCATTTGCCTCAAGACCTTATACACTGATCCCTTTTTGTAGACTCCTGTATTGTATTTGATGTTGTCTGTTATGGTACCTTTGATGAACGTGCCAGGCTGAGAGTGACATTCTGCCTAAGTATGTCAGGCAGCCCAGGGTAGCAGAAGGCTGCTTCCCATAATTTAATGAGATGCCTCAACCCTGATATGTAACTGCTTTTGCAGTCCTCAGACCTGCCTCCCATGATTTAAAATGATTATTAGATGGGTCCGCAACCAAGGTTATTTTGTCAGGCTCAAGGAAGACCCAAATGAGCCTCATGGCCCTGTTTCTTGACTCTTTACAGTCTTCAATGCTGAGCCATACAGGAAGATGGAGCAGCAGTGAGGCAGGGGTGCAGGGGGAATGAGAGCTGAGCTTCCCCAATACACCTGCCTTGAGCACGATCTACGCCTATAACGATGAGGGTGGGACAGAGCTCTGCACACCTGCAGTCACTTGTGTCACCTCCCTAAAACTACAACTCCACTTGTTCAGCCTCCTGGGTGAGCTTGTTGCGTTTATTTATTTGTGATTTATAAAATTCCACCCTTGGAAAACTGCTGGCTTTGGGGAGCAAGCACACGGCAGAAACCAGCCAGTTAAGTCACATAAAGACCAGTAGTATAGCCATCCTGCCTCTGTCAGCAGGAACTGACTTAATGGTTCCACTTCCTTCATCAACAGCAATCTACAAGGATAGGGCCTCCTCTGAGTCCAGAGAGGAGGGAGGTCAGGTTTTCTTCTCTTAAGATCCACAAATCCTCTTAGAATAACTCTGTGTTCTTTGTCCTCCTGAGACTTGATTCTCAACAGCCCAGAGAGAAATTCTATCGCTAAGAAGTCTGGGAAAAAGTCTCAGCAAAACCTCTTTAATGTAGAGCTTCCTGTGTCTGGCTTGGGTTGGTCCATGGGGCAGGTAAACACTCTCAAACCCTTTATTGAATCCATGTCTTCCGTGCAAAGGATAAAAATTTTATATCTCCTTCCAATCCTTGTCTCAAGGACTTTAAAAGGGCAGTTCCCCTGGCCTCTTTAGCTGAGAAGATGAAGGAGCAGGGGAACCAGCTCCAATCAGGCAATTGGCTTTGCAGATGAAGGAAAATAGCAAAGCTCTTGCCAGAGGGAGGGTGGGGAGGGAATCTGTGACATTTTGAAAATGTGGTCTTGCCGTGCTCTTTGTTTAAAAGACACCGCACAAAAGTTGACCGGTGATGAGTCCCCTTTGTCTGTATTTTTCGTTAAGACTATCGTTAGGGCTAAAGAATGATGATGACCTTAGATGACCCCTCTGCTCTCTGGTTCAGCCTCCTCCCCCTGCCTATTCCCTTTCACTCTCCTCTTCAAAGTAGAGACTGAGGGGATCAAGTATTCATTTATCATTTAGAGCCATTAATTCAAATCTAGACTTTCTACCTTATTGCCTTTGTAATTCTAGGCGTCTCATTGACACCTGGCGTGGGTCTGGTAATTAAAGAATGATGACTCTCTGTTTTTGCTGTTATAACCATGGATGCTACCTGCGCCTGGATTTCCTCATTTGTAAAACCGAGGTTAAAATTTTACCATATAGAACTAGTGTAAAGGTTAACTGAAATAATGCATTATGACTCTGCAACTTCCCTACAGCTGCATGGCGAGGTACCCATCCCATGGCCCTTCATGGAACCCTCTACCCCAATGAGAACTCTTTCCGGTTTTTATCACAGTTGTTGCGTACTTATGATCACAACCATGACACTAAGCTCCCTGAGGGCACAGGCTTCTATAACAAAAATACCATAGGCTGGTATAGCTGGCTTTTCTGTTGGCAATGCCAGTACCTGACTTAAGCTTTGATTGCTGAGACATCCACTTCAAAGAGGCATCCACGTCAAAGAAGTCTATCTGAAAAAACACATTGCCAGTCTCCACTAGATAAAGAGCCCCCCAACCCCTTCTTGGGCACCCCAGACTCCTTTGCTTTAGAGATCTTGATTGATCTCAATAATTGACTACTTGGGCCACTTGTTTTTCTCTTCCCAAGCTTTAAAGTCTTGCTCTTAGGTTTCAAACACACCAAAAAGAGTGAGCCTGTGAAACCCTAGGCACCCCACCCTCAAGCCTAATAAAAGCAGAACCTCAGGCCCTCATACTCTCTTTCTCCACCTGTTACCTTGGTGTGTGCTCCCAGACGTGCATTATAAATTCCAGGACTTGTTAAGTAGTAAACTTTTTTCCCCAGCCCGGTTTCCTGATGGTTACGGCTGAGGGCACTTGCAATCACAATAAGAACCACAAGGGCTGGACCAGCCATACTGGTAATCAACAGGCTGAGACCAGCACACAACTGGGTGGCTTAAACAGCAAAACATTTATTTCTCAGTTCTGGAGGCTGGAGAACCCAAGATCAAGGCACCAGCGGATCCAGTGTCTGGTGCCCACTTCCTAGTTTGCAGATGGACATTTCCTGGCAGACAGAAAAAGCTCTAGTCCCTTGGTCTCCTGATAAGGACACTAATCCCACTGTGGAGGCTCCATCCTCATGACCTAATCTAACCCTAATTACCTCCCAAACTCTCCACCTTCAAATACCACCACATTGTCGGTTAGGGCTTTAACATATGAATTTCAGGGGAAAGCCATTATGTCTATAGCAGCAGGGAAATTTATACTTTTTAGACTGGACTCTCAGGGACCAACATAGCAAGTAACAAGCACTCAAAAATACATATTGAAGGTATAGATGGAATGGAGAGGGACCAGTACATTTCTCGGCACTGATACAATCTGAATAAAAACATTAATGTCCTTCCTTCTATTGTTGCCCCAGGATACTCTATCAATATGCTCATGACAGAGCTTCTCAGACAGGGCTGAATTTCTGGTCTCTCACTTTCCCTTTCCCATAGTCATCAGACCTGATATATGTCTTATTCCTAATAGAAAGCTAATGGCAGCTGGCTGTTTAGGTAAGGAAAGGAAAAAGCAGTTTCACAGCCACATTAGCACTAAATTGCTAATGACCAGCACAGTTTATTATATTTTCCCGTTTAGAGATATTTGCATTTTAATCAGTGCCTTAACCAAAGGATAGGTGTGTGAAGGTGGCTTTTCAGGGCTCAGCATTTATAAGCTGTATCTTTCTATATTATGAAGCAGTCGTAACCATCACCTACCCAACTATCCCCAAGACATTTAAGTTTAACATTTAGAAGCCAGAACACCCATAAGAAGTCTATAAGCAGTCTCTTCTCTTCCTTCTTTGATCAAGAAGAAAACTGTTAACTACTCAGCCAGAAGAAGGAACGAAATTGTGCCATTTGCAGAGACGTGGATGCACCTAGAGACTGTCATACAGAGTGAAGTCAGAAAGAGAAAAACAAATATTGTATATCAATGCATCTATGTGGAATCTAGAAAAATGGTACAGATGAACCTATTTGCAGGACAGAAACAGAGACACAGGCATAGAGAGCAAACGTATGGACACCCAGAGGGGAAAGTAGGGGTGGGATAAATTGGTAGATTGGGATTAACATATATACACTACTGTGTATAAAATAGTTTACTAATGAGGACCTACTGTATAGCACAGGGAACTCCACTCAACACTCTGTGATGACCTAAATGGGGAGGACATGCAAAAAGGAGGGGATATATGTATATGTATAGTTGATTCACTGTGCCGTACAGCAGAAGCTAACACATCATTGTAAAGCAACTATACTGCAATAAAAATTTTTTTTAATAAAATTAAAAAAAGAAGAAACCTGTTACCAAGCTGTAGCACACCCCTGCCAACTTGAAATATATACCTATGAGACGTATTTGGACATTTGTCCATATAAGATGAGGGCCAGAGGAAGAGCTCTTCCTGGTCATTTCTTTCTTCAACCAAACACATGGCCCTCCCATGACCCGGGGAGCTACCAGACAGTGCCATCACTACAACCAGGAATATAAATATAGCCAGACTCAGAATCAGACCACATCATCAGACAAGTAGCAGATTTATGTGACATAAGCGTAGGACAATTGAAATCTAGACTTTCCTGGAAAAGCGTGGACATGGGATTCTCCTGTACTTATGTGCAGGTAAAGAAGCTGTCTTTACCTGACCAGATTAGCCCCTGGATAGACAAGTCTGGCTGTGTGCTACCAGCCGTACAGGGAGGCTTAGGACACAAAGGCATGGTCCCATGTCAGCAAACATCTCAGCAAAGGCCATGTAACAAAGGGATGTTTTTGCCCCCAATAATGTTGAATAGGGAAAAGATAATTTTAAAATCTTCTAGTGTAGTTTTATTTTTATAGTCAGTAAAATGATTTGCCCAAGGTCACGCATCTTGTGGAGACAGAGCATTTTAAATGCTTTTTAAAAAAATATATTTGATTACGGGCTTCCCTGGTGGCACAGTGGTTGAGAGTCCACCTGCCGATGCAAGGGACACGGGTTCGTGCCCCGGTCCAGGAAGATCCCACATGCCGTCGAGTGGCTGGGCCCACGAGCCACGGCCACTGGGCCTGCGCGTCCGGAGCCTGTGCTCCGCAACGGGAGAGGCCACAAAAGTGAGAGGTCCGTGTAACGCAAAAAAAACAAACAAATATATATATATATATATATATAAATTTGATTACAACAAATTAATGTGGTAAGCAGGGCAAAGCTATCACTTCCATTATATAGATAAGAAAATGAGGATCAGAGTGGCTTGGTCACACAGAATCTTCTGGTGGACCTAGCACAAGAACTCAGTAACCCTAATTCAGACGTAAGTGGGCTTTTTGTATTTTCTGTATTTGGTTGATTATTTGTTTGTTTGGGGTCTGATTTCAAGAAAAATATACTCTTCCTTTTTTTTTTTTTTTTTTTTTTTGCGGTACGCGGGCCTCTCACTGTTGTGGCCTCTCCCGTTGTGGAGCACAGGCTCCGGACGCGCAGGCTCAGCGGCCATGGCTCACGGGCCCAGCCGCTCCGCGGCATGTGGGATCTTCCCGGACCGGGGCACGAACCCGTGTCCTCTGCATCGGCAGGCGGACTCTCAACCACTGCACCACCAGGGAAGCCCAATACTGTATTTTTTAATACACGAAAGAAGAACAATTCTGCCAAATGTTCATGGTTTCTGGGGAGACATTGCACAGACCAGATTATGCAGAATGGGAGGTGTTTTCTATGTTTCTCAGGTGCAGATGTGGGTTCTCAAAACTGAGAAACCCAAGTGTAGCATTGCTGCCGCGGGACCTGCACGAGTCACCTAACCTCCCATGGCCTCAGTTTCCTCCCATTCGAAATGAAAACTTGCACTCCAGCATTGCAGAACAGAGCAGGGGTGGGACGAAGGGGGCAGAGGTGAAGGGCCAGGCGGTGGTAGGCATGGCTCACCTGCTGTCCCTCCCCCCATCCTGAGTCCCCATCCAGGGCCCTCACCGCCTTCACACCCATTCAAGACAATGAACCCTCTCTGCTTTTCCCTCTTCTTTAGGCTGGGCGTTTGCTTTTGACAGCTGCCCTGACAGAGGAGGCCCTGATAATTACTGCCTGATAATTACTGATAAGTACTGCCGTGGTACTTCTTCCCAAAAGGCCGGCACTAGGGCTGCTGGCTGCTGAGCCCTGACCTTGCTCTCCTAGCCCGAGCGTTTTTCCCCAGGCCTGGCTGAGAACAGCCCACCTCACCTCTGAGATATTGACCTTTTCCCAATGTCTCTTTGTTGGTTGCTGCTGTCCTTTCTAAAAGCTTCCTTTTGATGTTTGGCTCTAAGAGAAACGTAAACAAGAGGTAGATAAAGGTTAACTATACCCAATCAATGCTGCAGAGAGAGGCAGGGCTGGGAGGGATGTACTGAAAGGCCAAATGCAGGGAGGGCTCTCTTGACAATTTAACTGCATTCATTCTTTCCTCCTCATATGTTGTACTAAAGACAGAGCTTCCAGATGATACTCTTTTTCGTCCTTTCCTCCTTATATGTTGAACTAATAACAGAGCTGCGTGATTTCTTTCATTTTAGCTACAGTGAGTTATTTTTTTTTAATAGATGAGAAGAAAAACTGGCATGCAAATATGTATAGAATCATTTTCTTATTTTAAACTAACTTATTCTCAAACATAGTCCTAGGTTGCCTATTTTCAATGGTATCCGAAGTTACTCTTCCAGCCCTTGAAATGTGCTCTCCCATCTCCTATCTCCTCTCCACCTCTGTTCAGCTGATCCAGCTGGGGAAGCCCAATTTCCCTGCTGGCCTCCCTGTGAAGGGCCTCCTGAGGTCCCACCTGCAAGTCATGCCCCTTCCTCTGTCACAGCCACCTCAGCATAGCTTCCTTAGTATCTGTGTTCTCAGATCAAGACTATCACCAAAACTCATGTGTGTGACAAACATGTTATTCAACAGTTGATGGGCAAGGAAAGTGAGGCCCTAAGGGATTATATGCATACAAAATATCACAAGATTTGGAGTTAGAAGTTAGTCTTAAGGTCTAATTTCGACTGTATTTTTCTACCATTTTATGTACTTCATTTAGTTTCTTATACAAACAACATGAGATGAACTGAAGTATAGGCTACTAGGATAGCCCATACCTTAGCTATACCTAAATTTTTTTTTAATTTTAAAAAAGAGAGAGAGAAAAGAAAGAAAGAAAGAAAAGGAAAAGAAGAAAGGGAAAGGAAGGAAGGAAGGAAGGGAGGGAGGGAGGGAGGGAGGGAGGGAGGCATAAAGGGGAAGGAAAGAAGAGAGAGAGAGAAAGGAAGGAAGGAAGGAAGGAAGGAAAGAAAGAGAGGGGGAGAGAGAGAGGGAGGGAGGGAGGGAGGGAGGAAGGAAGGAAGGAAGGAAGGAAGGAAGGAAGGAAGGGAGAGAGAGAGAGAGAGAGAAGGAAGGAAGGAAGGAAGGAAGGAAGGAAGAAGGAAGGAAGGGAGGGAGGAAATGAAACTGAGCAGGACCCTGTGGTGCTCCTGGGCACAGAAGCCTTTCCGTGTCCCACCTTTCTTGTAGGGAACAGACTCCAGCCTCCATGACCTCCCCTGAGCTCCAAAGGGCAGATTCAAACAGTTGCTAATCAGGGAAGGGAGGGGATGCAGGGTCAAGCAGTCAAGAAACAATAGTGCAGCCTTTGGACAGGGTCCTGGTTCCACCTCAAGGGATACACATAACAATGTCTTTAAGCTCTTTATAGAATTAAACCCAACAAATGGAAGTTGTCAGCATTCTTCATACCAGAGAAGACCACCTGAGAACAGATTAAAGGAACCAGGGAAGCTCATCAAGAAGATTACCTGAGACCAGAAGAGAGGGGTGCAGGCCCTGCACACACCATAATATTGTCAGCAATCCCACCCCTGAACTATTGCTATAAAACTCCTCACCAAATCCTCCGGGGTTGGGACATACAGCTTTTGGGGGCAGAAGCCCAGTGTATCCCCTTTTCCTGGCAAAGCAATAAAGCTATTCTTTTCTACTTCACCCAAAACTCTGTCTCTGAGATTCAGTTCAGCACTGGTGCACAGAGGCCGAGCTTTCAGCATCAGAAGGAAGGAGGGAGGGAAACCCCATCCTGACAATGAATGAACCACTCACTGGCAGAATCCTATGGTTGAAGACAAAACCTCTCTAACTGATTCTGATATTACTTTTTCATTATAATGATTTCTTTATCCTAACCCTTGTTTTCCACATCTCTGCCTCTTTATTACCCAGATTATAGCATTCCAAGAGTGAAAAATAAATATTCTCTTCTTTAAAGGAATCTGGTAGATAAAAACCTTGAATTGAAAAGGAAAACATAGGTGGTAATAGAAGGAATGTGACAACAACGTCTATATCTAAATAATTCCTCCTTTATTATATTTTTATATGCTTGGGATTCCCAACATTTGATTTACCAGTTTCAAATTATAAAAACACCTATGTTGCAAACAATTAGGGCTACCTGGAAAGAAAAGCTGTGCTTTTTCTACCTTGCCCATTACAAAGCTTGCCCATCTCTCTGTGGCTTGCAAATAGCATAATGCTTGTCTAGAAACCTCACATCTCATGACACATGTACAGAATAAGGCTGTATTTGAGCAGAGATCCTGCAAACCAATAACTGAATGGTTCTTTCCAAAAGTGGAGAGAGAGAAGTCAAGGTCTCTGTTCCCTCCAGCATAGGAAAGGAGAGCAGGGGGTACCAGCAACTGGGAACCAATCCATTTTGTGTTCAGCTCCATTTATATGCTACGGGAAGAGAAACAACAAAATACTGTTGCATCAGAGAAAATTGCAGCAATTTTTAATTACACACTTAATCATCCTCTTCCAGAAGGGCAAGCGATCTTTCACGACATTTTTACATATTTGAAGGCAGCACTGAGTGAGCACAGGGCAGGATGCTGGGTTTATTAGATGTCACAGATAATTTCAACTGACACCAATGCATTGATTCAAAGGACAAGAGCATTTTAAGGGCTGTGAGTGCCAGACACTAAGGCGACATGCAATGCCCAGTCTCGGAATTTATTTTCCTTCATTTATCCACTCAGTTAATTTGCTACAACTAATCCTATGAGGTATAGTTTTTTAAATATTAGAGATTTAGAGACAAAGGCCAGTATCTACTTCAAAAGAGCTCACAGTGTAATTATTGAAGAAAACGTATCAATAATAAGTTGAAATTTACTGAGATAAGAGCATTAATGGAGGCACAGGGCAGGGTGAGATTGTCCTGATCTGAGGCAAGTAATAATGAAGGTTTCTGGTTTCTCAGAAAGATTTAGAAGGCTTTAAGTAGGGTTTTGAGGGATAGATAGGAGTTTGGAACAGACAATATGGTCTTCTATGTTTGTTTGTATGTTTTCCCAAGAGCACATTTCAGAAGAGAAGGGGTGGCTTCCAGTTAGAGGAAAAAATACCTTCAAAAGCCTGTAGATATTTGTTAACAGGTAACATTTTACCTTTTATGGTAGGAATGACCAAAGGCATATGTAGTCTACAGATGTTGAATGACTTTCCGTAGTTCTTTCAACATACAACCTTTGTTTCTCTGATGCAATTGAATGCAATCAAGGTAACATATCAGGACAAAGCTGGAATTCTTGTAGTTGGCTTTGGTTTGACTCTTGAAATGTATTAACTTTTTAAAGTGCCTTAACCTTTCTGGAGTTCCTAGTCTGGCCATATTTTTTTAAATTGTGGCAAAATATATATAACATAAAATTTACCACCCTAACCCTTTTTAAATGCACAGTTCAGTGGCATTAAGTATATCTAAATTGTTGTGCTACCATCATCACCATCCCCTGAACCCTTTTCATCTTGCAGAACTTAAACTCTACCTATTAAACAATAACTCCCCATTACCACCTCACTCAAGTCCCTGGCAACCACAATTCAATTCTACTTTCTGTCTCTATGAACTTGACGACTCTAAGTACCTCATATAATTGGAATCCTGCAATATTTGTTCTTTTGTGACCAACTCCTTTCACTTAGCACAATACCCTCAATACCCATGTCGTAGCACATGTCAGAATTTCCTTCCATCGTATGTACACACCATATTTTGTTTTTCCATCACCCAACCATGGATACTTGCACTGCTTTTACCTCTTCGCTATTGCAAATAATGCTGCTATAAAAATAGGTATAACAGGGACTTCCCTGGTGGCAGAGTGGTTGGGAGTCCACCTTGTCAATGCAGGAGACACGGTTTGGAGCCCTGGTCTGGGAAGATCCCACATGTCTCAGAGCAGCTAAGCCCATGCACCACAACTACTGAGCCTGTGCACTGCAACTACTGAACCCCACGCACCAAAAGCCCGTTCTCCACAGCAAGAGAAGCCACTGCAATGAGAAGCCCGCACACCGCAACGAAGAGTAGCCCCCACTCGTCGCAACTAGAGAAAGGCTGTGCGCAGCAACAAAGACCCAATGCAGACACACACACATAAATAAATAAATGATGGGTATAACAAGTATCTCTTTGAGACCTTGCTTTCAATTCTTTGGAATATACACCCAGAAGTGAAATTGCTGAATCATATGGTTCTTTTTTCTTTAACAGTGAAACTTAGGATGTACCTAGGATATCTGACTCTGCCCTGTGGGGAAATGTCTTGGTCAGAAAACATAGGCTCTCACCAAATTTGTATCATTAACTTGCCACCTAATTTTGAATAAGTCCCTTTACCTTTTTGGATCTTGGTTTCTGTGTTAAAAAGAAGTTGGACTATATATTATCGGAGTACATTTTAGCACCGGCGCTCCATGGTTCTATACTTGTGGTGGGTGTGTCTTCTCTCAGACTGCCGAAGAAACCAAACTTGGCTTACCCATTATGACATTGTGCACCCACGCTCTGCCTTCCTAGATAGGGTGGAACGGCAGGGATGGGGAGTGGTGTCGTTAGAAAAGCAAATCTAAACTTGCAACACTTAACCCACACTACATTACGTAGTCTGATTAGGAGCTACCATGTCCTAGTGACCCTTTGACAGTGGCAATCCAGCAATGGGGAGTGCAGCTTCTGGAACAAGACCGCCTGGGTTTGAGTCCTTGACTTCCACGTATTAGCTCTTTGACCTTAGGCAAGTTGTCAAATTATCCTGTGCCTCAGTTTCCAAACTGTGAGAATAATATACACTCTATGGTATTGTTGTGTTAAATAAATAAAGCACCTAGAAAAGTGCCTGCCCCTTGCTGTGATCTTCTCTCTGACCTTGCTCATGCTATTTCCTCCTCCTTAGTAAACTCTGCTTCTCTTTGCTTGGCAAAGAGTAAGTGTTAGGAATCTGAATCCTGGAGCTCACGTTCTCTGCCCTCACCTTTATGTTAACCTCTATCTCTCATCCTCTTCTTCCCCTATATACCTCCCTCATTCCTCCCATCTTGCTCTACATTGTGTTGTGTGTGTGTGTGTGTGTGTGTGTGTGTCTCCTCACTTCTCCATTCAGTGTTTCCCATTCCTCCTGCCACCTTCCAGTCTTTCTTTCATTTTCTTTACCTTTCTTCTGGCTCCTACATCGATAAGCTCCTCTCTGTAGGTAAAGCATTCTAAGATTCTCAAATAAAATGAGGTCACAGATATAAGTTGCTAGCTCCCATAAAGGTCAAGGATACTCGTCTAGCCTTTCCAGGGACTCTCAATAAATACTAAACAACTTGGGTGGGCGCATAAACAAACACTTTCATACAGGAGTTGACTCTCCCTTTAGAGATTAACAACGATGCTATCATTTGTTGAGGGTGTACAATTGTCGAGAACTATTCTAGACACTTAACAAATCTTAACCCATTTATGATACAAAAAAGTCATCCAAGATTTGCAGATCAGAAATCTGAGGTACAAAGAAGGTAATTAATTTGCCAAGTTCACATGGCTGAAAAGTGGCAGTGGTGAAGTTCAACTCAGGCAATCTAGTTCAAAACCCCACTCTCAACCATTCGCCCCCCAATTCCCACACAGGTCAACTCAAATCTCACTTTCCCCTGGAAGACAGTCTTGACTACGTTAGTTCATGTGTCATATCCCACATGACAGAACGTAGCACCTACATTACAGAATGTTCTATATTCTTCATTCCTATGCAGCAGAAAGCGTAAGCCACCAGAAAACATGAGATGTGGACCCAGGAGGGGAAAGTGTGTTTCAAGCTGCCACGTTCTAGCTGTTTGTCTTGGGTCAACTTAACTTCTCTGGGTCTAGTTTTCTGCCATAACAATATTTTTCTCTTGAAGTTCCTATGAAGGTCCAATGAAGAAACATAAAATAATTTTGTAATTTTAAGGCACTGTCCCAATATTTTTCGTACCTCTCATTCTCTCTCTCTCTCTCTCAGTCTGTACCTAATTAGGTTATGTCTCAAATTCAGGGAAATTCGTGTCTCTTCCTTTTTTCTCTCCCACAGCTTTCACAATTTTTCTTTGCTTATGACTTTTGCTAGGACATTGGTTGCTAAGAAGACTTGCTGAACGCTGAAACATTCAGGGTCCCAGTCTTTATTAACCTCCAAAGCTTTATTTCCCAATGGAACCACAGCTCAAAGACGACTCAGGAACCCAATAGGTCTTCCGGCCCTGGAGACTTGCCTGGCCTAGCACTCTGATAGTATTACATAGGAGGCACAGAACACCATTTATATTAAAGTCACACTGATTTAGATTCTACTTAGTTACATCATTCAGACATGGTAAATGTGCTTCTAATTCAGAAGGTTGCCTTGGGCAACACTGTGAACTTGGTAAGTTTCTCTTTCTTGTCTAACCCTTTCACTCCTCTCCCCTCCAAATCTGCATGTGAATTCCCATGATCCTTGGATCTTCTTTAGGGTAAATTAATCTTTTGATTTGTGTGTGTGTGTTACCATAAAATGGAGGTTTATGTTTTATTTATTCCTAGTGCAGATGAGCAGTTTAATTGAAGTCTTGGGATGACTATAATTTTGCATAAGGCATTAGCTCCAACAGTGGAAATGTTAGGCATTCCATTGGTGTTAGGATCATAGACGAAGGGAATTTGAGACAGATAAACATTTCCAAACTCATCAGAATAAGTGGGAAACAGATAATGCCTCTTCTACTTATCTGTAAGGCAAGTTCATTCTTGATTTAAATGTTGAGAAGTTCTGAATAATTATTCCTCTTGTGAACTTTCAGAATTTTTTCTATCCCCCAAAAAGTGAGCTGATCCTAATTTGAAGTTCATTGCTGGATTGCAATTTGAATAAAGCTTCTAAAGGTTATTACTTGAGTCTTCAGCTTGAAAAATGACACATCTAGTTGCCATGTGTTCACTAGAGTCAATTTCCCAAGACGTATTGAGCATCTCCTTAGCACAGTAGGTTATTTAAGCTGAAGAATATATGAGTTGTCTCCCTCTAGATGCTCATGCATATGCAGAACCATGAAGAACAACGGGAACGGAGAAAACTGAGTTTAAGTTTTGGCAGTGAAACTTACTAGTTAAGACATTTTTTAACCTCTCACACCTCAATTGCTTTCTCTGTAAAATAGGAATTTTAAGTCTAATATCCCAGATATCCTGTTTTATGAGTAACTTAAAATGAGACAATATAAGAAAGTTCAGGGCATATCATCATCTCTCAAACAAATAACAGTTCTCCTTTTGTCTATAATATACTACAGATTATGATGAGTTTCATAACATAAGTGCAAAGTACCACAAAAGACTATGGGGAAGAGATTAATTCTGAGCAAGAGATGTCGTATTGTCAATCTCTATCATTACATCCAATAGGACTCCTATATATTACACTTTTTAAAAATCCCACTTAACTTTATTTTCTAGAGTCCATTAATCTCTCAACTTCAAATATGTAGAGGGTTTGGTTTTAGAAAAAATGTCTTCAAAGAACATAGTTTCCAATTCAGACTCTCCACCATGTCAGAGAATCTATGTTTGCCCAGGAAATGGAGTTTTTCTCACTCTGCCTTTTCTATCATCCTCTACCTCATTCCCTTTCTAAGCCGTATCCAGTCAACCTGATGGGATCCTTGGGCATTATTCCTAAGCCTTACCATGCATCTCCCACAATCAAAGCCTCTGCAATTTATAGGTTAGTCATGCTTCAAAGAACACACACACACATACACACACACACACACACACACACACACACACACACACACACACTGAGTTCTTAGTTACGTTTTTGGGTTTTTGTTGTTTGGGTTTTTTGGGGCGGGGTGGGGAGGGTGGGCAGAGATCATTAATTCAAACTCCTGGACTCTTAGTTGATGTCTACTACTTGGAAGACAACGTAGATTATGTAATATTCCCTCACTCATTCCTTCTTGTGTTTTGGGCTTTTTAAAAAAATTGTTGTTTTTCTTTGTTTCTGTTTTTCCTGTTACGTTTGGATTACACCCACTCTCACTGAATTCTCAAATACCCATGTTATGCTCTACACTGTTCAAACCTAACCAGGAACTTTCCATATTCTTTTCTCATTTTCAGATAAGTGAATGTATGGCTGGTGGAAGCACATGGAGTCCGTGCATCAGAAAGGAAACTTCCACAAAGCTTACATGGATTCTCAGAGCCAAAGCCACATTGCCAGAAAAGGCCCATCCTCATTCACATGCACACAAATGTTACTTTGTTCCTTACAATAAAGAAGTTAAGTGAACATTTGATTTCCCAGCAAATGCAAACATTCACTGGCCAACTCTGCATAAGGAGAGATCTAAGCATATGCAACGGACAGGCTTCCGCTATTTTGAAAAGTTTCGTTTAGGCAGACCTGAATTTATACTTCTACCTGTGTACACTGAAGGACATGTGTGTCTGAAGTAGGGCAACGTTTTACTTCTGTCTCCAACTCCAGGGCTTAACCTATGACGCCTTGTATGTTTTGCTATCTTTTGTGACGATAGAAGTTGTTTTTTGCACACAACACCTTGTACCAAGTAATTTAAAAAATGAGTTTCTACATTTTCCATTTTATTACTATTTACTATTTGATTATTGATTTACAAATAGATATACATTACAGGATTAAAAAAAAATCTTTCTTTGCCGCTTTGTATATTACTTGCATCCGCCTGGCTTCCTGCCAATAAAACCATTGAGTATCATCATCTTACCTCCGACAGCCCCACCCAAGAAAAAGCAATAAAGTACATAATTATACAGAGGGCTTGCTGTGCATTTGCTTAATGTATGTTGACCTTTTCTCTGTATTAGACCCTACATAGGGGCAGCTACCATGCAGTGGGTTTCATGTGACATCCTTGAGCCATAATGTTCTCCTCTATATAATGGGAATAACTATTTTGAACACTTAGGGTTAGAATGGAAACTTAGGGAGAGTTTTTTTTTTTTAAGTCACCCATTGCTATATAAATGTTAAATTTGTACCATGTTCTTTCCCAGATTATTTTCACTTCATTTTGACAAACGTATCTTTTTTGAAAAGGCAAGGTCCTGAAGACTTTTCAAATTCTGTTATGAACCCCTACAATGATATTCTATAGTCTTCATGGCCTAAAAAATAAAACATAATATGTAATTGCGGCCTAATGTATTTTTGGTTGCAAACAAAGAAGTGATTTCAAGGAAGTTTAAGCAAATAAATATATTTCTGTACTTAGACGTTTAAGATCAAATGACTATCTCACAAAGCCCAAGGGCAAGGCATATTGCCGGCCTTAGCAAAAGACTAAAACAAGGAGTCAAAGAGATTTCATAAACGAAGCTGGCGAGGCCTCTCAGCTTCACATTCAGAACTCTGCTCTCTGCTTCTCTCTGTGCGTCTGCTTCTCCATGACCATGGTGGAGAATAATGCCACACAGCTCCCAGATACATACAACTGCTGTTGAAGCAAACACACTTCAAAATTCCAAAGCGAGAAATTCTATTTCCACTTGGTTAAATTTCCACTTATGGCCCATGTCTATGGCTGCCCCTGCTCATCCCCGTTGGTAGATGGGGTGGGCTCAGGATGTGGTGGGCTCAGGATGTGGGGGAACTGTTTTCCAAAGAAGATGGTTTCTATAAGTTGCACAGATACCTCAAAAGTTGCCTGGAACAATTACATTTTCTTCTATCCCATTTTCTAATCACTTTTCCTATCAGGAAGATTCTAAGTTTGTACAGAACCATGTATGACGGTCAATAAGCCATAAAGGAATATCCCTTCCTTAAGGTACCCCACAATCACCACAGTTCACGTTGGTACTTGAGAAACATTTGGAAAGACACACTGACATGCACTATATACAGGAAAACCAGAGCAAAAATATAAGTATATATTAAATATTTCATATGTTTATATATGAAATATACAAAAAATTATATGTAAATCATATTGTGTATGTTCATATACTATTCATTTTAACTTAAGCCAAGCTCTGAATGGAAGTAAACCATGAATTATACACAGATCAGTATGTTGGAAAGAGGCAGAAATGTCGATGTAAGTGTCCTTCGGGCCAGATGAAAAGGATAAGGGAAAACACAATGAATGACTATCAGTCTTTCCTATGGACTATATTTGAGAAGCCTCACCTACTATGTTTTATCATGAAAACTCCATAGATTGGGGAGCGTTTAAGATGGCTGGAAGCTCTCTTATGAACATTCAAGATTGCTTCTACCTAGAAAAATGAGGAATTCTGACCTAAGGCAAAAGAGAACGAAGGATTTCGAGAGAGGGCTGTTCTTTCTTAGATCACCCTTCCAAAGGGGATATGCACATTTCAGTGTTGCTATCCATTTTTATTGACTTGGGAATCCCCGTCATGGTGGATGTATGAGACTTTAAATGCTTACCACCGTAACACATGCCTTAAAGATGCATTATTATTATTATTATTATTATTTTTATTTTGCGGTATGCGGGCCTCTCACCGCTGCGGCCTCTCCCGTTGCGGAGCACAGGCTCCGGACGCGCAGGCCCAGCGGCCATGGCTCACGGGCCCAGCCGCTCCGCGGCATGTGGGATCTTCCCGGACCGGGGCACGAACCCCCGTCCCCCGCATCGGCAGGCGGACTCTCAACCACTGCGCCACCAGGGAAGCCCTGCATTATTATTTTTTAACCAACATTAAAGTTTAAAAACTGAATAAAACCTGTGCTCCACGATCTACCAGATTATCTCTCCAAACAAAAATAAAGTGGAAGAACAAACCATCCAGCAAGATTCAGAGTCCAGGGGGGACGCGTTTCACGCTGTTTCTTTTGAGCTGGCATTTGTGTTTAACGCTTTCCTGCAGAGAGAGTTTGGGGAAGTAAGTTTTGCTCTAGGTTTTGTAGTTAACTCGTTGAGGACATTTCCGTTTCAGAAATGGGACAATGACCTGCAAATTAAATCAGATTTCTAGTTAATTGCCCTTGGATAGGATCCAGCTTGTGCAATATTGGCCTCCCCAGTGTCTTTAAAAAGTGAAATTAATTGTCAACATTTAAAAAATACGGCCTTTTTATATCAGTATTTGGATTTCTGGCTTTATCTTAAAATTTCAAGAGATGTCTAATTTTACACCACATTTTGCTGAGCTGAGGAGAGGCTGCTGCTTCCTTTACTTTTCTATGTTCTAGGTTTATCACACATTTGCTTAGTGTATGTTTATCTTGAACCTCAATCGTCTCCTGGATTCTGAGGTTGCACACCAAGGTCATTTAATACCAGGCAAGGTATTTTGGCTCTTTTCCCAGGACTCTATTCAAAGATAGAACATCAAAGAAGGTCTGAGTGACCATATATTTCAAGAAAAGTTAGATATAGCATGACTGTGGAAATAAAGAACACTCTTCCATATGTATATATATGTAGGCAATGAAATAATATAATTTAAGTGACCACTGTAAAATAAACCCAGTTGCTTCACCCATTTTTTAAAAATTAAATACCAATAGGGACCACGTATTTGACTCATGGATTTATTAGACCTTTTCTATTTCAAATGCTCTATTATTCCACAGTAAACTCTGTTTGTTTTACTATTTTGACAGATCTAGCAAAATAATTTCTATGTGGGCTTATGAAAATGAACAGTGGAAGAAAAGATAATACTGTTCTATAAAGAGAGGAATACTAAACTAGAGATAGGAACCCAAGGATCGAACTAAGATTTCCTAGATCGCAGCCCAGGACAATTTCTACTACTATTTCTACCATTTCTATTCTTTCTTAGACACATTAATCAACAGTAGGGGCATTACTGAGCTCTTTGGGTCTCCAAGCCTCTTTTCACTTAACAAAAAAAAAAGTACAAATCCCTTAAACATCACAAGAATCTCCTTTTCCATTTTCTCAATGACTTTACATTTTGCGAAGATAGTGTATATATTTTTTTCCTCTCTTCTATGAGCATTTCTCAGATCTCTTTGGAAACATCTCTCTTCTGAGCTCGTAGAGTGTTTACTTTCTACTGTCACGGAAACTACAAGTGAGTATTTTCTTAGTTTAACAATAGGATAGGCTTGCTTCCCAAGACACACAGTAATTGTGTTTGGTGCAAAACTGCCTACTGCATTTTGACCGTTAATGATTCGTGAAGTTTTCTAGTCTACTTGCAAATGCTGAGTTTTGTTTTCCAGTTTCTCCCTTTTCCAGCATGGAGAACTCCCTTGGGCAGAATACACAAGGGCTAGAAAGAGCAGAGGAGGGTAAATTTAAGGAGGGCAGTGTTTCAAGGAGTCTAAGGAAGACCTCCAGAAAACATGCACCCACACAGGGCAGAACTAAGGCTCCGAATGGGGCTCCTTTATAAAAGGAAAACAATGCAAAGTTTAGTGCTATAGGAATCAATCCTCCACTTCTTACTGTGTGTTTTAAAGTGAAGTTATGCTCTGTGAAACTAGGTAGGAGTGTTTATGCTGTGAGAAACACTTGTTTAAAGAAATCCTGACCTATAGATTTGCTCTAGGTGATCTGATCACAGTTATTCACCTTCCTCAAAGTACAACACTAAGAATTGCATTAACAAATGCAAAATAGCTAGATTCATATCTAAATCTGCTAAAAGTCTGCCTGCATTTAGAGGAAGTTAGCAGGTCAAATGGAGCCCAGAGTCTTGGAGTTCCTAAATAATAGAAAATGTACATTATTCTCTTCTAGGAAGAGAAATTAGTACAAGAACTATGACTTCAATTACAAATTAAGTGAACAATTTCTGTTTTTTTTAAATAAACATATCATCTAAATTAAGTGACTGATATGATGCTTCAAAAGCTATGTGAAACAAAAAGAATGACTGTAATTATATGCAATATATTTAGTAGATAAAAACCCGTAGTAACAATAAAAGGAAACAGCCAGTTACTATCACTGGGGGTGACACTTCTCCCAATTCTGCACTCGGAAAATCGGCAGTTAAGAATGTAGAACTAGGAGAGGGGGATCAAGATGGTGGAGTAGCAGGGCGTGGAGCTCACCTCCCCCCACAAACACATCAAAAATACATCTACACGTGGAGCAATTCTCACAGAAAACTAACTGGAATCTGGCAGATCTCTTATGCAGCCAAAGGTGCAAGAAAGATCTTCAGATAATCAGGTCGGATGGAAAAGAAGGCATCAGGTCAGGTCTGGCACCCTTGGGAGGGATCTGTAAGAAACAGAAGGTCCACACATGTGGACCCTCACCTTGGGGAGGGGACGGATCGACTCACAATCTGGGCATCCCAGTCCGGGGATCCTGCACAGAGGAGATAAGCCCTCTTGCTTGCTGGGAAATCTGCTGAGACCAACGGAAGATCTGGAGAAGCCTAGACTCTTTGCAAGGAGTGCCCACATGCTGGCTCGCTAAGAATCGGGACAGAAAGAGCCATGCACTGGCCGCTGCCTCTTCACCACACTTCCCAGTCCTAAGGGGCAAATGCTCCAGCCCGACTCACTCCTCACCACAGCCTGGCATGCGATCAGGGAAAAGATTTGGTCTAGCTGCACAGAGAGAGACAGGGACACCTGGGGTGTGATCCAGGCAGAACCGTGGAGACCACTGTCAGCACACACACAGGGGCAGCGGGTTGAGCTGGACAGATGCCATCAGTGCACACACCAGGCAGGCGGCACCACCAGAACCCGGAGTGGCTAAGCACTGAATCACGAGCAGACAGGCCCTGGGAGAGGGCTGAGTCTAGCTCCTCAGAGACAACCCGGAGGGCCTGGGGTGTGATCCGGAGCCCATCGTCAGTGCATGCAGGCGGGTGGCAGTGGGTCCAGCTGGGGGAGACACTGTCAACGTGCACAACAGGCGGCACCGCAAGAATGCGCAACAGCAGCATAGTGCTGCATCTTGGGCAGACGGGTCCCAGGCAGTACTCAGCAATTCCTTTCCCAGTGAGAGCACCACAAAGCCACACCACAGCTTAGTGCTAGATTTGGGATGAACACAACAGAGAAAGGGAAGCAATCTTGGGCTGCTTCTAGGTGGAACTGCAGACACCTACACAGGCGGTACACAGGTTCACTGTGATGGCAAGGGCCTCACTAGCTTCAGCAATCGCCTCCTTTGCAGCAGGGCACGCGCTCAAAGGCAATGAAGCCTGATTGAACCCGACCCTCAGGGCTTCGACTCCAACAACTGGGAGCAGACCCCACCCGCCACAGAGCAGTGACAACCACAGAGTAAAGAGGAAGCCCCCCACACATTCAGCAGAGGCACTAAACACTACAATACCAATTACACCCTCTATCAAAGGGATAACGGCCAGCACACAGGAAAGATACGGCAGGCATCCATACCAAAAACGGCCCTTGCACCAAAAATACTGGACACACACACAGTCTACACAGGGATGCTTCCACATAAAAACACCCCTTCAAGACCACAGTAGATAACTGTTTCTTCTAAATTCATAGAGACAGAGAAAGTTACGTTTAAAAAAAAGGAACTACTCCCAATGAAAAGAACTAGAGAAATCCCCTGAAAGAACAAATAATGAAACAGAGCCCACCAGTCTACAAGATCCCGAGTTCAAAGAGGAGGTAATAAAAATGCTAAAGGAATTGAGAAAGATTATCAATAGAAATGCAGATCACTGTAACAGAGAAATAGAAACTATAAAGATGAACCAATCAAAATTAGACAATTCAATTGCCAAGATGAAAACCAATCTAGTAACAATAGATAGCAGGCTAAATGACACAGAGGAACAAATAAGTGAGCTGAACAGTAGACAGGTAAATGAAAAAAAAAAAAAGAAAGCAATATACAAGATACATGGGATAATATAAAGTGTGTCAACCTACATATAATAGGCGTTCCAGAAAGAGAAGAGAAGAAAGGGGATCAAAAATATATTGAATAAAATTATGGCTGAAAACCTAAAGAAAGAAACAGATAACCAATCTAGTTTTCTGTAATTAACAGTAATCTGTTGATGTTCTGACTACCTACCCTTTGTTACAAAACCCCTATATATCCTAGCTTCCCCCTCACCTCCTTGGAGCAGTTCTCTCACGGTTACTTGAGATGCTGCCTCCTGGGCTTGAAGTCCTAAAAATTCCCACCAAAGGGCTTCCCTGGTGGTGCAGTGGTAAAGAATCCACCTGCCAATGCAGGGGACGTGGGCTCGAGCCCTGGTCCGGGAGGATACCACATGCCGTGGAGCAACTAAGCCCATGCACCACAACTACTGAGCCTGCACTCTAGAGCCCGTGTGCCACAACTACTGAAGCCTGCGTGCCTAGAGCCCATGCTCCACAACAAGAAAAGCCACCACAATGAGAAGCCCACACACTGCAACAAAGAGTAGCTCTTGCTCGCCGCAACTAGAGAAAGCCCGCACACAGCAACAACGACCCAATGCAAACATAAATAAATAAATTAATTAATTAAAATATACATACGTTAAAAAAATTTAAACAACAAAGAAAGAAAAGATATCCAGGTACAGGAAGCAAAGAGGGTCCCAAACAGGATGAACCCAGATAGTTCCACATCAAGACATGTCAAAATTAAAATGACAAAATTTAAAGAGAAGGTTCTAAAGGCAGCAAAAGAGTCAGTTACAAGGGAAACCCCATTAGGCTATCAGCTGATTTCTTATCAAAATACCCATGACATTTTTCACAGAACAAGAACAAATAATCTTAAAATTTGTATGGAACCACAAAAGACCCAGAATTGCCAAAGCAAACCTGAGGAAAAAGAATAAAATTGGAAGTATAACCCTCCAAGACTTCACACTATACTCCAAAGCTACAGTAATCAAAACAGTGTGGTATTGGAACAAAAACAGACCAGTGAAACAGAACAGAGAGCCCAGAAATAAGCCCACACACCTATGGTCAGTTAATATTCAACAAAGAAGTCAAGAATATACAATAGAGAAAAGGCAGTCTCTTCAGCAAGTCGTATTGGGAAACACTCCCTCACACCATACACAAAAATAAATTCAAAATGGCTTAAAGACTTAAATATAAGACATGACACCATAAAACTCCTAGAAGGGAACATAGGCAAAACATTCTCTGACATAAATCACACCAATATTTTCTTAGGTCAGTCTCCCAAGGAAATAGAAATAAGGCAAAAATTTAAAAATGGACCTAATCGGGCTTCCCTGGTGGCGCAGTGGTTGGGAGTCCACCTGCTGATGCAGGGGACACGGGTTCGTTTCCCGGTCTGGGAGGATCCCACATGCCGCGGAGTGGCTGGGCCCGTGAGCCATGGCCGCTGAGCCTGCGCGTCCGGAGCCTGTGCTCTGCAACGGGAGACGCCACAACAGTGAGAGGCCCACATACGGCAAAAAAAAAAAAAAAAAGGATCTAATCAAACTTATAAGCTTTTGCACAGCAAAGGAAATCACCAACAAAATGAAAAGACAACCTACAGAATGGTAGAAAATGTTTTCAAGGGATGCAACTGACAAGGGGTTAATATCAAAAATACACAAACAGCTCATATGACTCAATATTGAGAAAACAAACAACCCAAACAAAAAATGGGCAGAAGACCTAGATAGACATTTCTCCAAAGACAAACAGATGGCCAACAGGCACATGAAAAGATGCTCAACATCTCCAATTATGAAAGAAATGCAAATCAAAACCACAATGAGGGGCTTCCCTGGTGGCGCAGTGGTTGAGAGTCCGCCTGCCGATGCAGGGGACACAGGTTCGTGCCCTGGTCCGGGAAGATCCCACATGCCGCGGAGTGGCTGGGCCCGTGAGCCATGGCCGCTGAGCCTGCGCTCCGCAACGGGAGAGGCCGCAACAGTGAGAGGCCCGCGTACCGCAAAAAAACCCAAAACAAAATACAATGAGGTATCACCTCACACTGATCAGAATGGCTGTCACCAAAAAGTCTACAAATAAAAATGCTGGCGAGGCTGTGAAGAAAAGGAAACCCTCATATACTGTTGGTGGGAATGTAAGTTGGTGTGGCCACTATGGAAAAGAGTATGGAGGTTTTATTAAAAAACCAAAAATAGAGCTACCAATATGATCCAGTAATCCCACTCCTGGGCATATATTTGAAAAAGATGAAAACTCTAATTCGAAAAGATAGAAGCACCCCAATATTCATAGCAGCACTATTTACAATAGCCAAGACATGGAAACAACCCAAGTACCCATCAACAGACAATTGTCTTAAGAAGATGTGATACACAAACACACACACACACACTATGGAATATTACTCAACCTTAAAAATGAATGAAATATTGCCATTTGCAGCAATATGAATGAACCTAGGGAATATTATAATTAGTGAAGTAACTCACAGAAAGACAAATATTTTATGTTATTTACATGTAGAATCTAAAAAATAATACAATTAAATCTATATTCAAAACAGAAACAGACTCACAGACATAGAAAACAAATATGGTTACCATAGGGGAAAGGGAGGGGGAGGGATAAATGACAAGTCTAGGATTAACCAATTACTGTATATACGATAAACAAGGACCTACCATACAGCACAGGAAACTATAGTCAATATCTTATAAAACCTATAATGGAAAATATTCTGAAAAAAATATACTTATAACTGAATCACTTCGCCGCACATCTGAAGCTAACATAATACCGTAAATCAACTAAAACAAAAACAAGAAGAATGTAGAATAATTTTTTCAACATTCATGTAAAGGGAACAAGATAATAAAATTATTAGATAAAAAGTTAGACAATGGGACATTCTGGCAGTTTCTAAGTACTGCTCCAGAAATCAAATACTCCACAGATGTATTTGATTTCTGTGGTTGCATAACAAACTTAGTATTTTTTTTTGGCTGCAAGGCGCGGCTTACAGGATCTTAGTTCCGCAACCGGGGACTGAACCCAGGCCCTTGGCAGTGAAAGCGCCAAGTCCTAACCACCAGACCGCCAGGGAATTCCCACAAAATTAGTATCTTAAAATGACACCCAATATACAACATAGGGTCTCCTAAGACTGCAATCAAGGTGTCAGCTGGGCTGCATTCCTTTGGAAGCTACCTGCAATTCATTGTCAGGTGACCTTTCATAGACCCTCTCCCAACAGGGCAGCTTATGTCTCCAAAGACAGCAAAGGACTGGGGGAGGGGGGGAATGGGGAGCTGCTGTTCAATGGTTTGTTTTTTTTGCGGTACGCGGGCCTCTCCCTGCTGTGGCCTCTCCCGTTGCGGAGCACAGGCTCCGGACGCGCAGGCTCAGCGGCCATGGCTCACGGGCCTAGCCGCTCCGCGGAATGTGGGATCTTCCCGGCACAGGGCACGAGCCGGTGTCCCTGCATCGGCAGGCGGACTCTCAACAACTAGGCCACCAGGGAAGCCCTGTTCAATGCGTTTTGCTTTCAGTTTTGCAAGATGAAAAAGTTCTAGAGATCTGTTGCACGACAATGTGCATATAGTTAACGCTACTCAACTGTACACTTAAAATTGATTAAGATGGTGAATTTGCATATGTTTTAACCATTTTTTTTTTTTTTTTTTTTTTTTTTTTGCGGTACGCGGGCCTCTCACTGTTGTGGCCTCTCCTGTTGTGGAGCACAGGCTCCGGACGCGCAGGCCCAGTGGCCACGGCTCACAGGCCCAGCCACTCCGCGGCATGTGGGATCTTCCCGGACCGGGGCACGAACCCCTGTCCCCTGAATCAGCAGGCGGACTCTCAACCACTGCACCACCAGGGAAGCCCCTACCATATTTTTTAAAATCTCCCCAAAACCGGAAACACAAACACCTTTAGATTTTGAGGATTAATATTGTAGAAGAGAGTTACGACCTACCTTTATTTGGCATCTGGGACTGTCAGCTCTTATCGGTCTGTGATGCAAAGGTGGCTCAGATCCCAAAATACTCTTAATGATGTTGACTCTGTAAGGAAGGCTGTGGCTCCTACATTTTAAACAGTCAGAAGTGCCAAGCGGTAGAAAAAGGTTTCCTGGTGAAGAGACTTCTCTGCTACTGACTGTTTCCAAGAGGAGGTGAAGATGTCTCAGGCCGGCGTTGCCACAATTTAACACATATACGACTCACCTGCAGGCTTGTTAAACTGCAGATTTCTATGCAGTAGGTCTGGGTGGGATCTGAGGTTCTACAAGATTCTATACCCTCCCAGGTGATATTGAGGCTCTGGCTTAAGGACCACGCTTTGAGCAGTGAAAGCTTAAAGAAATTCAAATAATTATCAAAGGTTGAACTACCTATGCAGGATTTACCAATTTCATCTAATCATAAGAATCACCTGGTACTCTTGTTAATCTCAATACCTAGGCTTCTGCCCTGGGGATGATGCCTTAGCTGTTCTTTACTAGAAGTCTGGACTTTTTGTTTTAACCTCATGATTGTTGTAATCAGTGAATTGGGGGAAATACTAAGTAAATGATCTTTAAGGTGGTTTTCAATAGTGACTTTCCCTAATGCTGCTGCTCTGTATTTCTCACAGGGGTAGCTATTGACTAGGTTTTCAGTGGATACCTATCTCCAGCTTTCTCTTGGTGTGCTGTTTCATCCCAGGGACATTCAAATTTCTACTAGAAGGATCACCCCCCTTTTATTTTTAACAACCAAGAATCAGCACCCAAAATGTGAACCCACTTTCACCATTTGATGGTTAAGTGATTTCATTCAGTGATATAATTTTATTTATATAACAACTCTGTGAGGTTTATATTATTTCCCTCGTGTGGATTAAAAAGTTGACGTTGATAGAAGCCAAGTGACTTGCTCAAGGTCACAAATGCAGGAAGTTGTGGGGCCAGGATTTCACTGTCATCTCACTTCAAACCCTGGTCACTTAGACACCAGACACCTGATCACACATGATGCCGTCTCCCGCGGTGTGCCTGTTAGGCATATCGCCTGCACCCTGTTCACATCCTCTGCTCTTCTTGACTTAATGTCTCCATTTACCTCGGCTTTACGTCTCCTGCTCAGGACTTTCTGCTCTTACCTTTGCCTCTGCTCTCCCCAGGTCTTCCAGCCCTGAATGAACACAGCCCTGCTTCTGACCAGCACTGGGGTCAGAGTCACTCTTTCTAATCTCTCTCTGGCCTTTATGAACAACCACCTTCATCTGGGTCTGGACAGAAAGCCAAGTTGTGATGCAGTGAGGTTCCTGATGACAGGCTCCTCAGAACAGCAGTAAAATGTATTCCCTGAGCTAGTCTTCAACCAGAACCAGCTCTTCTGCACAGAGCCATGGGGTGGGCTTGGCGGGTGGGGAAATTAGCTCTCATAGGTGGTTAACAATGACTTTTGCTGACTTTTTTGTCTCTTTACCTCAATCATCATTAGTACAAATTGCATTGTGATCATTCATCTAAGAGATATGCATTGAACACCTGCCTGACACTGTACAGGGTACTTGGAGTTGCAGGGCTGAGCACAAGTGGACATGGGTGGTGTCCTCATGGAGCTTCTCATTCAACGAGGGAGATAATTGTAAATAAATATCACAACATTCCATGTGTGATTACAAAGAGAGGCCAGGGTTGTTAAGGAAAGGAACATAGACATTAAAATAAGGTCACAAACATGTGGTAGAAATCAGCAAAGATCTGGCCAGGTTAATCTCATTTTTCCTTTTATCCTCTTTAGTGGAGTTGTAATGTTTACAGACGTAAAAAGAGCTAACGTTTAGAGTCCTTACTGTGTCAAGTGGTTTCTTATTAGCACTTGATATGCTTTAACATATAATATCTACACAGATACCGTATGAGCCCTATCAAATAGGTATTCCCATCCCCCTTCAGTTTTCTCCTTTGTGACTTTTGGAAAGAATGCTTATGTAACCTGCCCATGGTCATACAGCTAGTGAGTAGTGGGTGATGAATTGCACACAAGTCCGTCTGACGCCAGTGCTCAAGTTTATAATAACTACGGATGACTTATTGCCTTAGCAAAACATGGTGGGTGTGGTGAGAATCAATGGGAATAGTCACAAGTTGTGTCATGCACTAGTAATTGGGCCCAGGATGGAGAGATGGTGGCAAGATGTAAGAACAATTAGGTAGACTAATCATTGGTTGAAGAAATAGACCCAAAGAGGATTCTTTGGTGGTTCACAAACAGGAAGAAGGTTTGTAATAGCTTGGCCCTGTCTAAAATATTTTGTCACTGGATCTAGGTGAACATATGAAAAGGGAGGGTTCATCATATTTGCGGATGAAAGCTGCTGAGAGGAGGCGTTAATATGTTGATTGACATAATCAGTATTCACAAAAATTCCCACCAACTGAAACGAAGGTCTGCATCTAATAAGGTGAAATGTAATGCAAATGTAAGTGAAGCCTTGCCTTTTGAGTTAGGGATATCAACTGTATACAAACAGAATTGGGGAGATGACACTCAGTATTTTGATGTAAGGAATTTTGTGGAAAGGAAACTCAAGATGAGGCAACAGTAGAAGGTGACATGTAAAAACCTTAATGAGATCTGGGCTTCATTCTGAGATGTGTAGAATTTGGGAAAAAATGTAAAAAACAAAGGAGATAAGAGACATCATTGCCTTATCTGAGCTGACCGCTTATGGAAAAAGTTATTCCACATGCTTTCGTCACCTTATAGTGAGGTCACAAATGAACCAATCAGATCATTTAAAAGAGAGAAGCCAGGATGGTAAAAGCTTGGAAATAATTTCATATGAGGAGCAGTTACAACTTAAATGAATAAATAAAACTAGGTTGTTTACTCTAGGGGGGATAAGATTCAGGGAAATTGACAAGCTGTCTGTAGTATTTGGAATCTCCTGGAAGAGGTGGCATGAGGTCAGGTTGGGGCTTGTGGTGGGGGTTATTGATGAGACCACTGGGCAAAAACCATGAAAGAATAACTGTTATTAGTCTCCATTTTACAGATGAGAAAACAGAGGTCTAGAAAGTTTCAGTAACTTTAGTCTGAGTCAAGAGCTTATTGGATAAATCAGGAGAGACAGAAAGTAGGGTAGGTGAACATTTTTAGGTAGAACTTCCAAAAGCAATTCAGAAGTCAGTACAAATAGGTACTCGGGAACAAAAACAATTATAGGTAAAAGTGTATTGCTTTGATTTTAAACCAGCCACTCTGTTAAATGCTTTCTATACGTGGACTCATTTAATATTGCTAGCAATCCTTCTTCCATTTTAAAGATGAGAAGACTGAGGCTGGAGGAAATGAAGTAACTTGCTTATACAAAACAGAACTGAGACTCGGCCATATCCCGTCAGACTCCAGAGCCTATACTAAGAGCCAACCTTCTGTTGCTTCTAAGACAGTGTAGAACAGGAGAAAACCAACGGGTTAGGGTAGGAGGGCAAGGGACATCAGGGCTAGGAAAAGAGAGGTGTTGGCTCAACAGGAGAAACTGGCAGACTTTAGTAAGGTATTGCGCGGAAGACACAGCGGTCTGGATGGGAAGTGATAATATGAGTAATCACAAGTCAGTAGAATAATCAAGGATGTGACAGTCCCTGAAAAGCAATGGCTACAACAAACTCCAGCTAATATCAACCTTCCCTGGGGCTGGGTCTTTCACCACATCAAATCCTTCAGCAAATGCATCCAGCAGGACCTCACAACCATGTGCTTTCAGGGCAATATCACTCCGCTTGAGTGGTGTTTTCACCTTCTTTTGCCTAGACGGGTTGTCTGCACTCAGTTGTTAATGGAAAAAAAAAAAATCATTAATGACTAACATGATGCAAAGTGCTTCAAACAGCAGTGCTACCATACTGATAGTGTATGGTACTGATATTGTAATTTGTATTGATGTCCTGCCGCTCTGCCCAAGCTTTACATGTTTTCTTTCTTGTGGACTTCGCACGTTTAACACAACAGACATTATCTTTCTCCCCAGGTGCTGGGGAAAGAAAAGTCGCCATGCATGCTGATGGTGGACTTAGTCCCGGGGATATTGAGGCTGGTGGGATATGAGCTGAGTCCTCAACATCAAAGACCAAGTCAGAGAGGAAAGCCCTAGACTAGACTCTGCTTCTCAAAGCCTTTATCTCCCCTGCGCCACCCCTCGCCACCCCAGCTCGCTGCCTCTGCTACTTAAGCCAGAGGAATCATTTTGCTTTCAAAAGTCTTCATCCAGAATGTCATAAGGCCACCTCTGAAACGGGGCAGGGGACTGTCGGTGGGAAAAGTATCCAGAGCCTTCCGTGATGGCTCCTGGCAGTGGAGATCTCTCTTGCCTAAGCAACAGCTTCTGCACAAGTTAATTTCTTGCTTCTCTGGCATCTTGCTGTGCTCTGCCTTATTAAGAGGAATTTACTTTTCAATTTCCTGTACTGATTTCAAATTTCCAAGGTTACTGCCACGCCTTACTTTATTTTTTTTTTTCTTTTTTTTTTAACATCTTTATTGGGGTATAATTACTTTACAATGGTGTGTTAGTTTCTGCTTTATAACAAAGTGAATCAGTTATACATATACATATGTTCCCATATCTCTTCCCTCTTGCGTCTCCCTCCCTCCCACCCTCCCTATCCCACCCCTCCAGGCTGTCACAGAGCACCGAGCCAATATCCCTGTGCCATGCGGCTGCTTCCCACTAGCTATCTACCTTACTACGTTTGTTAGTGTGTATATGTCCATGACTCTCTCTCGCCCCGTCACAGCTCACCCTTCCCCCTCCCCATAACCTCAAGTCCGTTCTCTAGGAGGTCTGCGTCTTTATTCCTGCCTTACCCCTAGGTTCTTCATGACATTTTTTTTTCTTAAATTCCATATATATGTGTTAGCATACTGTATTTGTCTTTTTCTTTCTGACTTACTTCACTGTGTATGACAGACTCTAGGTCTATCCACCTCATTACAAATAGCTCAATTTCGTTTCTTTTTATGGCTGAGTAATATTCCATTGTATATATGTGCCACATCTTCTTTATCCCACGCCTTACTTTATAGCAACAATTACACACCACTCGCTAAGGTCGTAAAGGGTTTGGAAACACATCCTTAGTGGACCTTTTACAGGTCTGATGCCACCAGCTTGCAACATTAACTTCCTCATTAGATACTGGAGTATGAGATCCTTAGACATGGAGAAGGGGGAGAGAGGGAGCATAAAAAGAGCAAGGAGAGGGCTCCCCTGGTGGCGCAGTGGTTGAGAGTCCGCCTGCCGATGCAGGGGACACGGGTTCGTTCCCCGGTCCGGGAAGATCCCACATGCCGCGGAGCGGCTCGGCCCGTGAGCCATGGCCGCTGAGCCTGCCCGTGAGCCATGGCTGCTGAGCCTGCGCGTCCGGACCCTGTGCTCCGCAACGGGAGAGGCCACACCAGTGAGAGGCCCGCGTACCGCAAAAAAAAAAAAGAGCAAGGAGAGGTTTCTTGAAATATCCATCCTCAGGGAGTGCCTTCAGAGAGGGTATCACAGCGATGGTAACAACCAGTGGTTTTCCCTTGCAGAGAGCAGTTTCATGTTTGTAGGGGGTCTGATTTCTTACCTCCAGCCTCTAATCACAGAGCCACATAACTCTCCTCACAAGGGTGGTTATTTTAAATGTTTAACGTTTTTCAAGGGACTTTCCTATTGAGGCTCTTTTCATCTTCAGAGCCAGCTGATGGGGGGGGGGCCTGCATTGTGCTTATTTAATGGTACTCTAACAATTCCCTCAGGGCAGCATCTTGAAGAATCATACACTCTGCAAATGGGAGTTGGGGACAATGCTGTAGACCATTTTATAAAGAGGGAAACTGATACTCAGAGAGGGTAATTCAGCTCACACATTATTATACTGTAAGTAAATGGGGAGAGATTTTCCTTATACTTTATTGCCTATAAATCCCACAGTCACCATAAAGAGAAGAGTGATGCCCTGATTCACCCACAGGTTACCTTTTGTTTGGTTTTGTTTTTCCACTTTATATCTTCTTTAATTCAGTTTGCCTTTGTAACACCCCAAATGTGGGGAATTTATGAGCAAAGTAAATCAGGAGTAAGCTATTCTGGTTCTTGAAACATCAGTAATTTAATCTGTTTAAGTGCAAAACAAGACGTACAACCCCCATTTATGACAACAGTTGGGGAAAGGCCAAGGATTTTGAAGCGTTTATCATCAGCATCACCAAAATATGAGATGAGAAAATTATGCACAGAACTGTAACTTCCTATAGGCCTTGCCCAGGCAAGAGGATTGAGAGGAAAACGGCAGCCACCCCAGGTGATATGACTTGAAATTCCTCTATCTGTCTGTCTCATTCTTTATTATCAACCCTTAGCCTCAGTTTGGGTATGAAAGAGTGGTTTGTAGAAACATTTATTAGCAGGCAAATAAATTTGTATTTCACATGACTATTTTGTATATGAAAGAATATAATACTTTAGTTTCTCCCTCTAGCTATGATAGTAGTGGGGATATCCAGAAGGGTGCGTCGAATAAGCTGGGGAGCATATCAGTGAACTTCGTTTGAAAAAAGTCCCTTCTGGAATAGAAGAACACCTAGGAAACTTTGAGATCTAGATCCTAGTCAGAAACCTTGTCCAAAAATTCACTTATGTATTTATTCAGCAATCAGTTTGAGAGACATAGTAAATGTCTCAGTCTTTGCTTTCAGATGGGAAAATGCAGAAACCCAATGAGAATAGTAGTGAAAACTCAAATGGGGCACAATGATGGCCTACGAAGAAATTCAAGAAAAATCTTAGGAGAAAAGAAGAGCAATGAACATCTGCTGAGCCCCTACTCTGTTCAAGGTGTTGAACTAGGTGCTTTAACATTGTAATATTTTCATTTAAGAAAGGATTTTAGGGCATCCCTAGTGGCACAGTGGTTAAGAATCCACCTGCCAATACAGGGCACGAGGGTTCGAGCCCTGCTCTGGGAAGATCCCACATGCTGTGGAGCAACTAAACCCATGAGCCACAACTACTAAGACTGCACTCTAGAGCCCATGAGCCACAACTACTGAAGCCTGAGCAACTAGAGCCCATGCTCTGCAACAAGAGAAGCCACCACAATGAGAAGTGTGCACCACAACAAAGAGTAGCCCCTGCTCACCGCAACTACAGAAAGCCCACGCACAGCAACGAAGACCCAATGAAGCCAAAAATAAATAAATTAAAAAAAAATTATTTAAAAAAAAAGGAGTTTAAACTCTGCATATTTTTTTAACATCTTTATTGGAGTATAACTGCTTTACAATGGTATGTTAGTTTCTGCTTTATAACAAAGTGAATCAGTTATACATATACATATGTCCCCATATCTCTTCCCTCTTGCATCTCCCTCCTTCCCACCCTCCCTATCCCACCCCTCTAGGTGGTCACAAAGCACCGAGCTGATCTCCCTGTGCTATGCGGCTCCTTCCCACTAGCTATCTATTTTACGTTTGGTAGTGTATATATGTCCATGCCACTCTCTCACTTTGTCCCAATTTACCCTTCCCCCTCCCGGTATCCTCAAGTTCATTCTCTAGTAGGTCTGTGTGTTTATGCCCGTCTTGCCACTAGGTTCTTCATGACAATTTTTTTTTTTTTAGATTCCATATATATGTGTTAGCAGTATTTGTTTTCCTCTTTCTGACTTACTTCACTCTGTATGACAAACTCTAGGTCCATCCACCTCACTACAAATAACTCAATTTCATTTCTTGTTACGACTGAGTAATATTCCATTGTATATATGTGCCACATCTTCTTTATCCATTCATCCGATGATGGACACTTAGGTTGCTTCCATGTCCTGGCTATTGTAAATAGAGCTGCAATGAACACTGTGGTACATGACTCTTTTTGAATTATGGTTTTATCAGGGTATATGCCCAGTAGTAGGATTGCTGGGTCGTATGGTAGTTCTATTTTTAGTTTTTTAAAGAACCTCCATACTGTTCCCCATAGTGGCTGTATCAATTTACATTCCCACCAACAGTGCAAGAGGGTTCCCTTTTCTCCACACCCACTGCAGCATTTATTGTTTCTAAATTTTTTGATGATGGCCATTCTGACTGGTGTGAGATGATATCTCATTGTAGTTTTGATTTGCATTTCTCTAATGATTAATGATGTTGAGCATTCTTTCATGTGTTTGTTGGCAATCTGTATATCTTCTTTGGAGAAATGTCTATTTAAGTCTTCTGCCTATTTTTGGATTGTGTTGTTTGTTCTTTTGATATTGAGCTGCATGAGCTGCTTGTAAATTTTGGAGATTAATCCTTTGTCACTTGCTTCATTTGCAAATATTTTCTCCCATTCTGAGGGTTGTCTTTTCATCTTGTTTATGGTTCCCTTTGCTGTGCAAAAGCTTTTAAGTTTCATTAGGTCCCATTTGTTTATTTTTGTTTTTATTTCCATTTCTCTGGGAGGTGGGTCAAAAAGGATCTTGCTGTGATTTATGTCATAGAGTGTTCTGCCTATGTTTTCCTCTAAGAGTTTGATAGTGTCTGGCCTTACATTTAGGTCTTTAATCCATTTGGAGTTTATTTTTGTGTATGGTGTTAGGGAATGTTCTAATCTCATTCTTTTACATGTATCTGTCCAGTTTTCCCAGCACTACTTATTGAAGAGGATATCTCTTCTCCACTGTATATTCTTTCCTCCTTTATCAAAGATAAGGTGACCATATGTTCATGGGTTCATCTCTGGGCTTTCTATCCTGTTCCATTGATCTATATTTCTGTTTCTGTGCCAGTACCATACTTTCTTGATTACTGTAGCTTTGTAGTAGAGTCTGAAGTCAGGGAGCCTGATTCCTCCAGCTCCATTTTTCTTTCTCAAGATTGCTTTGGCTATTCGGGGTCTTTTGTGTTTCCATACAAATTGTGAAACTTTTTGTTCTAGTTCTGTGAAAAATGTCAGTGGTAGTTTGTTAGGGTTGCATTGAATCTGTAGATTGCTTTGGTTAGTAGAGTCATTTTCACAATGTCGATTCTTCCAATCCAAGAACATGGTATATCTCTCCATCTCTTTGTATCATCTTTAATTTCTTTCATCAGTTTCTTATAGTTTTCTGCATACAGGTCTTTTGTCTCCTTAGGTAGGTTTATTCCTAGATATTTTATTCTTTTTGTTACAATGGTAAATGGGAGTATTTTCCTAATTTCACTTTCAGATTTTTCATCAGTAGTGTATAGGAATGCCAGAGACTTCTGCGCATTAATTTTGTATCCTGCTACTTTACCAAATTCATTGATTAGCTCTAGTAGTTTTCTGGTGGCATCTTTAGGATTCTCTATGTATAGTGTCATGTCATCTGCAAACAGTGACGTCTTTACTTCTTCTTTTCCGATTTGGATTCCTTTTATTTCTTTTTCTTCTCTCGTTGCTGTGACTAAAACTTCCAAAACTATGTTGAATAATAGTGGTGAGAGTGGGCAACCTTGTCTTGTTCCTGATCTTAGTGGAAATGGTTTCAGTATTTCACCATTGAGGATATTGTTGGCTGTGGGTTTGTCATATACGGCCTTTATTATCTTGAGGAAAGTTCTCTCTATGCCTACTTTCTGGGGGGTTTTTATCATAAATGGGTGTTGAATTTTGTCGAAAGCTTTCTCTGCATCTATTGAGATGATCACATGGTTTTTTCCTTCAATTTGTTAATATGGTGTATCACGTTGATTGATTTGCATATATTGAAGAATTCTTGAATTCCTGGGATAAACCCCACTTGAACATGGTGTATGATCCTTCTAATGTGCTATTGGATTCTGTTTGCTAGTATTTTGTTGAGGATTTAAACTCTGCATATGTTTTGATGCAGAAAAGTTTAATCACATTAAGTAACTTACCGAGATCTCCCCTCCAGTAGGTGGGTCTGGGGTTGGAATGTAGGTTTGTCTGATTCCAAAGCCCAATACTTTTCACTTTCTGTATGAATTGTTTAATGGTACAAGATGTATATATTGCTGGGGTCTAATACAATCCCCACAAGTGTTAAAATTATTTTTTATAACGTCTGTCAGAGCAGTCTTATAGACTAAGGGATGAGTTAAACCTAGTTCCAGATCAGGTAATCACTGAAATTATAGGGTAACATAACATAGGAGTTACCAGCATGGGCTCTGAAATCCATCCCTGGATTTTGAACCCTACTTCAACCACTTAGGATAAAGACTGGGGAATCTGAGAGTTTAATAATGGTTTTTTTCACAAAGGTGTGGGAAATTTCCTGGGAACCACAAAGAAAGACTTGGTATTTCCAGCAATTAACAATGCCAGGATCTGCTCCCTCCCCAAGACTGAAGAGGAAGAAGGAGGAGTCCACAGAGAGAGGAGAGCTGTGTGGGAAGGGCTGGCTGGCAGAAGATGTAGGTTTCAGTCAAGAGACACATCCATCCAAAAGGGACCCCACAATGAGGGAGCTGGAGAATAAATACGGCAACCTCACTCTCGCCCTTTCTTACAATTTCCTGATCTCTGTTGGCAAAACGGAAACGGAAGCCAGAAAGAAGGAAGAGCATTCACAGAAGTTGGCCTCTCAAGTACTCCAGTAGGACAGGGAATAATAGAAAGTGAATCTAAAAACAAATACACGTCTGTTGTATGGGTACGATAACAGTACCTACCCCTGAGAGCAGCTGCAAGGATCCTGTGAATTAAAACATGTAAAATACTGAGATTGCTCCTGATCCCATGATAAGCTCATCTATAGATCCAGAGTTGACGTGAACCGAGAATGACCTACTTCAGCAATTTCCTTTGGCAAATGAGGATACAGAGGCCCCCACAGTGAAGTGACTTGCTCCAAGTTATATAGAGTGAAAGCGTCAAGACTAAAACTCAGCTCTTCTGTCTAGTTGCTAGAGATTTACATCTGCAACGTGTCTACAGAAGAGAGGGCACAGACCCAATCTCAAGTCCAAAAAGGTGAACAAAATGTGCCTTATGATCTGCTGAGCTCACCTCTCCCTGAGACTTCCAGCAAAGTCCCTGCACTGGTCTGCATTCACAGAGGGGACTGTGGTTGCCTGGACGAGTTGGTGCAGGAGCTGCCCTGCGTTTTTTTCTTATGGGTTTCTCTGCGTAAATAATAATCTACATGGTAAATTTCACAGGACCAATAAGCAAAGAGCAGAGACCTCCCTAATACAGGCCCAAGAGTTTAAAGAGCTGATCCCCTCTGGTCTGCAGTGACTATGCCAGAAGAGGAAGCAGAGCCAGGATATTTTTAAAAAGGAGCCTCCTCTTCCCAGAAAACTGAAGACTATGCAGGGGCAAATTTAACTTCAGGCCCTTGGTGATAAGCTCGGCCAATTATACTTTGCCTAATCATACCAGTTTGCCTGGGATTGTCCTGGTTTTATCACAGCAAGTCCCTCAACCTGCAACAAACCTCCTCCCCAGTCCCATCCTGCCCTGCCCAGTCCAAGGCAAACCAGTATGGTCAGTCACATTAGATGATTTACAGAGATTTACAGGCTTCGGACCAGATAAGAGCCCTGTGCTTAGGTTCTTGCCTGGTGCGTAATTGCATCCTTTGGAATTTAAACAGTTGCATTTCTAAGCAGTAATCTGCATTTGCCTCTGGGAATTCTGATAAGCATATGCTAATAAATCAAAAAGTGGTCACAAGGACAGAAACAAAAACTAAGAGACAGCTTAAAAACAAAACAGAAAACATGATCTAACTACTTGTAATTCGTAAAGCACTGAATTCCTGCAAGAGACTGCTTCTCAAAGCACATGTCAATCTAGTGAGCGTGGACTAGTGAAGGGGCCACCAGAAGACCAGGTGGGAAATACAGAGGATCTCAGACCCTCTACCGACTGGGGCCAGTGACATCAAGGAGTAGACACAGTTACTCAAGACACCCACTGTAGCATCTTGTAAGGAACGTAGGCTACTGTAATGTGCAATCCATTCTTGGGGAATTAATGAGTAAAGAATGAAGGAAAGGGCTTCCCTGGTGGCACAGTGGTTAAGAATCCACCTGCCAATGCAAGGGACATGGGTTTGAGCCCTGGTCCGGGAAGATCCCACAAGCCGCAGAGCAACTAGGCCTGTGCACCACAGCTGCTGAGCCTGTGCTCTAGAGCCCGAGAGCCACAACTACTGAGCCCACACGCCTAGAGCCCGTGCTCCGCAACCAGAGAAGCCACGGCAATGAGAGGCCTGCACACCGAAACGAAGAGTGGCCCCCGCTCGCCGCAACTAGAGAAAGCCCGCGCGCAGCAACAAAGACCCAACGCAGCCAAAAATAAATAAATTTGTAAAAAAAAAAAAAGATGAAGGAAAAAGAAAGATGCCTCAAATTCTACAAAATTTTGAGAAGGATCTTCATTGTCATAATTTGTAGATGTTTCTGAACTTGAATTTAAGTGGGTTTCCTTTGCTCTCCCCAGTTCTCATCCAGAGCTTTGTGCAACACACTGAATCAATGAAGTCTGTCAGGCAGAGCTGTGCACTATCAGCTTTCAATGCCCAACATAAGCTCAGTGAGCCTTGAATTATACTTGTGATGGGCAAAAAAAAAAAAAAAAAAAAAAAAAAATCAAATATAACCTGTAATGATCCCAGCCTTTTTCCTGTCTTGAATTAGGTAGTTTGGTCTGCTTGGTCTTCATTTTTCTAATTTTACCATATGAAAGAGAGCTCTGAGGTGCCAGATCAATCCTTGGAATATTTGCAGTGAAAAATTAAGTGAAAAGGCAGAAGGGCTGTGTATTTTGGAGGGTGATTCAGTAGAAGAAAGAGTGACATGGGGAGTTTTAGCGATATTAATGGGGCTATAATTCACCTGCATAATTTTCTAGAAATCTAAGTTAAAAAGTTGAATTTATGATTAATTTTGTTGCATGAACTGTGTTTATTTTTTTTAAAACATGGTACCATTATGGGATAGAAGCACATGGTCATACGTATTCAAGTTTAAGGTAATACTCTGCATGACACTATTTTACACTACTGATAGACTATGACAGGAAAATTGGCTATTCTGATATTTCAGTATCAATGGATAGCAGCTGTTTACATCAGTGAACACAACTTGCCCTGACATATATTCAAATCTACATAATGGCATATAATTCTGTTATATGTTCTGTGGACATTCTATCACCTAAAATTTTATATACAATTATTGTATTTTCAAGCAAGTCTACAGTATAAGCTAGTCTGGGTAATAAAATCGTCTCATTCATTTAAAGTAAATTATGGCATTTTATTTAGTAGGAAGTACACAGGATTAAAACTCAGAGAGCCTGTAGAAATCCTAGCTAAGTTACTGATTGGCTATGTGAGTTTGGGAACTTTGATCCATTGCTTTGATCATTACAATATCACAAGACTTGGGGGATCAGATTTGACCCCAAGTAAACCCATTGAGAAAAACCTCAGTGTTTCGTACAAACGAAAAGCTCTGCCTTTCATGAATGAAAACTTGCTAAAGAATTAGGAAGATACAAAGTGTACCTACTATTAAGTGGACTCAACATTTAATCTTCCTGTTATCATTCAGAATGAACAAGGGCAAAGCAGGCCCCACACACTGCAGTGGGGTGATTTGGTTCAGCCTAGTGCTTCTATTTTTGGATTTGACCACCTAGGTGTTAAACATTTTTAATTTGCATTTAAATTTCCTCAAGGCTTACCCCTTACTGATTTAGAGACCATCTCCCGTTGCCTCTCCCAGCTCCTCTGCACCTACTGATCCAATCTTACTGGCCTCTGAATTCCCAGGTAGCAACCACTGCACACAACCTCAGGCCAGACACACCTTAGCCTTATTTTTACCTTTAGTCTCAATGTGAACCAGCACTTAGGAACCCTGGCAGAGGACCTCAAATGGGAGCAGGACGGAGCAGTCTGTTCTGCACGAAATCCTTAATTACAGGATTTGTCTCTGCTACGGACCAGATGGAGTGAGTAGCCAGCAGGGAGCCTTAGCGGTGGGTGGAAGCACGTTCTGGTATTAGGTATTGACTTCTTGAGCCTCGGTTTGCTCACCTATAATATGAGGTAACTTCCTTGTACAGCTGTTTTTAGGATAGCCTGAGATCACTCATGTTCAGCGTTTAGTGGGAGGTACAAACTATTGGGTGTAAGATAGGCTGCCCAAGGATGTATTATACAACATGGGGAATATAGTCAGTATTTTAGAATAACTGTAAATGGAAAGTAACCTTTACAAATTGTATAAAAATATTAATAATAAATTTCAATTAAAAAACGTTTAGTACAGTGTGGTGCGCGGAGTAAAGCACCAGGTGCATATGTTTACCTATTATTGATATTACTTTCTGACTCTCTAAATCAATTCAGTTTCCACCGTTACATAACTCTCAAAGAGCTGGATTCCTTTCCTTCATGGCTCTGATACTGGCATGTAATTATAGCTTCATTATTGCGATGATTTGCTTAAAATCTGACTCTCATTGGATCATCACCTCGCGAGCACAGCGTCCTTGTCTGCTTTTGCACAGTATTGTACCTCCAGCTACCAGCATGGTGCCTGGCACATTGTAGGTGCTCAAGGCATCTGTGTTAAATAAATAAACAAATGAACTCCATGGAATTTATACCAATGATCACTGAGACCCAGAAAAGAAGATCAGCAAAAGTCACTATGAACCACCTATAAGGGCGAATTTCCCCACCCACCAAGCCCACCACATGACTCTGCAGAAAACCTGGTTCTGGTTGAAGACTAGCTCAGGGAATACATTTTACTGCTGTTCTGAGGAGCCTGTCATCAGGAACCTCACTGCATCACAGTTTGGCTTTCTGTCCAGCCCCAGATAAAGGTGGTTGTTCATAAAGGCCAGAGAGAGAGATTAGAAAGAGCGACTCTGACCCCAGTGGTCAGAAGCAGGGCTGTGTTCATTCAGGGCTGGAAGACCTGGGGAGAGCAGAGGCAAAGGTAAGAGCAGAAAGTCCTGAGCAGGAGACGTAGAGCCGAGGTAAATGGAGACATTAAGTCAAGAAGAGAAGAGCAGAGGATGTGAAGGTTGTGCAGGGCTGTGACTCACGCGGGAGGAGGTGGCACCTCGGGTGATAAGGTGTCTGGTGTCTGAGTGACCCGGCTTCAGACTGAGGTGAGAGTCAAATCCTGACCCCACAACTGCCTGCATCTGTGTGACCTTGAGTGAGTCACTTGCCTTCTATCAACTTCAATTTTTTAATCCACACAATGAGGGAAATAATATGAAACTCACAGAGTTGTTATAGAAATAAAATTATATCACTTAGCAAAAGCACTTAACCACCAAATGATAAGAGTGGGTTCACATGTTGGGTGCTTATTCTTGGTTATTAAAAACACAAGGTGGGGCTACCCTGGTGGCGCAGTGGTTGAGAGTCCGCCTGCCGATACAAGGGACACAGGATCGTGCCCCAGTCCGGGAAGATCCCACATGCCGCGGAGCGGCTGGGCCCGTGAGCCATGGCCACTGAGCCTGCGCGTCCGGAGCCTGTGCTCCGCAACGGGAGAGGCCACAACAGTGAGAGGCCCGCGTACCGCAAAAAAAAACCCAAAAAACAAGGGGGTGATTCCTTCTAGTAGAAATCTTATTTTTTGACTCTGAGACCAAAAAAAAAAAAAAAGAAAAAAAGGCGAAAGAAAAAGGCAAAAACTAACAACAAAAAAAAGTAGATATAAAATCAATAGCTAGCCCTGTGGGAAATAGAGAAATTACATTGTGGAAAGATCATGAAGATCATCTAGTTAGTGTTTTCCAAATTGGCCTGATCATAAGAATTTCCTTTTTAAACACACAGTTTCTGGACTTTCAGTGAGATCGACTAAGTCACAGTCTCCAGGGGAGGAACCTAGAAAGCTGGATTAATAAGAATACCAGGTGATTCTTGGAACCAAACAAAACTGGGAACCCTGTTCTAGCTTCATCTTTCCTAATTACTTGAAAGCCCTCAGGTGTGTTCCACCCACTAGAAGCAGCAGCAGCATCTGGGGACTTGTTAGAAATTCAGAATCTCAGGCCCCAGCTCAGACCTACTGAATCAGAATCTGCATTTTAAGATGACCCCCCGTTGATTCTTATGGTCACTAATATTTGAGAAGCACGGGTCCAAGGCATCCCGTCAACCCCTGGACACCTTCAGTGACAGCAAACACACTACCTCTCAGGAAAGCTATTTCCATCTCCTAGTACCTCTGACTGTTTGGAAATGTAGGAGCCACCCCCTCCCCTGAGAAGTCTGCATCACTGACGACATTTAGGACCTCAGCCAAAGATGGCAACACAGGCTGGGTGGCAGCAGACATTTCCAGGATACCAAACAACACTTGCTTTTTTTGTTTTGTTTTGTTTTTTCCTTCCTTTGTCTTTTATTATGTTTCCAAAAACAACAAAAAGCAGTTAAGAAGAGTGACATTTCTACAGTTTTGCAAATCACTTTAATGTTTGGCTAAACAGAAGACAGCTAGATTCTCATATCCGCTTCTGCATTTTTTTCTGCTGTGATATGTTGTCAGGTTGAAACATAAGAAAAAAATGGCCTCATACTGATGTGTATTTAGAAAAGGAAGAATTATTTTAATAGCTTTTTGGATAATTGTGGATGTTCTTCTCTGATGCTACACCAGAACTAGAAAAGTGGTAGTTTATTAAAAACTACTTACAATGTGGAACCTGATGCTATATTAGTGAACTTTTACTACTTTATTATAATCAACTAGTCTATCTTGCATTTTGGCGGCTCCTTTCATACCTTTGAATGGAAAAGACTGGATCACTGGGTTATGCACATATTCTAAATATTGATACGTTTCATGAAAACTATCAAACAAATGACATTCATTAATATCACCACTGATCTCATCAGAAAAGTCTTTAAATTTTATTAATCTTTTAAGGAGGGTGTTATTCTATCCCAGGTGCTGGAATAAGTTTAATTCTGAAGTTAATGATTCAAAGCAGATATTGCCTGTACGGCAACTAAGAGAAAATGCTCACTGGATTGAACAGATCTGAAAAAATACAGGACAAGGATTGACATACTCTGGCTTTGTTGTGATACTGCTGGAGAAACCTACCATTTATTAAGTTTTTTCAATGAATGTTCATTGAGCAACTACTATGTGCTGGGCCTTACCCTGGGTGATGGGTATTAGTGGTAAGACAAACAAGACACAACATGACACTGACATTCTAATGAGGAAAGACAAACAAATAACCCTGCAAACAAACAGTAATATTAACTATGTAGAAAGTTAAAACAGGACGATGTGATAGAGAGTGACTGGGCTGCTCTTTTAGATCAAGCATAAAGGCAGGGGGCACTGAGGAGGTGACATTTAAACTGAGATATTGGCCAGAGGGGCCAGGTCTGCGAAGACTTGAGGTCATAACTTTTCGGGTCCTAAAGGCAGAAATAAGCTTGATGTCATAGAAAAAAAAGAAAGAAGGCCAGTGTGGTTGAGATTCACGGGTTGCATGGGAAGGAGGGGAGAGAGTTAAGCAGAAGCCAGATTGAAGAGGGACTTATCAGCCTATAAGCCTTTCCATTACAAGGTTGTAAGAATTTCCTTTTACTCTAAATGCAACAAAATGTCATTGGAGGGTTTTAAACATGAGAGTGATGTGATACGACTTAGTTTAAAAGGTTCCCTGGAGAGCAGGTGTGGGATGAGGGAGGTAAGCTACTGGAGGTCAAGGAGCCAAGAGGAAATCCTCTAAAGCTACACTGACATCATTAAGCTCAGCTTCAGGAACGGAGACGAAAGAGAAGACAACGAGGCAGGCACGAAGAAGTTATCAGTGAACGAAGGAGCAAGGTGAACGCAGCACGATGTGCCGCAACATCTGACGGCGTGCGTTTCACAGAAGCAGTGGTTTTGAAGGAGGACTAATGAAGTGGTTTAGAAGTGGCTGTCTTCATGCTCTGAGGTTCTTGGGGTAACAGCAATGCCTCCCATGCTGCTCTCTCTAAAGGGGACCATTTGTAAAGGAATATCCAGATTTCTGTTAGGGCTGGAAGGGGAAGGAAAAGTGTGGAGGGAGGGCATGGTATAGGGTAGCTTACAGCTCATCGTAAGTCCAGAGGCACAATGGAAAGTTCTATGAGAAATCAGAAGTAACTAGTCACAATAAAAAGGAGTATGAAGATGGGAGTCCCGTCAGTGAATAGTTTAGGTGTTGTGAGGGCCTAGGAGGATAGGGATATAAGGCATGATTGGATTAACCCCAGAAATTTCTTAGGAGGAGGTAGTAACCAGGTCAAGCTGGACATCTACCATGTCCTGATGCTCAGGGGCGTGGCAAAGAGTGAGCTGAGTGCCCTTGAGGTCCGCTCTCTTCGGTGGCTGTGAGGCTTCAGGCAGCCCAGAGAAGGGACACGGGGGCTAAGGATCGTCTGCACTCTAAAAGAATTTGAAAAAGAGTGGATATGTGTGTATGTGTATAACTGACTCACTGTGCTGCACACCTGAAACTAAAGCAACATTGTAAATCAACTATACTCCAGCGTAACATAAAACGTAAATTAAAAATAAAGAAATAAAGCCCTGGGGGTTACGGCAGCACACGTTGCGTGATTCACCATCTCTCCTCTCCAAGGCGTACTCTTGGTGGGTGAGAAACTGGACAAGAATGAATGTGTGTCAAACGTCTTCACTGTAGAACCCTTTCTTCAAGTGAAAGTTGATGCAAAGGCCCAACCCAAAGAAGAGTCTAAATCAGGTTTACTCCGTACTCTGGACCCAGAGGCTCCGAGAGAGCTTACTGGGTCCTCTGGGCTTACAGAGCACGCTTGGTGCACTCCTAGAAAGTGCCACCTCTAAACAAATTCCACATCTCAGAATCAGTGCTGGTATTATTCACACCATTCTGGCTAACGTCATGACATATGTGGTAAAGCCTCACTAATTTTGAATAATGATGCTAATATGACTCAGTAACAAAACTAAATTACAGGCGTTTTGTTAACAAAATGCAATTTTATTACTCTCGAGTAGAGAGTGTTTTATAAACTGAGCTATAAATGGATATTATTAATCTAAATGGAATAAGTTTATGTAAAATTATGGCTCACAATAGGCCTACATAATGTGGTGATGTATCACAAACATGTAAATCCTTTAGCATAAGAGAAATAATTGCTGTGGTTGAAAAATTGAAAGCAGAGCAAAAAGGGTCTTTATTTTTTTTAATTTTTTTGGGTTTTTTTTTGCGGTACGCAGGCCTCTCACTGTTGTGGCCTCTCCCGTTGCAGAGCACAGGCTCCGGATGCGCAGGCTCAGCGGCCATGGCTCACGGGCCCAGCCGCTCCGCGGCATGTGGGATCTTCCCGGACCGGGGCACGAACCCGTGTCCCCTGCCTTGGCAGGCGGACTCTCAACCACTGCGCCACCAGGGAAGTCCGGTCTTTAGTTTATTGAGTCCTTAGTTTTCAAAGCTACTACTTATAGTTTTAATTTTTCCTTAAATATAAGACCCTGAGGAATCAACGATAAAATAATTATTTCAATATATACTTGAGACAAATGAACAGTACAGAATTGTTGAAAATCTCAATTGAAAATGGTGAGGGGTAAACTACCGTCGTATATATAGGTCTAGGTCCTTGATGATATGCGAAAACAAGGACTGAGTTAAACAAGGTCAAATGATGTATATGGGTGCAGGACTGTTCAAAAATGTAATACGCTAAAGCAGAGCATCCCAAACTTTAATGTGCTTATGAATTGCTTGGGGATCATGTTAAAATCCAGATTCTGATTCCATAGGTCTGGGGTGGGACCTGGGATTCTGAATTTACCATGCGATACCAGTACTGCAGGTCTGTGGACCACACTTGGAGTAAAAAAGTTCTTTAGTGCATCCAGACTTTGTGTGAGAAAGTTGAATAGATATAGTGGAACATTTTTGATTCTGCAGATCTTTTATGGGAAGAGGGAGAAAAGTTCAAAGATCATTTTATTGCACATTTTTGTACATATGATTTACCTTTACTAAGTAGGATGATCCTTTAATTCCAGCCTCTTGTTTATTTTCTCATCTCACTTCCTCTAAGCACTTGGTAGGGGGCCTGTCATTAGAGAGTATTAAGCACATTACATAGGGAAGTCAAGTACTGAATTCTATAACCTAAGTTCTTGGATGTTGGCATAGGGGTCCTGTAATTGCCTGGCTTAAAAACTTTTTTTGAATAGTGTATTTTCTTTAGGTAAATTTATTTCAATTCACTAATGTTGTTTAATCAGTGACCTTGTTTAATTAAACGTGCTTTCAGAAAATGTGCTGTTTCACTTAAGAGTAAAGCCAGCCACTATGGAGAACAGTATGGAGATTCCTTAAAAAACTAAAAATAGAGCTACCATATGATCCAGCAATCCCACTCCTGGGCATATATCTAGAGAAAACCATACTTGGAAAAGATACGTGCACCCCAATGTTCACTGCAGTGCTATTTACAGTAGCCAAGACATGGAAACAACCTAAATGTCCATTGACAGATGAATGGATAAAGAAGATGTGGTACATATATACAATGGCATGTTACTCAGCCATAAAGAAGAATGAAATAATGCCATCAGCAGCAACATGGATGGACCTAGAGATTATCATACTAAGTGAAGTAAGTCAGAGAAAGACCAATATCATATGATATCACTTATATGTGGAATCTAAAATAATGATACAATGAACTTATTTACAAAACAGAAACTGACACAGACTTAGAAAACAAACATATGGCTACCGGGGGAAATGGGAGAGGAGGGTTAAATTAGGAGGTTGGGATTGACATTTACACACTACTATACATAAAATAGATAATCAACAAGGACCTACTGTATAGCACAGGGAACTCTGCTTAATACTCTGTAATAACCTATATGGGAAAAGAATCTGAAAAAGAATAGATAGATATATAACTAAATAACTTTGTTATACACCTGAAACTAACACAACATTGTAAATCAAATAAACTCCAATATAAACAATAAATAAAAAAGAAAAAATAAAGAGTAAAGCCAGCAATTGCTCTTCAGACTCACAGACTTATAGAATTTTAGGTTGAGCAGGTTATTAGAATGTGTATCATCTAAAACCCTGTTTTTCCTATAGGGAAATAGAGATGCTGGTTATAACACACAGGAAGGTTTAGTTCCTTTATCTTTAGTCTTTCTTTGAATTTTTAAAGGAAAACGTGAGCCTCAGTGCCCCTTGAATTTAAACTCAAATGTTGTTTATCTTGTATACTTATGCTTATTAAAATAGTCATCAGATATTTGTAAGTGTAACAGTATAGAAACCACTTTGCTATTTTTCAGATGCTTAAAATATGTGCCTTGAACTGTGTTAGGATGAGCAATTTAAAGGTGTAACAACCAACTGCTTCACCTTGGCTGTCCACGTTTATGTTTGGGGCCCATATAAACCTCTGTTCCCCAACAGATTTAACAGAATGGCCATCTCGCCCTAGAAAGAAATGTGTTTCGGGGAGCTGTAACGCAGGTTCAGGATCACAGGCTTACACAGCCTCTGATGATTGTCCATACAGGGTGCTGAACCTGAACGGCCCCAGTAATCTGTGAAATATGCAAAAGGCATGCTCTTCAGCTCCAGCCATTTGCCACTTAGCCCGGGTGAGCTGGCTGGGCTCCAATTCAGGTAATTGCATCCTGTCTGCTCAAATTTCCTTTGCAATTTCAATCAGATCTGTTATCCTCCTTAGCATGGCTGCCCAGAATGATAGTTCAGGATTCCCTTACAGCTGCTGTGTTCAACCCAAGAGGTGACTACGTTTCAGTGGTGGGTAAAATGATTCCTGGTTATTCCTTTTCTGCATCACAGAGGCATTCTGAGGCTTAATTAAGATGTGTACAGCTTCCGAGGTGCAAGTTAGAGCTAAGATGGTAGACGTTCATTATTAAGCATTCTTAAAGAGTTCTGCACCTGCCTTCACCTCAAAGTGGAATCTGGGCATGATATGGTCCTTATACTATGATATATCTGGTATAAATTTAGTAAGAAAATTATTGTCAGAAACTGGCATTGATTGAATTATACAATATGTTACCTCTTTTCATCACTGTAAATGATCTGTAGTACTAACGAGGCAAACTTCTCACTTAAAACCGCATTAACGAACTTTTCATTGATGTCCCACATTACTAACTGCAGACACTGCAAAAGTATCAATCTATTTGTCCATCTATTTTGTCCATCTTTTTCCATATGACTTTCTTGGCATGCACCTTGCTCATGAAAATATGCTGCATCAAAAACAAACGATCCCCGAATTTAGTGGCTTGAACAACCATCACTTTATTATATCTTATGATTTCGTTGATCAGGACTTTGGTAATAGCTCAACTGGGAAATTCTTCTGCCCCATGTGACGCTGACTAGGGTCACCTGGTGGTTGGACTGCTCTGGAAGTCTAAGATAGCTCTGTTTACATGCTCAGTACTTGGTCAGAGTTCTCTAACTCTGACAAGGTTGGGCTCAGCTGAGTCCCTCTCCATTTAGTCTCTGGCCTCGTCATTGGTCTCTCCAGCAGGGAGTCCAACTACCTCATGAAGACCTGGGACTTGACAAGCCTGAGACAGAAGTTGCCAGTTCTCTTAAAGGCTGGACCTAGAAAAGGCACGGTATCACTTTAAATTTTACTTTCTTGGTCAAAGCTGTCAGAGGCCAAGCCAGATTCAGGGGAAGGGAAAATAAGTCCACCTCTTAATGAGAAGAATGTAAACGAAGTACGAGCATCTTTAATCTACCACACTGACCACTTTATTAATGGTGCTCTTACCCATGGCAGTTTCAAAGAGATCTGCGTTTTCCCCAAGGACACCTCTACAATTAAACACCCAGACATTCAGACATAAAGATAGACTCGGTATCAACCTCTTGGCTTTAACAATGGCCTAAAAGACCTCTGGAAACATAGCCAAAGCAGGTATTTCCTCAGCATCAGCATCTGTAAGAGGTGCTAACCACAATACTTCCTGTTTCTGCTCTCTAAAGAATGCAGTACCACTCCCCCAAACCGTCACGTCAAATAAACTTGCAAATAGTTTTAATTGTTTCAAGTGTATTTACACATAGACTACTAAAAATAAAAACAAACCACACACACACACACACACACACACACACACACACACACACACACACACACACACACACACACAACCTTACAGTGGAAATAGGTCAGATATTACGCTTTCTATTTTGCTGCTGAGAAACTTGAAATAGAGAGAGAGGGAGGTGATTTGCTGAAAAGTCTCCAGGTAATGAGTAATGGGCCACTCAGTCCAGGACTCTATCTACTTCACTCCAAATTCTTTCTCCCCGTTAAGATTTGACTTGTAACCTAAAAATCCTTGATGAGGTTCAAGGTTTCTGACTTCACCACGGTGGAAATGTTTTTGCAAGAGAGCAAAGACGTTCTCAAGTTAAGATCCCCATTCTCATTGAGAAACATCTAAGTTGGAACAAACAGCTGCTGCTGTGCCTACTTAAGTGTGGAGTATGGGAGCCTCGTATGATTGAAGAATGTATTGTTTGCTTCCTTTGGCCACATCACAGCCAAAGGTGCAAGACCATTCCAGTCCCCTGGGTTTTCTCTTCATAAGCAAAACGCATTGTCTGCATTATTCTTGCCCTTTTGTCTAATTCTGCTATCCTTCTCAGTCTTGAGGAGTCAACTCAGTTCTCCCAACTGCTCTAAAAAGACTGCTCCCACTCTTTCAGTCCACATTTTGCTCTTTCCCTTGAACTCAAAGAACTTCACCGTCTGGAGCATGTGTGATCAGAAATCAATCATATTCATTCTTTCACTCATTAAAGGTGACATGACTAGTAAGTGACAGAAACAGATCGGAAGCCCAGAACTAACTCCAAAAACAAGGCCTTGACCATTAGGCTATAACATCTTTGGACAATCGTATTACATGTATGCACTTCCATGTACGTGTATATGTGTGTGTATAGAGTGAGGCAGGGAAATAAATGTATGGTGACATTTATCTTTCAAATGTCATGTGCAGCAAAAGAAAGACACAGACAAGGAGCCGTGAGGTTTTAGATAGGAGCAAAATAACTTCATCTGAAGTAAGAATCCTGGCACTTGACACAGGCCTTACCAGGGGAATAGTGAGTAGTTTGGTTTAACATGAGAAAAGTGTAGGTGAGCGTGATGTGTAAGAATACAGCAGGACGAAGAAAATATGCTAAGAAGTTTAAATGTAGTCAGATAGTCACTGCTAAGTTTTAACGTGGGTTGACAAGATGAGGTGTGAACTTTTAGAGGACTGATCTGTCAGCCAGGGTAGCAGATGGACTGGAGTAGGACCCTGTGGGTAATATGAGTTAAGCCTTGCTCTTTTAATTCCTTCCAAAGGCAATTATGAGTCTACTGCAACAGTCCAAGTAAAGCAAAGTAATAATAGTCTGACTTCATTATAAACCTAATCTTGGCCTGTTTGTTGATAGTTTTAAGAATGCAATTCTTGAAATGTTAAGTATTAATAACAACAATAGTAAGTGACATTTCTGTGATATTCTCCTTTCATTGGATCTTCACATATATTATCCGTTGTATTCTAAATAGACCACTGACCACACAAAGCTGAGGATCATAGACTAGCAATATGCCGAGGATACAGTTGCCATTCAAAATGTCTGGCTAACTTACTAACTAATCTATAAGCAGCTGTTCTCCCTCTGTTCTTGGAGCCATTCTCCATGGTGCTTCCACTCACGGTTATCAAAGCATAACTAATAATCCCAAAAATAATGATAATAATTTCAAGTAAGTTATTATTAATATTCAACATGAATCAAGCATTTTAAGCCCAATAATATAAGATATATATTATTATCCATAGTTTATACATAAAGAAACTGGGGCAGAGAAGGTTACATAATTATCCAGGCTTATATATCCATTAGGGATAGAGCTGGGATTCAAATGTAGGCACGATGACTCTAGAGCCTGTGTGTACTTAACCACCAACCTCCCAAATCTATCAATAGATTGTCTAGTCTTGGCTCCTGAGTTTCTATGAAATAAGAGATCTTTCACTAAGGGCTGAAAGAAGAAAAGCTATATTGTTATAAAAACTATTTCTAATCTAAATAGAGATATTCCGTGATGCATATCTATGTTTAGGATATAATTTAAGGACCATCTACCTTGCAAATCATGAGTTTAAACTTCATTGTATTCTACTAAGCTTAACATGTCTAAATGCACAAAGGGACCTTGAAAACCAGTAGATGGAAAGAATCCAAATTCCCTCATCCAAAATAAGACAGAATTTCTAAATCCCCAACAGGTTTCCTCCCTCCTAGCAGCTGGCTGCCAGGAACAGAGCAAGTTCACCACAGCCCTGCAGAAGATTTAATGGGGTAATTAAGAAGTGTGCTGAGATTTTGGCCCGGGACTTGGTTCTGTTTTTGCTCTGCAGACTTTGTGTTGGTGGAAGCCTTCAGGCAATCCACCATTTGTGCTTGGCAACGCCAGTGACACAAGTCAGTTCTTGGAATACAGTAAGGGACAACGGTAATGAGTGGGTAGCCAAGGTTTGGCAGCAACCTACGGAGGTTTGAGGGATGCTCTGGCTATGGTTAGTGCTCCTCTCAGATAACTCAGCAGCAAGTGGCAGGGGAAAATGGAACTGCCATTCCCCCAGTCTGCCGAGACTTTGCTTCCATTTTTTTTTTTTTTGGCTCATTCTTTCTGCATCTATATGAAGACTCTCTTTTAGAAGAAAGCTTCACAGGATATTACTAATTTTATATAAGTGAGAAACGGTATCTTTAGAGTATGTGAATGTGTGAGTGAGACAGATCATCTTTCAAATGTTGGAGAACCATTTGCATTTCCTTTTCCATGAACTATCTGTTTGTCCCATTAAGCAAAGATCCACAAACTTCTGTGGGGAGCTATGAAATGGGATTGCACTTAGGATGCTTATGGAATTATAAATGCAAACAGCGATTTGTCAATATCTAGTAAAAAAATTTCAAGGGCTAATTCTCAACAATTCCACTCTTAAGTATGTATCTCACGGACAAACTCACATGTGTGCAACATGACATACTAATAAGACCTTCATTGCAGCATTATCGGTAAAGTTAAGGTAGGAAACAACATATATATTCATTCATAGTAACTGGTTAAATAAACTATGGGAGGAACATCTACTTCTAGCCATGATGGAGTAACTGGTATCAGCTAGCTCTCCAGCCATAAATACTGAAAGGCTAGACAAAATATATTAGCAACATTTTTCAGCACTGGATAATGGACTGTATAAGTTTGGGATTCCTGATCGCAGGGAAACTAAAACGGTGAGGTGCAAATTGTCCAGCCTTCTCCCTGGGGATAATTTCCTGACTATGTACAGAGAGTTGGAGTCAAAGCAGGTCGTGGCAGTCCTTCTGAGTTGCAGAAGCAGAGATCAGAATTTGGAGAAGGTGAGATGACTGAAATCTACAGCATGGGGTGTCAGAGATGGAGAGGGAGCTATGCTCAGAGAGGGATCCAAAGAATCTACACAAAAGGTACATATACGGTTACACAGGCAAAGAACAACTGGGAATTGCAATGAAAACCAGTACTATTTACAAAAGCATAAAAACTATGAAGTACTTAGGTGTAAATATGTCAAATGTGTACAACGTTTTTATTCTAAAAACCACAAAACATTATTGAAACAAATCAAAGAATACCCTAAAAAACAAAGATATACCACAATAATGGATTGGAAGGTTAATTTTGTTAAGATGTTAATTCTTCCATAATTGATAAATAGATTCAAAGCAATTCCAATCACGTAGAAGTGAACATGCTAAAATCTATACGGAAAAGCAACGGAACTAAAATAGGCCAAACAATTTTCATAAAGAGGGACAAAGTTGGAAGTTTCACACTATCTAGTTTCAAGATTATTATAAAGCTATAGTAATCAAGATATAGATTAAAAGAACACATAAGAGTCCAGAAACAGACACATACATGTATGCTCAATTGATTTTTGACAAAGGAGCTAAGACAATTCAATTTAGAAATGACTTTGGAACAATTTGATATCCATATTAAAAAAAAAATAAGAAAGAAAAGAAACTGAGTCCACAGCTCACACAAATATAAAATTTAACTCAAAGTGAATTAATTTTAAATATAAAACTTTTCACAATAACATAGGGGACAATGTTTGTTACTTTGTGTTAGACAAAAGATTTCTAAGATAAGACACAAAGAGCATAAGTCGTAAGAGAAAAAAATGGATATATTATACATCATAAAAATTAAAATTAAAGCTCTTTGAAAGTCACTATGAAGAAGGTTAAAAGACAAGCCACAGACTGGGCAAAAAATGTTTGAAAAAGCACATCTGTATCAAGTACTGATACACGTAACTAACTATCACAACTCAATAGTAAACAAATAATCCAATTCAATTCAAGTGGGAAAGGGGAGTATTTTCAAAAAGCGGTGCCAAATCAACTGCATATCCATTGGGGGAGGAGAGGAAACTGACGGTTATATTTTACCAGGTGCAAAAATTAACTTGAAATGAGTCATAGACCTAAATGCAAAACCTAAATCTATAAAAAGCTTCTAGAAGAAAACGTAAGGGAAAATCTTTGCAACCTAGAAGTAGGCAAAGATTTCTAAGCATATAAAAGAACAAACAAAACAATTTTAGCGGATTGGACTTCATCAAAATTAATATCCTTTGCTCTTTGTAAGACACTATGCCAGAGAGAATTATGTCCCAACCTCCAACAAAAAAATCCCAATCCTAAATCCTCAGGATGATTGTGAATACACTAACTCACATGACAGAGGGAACTTTCCAGTTCCTAAATTAGGTTAACAATCAACAGATCTTAAAACAGGCAGATTACCCTGAATTTCTGCATAGACAAAGTGTAGTCCCATGAGCCGTTAAAAGCTGAAGAGCAAGGCAGAGGGAAAATCAGAGAAATTTGAAGAGCGAGAATGATTTAGTGTTGCTGGCCAGAAGATGGCTGGGGCCATGTGTCAAGGAAACAGGGACCTCAGTCCTACAACCACAAGAAACTGAATTCTGACAACCTTAGTGAACTTAGAAGCAGATTCTTCCCTAGAGCTTCTGGAGAGCTACACAGCCCTGTCAACACTTTGATGTTGAAAGACCCTCAGAGGAGAATCCAGCCACACAGTGCCAGACTTACAACCTACAGATCTGTGAGATAATAAATGGGTGATGTTTTAAGTCATTCTATTTATGGCCATTTGTTACACAGAAATAGAAAATTAACACAGACACCATTAAGAAAATGAAAAGGCAAGCCACAGACAGGGAGAAAATATTTGCAGCGCATACATTAAACAAAGGACTTGTATCAAGAATACATAAAGAACTCCTGCAATTACATAATAAGAAAACAAGCAACCCAATTTAAAATTTGAACAGACTATTTTACAGAGGGTTCATGAAAGAGAATACGTAAATGCCCAGTAAAACCATGAAAACATGTTCAACATCATGACTCATTAAGATTCATATTAAACACGTTTACCCATTAGAATGGCTACAATTTAAAAGACTAGCCATACCAAGAGTTGGAGATCATGATACAAGTGGAATAGGTATACATTACTTGTAGGAAAGTAAAAAAGTACACTTTGGAAAATGGCTTGGTAGTTTCTTAAAAAGGTAAACAGACATCTACCATGTGATCCTGCTATTCCATTCTCAGATATTTATCAAAGACAACTGAAATCATATGGCCGTACAAAAACTTGTATGCAAATATACATGGCAGATTTATTGATAACAGTCAAAACTAGGGAAGAAAACCTGAATGCCCATTGACAGGTGAACAGATTTGAATTTTGAAATTACGGTATATCTATACAGTGGAATATGACTCTGCAATTAAAAAGTAATGGACTACTGATACCTACAGCAAAATGGTTTCGTCTCAAAAGGGTGATGCTAAGTGAAGAAAGCCAGAAAAAAAAAAAAAAGGAGTACGTCATGTAAGATTGTATTTACATGAAATTCTATGACATGCTAACAAATCTATAGTGACAGAAGCAGGTCAGCAGTTGCCTGGACGTGGGGATGGAGGAAGAGAAGGATGATAAAGCTGCGTGAGGAACTTCAGGCTGATGGAAATATTTATTAATTGTGATGATGGCTTCACAGGTATATACATATGTCAGACTTTATCAAAATTGTACACTTCAAACATTTGCAATTATTGTACTTCAATTATGTCTCCATAAAGCAGTTTAAACAATCATATGGGCCACAAAGCACACCTTGCAGCCAGAGAGGCCTGGCTGTGGTCCAGCAGTCTGAATTCTCAGAATATGATAAAAGTCAGAAGGACACTGAGATAACCAGGAGTTTGTCACAGAGTGATCCAAGTTGGGGTACCTCTGAGAAGCAGGTGGGGAAAGGGGCACCTCTTCTTCTCTGCCTGTGTGGATAATTTGAGGGAAATTAGCCTCCTAAACAACTGTCGTGCTGTGGCCGATTCCCTCTACCCACCTTGTCCTGAGCCACTGAGCCTTAATCAGCTCACCAGCACTGGGCGCTGCAAAGCCATGGGGATTTCTCAAGTACAGGACTCAGTCCTTAGGCTTCTAGAAGACTATATCTGGGCCCCTGCTGTTATCAAGCATTGCCTTTGAGTTTGTTAGTGGTGGCTGATAGAATTAGCTAGAGCCACATCTCAGGGAATCCCTTGGTTTAAAAGATAAAGGAAATTCCCTGAGGAATTTTCAAGCCAGCCCAGAGTAGCAAGAGGACTCTATCACATCTGGGAAAGAAAGAAAATTGCTCTAATCACGTCTTTTGAATTTTTTATGCCAGAGCCTACTTAGAGGCCTTTGTATCTGCTGTTTCTGCCTGGCAGGGCTAGTTTCCCAGCTCAGGGCTCTCATGAAGGCATAGCTGATTGCTGAGCGGAAACCTAGGCACTGCCAGTGCCACGGAGTATCTGCCCCTCTTGATAGAAGCACCACAGAAGAGCAAGCAGACCGACCTCCATCCCTCCTGCAGTATGCTTCAGGCCTGGTGCAGGCAGCAGACAGCTGCAGAGACTTTGACCCTTCCTCCACTAACACAGGATCAGTGTCAGCTGGGAAAACACAAGAGGACTTCATCTCTTCTCTCTCACTGGCAGCCAGCTCAGCAGGTACCTCAGATAAGGGTCCTCATGTGACATCATTCCTGTTTGCCTCAAGACAGCCTCCTCATGATCCTTATTCTCCAGAAAAAGCATCTCACTGCATCTTGAGGAGGCTAAGTCACTTAACCTCTCAGTTCCTCGTTTTCCTGTTATTTACTCATTCATTTATGCAATAAATGGTTAATGGGTAACTGCTTTGTATAGGTCACTCGGGTATGATTGGTAGGTATCAAGACTAAAATCTAGAACCGCCAGAAACCAGAACAATGATTTCTTTATGTCATTAAAATTAGAAACTGTCATTTTTGAACCACTCTTATGCACCGTCTATCTGTGTTACAGACATGATTTCCTCCCTCACAATGCAAGTTAGATATTACAGTAAGCATTTTACAGTTGGCAAAACAAAGGTTAAGGAATTCATCCAAGCTATCCGCTTCATAATTTCAACACAAATTTAGAAATATCTCAAACCCATGCACCTTCCACTCTATCAGGCGTCTCCGTCGCTTACTCAGCCTGTTGCAAGTGGTTTTAATATGGTGACGTTTCCTTATTTATAGCACTTCTGTGAACACGTTCACATTTTTTCTCTAGAACACTTACTGGAGCATTATAACAGGAAGGTGACATCTGGCCACACAGGCCCTTGGAGGATTCCCATGGTCCAGTTTTAGGTTCTTGGCTTTTAGGTTCAGAACTCGATTTTCTCCTTCATCAGAAACTAGTTTTCTAAATGCACAGGAACCTGATGTATGGATAAGAATTCTAATTCATTATTTAAAAGGCTAAGTAGGGCCAGAAAACAGAGAGGAACATTGACTATAATGACTCGTCCATTCCACAACTATCTATTTTATGCGAGGTGCCGGTGTCGTCCTAGACGGAGGGGATGAGACAGTACATGTGAGCAGCAGAGTCCCTGCTGTCACGGTGATTACAGTGTCAGTCCTGACGAGTCAGATTGCTAGCTGCGAGGAAAACAGTTACACAGGCCCTGGGCCATTCAGCTTTGAGTAGGCGGAGTTTCAGGTGTCTAACAATTGAGAGTCAACTGTTGAATTTTCAGTTATTTTGTGAGCTGGTTGATGTCAAGTCAGTAGCTAAAAATCAGCCACGATTGGTATATTTATGTCATGGAAATTGGCAAACTTCAAATTAGAGCGCCTCTTCCTCTCTCCATCAGAGCTGGTTGTTAAAGATTTACTGGCATTGGGCTTCCCTGGTGGCGCAGTGGTTGAGAATCTGCCTGCTAATGCAGGGGACACGGGTTCGAGCCCTGGTCTGGGAGGATCCCACATGCCGCAGAGCAACTAGGCCCGTGAGCCACAACTACTGAGCCTGAGCATCTGGAGCCTGTGCTCCGCAACAAGAGAGGCCGCGACAGTGAGAGGCCCGCGCACCGCGATGAAGAGTGGCCCCCGCTCAGCACAACTAGAGAAAGCCCTCGCACAGAAACGAAGACGCAACACAGCCAAAAATAAATAAATCAATTAATAAACTCCTACCCCCAACATCTTCTTAAAAAAAAAAAAAAGAATTGGAAGAAATCTTATAACTACATCAGCCACCTACAAATTCAAGAACTTCCTCAAATATTATTAAAAAAAAAAAAAGATTTACTGGCACATCATTGAGTAGAGGAGCAAAAGACTGGATACATAGACCAGAGGGAGACTGTGACTTCTTTGGATTCTAGAGCCTGTAGTGAAGTTTGAGGGTTATTCGAATACAGGTGGTAGTAAAAGTCTTGGGATAAATACACTAGCCTAGGGGAAAGTGATACAAGCAGAAGATTGAGGAAAGAGCTTAAAACACACACACAACAACAACAACAACAAGGAATGGTTAGGGGAGAAGCGAAGAAAACACAAAAAGGCCCCAAAGAGATTTGAATGCATCAGGTTTGAAGTATCAGGAAGGAGCTTCACCAGGGAAAGTGTAATATGACACTTCCAGAAGGAAGTGTTTCACTTTGCTATGTTAATCTTTTTAAATTATAGTCTAAAGTTAAGAAAGTGTCCAGGAATTTTGGTGGCTGGGGTGAGGTGAATCATTGATACCCTTGGGCAAAGCACTTTCAAAGAGTAATGGGGAATGAAGTTATTAGATGCATAAAAGTACGAAGTAGATGGGGATGGAAGTGCAAATAACAAGGATGATATACCAGAGAGCTCATGACTGGTGATGGGAAGCCCCTCCCTTCTGGGAAGGGGAGAGCTGGATATTCTTTTTCCAAGACTCACCTCTTGGACCCTCATTTTCTTTTCTTCGTGCAGAAAGTTCTCTCTGTTAGCACATTCCTTCTTTACATGGAGGATGAAGAAAGCAACAGCATTAGCTCTGCTAAGCAAGCATACTCTCCCGAGACTGATGAGGCTCAAATCATTGAACCTGCAAGTTCAACTGTTTATCATTTAGGGTAGGTTTTTCTACAGATGGCTAATTTCATTTCCCGCATGTTGAATTCTTCCTAGCTCTCTGCTTGGAAGGTAATCTAAATTTCATGCTTAGGGAGTGCCTTGCTCTTACCCATGAACATATGCTCCAAGAGGGAATCATTTCTCTGCTCATTTTTAACTCATAAAAGATGCAGCAGGCTTGGGGCCGGGGAGGAAGAAGAGAATGACACTCACATTGTCTGTTTGGCAGTAGCCCTCCCATCGCCATCTCAGAGGAGCTGCCTCATCTACATGTACACAGGGAGGGATGGTCAGCTCTGTACCACGATATTCTACTAGCCAGGTCTCAGCTGGACGGGGCTGGAGCTGGACAACCACTCAAAATCTGCACAGAGGGGCTTCCCTGGTGGCACAGTGGTTGGGAGTCCGCCGGCCGATGCAGGGGGCGCGGGTTCGTGCCCCGGTCCGGGAGGATCCCACATGCCGCGAAGCGGCTGGGCCCGTGAGCCATGGCCGCCGAGCGTGCACATCCGGAGCCTGTGCTCCGCAACGGGAGAGGAGGCAGCGGTGAGAGACCTGCGTACCGCAAAAAAAAAAAAAAAAAAAAAAAAAAAAAAAAAATCTGTACAGAGACAGTGCCTTGCTGGCTCAAAAAGACAAGCTACAGTAATCAGATTCCCTCTACCTGAAACTTCCCTCTAGGACCCTTAGCTTGAATCCTTGCAGTTGAAGGAGCATGGGCTGGAAAAGCAAGTAAAAATAGAGACGACTAAGCATAGGCAGAGGAAATCAGAGATGAAAGACCATATGTTTCCTGAGAGACAGAGTAAGGTTACCACCGGGCCTCATAAGAACTGGATCTTAGAACAAAAAAGTCAGAAACCAAGAACAAAGTCAATCCAAAGATAATACACTCAAGACCTCAGTTCATGACAACGGAAGAGCCCTAATGAACGTACACGTGGATTTTATCCAAGACACTATCTCTTCATGATTGCAACTTGATGTCCTCAACAAACATTTATCAAACACCCACTCCATAGCAGACATAGAAACTAACATCTATCTTCACCGTCCTCAAATAGTTCTCAGAGTGGGAAAGAGAAAAGAAAACCCTGTGTTAAGGGTTCACTGCAAAAGGGAGAAAAGGAGAATTAGAAACAGCAGCTAAAGTCACGCAGTGTGGGGGTAGAGCATTTCTGCAATAACTGAAGGACAGCTTGATTTTCCATCAGCAAACCAAGGACAGCTCGGACTCCCATGTCCGACCACAGAGCACTTGCAGTTTATCTGTGTTTATAATCACTGGTTCATCACTTCAGACAGTGCACACATTTTAGCCCACTTGACAGACTGATTGGTTTCTATCTGCCACAGAGCCATTGTCTGTCCATGACCTCTGAGTTTTACCAAGAGGGATATATTGATCTGGCTTGGCTAATTCCTATAAAATGCAAACATATTTTCCTTCATCGAGAGCCCGAGACCAAGTCACAGGAATAACGCACAGACCGGAGGCACCCAGATTAGCATTTGATAAATGGGAGCTAAGTGGGATGCAAGAATGATCTCATATAATCCTCAAACAGTACCATGAAGCACCTACTATTATTATTATTTGCACTTTGAGATGGAAAGAACTAAGGCTTAGTGATGTGAATTCACTTGCCAAAGTCACCAGCCAGAGGTGACAGATAAGACCCAGGTCTATTTCTGTGGTCTTCATCATTACAGGGAGAGTTCATGCAGAAGACTCCTACCCAAATTAACCCAGACCGCCGGCAAGAGCAAGGCAATCAATAGTGTAAGTTATGCATTCGCCAATCACACTCACAGTAGTTATGGGCTTTGGGGAGGACAGATGCAAAGAAAAACCTAGAAAAGGCTGGATTTCATTAAATAAACATAATGTACGAGTAGATACTCAACCTCTTTATAACGTTAGGGTCCCAGATGATATCTTCCATGTGCACATATAAAAATGTTTGTGTGTGTATGTATGTGTGAATATATATTCAGACCTATTGAAGCAAAAATATAGAAATCCACAGGTCTTATAACAATTATTGTCGGGAACGGTGAGTTGGTCCTACTTAATTAGCAATAATTGAACAAGGTAAGATGGCAGTGTTTTCTTTGGCAAATAGAGAATATTGGAAACTTTTAATTAGCAAGAAAATATCCCAAGTTGTGGGTCATACCTCCTCTCACCAGGCAAGGGCTCTCAAAAAAGTTTGTGCAGTGATGAAAACCCAGAGTAAAATAAGGAAGCAGTTCTCTAGTCCTTGGGGGAGAAGCAGGGCCACCTTTCAAAGTACTCACTTAGTGTCAACTGGAGGGAGGGAAGAGAAAAAATATATAAGCGTTCTAGTCACACACCAGATGTTCCCACTAAACAATCACTTTCAAGAAAGCTCAGCTTGTGTGGATGATAATCATTCTTGAGATTGAGGGCTCAGAAGCTACAGAAGAAAATTCCTGGTAGAGGGAGGGCCACTATCTAAGGCCCGTGGCGGCAACAGCCCATAGTACTCCAGCCTTAGGGTTGGAGGTTCCACCCTGCTGTATATCTCATTGGCTACAAGCAACCCCCATTGCCCTCCCATCTCCCAGAAATCCTCTGCTCTGGCTCACAGCTGCAGACTGGGCTGGGACACTCAGCTATTCATGGGATCTGATTTTTCTGCTCCTTGATCTTATATAGAGGAAGGTGTAGCTGTCTTATATCTGTAAGCACCCTTTGAACACAGGGACGGGGATGTCTTGTTTTGTGATCTGACCACCATGGGATGGTGTCTTGGGTTGGGTTTTCTAGAAGCAGAGCCGGAGACAGGGATTTGAAACATGCAATTTATTAAGAGTGTGCACTAAGGGAAAGCAGGAAGAAGGGTGGAAAGGGAGGAAAAGTCGAGCAAGGATGTGGCCTTGTTGAGTTTAGTTTTGACTTGATCTGCAGGGGGTTCTGAAGCATAAATTATACCACAGACTTGCCCCATCCAGGAGTGGGATTGGGGTGTTACTGCCAGGAGAGGTGGGGACCCCTCTGGGGAAGGAGCAGCTGTGAGACATTAGCAGCCCGCACTCACAGAGGCTGGCGCTGGGCGACCTGCTGCAGGCAACGAAGTGCATATACAGGCGTAGGGAGAAGCCAGGAAATTGCTTTCATACTCAGCTTATTGTTGTAGCAGCTCTGAGCCAGTATATTAAATTCATTACAGGATGGAGCTTCTCGTTTGATACATATAATGGCCTGATAAGACAGGCAGGGCAGACATCATTTCTCTTCAGCACCGACTCCTATTTTATAGAGGAGGAAATGTGCCCAGAGAGACTGAATCACCAGCCAAAGTCAACCGGATAATATGAGAAGAGCTAGAACTGGAATCTAGGACATCTGACTTCCAGCTCTGCGTCCTTTATGCTACATCTCTCTGTCTCTTGCCCCTCTCACGGTAAAAGCGGAGAAAAGGAAAATGGTGATAGCAAGGTTATAAGTCATATAGCAAACACGTGGGACGCAGGGAAAGGGGAGGAGTGTTGAGCTGGACTCACCAGGAAGGCTTGCTGAGGGAGCCGCACCTGTGCTGGGTCTATTCCATGGTTAGGATTTAGATGGACAGAGTCCGAGAGCTTCTCAGACTCAGGTAGTCCAGAGACTAGAACGGTCCTGGGTGCATCTGGGGTATGGCAGGTGGACCATTCTGTAAAGGGGCTAGATTTGTAGAAACGCTGTTCAGCTGTAGGTATGTGTTGGGAAGAGACAGCTCAGTCACTGCAGCTTGTCCTTCCTCTCTCCCATCCCCCACGGGGTCTTCTCTCCACATACCCGCACCACACCCTTCTCTATCTTCTCAATTTGGTTGTTTCTGGTTGTGTTAACTCCCGAATAACTGGTCCTACACGGTAGAGAGTTGCATGAAATTGCTTTCCTCCACCAGATGAAGAGGAATAAAGCCCTTTAAACTCAAGATGCAGTTCCTATGAAGTAACGGTAGGATTTTATAAGATTAAGATGGTTTAGAAGAGGACAATGTATTAAAAAATGTCCCACTTATGGGCTGCCCAGGGTGGTGCAGTGGTTGAGAGTCCCCCTGCCGATGCAGGGGACACGGGTTCGTGCCCCGGTCCGGGAAGATCCCACATGCCGCGGAGCGGCTGGGCCTGTGAGCCATGGCCGCTGAGCCTGCGCGTCCGGAGCCTGTGGCCGCTGAGCCTGCGTGTCTGGAGCCTGTGCTCCGCAACGGGAGAGGCCACAACAGTGAGAGACCCGTGTACCGCAAAAAAAAAAAAAAAAAGTCCCACTCTTGTCTCAAACACTCCTCCCCGAGAGGTTCCCAAGAGCCTCATGGGAAAAGACAAAAAGAAACAAGTTGCTACCTTCTTGTTCCTAAGACCTGGGCCACAAACCCTAAAGGCAGAATATTTTGAGAAACCTGAGTGATACATGTGGCCCAGCCTAGATATTTACGAAGCCTCTACACCAGCCTTCCCCTGTCCTGCCAGCTGCAGTGAACTCACAGGATATAATGGCTCGGTCTATTTCATGCAAACACAGACAACTGCAAGAATGCACACAAAAGAAAACTCCCTTTTTTTTTGCTGAGGGACGGCCACACCATAGCAGCATAGTGATGCCAACGACCAACCAAGGAAGCTCAATCTGTGTCCTAAAATCTGAACAATCAGATCACTTTTCTTCTTCGAAGAGAAGTAGGGACAGGGGTATAATGGGAAATTTCTGGTCAATGATAGACCACTTGGCTAACTTAAGACACATGATAATAATAGAATTCATAGCATGCAGACCAGAAGAACAAACCCAAAGCAGACAGCCCAGATTCATACTAGAGAGCCAAAGGGTCCCTGGCCTGGTAAGGTTTGATGGGGAAGAAAGAGTTGGGGAAAGAAATGCATCATGGGGGCTGGCACTGGATGCTGAGAGCTCCTGTACAGATACTCTGCTTATCCCCACGTCTATCCTTCTACCTGCACCTTTGTTTATACCTTTTTTTTAGGAATGGGCCTTAGAGTGAGTTGAAATGATGACCCTCCAAAAGATATATCCACCCAGAACCTGTGAACGTGATGGGATTCTTAGTTGGAAAAGGGATCTTTGCAGATATAATTAAGGATCTTTGGATGAGATCATCCTGGATTAATCGGATGGGCCCTAAATCCAACGACAAGTGTCCTTATAAGAGAGAAGGGAGAATACACAGAGAAGCCATGTGAAGATGGAGGGAGGGATGGGAGTGAGGCAGATACAAGGCAAGGAACGCCAACAATTGCCGGCTGCCACCAGAATCTAGGAGAGAGAGACGGGATGGATTCTACTTCAGGGCTTCCAGAAAGAGCTAAAACCCTGCCACACCCTGATTTTGGACTTCTGGCCCTAGAACTGCGAGGGAATACGTTTCTACTGTTCAGAGCCACCTGGTTTATGATAATGTGTTAGAGCAGCCCTGGGAGACGAATACAGCCTGTTAGGTGCTATTCCTTGGGAACACCCTTAGTAACAGCGGTGTGGCTGGAGAGATGAACCACCAGGCTGCTCCCTGCCCAGGCACCTCAGCCATCAGGGAACAAGCCTACCAACCAGCATTCTAACCTGCACCGAAACGTGGGCACTTCCGTAGTCTCCCGGGGCCAGCAACCCTGCACAGAAGATTCTGCCTTTGGCCCATCAGGCAGCATCCCAGCTCAAAAACATCCCATTAAACCCGGCTCAAGCACATCTCAAGGCCCTCGGGAAATATGCTCAAATGACAGAGCTGTTCTCCTTTTCGGCAAAGATCTTTTATCAAGTAACACCGAGTGTATATTCAATCATTCTCATATCACAGTGAAGGGACAAACCCTGTAAGTGTGTTTGCTGAGTAAGAAAAAGAAAGCAGACGTGAAACGCAGTGGCTTGGTACTCCAGGGACTAGCTGGGGCTTTGAGCTTCCATGAATCTTAGCAGGAGCCAGTGAAGTGTAACTCAGTCTTTTTAACTTCATGATATATATTCATGTCAATGGCTTTAAGATAAGGAAAAGACTTTAGTGAAAAATGAAACTTCTGATGAATAACTTGGAGGACGCTGAATAATATACAAATATTTCTTTCTCCTCAGTCAGAGATGCCAAATCCTGCCGAGTTCTCAGCCCTGTCACGGCCATTCTTTTCTAAGGAGAACAATTTGGGAGGAGGAAAGAAAAGAAATCTTGGCATTTGGGGAAGAAGGTTGGGGGGGGGTGTAGGGGAGAGGCCAGGAGAAAGAAGGAGAGGGAAAAAAACTTAGCATGCCATAATTGAAAGATTTTAAAAGATGCAGGAAAATTGGCACATTGTTGATAATAACCATAACAGCAAAGTTAATGATAGGCTCCCGGAAGGACCTTGCTTGGTGTCGGATTTGTTATAAAGCAAAGGAGCTGTTCAACTGGCAGGCATGGCTGCGTTTAGCAATGCAGCATTCATCCTCCAACAGCCCACCAGCAACGTCACCGGTCAGGCCACTAGTCTCCTTCACTGTCCCAGCTCTCAGTTTGCCTCTACAAAATTATTGATACCTTGGCTCTTTTCTGCGACTCGACAAAAGAAAAGGTGTAAACTTTCACGGGCCGGGGATTGGTTTAGTGGCTGTCTTTTCTAATTGTTTTTCATTGTTTCCTACACAAGGGAGGGGAGGCAGCTCTGGGTGGATGAACGGGCTGGAGTAGAGCCCCCATGGCCGAGGGGGCTGAGGAACACTTCTTGGGGGGTCTGAGCCTTCCTGTGCTGCCTCTTCCTTAGCAAGGAGTTCTGTGCCCTGTCATACAGGTGTCCTAGGAAAGCACAGAAGAAGGGTGGGGGGCAGAGGGAATGCTCATTTATGCCGAACCTATCATAAGCTCCATGCTTTCTATCTTATTTTCTTCATAAGACAAAGGAGGAAATTGAGGCTTGGGGAGATGAGAGACTCACCCGAGACCACACAGGGAGTAAATGCAGAAGCTGGAACTGAACCAAGACGTAAGCCCTGCAAAGGCTAAATCCTTCTGATAACATCATGATTCTGCCCCCAGACGTGGAGGCAATGCCCTAGCTGAGTCCGGGGTGGGACGTGATCCCTGAATTCTGAGAGCTCAGAGTGGGACAGCCTTCACTTGAATGAAGGAAAGTTGCATGATACGTTGATAAACACTCATAAAAAATACTATAAATGAAAAATTGTTTAAAGAGCAGCCTACCTTCCAAAGCTGGTGGGGCTAGTTTGAACGTGCTCACCTCCTGTTTGACGTCTCACGTGGGTGGTCGCATCCAGGTCCGTGACTTCTGTAGTTCCAATTCTGAAGCTCTAGCCGTCACCCTTTGTATCACAGGGTCAGGTGGGTGCTAAAGCTCAGGGGAGAAATTTGGTCCAAGTTTCCCTTCTGTTTAAAATGTTTTCCAGCACCAGGCAATGCCTTCCTCAAGCTGAGTTCTTCACCTGACAGTTCACGCAGAATCTCTCACCGTGTTTGATGACCACTTAAAACCTTAACTGGTGTTGCTCAGTTCCAGCGTTAACAATGGCAAATTACCTACAGATGGGATGTTGCCAGCAAAAGTGCTCGACAAAAAAGTTTATCTGCTTTTGCTAAAGGAATAAAACAAAAGAGTAGTAGAGAGCAAGGTAAGAGCAATTTCTTTTGCCAAGAACCTTGAGTAATGATTTCCTGTATCTTTAACACTCATTGTGAAAGACCTAAGTAATTAGTTTCTTTTTCCATTTATAAAGACCAATAAACCATTCTCTAGCAGATATTCTGCTACAAGTCTCTTGAAATTATTGTCCATCTTTGACCTATGAATGTTCTTATTTTAACTATGCTTAATAATCAGTATTGCAGAACAATCTCTTACGGTTTTTTTTTAAGGTTTATTAAAAAGGACTCTAATGAAATACCCTGAAATCCACTAGATCTGGAAAACCATTATAAACATTTGATGTGACCTTTACTTTCTTCTTTATTCTTTTCAATTATGAAATGAACACAAGCTCATCATAAACATTTGGAGTCATACAGAAAATACAAACTACCCTGTGCAAATAAGGTCAACATTTTTCTAACTCTAAATCTCTGATTTTTTTTGTTATTTCATAGTTGTCTTTCTAGCCCATTTCCCACTGTTCCCCCATTCCCATTCATCCTCCAGTTCTGCCACTGCCTCAACGTTTAGAGCTCTATCACTTTGCCCGAGAAAGAAGGGAAAGGAAGGATGCTAGATGAAAAAAAAGTGTGAGCAAATTCCAACATTTTTAATGCCCAGTGTAAATGCCATTTCCTTTGCAAATTCTTCCTTAAATTTTACCACCATCCTTCCTCTGGGTGGAAGGATCATCCCTATACAGCTCTCTGTTAACTGTCTCTAAATTATCAAAGCACTTTGTCCCCCAAAGAAGTGTGATAGAAAATTGAGTACTTGCAGAATGTTCTACCAGGCCAGGAGAGGGGTCGTATATTCATACCTGAAATTCCAACCACCTAACATACTACCCGGCACTTAGTTTCTTAGTTCGTGCTCAATAAAGATTGTAAGAATAGTGATTTCAAAACTTCTTTGAAACGTTATTGAAGTGGACATTCATTCTCTGTCCAGAATCCATTGTGGCTTCATAGCCAACCACTTGTTTCCTGTGGTGGTGGTGGAGGGATCGTTTTTCTCCGAGTGTACGTAATCCAAGTGGAACAGTAAATCCAAATGCCTCTACCCCCATCTGAAAAGCCAGGGAAATACAGCCTTATCCCCCCAGATGGTTACGCTCACCGTTTAGCTTTCTAAGGCTGTTATAACAAGGACCGCAGACTGGGTGGCTTAAACAACAGAAATGTATTCTGTCACCATCCTGGAGGCTAGAAGTCAGAGATCAAAGTGTCGGCAGGGTTGGTTTCTTCTGAGGATTCTCTCCTTGGCTTCTAGATGACCATCTTCTCCTTATGACTTCACGTGGTCTTTCCTCTGTGGGTGTCTGCGCCCTACTTTCTTCTTATAAGGATATCAGTCAGATTGGATTAGCACCCACCCTAAACACCCCCCTTTAAAGGCCCTATTTCCTAATACAATGACATTCTGAGGTACTAGAGGTTAGGGCTTCAACACATGAATTTTGAGGGGACAGGATTCAGCCCATAATACTCACTGTACCATGCCGTGAGCATGTGCCCTAAACTTTACCAGTTAGGAAATTTATCTGGAATTTTGCATCTTCAGTAACATGAGGATAGAAGAAATGATTGACATTCTTTCATTCGAGAAGAGTCCCCTGGTAAGATGCTATCTGCCCAGAAAACACTCCTGTGCTTCTTGATCCTTCTAGATCTGTCTTAGCTCCTGCTTCTTTCCAAGTTATGGTCTCCAAACTTGAGTTGATTCTGTGGGCTCCCGATAGCCTTCTTGTAAATTCCATTTTGCTGGAATCAGCCAAGATCAGTGTCTGTTTTCTGCAACCAAAATCCTAATTGATATAATATTTTAAATATCTTTTTAAAAACCATCCAAAGCTATGCTCACTGACCTCTGACTATGAACGAGTTCACCACCCCAGTGAGAGGCCTTCAAATCCTCCAAAGCTGGTAGGCGATAGCCGTAAAGAATTTTTAGGCTCAGAGAATTGGATTTCCATCTATGGGTAGGGGATTGAAAAGGAAAAAACAATTCAAAGGCAAATGTAACATGGACACATCTCTGATTTTACGTTCCCTCTGAATTTTATGTTAAGGTGACCCTACCTCCTGGTTTGCTTCACACAGTCCTGTGTCATGCTTGTTTTCCCAGAGTAATTATTAATAGTGCTCCATTTACCCCCGACCGTGTCCCAGTTTGGATTAAAAAAAGATGTGGTTACACTAAATTTTGTTTTGATCATTGATATAGTCCTACTGTCTAGAAAAGAGCCTGGCAGAGAGCAGGTTTTCAGTAAATATTTCTTAAATGAATGAAAAGGATCTTGCCCCATTCTCAGCTACAGGTGCCTACTTGTTTTTCTTCTACTTGATGTCACTTGCTGCATCTATATCATTGAGCCAAGAGGTTTTGGAAGGACAGCATCTTGCTATGGAAAGCTCCTAGACAGAAAGGAGACCCATGTTTGGAGACCTGCCATGTTCCTGTTAGCACCCATGGAAGCAGCGGCTGCCTCTTTAAAAGGGATACATTTCAAGTCAAGTTGTGAAGCCCACCTGTTGTTAGAAATCCTGCCAAGATCTGAGCTCGACTGGACACGGAGCTTTTCCTCCCGCTACCTGCCCTCCCTATCGCCTGGATGAGGCTCCAACTTGATCAGTAGGCAACCAACGTGCCACTAATTAGGAGGCACAAGGCATAGCAGAGGATGATTAGCTCACGATGAGCACATACTGGCTAGAGTTGTCTTGTTACCATTATAAATAGATTAGAAATCTGGGGAGCATCTGTATCTTCCCCTCACAGAGGAGAATCTGAAATTGACAGGTTGAAATAAGAATGTGTCAAGGAGAGCTCTGTAATTGACAAAGATTAACTGTATTTCTCTAGCCTCATCTCTCCCCTCTTCTTCCCCTTGACACACCACCCTCAGAATGTCCCAGCTGCCAATGGAAGAATCCTAGCAATTCTCTAATTGAACCATAAGATTTTGGAAGGTCAGCAAAAGAAAACCATCCTGGCTTTCCAAGGACCAGGTGTGTTGTTTATGGAAACAATTATGTGCTTCCCAGCTGATTCTACCTAGAAACTGAGAAAGACAGATTAGTGACAAGAAAAGCAATTCTGTTTCGTCTCTGTTGCTTCTGCATGACCTCCTTTTTCTTCCCCTCTACCACGCTTGGACACATTTCTAACTGCAGCCAGTTCCTGAACATGGGCAGCGATACCCCTTTGCAAGGGAGAATAAGCAACAAAAGAGCCTGCCTTGTAGTTAGAAGCTTCTGGGACAGGCTCCAGGAAGGAGAAGTAGGGCCTTCTTGTGGGGAGAAACCCCTGGGGCCCGGCAGCCTTTAGCACCTGGGATGCTTCGGCACAGACACCTCAGCAGAAGAAGTCTCTGTTCTTCAGGGAACAGACCACATACTTTCTCAGAAGCAAACCACTGAAGGCCCCACTTTATCTAGTTAATTTCCAATGGCTGCAAACAGCTCTGTTCTCCGGAGACTAAGCCATAATGACAGATGGCATGTGTGCCTGTCATGATCTATCTTCTTCTGTCTTTGCTGACATTTTGTAAAGTATGTGTCTTGTGCTCACTCTCTGAAAGAGCTCTCCTTGAGCTGTGACCAGAGTTGAAGGCAAGAAACCATCTCCTTGGTACGTCCATCTACATAAAAGGTATATTTTTACAAATAATTGTTTTATCTGATTATCTTTCAATGTATGAAGATAAAGGAACTCAAGTCAGTGACCCTCAGAGAGGCTTTGAGGAACCCCAGGACCTGGAAATGTACATCACAAAAACTTTGTATGAGAAGAGAGTGTACATAAGAAGCAAGTTATGTTATAAAGGAGCCAAAACCATAAACAAGCAAGGCCGAACTGCTTCTGTCCAGTAGCGTGGCTCTCTGCAGGGCATCGCCACGTTCAGCAAGGCTGAGCATGGTTCAGGACCTGAGAGCCTCCAGTCTTTAATTTTATGAGGCGTTTCTGGTAGCCCTGATTACAAGTGTCCATTTCTTGCCCCCTCCACACGACCCAAGGAAAATTAGATCAGTTATATTAACAACAACAACAAAAAGCAATAAAGTAAGCAGTGACTTTTGGGAACAAGGTGTAAACAGTGGATTTTAACCAAAAATCTCTTCCAGATGGGGGAGACGTAATGTCAAGTAATTCTGAATTCTTTTTAGAACTTGAGGCCAGGAAGGACGGAGGAAAAGGATCTAGCACAATACTAGAGCTTCTGAGATTCAATTCATTATTTGTCAAGGTCTAGTTATTTTGGGTTTATCCAAGTTACCGTATTTGATCTTGGTTCCAACACTGTGAGGTTGATGTCATTATATTCAATTTATAGATGGGAAACTGGACCCTGATGATGTCATTTTACCCCTCTGGTTCTCAGATAATTAAAAAAGCAGTGCACTCGAGTTTTATTGAGAATCTGAGTCTCCAAGTAAATTGAACACTAGCAGAGGCTCTCTTTTGTTTTTCATATACGATGTCCCACTGGTTCCTCTCTGAATGAACCTGTATCTCATAATGATATACAGCCTGAAAACACAGAGGCAAAGAGCAATTTAACTCTGCTACTGTAAAGTTAGCAGTCATTAAACTAAGTTTAAGGGACAGCGAGAGGCAGTAGCACTTTGGGAGGTAATCATTGGACTACATGGCCCCTCTGGCAGTACCACTGGACCAGACGAGAGAATTTGGCAGGATCTGGGGTGTGAGTCAGGATGAGGCGTTCCCATTGCTTATGTTTGCTCTCTGGCCTTCTTCCCTCTGAACAAGGCCAAATGCTTTGAAAGGAGAGCAGCGCGGTGTGTGAAGCTGGGGTCTGGCAGCTGTCTGTTGAGCAGCCTTATTTCGGTCCAGTGAGGGAAGTGTGGGCATCAGGTCATGGGCAACTAGACCAGTGCATCAGCAGGGCAATGGCATGTGGAGGGTCGTGAGCCACTGAATGATGAGCCCACTCGGGAAGTTAGCTTCTAAAGCGTCCTGGACATTGTAAATACGGGGGCCACGTTGTCATATCCATCAGGCTCTCGACTGACTCTCAGTGATGGGCAGTCCAATCAGTTTTGCATTTGCTGGGGAGGTGCGTGGTAGAAAGAATACCGCCCTACAGTAAAGAGGACATGGATTCTATCTTCAGCTCTGCACTAATTTGCTGTGTAGCCTTAGGGAAATCACTTTCCTCTCTGAGTCTCAGTTTATCCCTCTACAGAAGAGGGTTCTCTCAAGTACTCCTAAGTACTAGTCATCTCTCTATAATTTTGGAATTGGCAGTATGCTTTTCACGTCTCTGGAAATCAGAACTAGTTGGTAAGGCAGGTCATAAAGCGTTTTCCTTTCACAAATAAGGAAACTGTGGTCTAGAACGACTTGCTAAAAGTCAGAGATCTCCTAATTCCTGGCTTAATACTTGTTCCAAGGCACAATCCGTCACCACCCTGACTCATACTGTGATTTGTTTTAGGTAACTCAATCGGGCAACTCTCCCACAGTTGCAGCTGTTGCCCAGGAGGAAATGAGCAAATCTGGAAGCTGTTCTCACTTCTGTAGATTAACGTGCCTTGTATCACGGTAACAGGAGCCAGGGGAGGTGACTTTTACCTGTAACTCTCCCTGAACTATTTTAGTGGCAGATAGAGCAGTTATTCTTGTACTTTAGTACACATGAGAGTCCTCAGAGAATCTGCTTATGATGCTGATAGCTGGGCTCTAGCCCCAGAATACTTCTGCAAGCTTACTTCTCCGGTCTAGAACTGCCTTAGAGAAGACAGTTCTGATGCAGACTGTCCTCAACACTGGTGAGAGACCCTGCAGAGAACTAGCTGCAAAGCCAATCACACCCTCTGCCGTCTGCTTTTGCCTGCCTTCTACTGAGAAATCTGACAGGCCTATGCTGGTGGTGGATACAGAGGCTATATGCATAGCATGACTTTGCCCAAATGAACCAACTGATTCACACTGTTTTACCACTTTATTTCACTTTCTTCCTCTTTACTCTGGTGGAGCAATTTTATCAACCGGGACATAAAATTAACATGGGAAGAACTCAGATCTCATGGAAAGCAAAAACGAATTCTCCTTTGACTTGGGATAGGACTACTAGACACTTCACAGTATTGGGGAAGTTCAAAACCATTAAAAATCCCTTAAAGATGTCTAGGCACTTTATGTTATAAACCACTGGAGTTCGACCCCAAAACTCACTGCTTCTTTTAGAGGTACCATGTGACATTCTCAATCTTTGAGGAAGGTACTTACATAATGGAAATTGTTTTAAAAGGTGAGTATAACTCAAGAAAAGTTATATCAAGAACAATACACAATTTTTAAATACATTCACAAATTGAAAGAAAACCACCTTTGTTTAATCCTGTATCTTCAACTGAGTTCAGAAAATATGATTCCAGAGTAGTCAGTCAGTACCCAAAATATGGGAGCAAATTATTGACCAAAACTTCTGGTTTCTTGGGTTTGTGGGATCCATGGAAATTTATCACATCTTTTGAACAATAAATTATTAAAACTCTAACTTGCAGCCCTCATTCTAGGCACTTAGTTCACATTCCATTATTAGCTAATGTACAAGACCGCCAGTTACACCTCCTTCCAAATTCCTTACTTGGTGTAGGAAAGAGATTTGTTGCTGGTTTGATGCTTCAAACAGCATAAAAAAGGTTTAAAAAAAGGATATATGTCATGTTGGTTTCCTCTCCTCTTTTCATTTCTCCTGTTGAAATCTTTAAGACCTGAGCTGGAGTCCCACCTCTACCACTCACTGGGAGCTTGTGTCGAACTCAAAGGCCTTGGGGTCACCAAGACTTCTGCTCATTTGAGATGGGAAACTTGGATACTGATTCAAATGGGCCATCTAACGTAAGTTCCCCATGGGGGTCACAGAAGCTGAGTAGGTAGAAGAGGTTGAACTATTGTTCTCAATTCTTCTTACCCTCCGTAGATTGGAATTATATATCCACACCTTTTGCCATGTAATTTAGTAATGCTTTGCACCGGAGTCTATTTCCCTAGCTCACGGATGTTGAACATGGCCATATGGTTTTCTTTAGTTAATGGAACGTCAGTGACAGTAAATAGAGGGGCCATCTTGAGCCACACCTTGGAGGATAGAGTATGCTGCTGGCCTCACCTGGAATTCTGTAATCCACCATGAAAATAACATGCCCTGGGTAGCTGCTGGTCTCAGAATGATGACAACTCGTGGAACAGACTTCAAACAACTGAAGCCTGCATCCAAACTCCTAGCCCAGGAGAGCCTGGTCAGTCCCAACGGAGCTCACCCAAATCACAGCCAACCTGAAGACTCACAAGCAAAACATCAGTATATGTTGTCATAAGCTAGTCGTTTTTTTTTTTTCTCCCACGGAGCATTATTGCAGCCATAGTCAAATAATACAACAGATCAAGACAACTGCCCAGAGAGAGAACTCCCAGCCAGGTATATAGCTTTGATGTACAAAAATACATTTATTTTCAACAATTTCAAAACCACTGTCTGTTTTTTTTTTTTACAGTAGAAATATTCAAATGGAACGATAAAACCAAGAACAGTATATGTACATATACTGTATATATAGATATGACTCATGCATTTGTATTCCAGTGTTTAGTACAAGTATTGCAATTGTCTGCCCCATTTAACCCTTGAAACGAAAAAGCAAGATCTTTAGAAATATTCCTAATTCTGATCTATGATGTAGCCAGTCCGATTTCTCAAGGTCACATTCTCTCAGGGTCTCACAGAGAAGGATGTGAACAATATCCCACAAAAATGAACAGGTAAAAAATTCAGCCTTTTCTCCCATATATATATATATATATATATATATATACAGTGTATCATTTTTATAAAACAAGTACGCTCAGGCTGATCCTGAAAAGAAAACAATGCTTACAGCATGGCTTAAAGTGACCCTCCTAAAAAGAACTGACACATGAACCGTGTGAACGGGCTGGGGTGCAGGAAAAGAGAACACTGGCTTTGAAAGTCACTCGCCCCAGATGCTAGAACTGCCTTCAGGGAACTGAAGGTAGACATCTGACTTTAAGGAAGTTCTGTACTTGTGTACATCTGACGAGCAAGCGGCACAGCTCTGCGAGAATCAACTTTGACTAAGATCGTTAGAGGTTACACCCCTCTGGGGCCTGCAGGGTCACAGGATCCCACGAAGGCCAACTCCCTCCCACCTCTAACTTCTCCCAGGCTGAGGCACTCACTGGGATTAACCTAGTGCCCAAGGGACTTTTCTGGGGTAAGAAGAGCCAGAGAATTCCCCATAAGCATTATTCAATTCCACGGAATCCAACCGGAAAACAGAACGTCATCTTTTTAGATCCACTGCCTGGCTTCTTTAGAGAAAACCTCAGGCCGATAGCTATCCTCAACCTCATCCTTTTGGAGGGGAAGCCTTGTTTCCCCATATGGGTTTCAGTTAGAAGTCTGTAGTGGGCTTCCTCTGGCAACTTCTTTCACATCACTGATGGGACAAAAAAAACACCCAGGTTCTATGATGTCTCTCTCGTCCTTCCTTTGCTAGGCGTTTCAAAGAAGCCCTTCCCCCTCCCCCCTTTATATACAGAAATAGAAACCAGCGATGGCAGGGACACAGAGATGCGAGAGTTAAGTGTGACAGACAACTGCAGAGCATCCAGAACCCAGCGTCAAGCAGGCCTGGGGGTGGGTCAGCTCTGAAGGTGAGTGCATAAGCCAACAGACGCATCTTTCTTTTTTCTGTTTTCTTTTTTACTAAACATTAAATTATTTCTCAGGAAATAAAGAGCTACTTACATTGTAACTATATACAATAAGCCATCTGCAGCTTGCAATGGACATGCACGGGGCAGGGCCTCTTCCGACAGGTGTGCACGCTTCCTGCAGCTACGCTCACTCCCCACCAACCTTCCTCCTGCAGACCTAACTGGGAAATGGTTTACGTTTTAGGTGCGTGCTGGGAGGGAGGAGGCGGGTACTGGTGATTTGGGCTTGTGTCGGGTGGGGGGAGGATGGGAGGTTAGTGGAAAGCCAACCCAACTTAAAAAATAAAAAGAAAGAAAGACCGCAAGGAAAACAAGATTCCTCGCGCTATCAATGGCAGAATGAAGCAAGAAAGCCATGGGAAGATGCATCCTTTGCCCTTAGCACAAATACAGTCATTTATTCTTCGTGTCTCATTTTAATCAGTTACGAATGCCTTCGCCTCCCAAAGCGAAGCGTCTGCCTGCTATTTATGAAGGGGCCCTTGGTAAACAAAAGGTAAAAAAGACATTTTCATTTTTCCATAATAAGTGTAATAGGAACCATCAGAAATAAAAAGTCAGAAAGATGGTTGACCACGTGGCTTGTTGGTATTAAACACTAGTGCAGTTGGGGATCTCCTTTGTGCTTTCGCTGTTTGCAATGGTGGCAATGCCTCCTGCAGGGGAGAGAAGACAGAGGGAGGTAAGGATGTACCTGTCACAAGGGCGTGGGTCTGTGCTTTCTTTATTGCTAAATACCAAGCCACCTTAACGTGTGCTTATGCAATAGGGCACCTGGGTAGTCTATCATACCAGTTCACTGGCTTATCTTACCTATGTTTAACGTTTGCCATCTCCCACCCCAGCACACAAGGTAGGGGCAATACCTTGCCATCTTATACTCTGCTGATCACAATACTAACAGCCAACAGGTATTGAACACGTATTATGTAGCAGACACTGTGCTAATGATATATGTCATTTCATGATCACAACAATCTTAGAAGGCAGATGCTATCATTCCCATTTCACAGATGAGGAATATGAGGCACAGAGAGGTCCCAGAGCTAGAAGACTGGTAGAGCAAGAAAATGAATCCAGGGCTATCTGATGGCAGAGTTCCTATTCACGTAATTATTGGGATGTATAATGCTTTTGCTTTATAGAAAAAATAAAGAGAAAGTCCAACAGTAATAGTTGGCCTCATCCCTGTCCCACTCAGACTCCAGCACTTTTGATCTTGATCTACTTCTAAGAGAAGAAAGTTCTGCCAATTTCAGGTGGTCAGAGGTGGCGGACACTTTAAAGCATGATTATGTCGCTGTAGCCAACTGGTTTCTCCCCCATCCTCCAGACTAGTTCTGCCTGAAGGACAGGCCACATGGGCTGGCTGACTCAGGGTCTGGAGAACAGAGGATTCAGGAGCCTGGTGACACCAGCACACATACCTATGACCCGGGTGTCCAGCTCTTTGTCCAGCAGCTCCTCGGGCTCGGTGAAGTCACTGAGTGTGATTTTGGGGGCGTTTTCACTTTGGCTCACTGACCCAATCATCTCCTGCTCCTTGTCGTGCTGGACTTGAGCATAGATGTTAATCCAGGGGATTTTCCTACATGGGACAGAGCAAAATCAGATTACGATCACGGGGCATGCCCGACTGGGGCAACTGGGAAATCCTGGGTGTTAAGGTGGAGGAAGAAGCTATTTACAGGACCAGTGTCAGGGAAAGGGGCTGGCCACCCAGATACTGTCCCCATGAGGCCAGTGAACACAAGGAGAGACCCAGATGCCCAGGGGAGATGTAAGCCACAGAACTCCCGGAGACATGCACCTTCTTCTGAGGCACAAAACCAGCAGGTGTAAACAGAAGGGCAATGCTATCGACCAAGTGTGCACTAAAACCCTTAAAACATTTACCAGTTATTACGTTTACAAAGGGGCTGGACTTTGAGACTCATGAGGCTGTATCATAGTGAAGACAGCTTTTTCTAAGTTTGTATCAGTTTTGTCAATTCACATTGGTTTTCTTTATGAATAGCCATGAAATAAAAGACTTATAGCCATTGCTACCATTTTTAGAACACCATCCATGGGCCAAGTATCTTAAATACTTCCATAGTCAGTTTCCTCATCTGTTCAATAGCTTTCTTTTAGGATTGTGGAGAGGATTAAGGCAAGGATTAAGAGAAGCTAAATAACTTCCTTCAAAGACACAAAGGTAGGAGGTTTGGAAACAAGGCATACAGACTTGAGGTAGGAGGAGCAGGTAGGTTCAAACTGAAATCTGCTTGGAGTATTCATCTCCTGACCCATCTCCATCATCTCCTGACCCACTGTGTTCCAGCTTCTGTAGCCTCCTTTGACTTCTTCTAATCCTGCGCTTCTCAAGCTTCAATATGCTTATGCCTCACCAGGTTCTTGTTAAAATGCATTTGTTACTCTATGGGCCTGAACTGGATGGGTTGAAATTCTTCATTTCTGCCTAGTTCCCAGGTGGTACTGATGCTGCTGGTCTGAAACCCAAACTTTTGAGTTTCAAGATTCTGATACATCAGACTTGTCCCCACCTTGGGGACGAGGGGTGAATCAACTGTTCCCTCTGTAACACACCTCCTTCTACTCTCCTCGTGACGGTGTCCTTCAGAATTTGGCTTACATGTCACTTCTGAGAGGCCTCTCCTGACCACCCAATCTCCACCCAATCTCTCCTGACCACCCACTCTCTCCCATCATAAATATGTAATTATGGGATGGGTCTATGAAAGAAACGAATAGGGTGTTGGTTTAGGGTGATGGAATAGGCTATGTGTGTGGACTTGTTTTCTGTCTTTCTCTCCCACAAAAAGCCCCGTGTCTGCAAGGTCTACATTTTCCATTTTCACTGCTCCACACTTAACTTAGCACAGTGCTTGGCATGTGGTTTACGTTCAGTATTTGTCAAATAAATGAATAAATGACCTCAAAGCCTATGCTCTTTCTATTTTCATATATTATGTTCTCAAACAAAAAAACCACACTTTTATCTTAGAATTTTACAGGTAGAAGAGCCCTCTCTTACCTCATTAAATGATAGGGAAATGGGTCTGAAGTCCAGACATTTCATGAAGCTGATTACCGGCATAGATGTTATTAAAACTTGAGACATCTGACACCTACCCCAAACCAGAACGTTCTGTGCAGAATCCCTCTGTTGCCCTAGTGCCAACCAGTGGTATTTTCGAGCATCTACATTCCCTTCCCTACTCCAACCCCACAATGAGGTAGAATGTGAGGCATTTAATAAGGTCTTCCATAGCTAATTTGGAAGGAAAGATCCCAAAATATGTTTAAAACATGGACAGTTTCTACTTTTCATTTATGTCCAGTTTTCGTGTTTTTAATGGCTGCTTTCCACACATTAAGGGAGGTGTCCTCCTGACTCCTACTGGTCTAAACCTGCTTACTATAATTTACAAGAACCTTAAGTGAAGAGATTCTATGTGAGGCAGCAAACCACAGGCTCCTCTAAATGTGTGTAATTAAAATTTCATGCTGGCCCTTAATTTCTTCTTATCTAAATAGAAAGGCAGCCTAACGACTTAGATTTCTTCTAATCATAAAAGTACATATTACTCATGAACGTTGGGATCAACTGTAATATTTATTAGGTGCTGGGGGCAGTCAAACCATTCCTGATCACACAAGTCTGGGTACTTCAGAGCTGTAGCCAGAGGTCATTGCCTCCCCTTTCCTGCTTTTTTAATGATTGATACCTGTGAGGATTTGGATCCATTTGCCCTTATAAAGACTGTTCACTTTATTTTAATCTCTGAAAACGGGCATTTTTTTTCAATATTTTTAATAGATGGTTGGAAGGGAATGAATTTTATGTTACAACTTGCAGCATTTAAAATTTTTTTCAAATTGCTTTTTATTTCTTAACACATCCACTTGTAGGACCGTTGAGACAATAAGTCAAGACTAAACCCCGCTTTTGTAGATAAGAAAGGTGGGAAATGAGATTTAGAGGCACGTCTTGGGCTATACATTCATGTAAGTTTTAATAAGAGGAGTAAGATGGATCAATCCAAGTCACCTATATAAATTTCAGGTTTTTTTGTTTTTTTGTTTTGTTTTGTTTTGTTTTGTTTTGCTTTTGCGGTATGCGGGCCTCTCACTGTTGTGGCCTCTCCCGTTGTGGAGCACAGGCTCCGGACGCGCAGGCTCAGCGGCCATGGCTCACGGGCCCAGCCGCTCCGCGGCATGTGGGATCTTCCCGGACCGGGACACGAACCCGTGTCCCCTGCATCGGCAGGCGGACTCTCAACCACTGCGCCACCATGGAAGCCCTAAATTTCAGTTTTTATTTGTTTGTTCCAACTATGATTAAGTATTAGAAGTCCGTGGGAGGAATTTAGAAAAAGCAAAGTAGGCTTTGCACTGTGATGAAAGCCTTACTGAAAAAAGGCTGGAAGAAATATAAAATTTCAAAACTTTTCTTGGATAATAAGAAAAAACAAACCTACAGTATAGAAAGAAGGTCTTGTTAGGAAGAGTTTTCAGAAAATAAAAGCCATCTCAAAATGATTTTTAATTATATTGACTAAGACATCACAAAATAGAAGTCACTATCCAAGAATAGGATCAAATGTGGTCACTTAACAGAGGAAGGAGAATAGAGTTCCCGTGATCCCCAAGATTCCTTTAAATAATTCTGTTCTTCCTCTATTAAGTGACTACTTGGGACACTGAGATTGTTTTCAGTGCCTGGCACGCAGCAGGTGCTCAATAAATGTTTGCTGAATAAATTAATGGCTTAATGAATTAATGCTGGAGATGGCAGAGAGAAAGTTTTGGGGTTTGAAAACAGCATGGCCGGTGATCTGGAAACAGAAACAGAATTACCCCCTCCCTAGCCTGTGCCATCAGTGTTTACTAGTCAGCTGTAGCTATTTAAATTTGAATTAATTGAAGTTAAATAAAATTAAAAATTCAGTGTTTCCACCATACCAGTGGCTACTGTATTGGACAGTATAGATTATGGAGTGTTTTCATCTTCGCAGAAAGTTCTATTGGACAGAAATGAAAGAAGCAGAGGAGACTCTAGGAATCATGGATAAGAACCCGACCTTTACTTGTCAGCAAGCTATGCACCCTCCACATAGCCATCACTGGAGTTCCAGGTGGTGAGGAGGGAAAGGAGACCAAAGAAACAAAGGGAGATCCAAAAGGACCTCAGCCAAAGGGCTTGGGCACTGGGAGGGAAACTTCCAGAAAAGGTGGCTAGAAAAGAAAAGGTAACTGATGATTGGTTACTCTTAATTGACTCAAACCGTTTATCCAGTTTGACTAGTATTTGTTTCCTGTATCCTGATTCCCTGCCAGGGACATACAAAGGGTCGGCTGATATCTGGGGACAACAGAGGTAGAATAATTCAGAGATGCCATTAACTGGCATAGATTCAAGTATTAAAGTCTGCACATTAAGAGATGGCGACATTAGTAAGTTGACTGTCTATGGAGTTTAGCAACATTTACAAGACAGCAGAAAACTTTCTAAGTCACAGGGCAGATCTTGTCTTAATTTGGAGACACCTGACACGAATACCTCTTTGCAGGACTTCTATTGGCCCTGGTCCTCAGCGAGCATGCAGGTCTAGGAGCTGGAAGGTGATACATTTGGGTTAATTGATCTTCAAGTCCCAGCAACCAGCAGGCTTCCCCACAACCAAATCCTTGAATGAACAAAAGTGTGCTTTGTGTGTAACTGAAGTACACCCATAAATGGGTGTTGCTTTGACCAGACTGTTCCTATACTGAATCTTTGCTCACTCATTGGATATGAAGGCTTTTCCCCTTCTTCAAAGGGAACATGGCAGGTGGGTTGACCCATCTTGATCCAAGAGGATGTGAACTCACATAACTGGTCTATAAATTGAACAGAAAGGTAAACCCCACTCTGTCCTTCTAGTGGAGAGTGTTTAAGAATTCCTGCTGTTTTGGCTAATGCTGAGATGTCTATTGAGTAAAACTGGTGTTTTTAAGCCTGAGAAATCCACTAGAGGAGAGCTGATGGGGGCTGGGGGCGGGGGAGGTAGAGTGAAACACCTTTATCACTGATCTCTTCCAAAATCTAAAAGCATTACCTTCAGCGTCTAGAAAAACTCCCAGGACCAAGTTATACTTTCAAAACTCATCTGACAATAATTAATGATATTTTTACTTTACCCGGGCTTCCTATGAAGCACATTTCTATGCCACTGATACGTCTGGGCCCTACTATGTGCCAATTTGTAACAGAGGAGAAGCCTTTGGAAGGCATATTATTTATAGCAGCTTAGCTTTTGTGATTTTTTATTATGTACTAGATATAGATATTACTACCTTGAAAACATATAGCAAACCTACAAAGTATTATTGTTTTTCCATTTTACACATTAGGAAATGAGGGCTTAGAGAGGCAAATTCAATTGCCTAAGGCTGCAAATGTTGAAAGTTAAAATTGGGTCTGATTTTCGAGTTCGTACTCTTAACCAGCATATCTCTTGGTAGATGTATTACCTTATTCAAATAATGGTACAGAATTATTGATTTCAATTTCTTGTCTTTAATAAGTATCCTATTACATCACCCCACCTCTGGCCTGCAAAAATAACTTTTGAATACCTGTGGGGTTTGGTTTTCCTGATCAATTTCCCTCTAGAAACAGGAAAAATAGGGAGGAGTATAAAATTGTATATTTTGGCATGCAAATTTAAACAGATGTTGGATATCAGCAATACAAGATAAGAAAATATGTGTGTATGCATATATGCATAACCAGATTTCAGCTGCCTTTTCTCCACTTAACCACCCTGAATGGGTGGTAAGCTGTAGAAAAAGATCTCTTAAATATTTGAGACCTTAATTTAGAAACTTAGGTGAGGTTTGAAAACCCCTCAAACTTCTCTTGAAGAGAATTAACTGATTTCACAGGCTACTCCTCATTTTCCTAACTCAACATAATTATAAACTGGGGAGCGTTCAGATTCTTAAGGTCCTTTATTCCCTGACCCTAAACCATTCCTGTTCTTCGCCAATGCCAAGCAGAGCTTCAGGGACAGTTAAAATCACCTGTTTAGGATGAGTTTAGGAATGTCGGTTACAGGAGGAATCAGCTCCCATGAATCTAGCCCCACGATTGAAACTGAGTGATGGTAGCACATACCTTTTAAATTTGTAGATCAAAAACACAGCCAGGCCGACAAACACCACTGACAAGAGCATAAGCATGGCTGAGCTGCTGTGCCCAGCACTGGAGTCCACCAGTGGAGCTAGGAAGAAAGAACAGACTTGCTCACTTGGAAGCTATTAGCTGGAGGGAGTATCTGTTGGAGAAAGGAAGCCAGCTGGTCTCCATCCTTATATCCAGCCTCCAATTGTCCTGCATGCTATCTGGGCAGAGGAAGCTTGGCTTCAATGATGAGAATGGTACCCCTGATCTACAGCTTCTTAGGGATCTGCTCTGCCTGGGGAAACTTGCTGCTCCTTGTGTAAACTGTACACAGCTAAGGCGAGTAGGAATAGGGCTTGAATGTTCTGTCTCTTAGACAGCCCAGTTGCCTGTCAACATGATTATAGGTGGCCCATTGGGAACTCCGGATTAAACACTGATGGAGTGTTTCAATCTCTTCCTCTATACTGTTGTGGTAAAACACTGCTGGATGGGTACATTTGGAGTCTCCTCATCTGAAAAGTTTTTATTAATTAGAAACGTTTAGCACATAGGTTTTCCCAGAGAGCCAGAGGTGGATGCCCAATGGGACATGCCATTTTTAATCCTTTCACAAATCAACCACCTAAAGCTGGTCACTTTTTCTACTTAGAGTTACACATTATAAATCAAAGAGAGTTTTAAAGTTATTTGATCTAGTCTTCCAACCAAGATTCACTGAATCAGAGAATCCTAGAAATGAAGAGAGCCTGAGGACTACCTCATATAACCCCAACTGTTATAGATAAAAAACATAATAAAGTCCAAAGCCCAAAGAAATTGTAGGTTTTTCCCCAAGATCATCCAGGAATTCAATAGCAAAGCCGCTTCTAAGAAAGTCTTCTCGCCACCTTAACAGGAAGTCTCAAGAAAGATGTGATTAATCTTTCTTTGCCATCACTACACAAAGCCATTTACAGGCATTTATGGAAAAGTGTTTGGTAACTATCTCCTCCCTTTTCTCTCCAGGATATCAGAGCACCATACTCATCCCCCCCCGCCCCCCCACAACCACCACCACCACGAATCCCAACAGGCACTCACCTAAAGTCAGCTGTGTGACATACACAATGACTTGAATCCCTGGCTTCAGCTCAAACTGGACTAAATTTTGGTTTAGAGCGTTAAACAGCGTCTCTACAATCTGGGGAGGAAAAAAAGGGAGAGAGAGAGAGAGAGGCTGCATGGGAAGAAATGTCATGTGACGGTGCTCCCTCATGGAATAAGAAACCAGGGTCAATAGGCAAAAAATGACCACGTTCACTCAGAGGACAGGATTTTGGAACATTTTTATCCATTTGGCTCTCCCAGCCCCTAGAGCCCTGTGAAGCCAAGGACACAGCTGGTTATTATTTGCTTATACTGGAGAGGAGAGTGAAACAGAGAGAGGCGTGTCCACAGTCACCTAGTGAATTCGAGTTGACAACAGACATAGCGGTTCCATTCAACTCCCAGTTCAGTGCCTTTTAAGCCTGTATAACTTTCCATAGAGAGACCTGTTGTGGGTCCCAATGAAAGAAAGTCAACCGACCAACCGTTAGTTCTTTAATCTGAACAAGCAATATTCACAGGGTAGCGAAGCCCCTGCCAGGATTAAAGCAGGTACATACACCCCAGCCCACTCCTCTGCTGTTTCCCTTTTAGAGACAATGGGAGGCAAACATTAAAGGAGAAGCTGTCTCCTTTCTAGGGATAATTCTTCCTCTTTACTTTTCCCCAGCAAGTCTCAGAACGCGTAACATTGATTTAATCACTGTGTAATTCCCACGTGGAAGCTGAGGCAGACTCAGGCTGTTGTCCCTAACTCTTATCTCGCTGTACGCGCCTTAATATCACAGCTGCTATTCATCACCGTAATTACCTATTTATCTAAATGGATGGATATCGTAGCTTCCAAATATAGTTCGCACATGCCACTTCCTATTTCAGAGTAAAGAGGTCTTGTAAAAGCGATGAACGCATTGAGAAGCTGAATTTATATCTGGCCAATCTCAATATGCAGCCCTTCAATGAAAGGATCCGCTTCATTTTCCAGAGAAACTGACCACGATGGCACCTGTGCAGCTCGCAGAGGACTGTGGATGGATGTGGGGATGGGGTGACGGCCAGGTGAGTAGCAGAGGGATGCGGAAGACATCTGTACAACGATTAACTCGTATGGGAGCAAACGTGTTTGATTCGCGCTGATTTTCAGCAGCCTCCTTCTCACTTATTTCTACTTCTAACTTAGCATCACAGGAGCATGGAAGGGTAAAGCAAAGCACGGCCAGTTAAGACCCCAGCAACGGCAGGAAGAGAAGGAGAACCATGGGACCACCACTGACTTCATTTCTAGGCTAGTACGCAGATCACAAGAACTCTATGGCATTTGATAAGGACAGTAATTCACGATCCCTTTTGGGAACGCTGCTTCCTTAGTCAAAGCAAGATAAGGCAATCCACCTCTTTCCAAAGACACATGTTTACAACCAGTTCGTTTTCTTCCTAGAAGCAGAACTTCTATTGACTAGGATCTTTAAAGACAGGAAGCACATTTTCCCAGAAATAGATAGGGAAACTCAAATTCCTCTCTTCATCTCTTTTCCCCAGAGCAAGTCATTGGGTGGGAGACATGAGCAAGTTGCAGGAATGGCAACTGTCGGAATGAATGACTTCAGGGGTACTCTTCTTGCCTGTGTAGCTGAATGCTCCAGTGTTTATGCATTTGTGTTTATTCTAGGTAAGGCTGATTGCTCTCCAAAGCCCTGGGTGCTAGACAAAGAGTGACGGTCTGATGGACCCATAGGAAAGGGCTCATCTCACTTTTTGGCTGGAAATACTTTGTGTCCCCTTAGATTATGAGGTGGAGGCAAGTCTCCTACCAAGTTAGTTTTCTTTCACTTACTTGTTCCAGGTCGCCTTCATTGCCTTTCCTCCTCTCTGTCAAGTTCTTGGGGGGAAGGATGAAGAGCTCTGCGGAAGTGGGGAGGCCAGGGAACACGGCAACTAGGATCTGCTCTTCTGGGATGCTGGTTACCTGCAAAGATGTTTAGACCAAAGAATGGGGTCCTGGAGGAGCCAGCCTTCCCCAAGTCAGTAACAAGGATATGGACTATAAAGTTTTTTAAATGCAGCATTTAAGGCACAGTTTCCAATATATATCCAGGCTTCTTTTCTGTTTTCCCCTCGAACTGCTAGGTAGAGAGTTATTAGTTTTACTTCCTCCTCTGCTCTTAGATACATTTGTACTGAAACTAAAATACTGCTACAAATGATCTTCAAAATACTGTTTGCTGGCAATATTGGCAAAAGCTCCTCCCATATTTTCCATTTTTCTGCACTAAGAGGACTAGAGCTTCTGGTGAAAACATGAACAGACTGGCTGCAAATGAAGAATAAGAAGGTATAAACAAACATGGGAAAACGCAAATTAAAAAAAAAGAGCAAAGCTCTTGTTTTCACTTACTAAAGCAGGATTTTTTGTTAAGTTACAGTAGCTAATACTGGCGAGGCTTCAATTAGGAGGTTTCCTCAACTGTTGCTGGCAGCACTAAAAATTGATACATATTGCCAATTTGGTTTTCAAAAGACTTACTGGAAGGTCATAAAAATATTCAGACCCTTCATTCAGTAACTGTAACTTGGAGTGTTTGTCCTAAAGAAATGATCCAAACTATAGGAAAAGCCATATGGAGGAAGAAACACTCAGAACATTATTTATGTCAGATAAATGGGGAAGACTCAAATATTCAAAAAAGTTAAGTAAATAATGGTTATACTACCATTAAGATGATAGTTAGTACAGTGAGGCAATGTGGAAAAACACCTCATGACAGCTGTATTCTGATCTATTACCTCACATTTCTTTGGTTACAACTCTATAAAAATAAAAAATATACATAAAAAATAAAACAAAGCACTAAAAGTTCTGTTAAGATGTTGAAGTACTGAATGAATTTTTCTATTCCTGAGTGTTTAGGAAAAGGATTATATTGTTTTTGGATAAAAACTAAACGTAAGCTTCCGTCTGAAGGCAAATTCCTTAAGAAAACAAAACTCTTGAGTTCTCCCATGTAAATAAAGAGTAGGCCTGTTCTTTCCTATGTGTCTCTGGAAGGTCTTTATATCCAGAACAAAACTTCTTCTGTCAATCCAAATACGATATATATAGTTTTTGACTTGGCTGAAACACCTGCCTCCTCCAAGAAGTCTACCCTGACTACCTCGCCTGCAGTGACCTGTTCCGTGTCCGTCTCTCGTCCCCAGCACCTCCAGATTACCATGAAAGGAACTTAGATCATGTCCACGGTAACATATGAGTATGTCTGTCTGCTACATTCTTTTCTCTGATAACTTCTTATTATATGTTTGTCCAGACATTCCAGGGGGGCGGGGGACGAACTCTGTGGCTACCTCATTGTTCCAAATGATGCCTGACCTGGAGCAAAGAATAGACACTCGACTGAATAGAACTGGAGGGGTTGTCTCCCATTAGCTCAGCTCTGATTCTAATTTGGAACTAGAGATCAGAGTTAACGCTTAGGAATGTGATGCAGGAAAGAGAGAGTGCCAACCTGCAGAGAACTAGCAAGCGGCAGTCAGAAGCCTGAAAAGCCCTCCAAAGTGGGGAGACATCCCCGTGCAGCCTGAAGAGGCTTTGCCAGATGCCTCAGTTTCCTCCTGGGAGGCAAGATGGCCTTGTCCTAACCAGCCAGGGTGTAGGGCGCGGTCAGCTAACTGCTACGCGGCAGGAAGCTGAAATAAGCTGAGTCATCCTTCCTGTGGCCACTGCGCTTGCGCTAAGTATACTAATGAGGTTTTAAAGTAGCGACCTATCCGATGCTGGCTCACAAGTCGCACCATCGGTGAAAGCCAATCACAGAGCGACACATGTTCTTAATCCCTATATAAGCAGACTGCTATAGGATTGCGGTGTCTTCCTTCCATCTTTCTTCAACCAAGCTGTGCTCCAATAAAGTGTGATACGAGAAGAATCTTGCGTGTGGCGGCTCGTTATTCTGCTGGTCGGAAACGGCCCGCCGCACCAGGGGAAGTAAGTCTTAGAGACCAGACTGAGGTCAGACAATCACCCAGTTGAGAGAAGGGGATGAGCCCATGAGTGTTGTGGCTGGTGTGACCCTGTGTCCCAGGGAAGAGTGGTCTCGGGGTGCATCACTTGGTGAGGGACCTAACTCCAGTCGTACAAAATCCCACACAATCCTGGATGTTTCACAGTCGAAGGTATACAAGACCAATTTCATTCTCATCCCTCTCTAGGAACAATCTCTTTATAAAAAGATGTGAGGTGAAGTTCTTGTGGACAACTCCCCACAGGAACGCTCTCATATCATTTTCTTTTATTGGTGCTTCTTCCTTCCTGGCAGCTCCTTCTCCGTGTCCTTCCCTGGATCTTTCTCTTCTGCCTTGGGAAGTGTTAGCATCCATCTCTGCCCTGGCCCCTCTCCCTCTCAGGGTGGGGTGGGGGGATCTAAAGAGCTCCACAGCCTCAGTTCCCACATTGCTACCTCCCACGGAAACCTCACTCGATCCCCAATCCATATCCTCAACTCTCTTGCTTATCTTTGTCCAGTTGTTTCTCACGTGCTCCAAATTCATATAAAAGACCAAATGATTACTGTTCCCCAAGCATGTTTCTCCTACACAGTCACCATCTTGATCAATGGCAAGGAAAACCCTCTCCTTCCTACTCTTAAAATCAGAAAGTTTCTCCCTCCCTCTCATCCACACTGTATTTTATTAGTCACCAAGTCTACTGCTCAACTGCCTGAGTAGCTTTTGAATCGTCCCTCTTCAGGATCACAGTACCCTTTTAACTGGTCATCTTTTGTGAAACCTCCCCCTACGCTATTCACTTTCCCACCTCTGGAGCCCATCCTCTGTATTGCCACCAGAATGGGTGTCTGAAACATAAATCTATTGCCAGAAATTTTTACCTATATTGGGTTGGCCACAAAGTTCGTTCGGGTTTTCCTGTAACATCTGACGGAAAAACCCAAACGAACTTTTTGGCCAACCCAATATAATAAAGAAAGAACACTTTCCAGAGCCTACGGGATATATGTCAAACCCCTTTTGGCTTCTCAGACCCTTTACAAACTGACCAATCCATCCCTGCTCAACATCATTCACACCTGCCCTTATAACCTATAGATTGGCTGCACTAAACTGTCATGTCCCAGATATGCTGTGCTTTCCACAGAGCCTGGCTTTGCACACGCTGTTCATTCTACCTGAAAGACATCATCCTCTCTCTGTTAACTACTATTTGTCCTTTAAAACAGAGTCCAAGTATCCCCTCCAAAGACTATTCTAACAGTTCACAAGTACTTACTGAATCACAAATGTGTGTGAAGCCTGAACTTTCCTGGACAGAGTGAACTGCACTTTTCTCTGTGCTCTTTTGAAATGCTGGCCATGCCTCTACCATAGAACTAGCTGCATATCAGACTTATCTCTACATTTGAATTGACCATGTTTTATTCGCTATTATAGTCCAGTGCCTAGGTGTGAGCAAAGGGTTAACAAAACCCTTTCAACTTTCAACTTTGTCTTAAGGAAAATATGACCTTGGGCAAATTCTATAACCCCAGAGTCTGCTACCATGCTCTGTTTCCTGACCTGCAGCCTTCTGATGGCCACATATGGTCAGTGGGAGTCTTGAAGTCTGAGTGGTTAAAAAACAACAACAAAAGCAAACAAACAAGCAAAAAAACCCCAAACCTTGGTGGGCAAACAGCCAACTAAATGAATGATATTAGTAAAGACTCAGTGAGTGGCCCAGCCATCATTTCATGAAAGGGGTCAATTTGCTACCTTAGAAAACTTTAGGATTAAGATGGGGTCAATTTCCCATCCTTGAACACCGGATTGATTCTCTGTCTCTGTCTCTCTCCACCTAATCTCTCCATCTTTACTTCCCATCCTTCACTTCTCCCATTCTTCTTTTCTCTCTCTCTTTTTACAGAGAAATAATCTTTACTTAACTGCGGAACGGTGGTTTGCATCCATGAAAATGTATTCTGGACCACAGCATCTTGTTCTTTATTCATAAACATTTAAGCAAAGAAAAAGCCAACTTACTTTCACCAGAGCCCGCTTGATCACATTGGCAATATCTTGCCTCCACTCCGGAATGTCAGGATTGTGGTAATCCAGATTAGGAGAGAATGATAAGAGTTGGGACTGAAAGTATTCTGCAAGGAGAGAGCGTGTGTGAGTGAGGCTGAGAGAGGGTGTTATAGGCAAGGGGACTCCATGATCACTGTGCTTTAGGCAAAGGGCACAGTCTTTCATGTGGCCTCATCTCAAATTCCTTCCTTTCAACCTGTCTCTTGGCTTCTAAAAAAAAGTGGCATTTGGTGACTGGAAGTAAATTTGTGCTCCTACCATTTTTGTTTGTTTTTAAAATCTTAAGGACTTCTTCTTGTAAATGAACATTACCTGAAATGCAAGAAAATTGTGAAACTCCAGAAGAAGGGGACTTTTGCTGCTGCAGGTGGTATCACGCAGTGGCAACAATAAAGCATTAATAAATGGGCTAGATTAGAATGAAGCCTTTCTTATCCTTCCCTTAGTTCCATGGACCCTGCTAGAAAAACTGCCTCAGGGGCTTAGAAAACAGGTCAAAACCCTGTATCTAGGGTGTGGGTAACATTCAGTTTCTCAATCGGATTGGTAGGTACACAGGTGTGTCCACTTTGTGATAATTCATGAAGCTAAAACACTTATGATCTGTGCACTTCCCTGTATTTAAAAAGAATTTTTTAAATTGAAGTATAGTTGATGTACAGTGTTGTGTTAATTTCTGCTGTACAGCAAAATGACTCAGTTGTATACATACTTTTTAATATTCTTTTCCATTATGGTTTATCCTAGGAGGTTGGATATAGTTCCCTGCGTTATACAGTAGGACCCTGTTGTTTATCCATTCTAAATGTAGTAGTTTGCATCTAATAACCCCAAACTCCCAGTTACATTCCAATAAAAATGTTTACTTAAAGTCTTCCAGGTGCCCGATGAGAGAGGCTGAGCCTCGAGTTTGCAGAGTTGTAGGAAAAGGCACTCACCTGGGGTGAGGTGGAAGAAATACAGACTGAGTCAGAGGATCACATACCTCACTCAGTACAACTTTCTGGAAAACCCTGGTATAGTGGCTGTTTTTAGGGTATGTGGGAGGTTTGTGGGATGGTGGTAGAAGCACAATTTGATTTAAAAGAAATTTAATAATTAAGAGTGGTTCTCCAGGACTGAGAACAGAACGGTGGCCCTATTTACCACTTTCCCGCCTTGCTGTGTCTTTCTATTCTCAGCCTTAGTCTCAGCCTTTGCAGCCAAAGATCAGAATCTCAAACAACAAAGAAAACATAGCAGTTATGTGGAGTTCATCCCAGTACCTAAGCTGTGAGTTCTTCAAGAGCAGGGACCATGTCTCCTCCAGCTTTTGAAATCACTGGTCCCCATCCTAACAAAGAATGGATGCCACATGTGTGTGAGAGATACCTTGGCAGGTCATCAGATCTAGATGCTTCTATGACAGTCTTTCCAGGTCAGCATTCCTTCAACTTATGATACATCAGGTTTTGATGCAGACACATCACAGAAGACAAGAAATGCCTGTCCGTGATCTGCTTCTCTAACAACCTCCGTATCTATTCAAGAACAAGGTAAGAAGTAGGTTTGGATACCTTTTGTGGACCTACCTAATTTTCCTATGCCCTGGGGCATTTCCAAAGCAGTCAGCGATTGCTGCTATGGTGTATGGAGGGGATTGGCTGGGCAGGAAGGGGCATCACGGGGCTTACCGTGAACTGCGATATCTTTTGTGTCCTGGATGAGGGCATTCCCAGCAGCCACCTGGACAGTGATGGTGTTGGTTCCCTCTGCTAGGAATGTGAAGGAAATGCTGCTGTCCAAGGTGATGAGGGGCTAAAAGAGAGAAGCAGGAACACTTATTTAGTCCTTTATGGGATATCCGATTCCCTCCTTTCCTGTAAATCTCAGACTGTCACCAATCGGCATAGCATTTGCATATCCCCAAGGGATCCTAACTTGAAAAAGGAAAAAAAAATGCACAGCTTTCTGAAACTGTGATTGTATATCCAGTATCCAGGAAGGGCATTAATATACTTGAAAAGCACTGTAAAATGTTAATTCTGAGAGATGAAGATAAGACTGGGCACCCTGGATTTTGCACGTCATTCTACTCCTTCTCCTGGGGCAAAGGAGAAGCATCTTTTGTAATCTATTCCCAGTGACTCTGGGCATAGGCGATCACTTTTCTCTTTTCCTCTCATATTCCGTGTCACTTATATTTTCATCCTATATTCCATCGGGCTGTAAGATTTTTCAGAGAAGCGACCACATCTTATTTATTTCTGTATCAACCACCCTTGGCAAATTGTCTTACATCTAGCAGAATCCGTATATAACTTGGATGTATGGTCATATTATTGACATTTTGTTTGGTCATATCTGTGTTTTCCATTGCAAGGCATTTCTAACAATTTAAATAAGTTGGAAAACATATAAACATGCATATCTGTGCTCACTTTTTAAGCTTTTTTCCCTTTCTGTTTTCTTTCCTTGATCATGACAGACAGGGACTTGTCAAGGATAAAGAAAGAGAATAAGCATATTTTTTTTCTTGGGAATTAGGATCTTGATAGAAGCAGGTGCTTACTGGAGAGAAGAGAATGCAGATTCTGCGACTGAAGAGTCATTATTCAGTGATTATCTTGAAGCCAGTGCCCTCTCGAGTTATCTGGTGTTTGCAAGGTAAGACATATTAGTAGGAGGCTTCTCTAAGGCAGCTCGTGAAGAGATGTCACAAGTGCAGATGAGCAGACCCCTCTCCTCTCTGTGTGTTAGGACGACAGTAGGATAGAGTAATGATGTAGCCAGTTGGGGATGTGTAGAGTTTCCCCTTTAAAATGTGGGTATCGGCCAGTGTTCACACAGCACACCCGTGCACCTGGACCCTGCAGAGGCTCAGACAGGCAGCTTTCAGACAGCGTCCCTCCTGCAAAACTGAAATTCCTCTTTAGCTCAGAATTTTCAACTGGGCCTCTGAAACAATCATTTGATTCCTTGGCTTTAATATTCTATTGCTCTATTTTATGACCAGGCTGATGGCTGGAGTTGGACAGGATTAGAGATATCGCCCTAAGCTTTCTGACACCCTTTCTTCTCTGCTTGCTAAATGAAAGAAAGAAGTGAGTACTGAAAGAGTTACACTCTTTATCTTAACTAAGGGTAAACCCCAGAGCCCAAGCATGCTTCTCCGTACTTATGGCTCTGTGATGATATGCACAAGGGTGTGGCCTTATTAATTAAACAACAAATGAGGTACAAGTAGGTTCTGTGATGAAAATCAACTCCCATGGGCCAAAAGTGGCTGTTTAGTGTCCTGTGTTGAGAAGGAAGCTGAAGTTAAGTTGGGCTCCGCATGGCAATGTCAGCCACTGACATGGAATAAAGGAAGAATGTGTGCCCTGAGTTACCACCTTTAGTGTAACAAGAACAGAGACTTGATACTCTGGCTCTGTTACTATTTTAATGAATTACCTTGGGCAAAATTTGTCCCCACTGTGTGCCTTAGGTCTTTATCTTTTAAATTAAAAGTTTGGGTTAGAAGTTGTGAGGACTCATTCAGGAATCAGAACACATAGGACTGATGAATGGCTTTTGGCAAATTTTCTAGTTCCTACTAGTCAACTCATTATGACTTACCTGTCAGAATACCTTCAACTGCTTCAGTACCTAGGTCATATTCTTTGGAAGGAAAATGAGATACCTCGATATACCAAACACAATGGCTAAATTTTCTTTAAAAATAATAATATCAAATATTATTGAGGATGTGGAGCCACTGGAACTCTCATCCATTTTTGGTGGGAGGTACAATGGTGCAACGATGTAGGAAAACGTTGTTTTACAAGAAATTGTGATAATTTTTTCCAAAGTAGTTGTAACATTTTATATTTATGACTTAGCAATTGAAGTCCTGGGGATTTAGTCAAGATAAAAGAAAATATCCACAAAGAAAAGAACATGTTTATAGCAGTACATTCATACTAACCAAAAACTGAAAAGAACCTAGGAGAATTTATCAATAGGAAAATGAATAAACAAGTCATAGTATATGCATATAATGAACAGAAAAGAACAAATATTGATATATACAACAGTATGGATAAGTCCCCAAACCATAAGAAATGAAAGAAGCCTTATATGAAAGAATTAACGTGGTATGATTACATTAAAAGAAGTTCTAGAAAAGGCAAATCTAATTCATGACGAAAAAAATAGGGACTGGTTCTGGGGGTTGGGGTGGGAATTGACCAGGGGCATGAGAGAACTTTTGGGAGTGATGCTAATACTATATATCTTGATAGGAGTTTGGATTACAGGTATTTGCCTTTGTTAGAACTCAGGAGCTACACACTTCAGATCTGTACATTTCACTGTTGATACATTTCATACCCCCCGGGGAAAAAGTATAAACAAATAAAGGACTCTAGCTAATGATTTGCCACCTAAAGCATTTAGGACAAGGCATGTAAGTGTCTGAAATAAATCAAAATTTAAGATGGTTGATGGCTGAACAGAGGGATGGACAGATAAACAGACATGATAAAACAAGCACAGTAGATGTTAATGATGGAATACAGAGGGTGGGTGTGTGAATGTTCACTTCAACTTTAGTTTGTGTTTGAAGTTTTTAATAATAAAATGTTGGGAGAGAAACAAAACAAAAAAGCAATAACTGATGTGATGTTTTTCTGTTTGTTTGTTTGTTTGATCCCATGAATTGCTCTGCCCGTAACTGTATCACATTGTCCTTCCATTTTGGTTACTGCCCTCAGCTATCTCTAATCTCTTCCCAGCTCTCAGCCCCAGGATACTTTTCTCCACTAATGGTTGTCTCTTCAGGGAATCTGCACGACTATCACGTCATCTTCTTCAGCTTTCAGGGGTCTACATGGCCCCTGCTCCCCTTTCTCTGCACACTCGTCTTATCTTAGGCTTGGGTGATGGTGCTGTCCCAGACAATGATATCTCTTTCTGAGAGGAGTGGAATTCCTCCTGTCCCAGCAGATTTGGTCTCCTCTCTATCTGGCTGCTTTCCTAGAAGATCCAGGAACCAAACAAGGATGCACGTCTGCAGGACAAGGGAATGCCATCTGAGGTGGGAGGGAGCACGCCATCCCACCAGCCAGTCGGGGCTCTGAGCCACAGCAAACAAACTGTTGAATGTGAACACCTGGCCCCCAGGTAACAGGCCCCAGGCTTCTACCCTAGGGAAATGGCAGAAGCTAATTCTGTTTTCCAAATTGCTTTTGTTTTTCATCAGCTGTTGTGACATCATGGCTGATTTCACCTTCCTTGTAAAGCTGGAACACTCCACGGGATTCTTGAGTTCTTCACTGGCCACCCATGTCTAGGGCACAACACTAAATTAAATCAAGTGTTTTAAGGTTCATTTACTAACTCTACTAGGCAAGCAGACACATTTATTAAGCCAGAACTCTGTTAATCCCAGCAAATTGGCCTGTTAGAGCCCCACAGATCCAACAGGCGGCCGATTGACTTCTCCGTGTTTTGTCCAAGCTGCAGGGCCAGCCCACAGCAAGGCTCACGTCCTGCCTAGGCTGCAGGCTGCATCCCTGCCCACAGAGGATCCCTCATGTGCAACAGGTCATGTAGTATCCACGAAGCCCAGCAAGCCATCAATGAAGCTCTGAGTAACTAGTTAGGAGATTCCCATGTGACTAATGGATCAGGGAGCTTCAGGGAAATGTCTGGATGCAGCCTACACCAGATTCCCAATACATAGCAAGTCAAGTTAATATCGAATATTATAAAATCCCCACAATTTAAATGTACACCTTGATAAAACCTTCCATTCCTAAACTGGACAGACTATGTAATCACTACACTTGGCTCACTTAAAACCTTCAGAAGATTACATATGTGGAAAGTGCTTTACTTTATGAAGTGGAGAAGGCAAGATACATAATTGTGGATATGCTATGATGAGAACTACATGAGAGAAAAGTCTAAAATACATAAAAAGACCAAAAATAAATAAATAGTACCTAAATATGTGTCATGACTATGGGAGTATTTTGAAAATTTATAGTTTTGGGGAAAAAAAATTCCCTCAAAGACACACACACACACACACACACACACACACACACACACACACACACACACACACACACACACACACACACACACACACACACACACACACCTGTAAAAACTCTTCAAAAGTATCTCATTGTTGAAAATATCACTGTCCATGAATCTGGTTCTATCTTCCACTAGCCTATCCTAAATCTAAGTTTCTATGACAAACTAAAACACATCCGGTTATGTCATTCAAAGCCATTTGTCATCTATCCTCCCCAGTTTTAGTTTTTTATGCAATTTCTCCCCAAATGAATCCCTCTTTCATAGTGTCTGTCTACAGAGAACACAAATAGGCCCAAAGCCTGACCAGTGGGCACACATCCCTTCCCCTCCTCTCTGGCCTCAACTCTATCACTCCTTCAATGCCAGCTTAGGACCAACTTCATACACAACTTGCTCCAAGACCAAGAAGCCCGGCATCCATCCCCCCCTAGGCTGCCTGGCTGGGCCAGTAATGTTACATTCCTATTACCATTCCGTACAGTATCTATTTTGGGATGTTAACCTCATCTTCTTGAATAGATCGTTTCTTAAGGGCAACAAATGGAATTTATACTGCTTTGTGTTCCTCATAAGATTCAGCACAAAATGCAGGTTCTCGAGAAAGATCCACGGAGCTACTGATACAATTTAGCATCTCCCGCTGATAGACCTGTAGGTATATGGGCCTATGGTTGGATTTCAGGAATGCTTGCTCTCTTCTCTTTATTCGTACATCATCACACTTGCTCACCGATCATTGTGTGTGTGTGTTCATCTTGCCTTCTCATCAGGATTGTAATCTCCTTGAAGATAGAGACAAGATTGTAAGTGCTCTTCTGTTCCTAAGGGCACCAAGCAGAGGGTTGGCTATAAAGGTTTGTGGGGAGTCAACTGATTCTTATTGGGAGGTTGATTTAATTCAACCACCTGGGCAACCTGTCCAGTCCAATTCACCTGGTCACAACATAGAAACAGACACACACAAACGCATACACAGGGGATCATTTCTCCATCAGTGATGTTCTGATGATTAAATAATATATATGAAGAGCCTAGTGCAAGGCCAATGCTAGAAAGAAATGCTCAAAATTAGTCTTAGCTCCTTTTACAGATCGGTTTGTTCATCACAGGTAACCACATAGCTCGACACTCAGAGCACTCACCAAGACACCCAAAGACACTCATTCATTTGCCAGGAAAATACAATGCTCACTACATCAATTTCTGGGCACTGTGGCCACACTGATGTGTTTCTGTCATGGTGCTTGCAAAAGCACTGAAGATGTAACTCTTTTAAACGGATGGAATAACCATGCTTGAAGGTGGGAGAGAAATCTCTAGAACCAGGTCAGATTTGCCACTGAGATGTAGATGCCATTGATGCAAAGGATGAGCACGACAGTGACTGGATGTGTTCTAAGCACTTAAATGTCATTCTTTACTTAATCCTCAGAGCAATATTAGAGTGTAGTAGCTACCAGTCTTATTCTGACATCACAATGAACAAAACTAAGGCACAGAGAAATTACCTGATTTGACAAAAGGCATGCAGCAAGGAGAATCTGAGTCTGGACCCCAACCCAGGTTTGTCTCATTTCAAAACCACTCTGTTCCAATGCCTCTAATGTACTATCATTCTCTTGGCTTTTTGGGAAGAAAAAACCAACTAGTAAGACCTTTGAGATCTTGGGTATTTGTACAGCACGTTATGCTCAAGGTTATAGATGGAAATTCCTAACCTAAGAAGTACTTCAGGTCATCCTCAATTAAAAAACTAAAACCATAATGCCATTCTGCAATTTTAAAATTTCCCTCTCATAATACAGATTAGATAGATAGATAGATGATAGAAAGATACTTCAAATAATAACTCAATGATGACCATGGATTAGATATTAGTATCCTTGATTTAGAGAAAACAACACTGAGCTTCAGATCAGGTGATTCGTTCAGACTAACAGATAATTGTTAGAGAAACAGAAACTAGGCTCTCCAATCCCTTTGTCCACTTCTCTGTTGATCGAATATTTATTAGACACTGTCTGGTATTTCAGGCCTTAGAATAAAGACCCAAAGAAAAAAATGGTGCTATAGAGAAACAGTATCTTTGGTTCCTTGTGGTCTGTTGAGTTCATTGGGTTCATGATGGCCAAGAACTGCCCTCCCTACACACAGTTGTCTCCCAGTAAAGATCAACAGGTGAACAAACACTAACAGAAAAGAACTCCCTGGCTGGACAGCCCAAACCTCACATCCTCAGAGGTGAAATGAACTTAAAATCCTTCTCTGATGTTCTCCTCCTAGAAGATTTTCTCTTTTTCTTTCACCATGTATGTCTGCTGGTGTTTAAAGCAGAATTTTAGGGTCTGTGATCTCCAAACAGGGTGATGCAGAGAAAGCATCCTGGGGCTGGGGGGTACATGGTAGATGGGAATTAGGAGACCTGGGTTTAGGTCTGGCTCGACAGCTAAACAGCTGTTTGACCTTAGGATGCTCATCTCACACAGGGAGCTTCACTTCTCTAATATACTAAATGGGGAATCTCATTAACTAACCTCCTACCTATTGTCTTGGTGAATAATAACACCAGAAATGCAAAAGCATCATAGTCTATACTAAGAACTTGAAAGTATACAGCACAAATGATGCAAACAGGAAATTGTCCCTTGGGTCCATAAATCTAATTCAGTCTTTTATCAAACCATCCTAACAGTCAGTTTTTACACCGAAATAGAAAGCATCCATGTAGTGAGTAAACTAGTCTGTGCCAGGGACATACACAGTATCTTACTTAGTTTTCACAGAAATCGAGATGATGCAGGCATTATTCCCTCCAGTTTGCTGTTGAGTGAATTAAATTTTAGGTCAGATCACTCGATTAAGCTCACATAATAAACATGTAGCAGCGCTAGAAACCTAACCCTTGTCTCTCTGACCCCAAGGTCCGTATTCTCTCAACCACATCACGCTACCACCCTGGAAAAGAGCAGGATTAACAACATTGTAAACCAACTATACTTCAATAAAATGTTTTTTTTAATTTAAAATAAGAGCAGGGATGAATCATCTCCCACTCTCACCATGCAAAAGCTGAAGTTCTCTTCGGTCATCTCATAACAAACAAACAAAACTGGCACTGTTCCATTCCTTTTTAAAAGGAATTACTACACCAGCAACTGAATATTTATTTCCCCTTTCTTTAGATATCCAGCATTTCTGAGTCTGATATATCTTTCATAAATTTTTTTTTTAAAGTAAAGGTCTAAGATGAGCAGTACCAATCACATCAAGAATGACTAGAGAAAATGCAAAGACAAAAACAGGAAGAGCGAAAACCATGCAGCCCTTAAGCTGAGGAACCCTCAGCCACACTGCTCTCAGCTTCTGTCGTACGAGTGTGGTTATCCTTGAAAAAGCTTCGTCATCACCAGTTGCCAGGAGTAGGGAGTATCTGCAAAGTCCAGAGTTTGGCCCTGAAGTCCCTTTCTTTGAGACTTGGCAACATCAGTACCATGCCTAAGAGGAAGAACGTCAGTACCTGGCCCTAACAGAACACCTAGCAGGTCTTGCTAAAGATGCTTTACGTACATTATGATCCCATTCGGCTTTCGCTGCCCTGCATTTAGATATCTAATTCGTGTTTCACAGATGGTGTCGCTTAATTTCAGAGATGCTAAATGACTTCCTTGATATTATGCAGCAGGTGAGTAGAAAGGCCGGGATTAGAACAAAATGGAACAACATCAATATTAGAAATATTGGTTAGAGGGGCAAGAACAACCAGGTTTGTACAGATTCTCCAAGTACCCTTCCTTCCTTAGGATTATTTGAACTCTCCCTATTGTAACAACGAACTTGCTGTAGGAGGGTATGTCATATTCAATTACGTGGATTCATAGCTTCATTTAAGTACCCCCTACTGCCCACATCCCCCCTCTGCACCCCCCCCACCCAACATCAACACAGAAGTTAGAACACGGGAACATTCAGTATAGACCTAAGCACACACCAGTCAGAAAGGGCCAAACCTTTGTACTATTGCCGAACCACCAGAAATAGGTCAGGGTCCCCAGCTGGCTGGGCCACACAACGGCACTGATGTTGACCTCCTTGTTTCTTACGGCAACAAATGGAACTCGGAGATGAACGTGCTCCACGGGACCTAAGGGAACAAGGAGAACAATGTCAGTGTTTCTATTCCTGGAATAAACAAACAATCACACTCCCAGATTCTTAATCGTAACCTCTGTTACCATCACCTATAATAAAACAAGGATTGCAAACTCACAGATGTTGAGAAGTGTGTGTGTGTGTGTGTGTGTGTGTGTGTGTGTACTTGAAATGAAGTACCACGTATAATAGGGAACTCAAATCGGGATTCAGATTTTTTTTCAGTGCCATCTGAATTTAATTTCCATCCGATGAGCCCAACCTCGAATGCTTATGAACCTCCAGTCCAAGGACAAAGCTAGTTTACTGGACACCTAGTCAATAAATAGGAAGATAAAGCGTGGTCTCTTGCGTTTCTGCCGAGTAGCCTGTATTGTGATTGGGGGTCAGTGCATTGTAGGGAGGGCTCCGCCATTATCCTCAATTGTTAATTGGCCCCATCTTGTTCAACAATCGGCCATTGTGCCTGTCACCTGCAACACTCAGTGGGTATCGTTCAGAGGCTCGCAAGGCTGTTTTATAGAAAGGAAAGAGCCCATCTCCCTAAATTGAAGGAGAAATAAGTGTCAGGTTCCCAAATAATTTAAAAAGCTGCTTGCCTAAAGGCGACCAAGCTTGTATTTTTTTTCTTCCTCAGAAAACTGATGTAAGCAGTCTCAGGTTCTAAACTAGCAAGTAACAGAGTAGATTGGAACCCACCCTGTGCATACTAAGTGAGGATTTTAATTTAATTCATTTCCAAAATAACGTGAGAAGAGGAAAACGCTGTTGGAAAACGTTAGTGTATCAGCATTGCCTTTGTGGGTTAGATCGGTTATTTTTTAACTCTGTGGGATTTTCTCCCCCACCCTTACCCCTTTCTTTTTCCTTTTTGTTTTCTTTTTTTCCTACCTACTTCCTTTCCTGCCTTTCTTCCCTTCCTTATATCCTTCCTACTTAGCCAAATCCAATGAAAATCTTCTAATTATCTGTCCACACTAAGTCAGAGCACATTTCCCTGGTCTCCACCATGATGGTGTCGATGAGCTAAAGTGACTAAAGGTCACAGCTGTGGCAGGCCAGCTCTTTAGCCTGGGCGCCTTGAGTTCTTCTCATGGGTGGGACATTTTCCAGGCCACCCAGCCTTCACTATTGATGTCTTGGGTTATTTTGGAGACAGCTCAGTTTAAAGGGAAGAAAACAGATGGATACTTTTCACTTCTCCTCCTGTTTAATTTTAGATGTATGACCTTTTCCTCTATCTTACAGAACCTTGAGTCTACACAGACTGTTATGCTGTGCCCTGCCTTCCTTACAGTAATAAGAACATATGAAAGTGATGTGTGGATGTTAAAGGTATCATATAATTAATTGTGTGCTGACACTGTTTCCACCACCACCACTACCACTCCCACCACATCATCACTGTTACTGTGTATCACTGTGTAGAAGTCCCTCTTGAGAGAGTGAGCGTTCTGAGTCTCACCGGGTACCTCCTATGTCGTAAGTAAATTTATATTGGGATAAAAGGTGTTTGGACAGGGACTGATGTTCGGGTGAGGAGATCAGCCAGACTGGCTTGCCACCTCCCAGATGATATTTTCCTGAACAATCAGCAAGTGAATCTGTGTATCTACAGCGTGAAAATATTCCTTGCCTACTGCTCTCTCACCTGACCCCAGACATACGGTCCCTCAAGATTTCTTTCAACAAATAATTTCAAACCTGTCACTTCAGATACACATTTGGCTGAAGGTTTAATTATTTTCAATGAGTAAATCTGTTTAATTATTTTTGTATGGTTTGACTGTTGGTGAGAATAAACACACACACACACACACATACACACACACACACGCGTGAGAAAATATCACCTACTTTTCATTGCTATATTTACTCATTCTTAGGAGTTTTTCTGGTTTATCTCTCTTTGTTGTTTGTGTGTTATTGATCATTGTGGAAGAGAATAAGGTAATGGGAAGGGGACCCTGGCCTGGTCATGAATCTGGGTCTTATTTTAACACCTCAGAGTTGTTCTTCGTGCCCAGATTCACATCCCTCATTCTTCTCCTGCTGGGAAAAGGGCCCCTTTTATGCTCAAAGTCAATGCTTCTTTTTGTTTTTTAATTGAGGTACAGTTGATTTACAATATTGTGCTAGTTCCAGGTGTACAGCAAAGTGATTCGGTTATACACATATACATATATATAAATATTCTTTTTTTTTTTCTTTTTGCGGTACACGGGCGTCTCACTGCTGTGGCCTCTCCCGCTGCGGAGCACAGGCTCCGGACGCGCAGGCTCAGCGGCCATGGCTCACGGGCCCAGCCGCTCAACGGCACGTGGGATCTTCCCGGACCGGGGCACGAACCCGTGTCCCCTGCATCGGCAGGCGGACTCTCAACCACCGCGCCACCAGGGAAGCCCTATAAATATTCTTTTCTTCAAGTCTTTTCTATTATAGGTTATTACAAGGTATTGAATATAGTTCCCCATGCTACACAATAAATCCTTGCTGCTTATTTGTTTTACATGCAGTAGCGTGTATCTGTTAATCCCACGCTCCTAATTTATCCCTCACCCTCTTCCCCTTCGGTAACCGTAAGTCTATTTTCTATGTCTGTGAGTCTGTTTCTGTTCTGTAAATAAGCTCATTTGTACTGATTTTTAGATAACGCTGCTGTCTTATCTCTCTCCCTCAAAACGCATGGAGCCCATTCCCCTGGCCAGCTCATGGGAACCCTGGGCTTTTCCACAGTTCAGTGATGTCGCTATGACTCATGGCCCTAGACAGGCTTCTCAGCTTTCGGTCACTCAGAGGCTTCAGCTCAACCAGGGCTTACCTTGTTGGGTACTTTGATACCCCAAAATATAAAATGAGACCTCCTTCTCCCTAAACTCATGCCAAACACAAAAGGGGTGGGGCTTCCACGAATTAGAACACCATCAAGCGTGGCCACACATACGCCAGCTTCAGGACAAGTACATTTGGGTAAATAGAATCTCAAGCAACAACATCAAACAGCTTTTCAGGGCAAAGAACCTGAGCCGGAAGCTCCAGACTTCAATCTACAGGTAAACCATGGATCGGGGAGAGGAGAGCTGAGGGATTCAGGAGGGAACACAGCAAACTCCTAAAACCCGCACCGTCAAAGAGAGCTCTTTCTGATAAAACTCTAATAATCTGTGCGAGATTGGTTATCATGGGTGGCTAACAACTACCTTTGTTAGCTAATGGCCCAAGATGAGGCCAAGAGCAGTTTTCACTACAATAACTGTCTGGTAAACGCAGCCATGATTGATTTGGAGGAAATTATGAGCGCGAAAAAAGTTTCAAGGGACGTTTCCTTCTTCACGCACGTAACCCACAGTAGAAACCTGTTCCCTGCTCTTGTGTTTTTTTTTGCCACTGAAATACATTGGTCACTGTGTCTGGCAGGCAAGGCCCACTCTTGGCAGAATTAGGAACATGGGTGGGGCAGGTCGTTGGAATAGAGGAAAGAAAATGTTTTTTCTTTGTCTTCATTTTTAAAGGCGGCAGAAGTGTCAGGTAGAAAGTGAATGGGAGGTACTTAGTAGTTACTAGAGCAGGTGACACTCAGCATGTGCCAGGCTGGGTGCTAAGTGGCGTTTCGCACACTGTGCAGAACAACACTGATGTTGACCTGAGATCATCATCTTTAGAAAGACCTGTGGGCAAGACTGGCCCTTTGCTGGCATCTGGGAACTTGGCTCTGGGAGTGTTTCCAGCCAACAGTGAGCTGATGAGATTGGTTCACTCCGCCTATTTTTTTTTTTTTTTTTTTAACCAATGATAGGGTTTATTTTGAAAAAATGCTTTCCTCGGGGAGTCTGGAATTTTGGTATACCCTAGGCAGAGGATGGCTACTTGAGCAGTCCCCAGTAAAAGCCACAGGCACTGAGTCCCCAGTGAACTTCTCTGGTACATAGCCCTTCATATGTGTTGCTACAACTCATTGCTGGAGGAATTATGCATGTTTTATGTGACTCCATGGGGAGAGGACTCTTGGAAGTTTGCACCTAGTTTCCTCCAGATGCTGTCCCCCTGGCCTTTTCCCTCTGCTGATCTCGACGTGTCTCCTTTCAGTGTAATAAATTATAGTCTGAAGTATGACTATATGCTGAATCTTATGAGTCCTTCCAGCAAATAACTGAACCTGGGAGGGGATGTCTTGGGGACCCCTGACACACACACATAATCCAATTTGATTCTCATGGCCTTGCTATAATCTAAGTATTAAAGGTGAGGAAACAGGGGTCTGTAAAGACTAAGAAAGTTGACTGACAGTAGACATTTCACAAACGGATGTGATCAGAATTCGAACACAGCTCTCCCTTGCTCTAAACATGGCTCATAAACACCTTGTACACCCCCCACCTGGGTTTCTGACCTGTTGCTTCTGACACAGAATTATTATTGTCAGTGTGGTGTGGTTATCACCCCTGGGGCTATTGGTGGCCCGTTTCTCCCAGTACCTTCCCACCCTCACCAGAATGTAAACTCTGCAAGGGCAGGGCCATCTCTGTATTGTCGCCTCCCAGTGCCTAGCAGAAGCCTTGCATATATTAAGAACTCAACAAATATTCATTGAATAAATTAGTAAATGATTGGGTGTGTTATCTGTGTTTCCTATTTATTGTTACAAGATCCCTGTGAAACAAGGTGCCAGTTAGAATTAAGGCATTTTGAAACTGAAGTTCAGAAGACCCAGAGAAGAAATCATTTATCTCACAGTCATGTAGTGTGGCGTCTTTAAGGATATAACACGTATAATCCAGGTCTTTCTCCATGCACTTCCCTCATCACTGCTGGTCCTTATGCTGCTATTGTGACCAGAATGCTAGGAGACCAGCTAGGTCACTGTTTGCCAGGGACCTTTTTTTTTTTGCGGTACGCGGGCCTCTCACTGTTGTGGCTTCTCCCCTTGCGGAGCACAGGCTCCGGACGCGCAGGCTCAGTGGCCATGGCTCACGGGCCCAGCCGCTCCGCTGCATGTGGGATCCTCCCGGACCGGGGCACGGACCCATGTCCCCTGCATTGGCAGACGGACTCTCAACCACTGCGCCACCAGGGAAGCCCACATCTCAATCTTTTGATTGAGGTCATCATTAGGGGTAGTAGTCACACCAAATCTTGCTCAGCTTGGAATCCCGGGAAGTCTGAACAAAGGGAGTTGTCAACTGGGAAGAAAGCAAGAGAGGCGATGGCTCACGCTACTTACAAACCACGTGCAGGAAGAGGACAGCTGTGTCTGAGCCCAGGTTGTTCTCCGCATGGGCCGTCACCTGGAAGATCCCCGCACTCTTGTACACGTGCTTGATGCCGTCCTCGATGGGACTGAAGTTAGCATAGGACACTGCAATCCCATCCCCAAAGTCCAGCTGGATGTTTGTCCTTTGGAGATCACCCTGCAAGGTGGAATAGCAGTTGGCCTGGGCCCATTCACATGGTCCAGCCTGATTCCTATTTGATGCTTGGTCCTGGGCCTTCAGCATCATCCTCTGAGGCCCTAATCTCTCCCAGAGGGCTGAAACACCCTGGACACAATCGTCAGACTCTCTCTACTGGGCACTATGGACAGGTACCATGGACCTATTGCCCCTGTATGCCCAAGCTTGGGGCAGCCTGATTTGGTTGACACCGCCAATTATGGATAAGGTAGAGCCTCTGTGAAGCTATGAACTGGGGAAGCCAAGGGCTTCCCTGGCTCCCTCATACACATTGTTCAATAATTTCTCTCCTGTGTCACCATCATTATTGTCGTCCTCCTCATCATCGTAGTAGTAGTAACAGCTAATACTGATAAAGTTTCCTTCCAGTTCTAAGCAATTAATCCCCTCACAACTCTATAAAGTAGAGAGTATTACTGGGCCCATTTCTAAAATGGGGACAAAAATAAATTAAGTAATTAGATCAAAGTCTTTGCAGCCACTACTGGAAGAGCCAAGTTTTGAACCCAGGCAGCCTGGTGTCAATACTCTCAACCACCTCAATACTCTCAATGCTATAACTATAATTGTCCCATTTTTTAGAATTTATTATTAGGTTCCAAGCATTATGCTAATCACATATTATATAATACCATCTTTAAAGTAACTCTGTGAGATAGGATGATTATTTCCATTCTACAGATGAATACTGCATACCAGCTGAAACTAGACCTGTGCTCTGGTGACCTTGGGTCTCCCTAAACCTGCCTAAGCTCCCTCTTCCCTAAAGCCTTTTCTGACCATCTCAGCTCACAGATATTCCTGCCTCTTGAGACGCTAAGAGCCCCCAGGTGCTGCCTGTGGAGGTGATGTCAGTGGTTCAGTTGCGTGCATCTTACCATCCCAAGTTGATCCTTAGCTGATTAAGGGCTGATATTGAACCCCATCCTTTCTTGTCCTTCTCCCCCCTGTATTGGGCCAACACTCTGGATAAATTAAATTGAACCTGACCATAAGATAAGGATCCTGGATGAAAAAGAAGAGTTGGGTCTCTCTACTTATTGACAAAGATGGTTGATGGAATAAAAAGAGAAATACATCATTTTAGAATTATCTGCCCAGTGAATGTGCGTTCATCACATTCTGTGCATTCTGTCTCTTCCCCCGTGGCAACCCAGATGTGAGTTGGTTGGTATCAAAATATTAATAGGCGCTACCTTGCCCCTCACACGATGTCAACTACCCTTGAGTTTATGAATATAAATTAAAGGGAAATGAACTGAAGGCAATTCAAATGGATAAGATCATGGCTCTTCACATCTATTCAAGAGAAGTTTTTTACAGAGCTGGTCCTGGAAACTCCCTAGTGGGAATGTGATAATGACCTCCTCTGAATATTAAATTTCTTTAATTAAAGCACCCAGTGTGGATGAAGCCTAAAGAATCTGTCAGCCAGGGATAAGGAACCCTCACCGTCCTGTCCAGTGTGGGCCAGACTTTAAAGGTCTCTAAAGTATTCAGAGTTAGGGGAAAAACTCCTGGCCTGCTTTGGTCTCCTTCCAAACTCTCAAGAGCACACAGTAATTTGCATTTAAATTTAGATGGCTTTGTAAATCAGGCAAGCTTTCTTGCCCCAGCACCTCAGAAAGGAGTGCTTGAAAAATTCCCTGGTTTGGAAACAGATGAAACAACTCATATAGGAAGCAAGAAGCATACAGCAGAGCTATTTCTACCCTGGAATGAACGAACGCAGTCTGATTTTACTGCCGAGATCGCAGAAGACCTAAAAGGTGAACTAATGGAGCAGGTAGCTGATGGAAAATCAACTCATATGACATTCTTTATAAAAATAAGTTTAAAGGGTTAGAATCACTTCCCCCCACCCTCACACTCATACTTTCAAGACCCTTTGAAAACCTTGTGGGCTTTTCTAATCTGTGGGATTAAGGGTTTAAAAAAAAAAAAAAAGGAAAAAATGTGAATTTCCTTCTTCCGGCAAAGTTTACAGTATACAATCTAATGATAATAAACATTCCTCCAAAGATGCAGAATTTAAAGGGATACCTCAAAGAATATATTCAAATTTGCACCTGCCCAGAGACGAGGGGGCCCCACTTCTGTATTGTGGAATGAAGGGAACAGGGTCCCTAAATATCCCAAGACCTCTTTCACCCCTTCCATCTTCTCCCAGGAGTCTTCACTTCTCACCATTGACTTTGTTACAAGGACTGGTGGGAAAACGTGATCTTCTCTTCCCATCTGGAAGTGGGCAATGACCTGCCTGTGAGTTCTGACCTCACAGACGCAAGAGGGTCTCCCCTACCTCCTCCATGAGGATGATGAAGGTCGCATTGTGCCCCTGCTCTGCCACCAGGCGCCCATCGGTCGTCACCACGTGGAGGCCGTGAGGGGCTTTTCCGGGGCATATCTGGGCCTTGGCGGTGTACTTCTCCCTCAGTCCGTCTGTGCAGTTGTTGGACACGATCCGCCGGTACCTGAGAGGTATTGACCATCGTCAGTGGTGGGGTTTGTGCCAGTGTGTGCACCCTCGCATGCGCACATACGGCAGAGCGTGCAGGAGAACAAGAGCGAGACAGAGATTCCGCACAGCTGCATCTAAAGGCTGAGTCCCAAAGACAACAGCCATTTAGGATGCTAAGCAAACGCTGAGAAACTGCTATCCCTCCATCTCAGAAAGAGCAGCTCCTTAAACATTATTATCGATCCTACCTGGTGAAACGCAGATCGCATCAGTGTCTAAACCAGGCAAGAAAAATCAATGTCTGACTCACACATGATACAGGAGGATACAGACCCACTGCACTAGGGAAGCAAGGAAAGCAGGTGCCTCTCTCTGTGATGGAGAGACTTGTGCCTACCTCCCTGAGGCCAGAAAGCAGCTAGAAGATCAGCCTTCTAACTATGACTACTCAGAAAGCCTCTTCTGGTCTTCCCTCTACCCCCAGGACATCATCCCATCCCCTAATACCTAATAGCCTTTACTGTGGAGCCACTGGGCTCTTTTACAGCACATTTTCTCTCCTTGTTAATATTTCATTTCTCACTCATCACCAATGCCAGACTAGAAGCACCAGTTTGAAACTCCTATTTGATCCCGCTGTGGTAAAACTGCCTCAAAGAAGAAGCTTGCATGGGAAAACCTCCCCGTAAACACTGTGACCTTCTAGGTTAAAGGCATCTTTGCGCACAGTGATGACATGACATCTCGCTTGACCACTGACCCCAGCACGTGAAACCGAGAGCTTGCCCACAGCCCTGACCTGCACGACAGACTTTATTTCCAGGCACATCACTGTCTGTAAGGCTGCATAAAATCAATACTCTGGTAAAACCACATAAAATAAATGCGCCACAGACACCGACACCACCACCACCATCATCGCCATCATCACATCACATCTTTCACCCTGTGTGTCAGGAGTAATCAACCGGTCCATCCATGTTGCCTTTTTCTGGTGGCCTTGAGAGCAGGTGAAAGCAAATTCCTGATAAGTGATACCAGTCTTGCACTATCCCTGATATTTCCTCTCCCCCTGCCCCTCACGTACTGCTGAATTACCAGCTCCACATCTCCATCCAGAGATCTCAGGAGGGTGTCAAGCAAATGTTATATGTAGTTATTGCCTCATAAGCAATTATAATATATCCTCTTATAGATATATCAATATATTATTTTTAATTGTCAACTGAATTCATAATGGTTCTAGAGCTCCTCTGTCCAATAAGCTAGCCACTTTCCACCTGTGGTTACTGAGAACTTGGTTAGTGGTGTGTGTTGAAATGATAATATTTTGGACATACTGAGCTAAATAAAATATATTACCAAAATTAATTTCACTTTTTAAAAAAAACGTTTTCAGCGTGGCTATTTTAAAATGTTAAATTACACATGTGGCTCGTATTATAGTTCTTTTGGTCAGCACTGGTCTATATAATCAAACTTTTCTAACCTATACTTTCTTGCTGAGCTTTAGTCATTTAGAAGATACTGAGTTTTACCTATGATAGATATTTTGGTGGGTATCATGTCCTAATGCACACTTGATATCACCCAACTCTTCAGTCTCAACTGGCCAGCTGGTCGACAATTTGTACTAGAAGCCAACATTTAAGCAACCTGGAGATTCACTTGTTGTGAATCTTTTGAAAAAAATGAATAGTTTTTCCCTTTCATCTTCTTGATTTATTTGATGGCTACTTGGGGTTTTGGTGCACCTAACTTGCTTAAACTTGGGTCTACCTACACATGTCACAGGATCATATGAGAAGCCCTAATGCAATTATCTTCCAGCTTATGTCCAGGTATGTTCTGGCTGGGAATTTGGTGGCGTAGCTCATCTTCTGTGCCCATTGTATTCCTCTTCCTCAAACTTCGTAGCACTTTAGTCTCTGACACCACATGTCTTTAAGTTTCATGCTGCTGGATCTGTAGTTTGAGTGGCTTAAATCCCTAAGACCATTCACGTACAATAAAATGACATCAGCAGTGCTTAAACCTCAGCTCAGATCCCAGGAATAGCTCCCTAAGAACCAAATTTTTGGCTAAAAAATGTATGTTTCTCACAGTATCTCAGACCACTCAATATACCTCTTCCATCATGCTTTTTCTTCCTCTGTAGACATCAGTTGGGTAGATAGTACTCTTATCATTTTACAACCAAGTAAGGTAAAAGTACTGAGCTGGTGAGTAACTTGTGTGAGATGTTAGAAGATCCATTGGAAGAGCTGAGACTGAATTCCAGAACACTTTAGTCCCTTGCTACTCAAAGATTAGTGCTAGGACCAGCAATGCTGACATCGCATGGGAGCTTGTCGAAATGAAGAATCTCAATGCCACTCTAGATCTCCTAAATCAGAAGCTTTTATTTTAACAAGATCCCCAGGTGATTCACAGCACATTAAATTTTAAAAAGCACTGTCTCAGACCACCAATCCACTTTCCAAATCTGTTCTAGGTCATAGGAGTGGCAAAGGAAAGGGGAAGACAACAGATCTCCAAGGAAAATTTTTTCAAGCATCTGAGTGAGTAAGTAATAAGTGAACAAAGAGAGAAACATACATAACTTGACAAGTGTAGAGAGTGTGCCTTGATCTTCTTAATCCAGGAGTTCCTAGGATGGGACTTTTGACTTTTCATTCTAAATTTTTGTCATCGGTCTATGAGAGCTTCAGTTCATCTATCACTAGAAAGCACTGTAGTATCTGCACACCACTAGTGTTCATTTATTTCCATTGGGGTCTGGAAAATAAGGTGGCATCGCCTTCCAAAAGAGAAGGTCTGATCAAATAATAGCTATGGTATTTCAGAGGCAAATAGCAAAAGGTACTGAAATCTGGGTAATCAGAAATCTCTCTTTTTTTTTTAACACCTTTATTGGAGTATAATTGCTTTACAATGGTGTGTTAGTTTCTGCTGTATAACAAAGTGAATCAGCTATATGTGTACATATATCCCCATATGTCCTCCCTCTTGCGTCTCCCTCCCACCCTCCCTATCCCACCCCTCTAGAAATCTCTTTTGATGCTCCAAAAAAGCTAGCTCCAGCTAAAGAACCCTTCAGCTTTCCTCAGAAGCCACCTGTTACAAACAAACTCTATCTACACTCCACCTTGCTTCAGTAGGAGTCCTCCTTTGATCCCAACTTAGGGAAACAGGGAAACAGTGATTGGAGCTCCTTCAGGTATTTTACTTACCCAGTGCTGTTAAGGTAGCTTTGACCAAGGCTGCAGTCCTTTGACGGGGATGCTGGATTGTACCAGAAAGCTGGGACACACTGGCTTTCTCCATGTCTCTCATAGCCATAGTCACTGTCGAGAAAATAAATATTGCATACTGGTATAGATGCACAAATGTGAAAATACCCACAGGCACACACAAACACATCCCTTTAACCATCCCCAAAGCTGCAACACATTCTTTAAATATTCCCAGTCGGGACAAATATTCATACTTCGAAAATAGATTTTCAGATTTGGAAATAATCCCAAAGTCGTTCGGAGTTCAGTGTATAGAAGACATAATAGATTGTCAGATGGAGGGTCCAGGCTTAAACAAGTACGGATGTACATGATGTGGCAGGTACACTGGCTTGGGGTGGGTGCGCGGGATGCTGTAAGCTTAAAAGTATATTTTGGATCACAGTGGATTTACTGAAATAAGTAGATGACAACCAAGAAGATGACTTTAACAGTCAAGATTTATTTCTGTGTTCAGATTCCACATTTTATTCCAAAATGGAATTCATTGATCTTATTTTCATTTTTTCTGAAATTCTCTCTCAAACAAATATACACCTTTGCATTCACATATACACAGTCGTTCAAACTCTTCCCAACTATTTATAACACAGGTCCCTTGTTTCCTTTAGGAAAAAACAACACACGCACACACACACACACACACACACACAAAACCCCACAAAAACTATACTGTAGCTCTTCTCCATGTTTTTGTAAAAGCCTAGCTATAGTAAAATGAAGAAACAAAGTCCGGTATGATTTTCTGCTCCTTTCCTCCACATTCCAGAATGAGGAAGTCATCGACCATTGTAGGAGAGGCGCTCTCCCATCTGAAATGTAAATGGTGTTGCCTTACTTCTTGGACTTTTATAAAGCTCCCAGAAACATAAATTCCAGGGTAGAAAAAGAGCAACAAAGTAGGCATTTTGTAACTCTTGTAACCAACCCCAGGTCATTGAAGGTGGCTTAAATTTGGGGGAGGAGTCATGCCTCCAAGTCAAGCAACCAAAGATGTCCTGAAACCCACAGACAGGGCAGAACAATCTGGACATTTGAATACTGATCCACTGAGTGTTAATAAAACATAAAACAACAGGAAAATCGCTCTCTCCAGACCCACCCCTCCTTTCGTTTTCTGCTCTCCTATTCTTTGAGCCAAGATTTAATTAAAGTCCAATGAAAATAGATGCAAATTGTCTATGTGGGTAACTAGGATAGCAATGAAAGGGAGACAGAAAGAAAAGTTTAATTCCACATTTATTACTCAGTATGTGCCTTGTCCTGTGAAGGCCATAATCCTTATTCTCAAGGGGTTTTCAGTCTTTTGGAGAGAGGAAGACAACAGGCCTCAAATCCAACAAAACAGAGTAATAGAGTATCAAGCAGAACACAGTGTGATACAGGATGAAGCAGTACAGTTAAGAAGTACCAATTGACTGATGAGATTATATAAATTATCTTCTCGGTTTGACCCCACCCTACCTTGTCACCACCTTCCTCCAAACCGAACTCAGGCCAACATTTAACCCTCTTTGTCTTTGTCTGTGTGATGCCTGGGGCTTTTGTGTGTGTGTGTGTTTTTAAATATAAATTTATTTATTTTGGCTGCGTTGGGTCTTCGTTGCTGTGTGTGGGCTTTCTCTAGTTGTGGCGAGCGGGGGCTACACTTCGCTGCAGTGTGCAGGCTTCTCATTGCGGTGGCTTCTCTTGTTGTGAAGCACAGGCTTTAGGCACGCGGGCTTCAGTAGTTGTGGCACGCGGGCTCAGTAGTTGTGGCACACGGGCTCAGTAGTTGTGGCTCGCGGGCTCTAGAGCACAGGCTCAGTCGTTGTGGTGCACGGGCTCAGTTGCTCTGCAGCATGTGGGATCTTCCCGGTCCAGGGTTCAAACCCGTATCCCCTGCATTGGCAGGTGGATTCTTAACCACTGCACCACCAGGGAAGTCCTGCCCAGGGCTTTTGAAGCACTCTACCTTTTTCTGTTTCAGGTGGTTTCCTATGTATCCTTCTTCAATATCTAGGTCTGATGAAGCCATTCTTGCTTCCCTGGACCAAACCTTTGTGGTCCTAGCATTTTAGAAACATCAAGGCTACAAAAGAGCAAACCCTTCTGTTGGTTTTGTTCGGCAATATAAGAGTCTAGAACAGGACACTGAAGGTGCTGAATAAATATTTACTGGGCGAATGATACTCTAATTACATTTTTAAATGATTGCACAGATTATCCCATGGCATCTGGTCTATTTCTGCAGGGAGACTGTGAGCCCATGGTTGACTTCCCAGTGTGGACCACAGAGAGAATCCCAGGTGCTCAACAGATGCCTGTGGAGTGACTGTGAGCTTGAGTCATTGCAAATCGCTACACGGAAAGGTGAAGGTCAAGACCAGCTTTGATACGGCGAGTTTAAATGAAACTGGAAGAAAAGGAGAAAGGGACATGTCTGTCAAGGTAATCTATTGCCATGCCTCCCCTGATCAATGATTGGAGATCTTCCAGCCTGAGAGTTCACATGGACTCAATGTTGTGCCAGCTGGTAACCGCCCATGAGAGCCAACTTAAAATTCCAGGAATTTTGCAAGTTAGTTAATGGTTGTTAAACACAACTATTATCGAAAATTAAGTTATACAAAATTTCAATAAATTATATTCAAAGGATAATAAATACCAAAAACACAGAAATTCCTCATTATTTTGCTGCATTATTATATGCAATAAATATTACATATAAAATGTCATTGTATATCATTTTATTATTTATGCTCTTTAAGTCACTGATGTCTATGTTTCTATACAGTAAATACATAGATACATGTTGTGCTTCCTAATTCTGCATTCAGCGATGCCATGTTGGTAACCTGAAATCAGATATGGTGGGAATATTTATAGCAATCAGCAAACACTACTAATCAGGGCTTATTTATTTGTTTCTTTGTTTCCAGAGAGCCGGTGGTTAAACATTTTCCAGTACAGCACTGAATATCTGATTTCTAAGCATTGTTTATCTGCAGAAAGTTTTGGGCTGTGGTGTGTCTGCACTACTTCTAGAAAATTCCCTGCTTCCTTTATGAGGTAAATCTACTGAATGTCCTGTGAATCTTAAGAAATATTAGTAATCTCTGAAGGAAGGGTGTTCTCCTAAGCAGCTCTGGGAAGGAGAGAAATGTCTTATTTCTCCTTGCTAAATGTAAACATCTTTAGCAGTTCTGTTCAACTCTGCTACCTGTTAGTGATGTAGTAATTTAAAAAGGTGCATCAGGGGCTTCCCTGGTGACGCAGTGGTTGAGAGTCCGCCTGCCGATGCAGGGGACACGGGTTCGTGCCCCAGTCCGGGAAGATCCCACATGCCGCGGAGCGGCTGGGCCCGTGAGCCATGGCTGCTGAGCCTGCGTGTCCGGCGCCTGTGCTCCACAACGGGAGAGGCCACAATAGTGAGAGGCCCACGCACCAAAAAAAAAAAGGTGCATCAGCCATGCTGCTTTGCCCCAAAGAGAAAAAGCACCTCATTAATATTTAATAACATTAATGGAAACATCACTGGCCGCCCCCAAGCTGTGAACTTCTTCATTAACTTCTGCTAAATGTATATTAAAATCTCTCATCCTGCCTAAGCTCCCTCCCAGCTCTGGAGTTTTTACAATGTCAGCAAATAAGCTGTCCCAGCTGTCGCTCCAGCTTCTTGAGGAAAGGTGGTTTTCTGTTGAATTGTGACATTTGGAGAGAATGTACCAGAAAGTTTGATTTGCCTCTGGGAAGTAAGCTACCACAGCTTCTGCAAACACACAGATAGTTTCCTTTAAGAAATAAGCCACCTCTGTGGTTTTCTTGACTATAAAAGGGTTTAGAACTTCTAAACGCTTATGGGAAAACTTATCCATTTAGGACACACAGGGACCTATGTGTCCTCCAAGTCCCATCCAGGGAGAAGCCTCAGACAATCCAAAGAAGGAATAGACAAGAAAAGGTTCAGAAATCAAAAAGCTTCTGCATGTCAGAATAGGAAGGGACACCTGTATTCCTTGGGTTCAATCCCCTCAGTTGACAGATTGAGAAGGAGAAGAAAAAGAGGAGAAAAGACTTGTTAAAGATTGTACACACCTGATGATGTTAACCAAAGGTGAAAACTGAGACTCCTGATCGCTGGTTCAGCATTAGTACAAGCCCATGAAACACCCATTTAATCAGCAGGGAAGGCCTAATGTCATTCTGAGCCTCTTGGAGTCATCCAAGAAGTCATGGTCTCTGCTGGCCCAGTGGTAGGGGGTATCCTACTCTCAGACTATGCACTACCCCATCATAGCCTCATTGACCCCCAGTTCCTCCATTTCTCCATTTGGGAGCTGAGGCTCTAGGATGAGTGTTCCACAGGTGTCTCTGTCTCATTTTAGGAGACAGTAGAGCACGCTGGGTTCAGGATCAGACAGAGGTTCTTGGCAGCCACAGCATGAACACTCAGAAAAGAGAAGCAACCACAACAAAAACCACAACAAAAACAATGGACTAATAATTAACGTCATCATCATTTGCTAAGGCACAGCCTAAATGGAGCTATAGAGATAGAAAGATAATTATATCCAAACCATTTCAGAAATTGTTTGAAAAATCAAACAATCATCACTCAAGTGTCTCTCCTAATCTAACCCCATGCTACCCATCTGGCCATACCCCTCTATTCATCAACAACCTTCACATATCTGCTTTCTTGGATGTGCTGCCCATTTTCCTCATACTTATTCAGCAGCAAGTCTATACAGCCCCATCACCACTTCCTGCAGGAAGCCTTCCATCATTACTCCAGTCCTCAGTGATCTCTTTGCTCTGACCATTCCTAGCACTTGCAGGTAGGACGAGTGCTGTCCCACAGAACTTTCTGTGATAATGGAAATGTTTTACATCTATGCTATCCAATATGGTAGCCACTTGTCACATGTGACTTTTGAGCACCCAAAACGTGGCTAGTGGAACTGAAGAAATGAATGTTTCATTGTATTTAATTTTTTTTTAATTTTTGAATTATTTTACTTTATTTTTTATACAGCAGGTCCTTATGAGTCATCCATTTTATACACATCAGTGTATACATGTCAATCCCAATCGCCCAATTCATCACCCCCCCACCCCCATCCCCCCACCGCTTTCCCCCCTTGGTGTCCGTACATTTGTTCTCTACATCTGTGTCTCAATTTCTGCCCTGCAAACCGGTTCATCTGTACCATTTTTCTCGGTTCCACATATATACGCTAACATACGGTATTTGTTTTTCTCTTTCTGACTTACTTCACTCTGTATGACAGTCTCTAGATGCATCCATGTCTCTACAAATGACCCAATTTCGTTCCTTTTTATGGCTGAGGAATATTCCATTGTGTATATGTACCACATCTTCTTTATCCATTCGTCTGTCGATGGGCTCATTGTATTTAACTTTAATGCAAATAACCACGTGTGGCTTGTGGTTACTATACTGTACAGCATGGGTCTGGATATGAAATTCAGCACCCAATTATACTCTATTATTTCCTGTCATCCCTCCTTTGCATCCGATACCTCTGGCTAATACATCTTCGATTTTTCTACAATGCCTAGTCTATAGAAAAAATATGCTTGATTGAGCCCTATATGCAGAACACTAAAGGTTGACTAGATTTCAGACGTGCCTGAATTTATGTACTACGGCACCCCAAATCTCTTCCCCTCGTCGTTCTACACTGCCACTTGATAAACTCGCTCTGTGTGTCTGGAGCCATACTGGACATAGAAGGTAAACACTAAGACGTACTGACACTTTGGGAATTCCCTGGTGGTCCAGTAGTTAGGACTCCACGCTTTCACTGCCACGGGCCTGAGTTCAATCCCTGGTTGGGGAACTAAGATCCTACAAGCTGCGAGGTGTGAGCAAAAAAAAAAAAAAAAAAAAGACATACTGAGACTTGAAACTCTGGAGTAGCATATTATTATTTTGAATGAGTTACACTTAACCTCTCTTGTCTCGATTTCTTCATTTATAAAATGCCTATGATAACAGACTCTCCTTCCAAGAGCTGGTTGGGAAGATTAAGTTAATCCATCTAAAAAACTTGGCACCTAGTAGGTGCTCAGCAAAATTATTGCTGTGTGAGTGGTTGGATGAAGGAGTAGGAAAGAGAACAATTTGGCATAATCTCCGGTCCAACTTGGTTTCTCACTGAACAAATGCATTTGGACCTCCCAGGGGGCAAGTACTTCCTAGGAGCCCTCATAGGACTTCAGAGCAGCTCCCTTTTCCGACTACTCAGTAGTTTCTGACAAACTTACTTCTCACGGAGGATTTGCTCCTAGCCCCTCACCAGTGCCATGATGGAGGTTGCTACAGAGAGGTTCTGTACAGTAAACATAAGGCTGGGGGATTTATGAGGCCGTTAAGTAGAAACACCAGTATTTATGTAAAATTCATACTTGTTACTGACACCCGCTCTGGATGGAAGAGTGAAAATTGCGAAATTCAATGGTGCTCTACAAGTAAAGGCATCTGAGAATCTATAAAGCCTTCCTTCTTAAGCAGAACGATACGGGCAGAAAATTCCTCTGTGAACCCAGGCCGCACTCCTTAACTTTTCCACCAGAATCAATGCATTTAATCCATCCTCCCCAGTCTCTACTCCCTGCTGTCTCTGAGACTTAAAAGTTGCCTGGACCAATCCAATGAACATGACCTGATTTGGCTTAGGGAAACAACTAGGTGGAATATGAATGGTTATCGCTTATACTAACCAAGCTGGGGTCTTCAGATTCCTTAGCTAACACTTCCTGGTAGGAAGGAACATCGAGAAGGAGACAGGGCTATGAAACTGTTGCCATACACGGATTTTTCAGCATAAGCATTAAAGACAAACAAACAGACAAACTGTATTTGAGGGAAAAACTGTATTTTTAACTGATACCTATGCTTATTGAAGTTGACTTAAAAATAAAACAAAGAAAAAAATTTTAAACACTCAGTCCCATTGTCCATGAAAACCACCATAACAACAACAAAAAATCTCAGGAATTTCAGAATCAAACTCTCTCTGCCATACTCAGAAGTAGTGCAAAAATACTTTTAGGTCACACGATTTTTTTGCCTTTGTTCTCAGATTATGACTACTAACCCAGCTTCAAGTCCTGTGTGTTTGTTAGTCCTAACTCAGACACAAGTGGTTCTATCTTCTTTTTAATATGAGGTATGATTGGCTATATTGTCTTATATATCTCCCCTCAAAATTCTATAAAGTCCTCTTGTACACCATACACCTATGACATTCCCAGTACCAATGGCCAAAACTACTTTATTTGGCATTGGTTTAGAGTTAATGGAACATTCTATATTAAACCTCATCACCAGCAGTTAACTTAGATCATTTGAGGATGAGATCATTTTAGAATAAGCAAACTTGGGGACCCTATTTCTTCTGAAAAATAAAGTGTATCTAAAATAACAAAGATTTGTTTGATTTCTTGAGAAATGGCATGATATAGAGAAGAGAATGTGGAATTTAGCTAGACTTACATTTCATCCTCACCTCTTTCTCTCACTGCTAATGTGATTTCGGTCAAGTAACTTACATTCCAGATGCTAATTTTCTTCTCACTAAAATGTCATAGTAATGATACTGACATTACAGGGTGTTGGGTCCAGGTGGCACCTCTACCAATGCAAGTGTGAGAACCATAGAATACTTTGCAAGGGCTTCTCCCTCCACTTCTTTACTCATAGATGCATTCTGACAGCAGTTTTCCAAAGAGGTTCAGAAATAGTTTAAGCAAAGCCATCGCCATTGAAATAAATGGATAATACCCAAAGGTTCAACTTTGAAGACAGTGCTTATCTGGATGTATAAGCTCTGATTTACTTGCTAACAATACCATGGGGACCACTTAACCCTGGGGCTCAAGATTAACAACAACCGCAGCATCAAAAGCCGTGTATACCATTAGGATAAATTCCTTATTCACATTAACGATGTATGTGAATTCATTTATTCCTCCCTAGGACCCAATGAGATACATGTTATATATTTGTATTTAATAGCCTAGGAGGTGAAGTCATAGAGATTAAGTAAATTTCCCAAGGTCAAAAACTGAATATCAGAGCTGGGTTTTTTTTCCCAGACTAGTAAATGTTAATGTAACTGCTGAAGAAAAAAATATTTACATTATGATTCCTACTCTTTCTCAATTGTAAGGCTTCCCAACAATGGGTGAGGGTCTAGTACAGTTCAGAGAGACACAGGAGAAAATGTAGCACGACATATGCAAAGACGATGCACCTCTATGGAGTCAGTCTGCAGAAGGACACAAGGAAGCCTGATATTCAGATTCTGCACATTCAGGTTGACATCAATATGCCATGTACCATAATTCTGAGTGGCCTACTGTATCACTGCTATGACTATTTTTCTGGATTGTGGTTAATAATTAAAAATTATTCTTCCCCATTGTGAAAATATCCTTTGTTTCCAAAGGGTCAAACATGCTACAGATACGACCCTGTCATTTAAATTCAATTCCCTTTAGCACACCCCATTTGGACGATTCTTGCTGAAGTCCAGCTTTCCAAGGCATGAGTTCAGGGATGAAGAGCAGGTAAGGGGCAGTCATGGTAAACAAGCGGGCTTGCTGTTACCAGTTACAGTCCTAGTAGGAAGTGGGAAATGGAAGATGGCTAACAGAACAAATCAAGAAACAGGCTGGATGAAATGAGGATGGAGGGGGTGAGGCTTCTGGGCAGGGCAGCTGCTCTGTACCCATTTGGACTTATTTCTGTTATTAGACACCAGATAAGCCCTAATGCAGCTCTGTCATTGTCCTGCCCCTTCCATGTCTATAGGCTGACACCTGAGCCCTTAGCTTTGTCTTTTAACCTGGAATGGGTGATGAAAATATCTCAAATGAACTTCAGTTTTTGACTGTGACACAGAGGAAGAATTCATCCAACTGGAATCAGCCTGGGATGACTCTGCGATCACCGATGGGATCACCCATTCCCAGGTTTGGGAAGGTTTTTGACTTTCCTAAAAGAAACAACATTCAGGGCTTCCCTGGTGGCGCAGCGGTTGAGAGTCTGCCTGCTGATGCAGGGGACACGGGTTTGTGCCTCGGTCCAGGAAGATCCCACATGCCACGGAGTGGCTAGGCCTGTGAGCCATGGCCACTGAGCCTGCGCGTCCAGAGCCTGTGCTCCGCAACGGGAGAGACCACAGCAGTGAGAGGCCCGCGTACCGCAAAAAAAAAAAAGAAACAACATTCAGAAACATCGTATGACAGTTTAATGCTTACTTTGGGCTAGGCATGGAGGATGCAACAATAAGGAATGTCTAAAATTCCTGCACTCACACACTTCCATTCTACTGGGGAAAGATGGGCAATAATAAAGAAATCAAAAAACACAATCTCTCTATTTGTGATTAATACTAAGATGACAATTAAACAGGCTGATGTGCCAGAGAGTGCCAGGGTGTAGGTGAGATTAGATGGTCTCAGAAGGCATTTCTGAGGAGCTGCTATTTTTGCTGAGGCGTGAGTGATGCAAAGTTGCCAGCCATGCTGACATGTGGAAGAGATCCTTGCACCTGCTGTTTCCTTTGCTAGGAATGAGTCTGGGTTAATCAAAGTGTAGGAGATAGTAGTGTGGCTGCAAAATGGTGAATGAGGGGAGAACAGTAAGAAGTTAAGGAACAATGGCAATGGGTCAGTCATCTACAGTGGAGCAAAGAAAGATTAGATTATATTTTAAGGAAGAGGGGAAGCCATTGGAGCGCTTCAAGTATAGGAGTGATAAGATCTGACTTGGGTTTTTAAAATATAATTTTGGATAGATTTCAGGGTGACCAGAGTGGAAGCAGAGAGTGAGTTAGTAAACTGTTGGAGTGATCCAGATTGCAGTGGTCATGGGTAGAGGTGCTTTGAGTTAGAATGTGTTTTGGAAATAGGGACTTTCAAGGACTTGTGGATGGCCTGGACCTGAGGGTAAAGGGAAAAATCAAGCTCTCCTGGGATTTTGACTTAAGCAACTGAGTGGATATCAGTGTGTTTTATTGAATTTGGAAAAACTGGTCCGGGATGGGGGGTGGTGGTTTAAGAAAAGTTGAAAACCTGCTTCCACTAGTGGGTGTTCAGGAAGAATTCTGCTTGGCCACACCAAGTTTGAAATCCCTATTAGCAATTCAAGGGAAGATGGATGCTGAGTAAATAGATGGACACAAATGTCCCCATCCAAGAGGAGAGACAGGCCAGACATGGAGGTAAATATTTGGAAATTTGTGAGTCATTAGCTAATAGGTGAGAGTCAAAGTCATTCTTTGTGGTTGTCATTAGAGGGAGAAAAAAAGAAATGATGATAAGAGAGCTCATTTGGAAGAGTACAATTCTAGCTAACGTTTCTGGAGGTAACTGCCCAAGGTGGCAGCTCTCTGAGCTCTCTGTGCCCAGCCCCACCTCTGTGGGACTTTCCAGGACAGATGCTAACTGAAGATGGGAAGAAGTCTCCTTGGACATGCTTCTCTGATAGAACAGTGATCTTCCCTGTGAAATCGCCTCCTCCTGTCCTCCTTCCAGGGATGCAGACATCCCATCTGGCCAGGAACTGGGGCAGCCAGGCCCATAGGCCAGCAGACACACCTATCTCTTAGGCATGCCTTCCTCCCCAGCTTCATCTTCACCCTCATCCCCCCAACCAGTAAATGTCTAGCTGGAATTGGCAATGAGATGCCCAGGGACTCACCATTCAAAGTCCCAGTCGGCACAGACACAGGGTTCTGAGACCACCGTCCCTGAGGAGTCTTGGCCCAGGGCACACTGAGCTCCTGGCTTGCGTTTCTTGAATATTTTCCTTTCTCCCATGATGCAAGGCTCCCCCTTAGGAAGGAAGTCCATAGTGAGAGAGGCAGAAAAACACAGAGATGGTGAAATAAACCAGCGTTAGCCTCTTCATTCTCTTTTCATCACTCTATGCAGAAACCTCCCTCCCAGGAACCATTCAGGAGTTTCCAAGATTAAAAGGCTGGTCTTTTTCTACCCCGCAAGAGGAACACTATGGGAGGCTGGCCTATCACTGCCCCTCCACCCAACCTAGCCAGTGATGGCTACTTCGTCTTGTTTCTTCTCCACCTCCACAGAGAATGCAAACACTCCAGGTCATCCTCACAGACCACCCGGCAATTGCCCGAATGGCGTCAGCAGAAATTCCAGCGGAAAAGAACCCACTTCTGGCATATTTTTCACATCATCTTCAGAGTAAAATTGAAGTGGACCCAATAAGTTCCCTCTCTATGATAAACTACTGTGTCCAAGTCCTTATTCCTAGTCAAGGGCACAAAGAGGAGGATAATAATTTGTTGGTACAAATTATAAGGACCCAATAGTTCTGAAGAAAAAAGAAGTCTGCCTATGTTGCATAGCGCTAAATATCTGCCTTGCTAGAGCCCCTCACCTCCACCTCTCACCCCTTCTCTGTGGTCCTGTCCACACGCTCCTGGGTACTGACTTCAGGCTGGTCTGAGAAATGCTCTCATGCTTCCCAGTAAAAGGTGAGATGATCACATCTTTGGTGGGGTCTCCTAGTCTTCTGGGCTTACTTCCGCATGGGCAGCACTAAAATCCCAGGTTACCATTATCACCACTTCCCCAGGCTGCTCGGTGATTTCAACGAGTAGATCAGGATTCCAGGGTGCAAAAGGGTCCCAAAATATCACCTGCCCCTGCTAGACCTGGGTGTGTGGGTTCCAAACCCTCCCCCGAAACCCACCATTATCCCCAGATGGCCCACGACTTTCCTTCTGCAAACAGGAAGGTCCGATAGGACCGAACAGGGCTTGCAGTGGCCCCTCTTCCTAGGAGACAGGACCCCCGCCCGGCACTGTACCTGATTGAGCAGGCGCCAGGTCTCATAATCCTCTCTGCTGCAGCGCCGGCTGAAGATAGATCTGTAGTCCACCTTCACCAACTGCCATTCCGAGTGGAGGCTGAAGTGGCCAAAAACCCTAAGTGTTCAGGGGACAAATGAGAAAGGCAAGCAGATAAAGCCCCATAGTCAGTCACAGCGCCTAGTCTAGTGCAGCAAGACTGGAGGGAGACAGGGCTGAACTGCAGCCTGGACTTTAACGATTCCTCTAAAGCCAGGTCTGTGAAGGCTATTGAGGGGAAGTCCACGGACCACACAACTACAGCCAATTGACAAGGTATTCACTGTGGGTGTAAAACCAACTTTTTTTTTTTTTTTTTTGCAAAAGTAATATATGTGCTTTACAGGAAGGCTTTCAAATATAGAAAGGTATGGTGAAGGAAAAATCTTCCCCAATCATCTACAATCCTCTCCACAGGTAGACCTGCTCCTTGTATTTTCACATCTAGTCTTCTTCTCAAAGCAAGCACTACTGTTATAGCTACTGAGGTCCACAGGCAGGGACTCAGTTTTCTCATCTGTAAAGTAAATTGTACATGTGTATGTTGGGAAGGGTGGGTGTGGATTAGCTAATCGAAAGTATGACCTTGCCAATTCCAATATTCTGACTGAATCTAAGTGTGTTTTAGTTGAAATTCTCATTGCTTAATTCATGTGAATACCACCCTCTTTCCCCCTGCCCTGAAAAATCAGTCGTCTCATAAGAGGAACTCATATTTATGTATAGCAAAGAAGCACACTTTCTGCGTGACTTAATCAATACTGACCTTTTCAAAGTCCAGCAGTTGATAGCCCTATAAACATGAATGATCAATCATTTCTAGAAAAACAGAAAAAAAGACTGATCTTCCATACTCCACTCAGGTGGCATGTCTCGTAATTACAATGCAAGGCATCTATCAGAGTGATGTAAAGGGGAGACCCGTCATGCCGGGAACCAAAACCCACCGAAGTCTTTCAAGGAATCGGACGGCTTCCATTCCAGCAAGAATTAATCATGCTCACAGCCCTGGATTCTCCTCTTCCCAAGTTCAGATATCCTCATAGTGACACCTAAGAGACTGACTCTCCTCAAGGGACATTTCCTTCTTCTATCTGAAAGATGAGGATGCTTTGGGAGGAGTGGAGCTAATTAAAATTGTGAAATGGAGAAAGAATTGTTTTGTAGATCACACAACTTAAAATACACCTTAGGAAATGATTTTTAATGTCCTATCATTTACTCGTTAAATAAAGCTTTTTAGAGCTTTGACTAAAAAAAAAAAGATTAAACAGACTTTGAGGGAGTGACTGTGGGTCTCTCCTTTAGTAAAATCGTATGATCTTTGCATGAATCTTACCTCAGCCCTGAGTAGTAGGAACCAAGAGGCTAGAATACCCTGGACTGTGTGGCCAGTACTGCGTGGGATACCTGCCCTGATGTTCTCTCTATTCTATTGCATTCTTGCTATATTCATTCGTCTCCAAATCCAATACATCCATGCCAGGTCTACGCTAAGGCATTTCTCCCATTTAGTTCTGATTCAGTTCACGGAAAGGTCATGAGTCAGTCAACTTTTAATCTTTAACAAAACAGTTATCTCATAAAAAGTTTCTATTTAAGAGAGGAGAATAAGGTTAAAAGCTCATCAAGAAAAAATAAACAGTGGGAGAAACCTTGATAAATGTCTTCTTCCCTCTCTATCCAGCCTATCCAAATCCTCCCACATTCGAATGCTACCTCCTCTAGAAAGTCTTCCCTGATTGGAGTACTCTGGGTAGCAGGATATGAGTGATGCTAAACAAAAAACAAAACACTCTACCTACTCCAAACAGTTTACAGTTATTCTATAGATCACAAAATACATCATGTCAGATGAATCCCATTCCTTTCTATGAAAGGATTACTAGGCATACAGAAGAAGAAAATATGAGGCACATGATTTACCCAGATATCAACAAGGCATCTGATGGTCTGCTGTAGCAGTCTTGAAGAAAAGATGAAAAAACGTGAGCCAGGTGCTAGTAAAATTATGTGGCTGAACAGTACCTAATTAAGGCATTAAAATCAACCAGGAGGGAGGGGGTGAGTAGTCAGCTGCAAGGTTCTGCTGTCTGCTCTTTCTCGTTCATCATTTTTATTAATGACTTGATGACATGAAAATAATGGTCATCATTGGAAATGGCATTTTCTGATGACACAAAGCTGGAAGAAACAGTCAATATGCTTGATGGCAGAATCAGGACCCAAAAAGGTCTTGACAAACTGAAAAGACAGGCTGAATTTAATAATATATGACATAACAGGGAAAAATATCAGGTCCCTCCCTGGCAACTACATAAGTACTGGATAAAAGAAATGGGGCTTGGTGCAGCTCAGGATACATAATAATAATGATGATGATGCAGCTTAAGAATTTTTGTATACAATGTAATTAATGTAAGTAAACACTTCAGAGAGACCAGAAATACTTAAGGTAATCTTAGAATGCATTAATGAATGCAGAATTTTGTATATTCTCTAGAACAAAAGAGGAAATATCCTGGTCTGTTTTACATTAACTACATAACAAAGGAGAATTGTACTTAGTGTTGGATGTCACCATTCAAGAAGGATACACGTGAGTAGTACATGTAGGGGCTTTGGTGGTGGTAGTGGAGTTTGAATCTCCTGAAATTTGCAATAAAATATGTTTTTACTGGCCTGTGTGTATTTATCTATGGAGACATTACATCTCTTTTTATCAGATTTTCAAAAGGGTTCACAGTTCCCAAAGTTTAAGGACCACTGAAAAAGAGAGGGACTCAGACGATGTACTGGATGAATGAGTGGCTCTCCAAAGAGACATGACCATGTTCTATTCCCTGTAACCTGTGAATGTGACCTTATTTGGAAAAAGGTCTTTGCAGTTGTGAGTTAAGGATCTGAAGATAAAATCATCCTGGCCCTAAGTCCAATGAAAAGTATCCTTATAAGAGATACAAAGAAGAGAGACATACAGAGAGGAGAAGGCTATGTGAAGACAGAGGCAAAGATGAGTTATGCAGATACAAGCCAAGGAACACCTGGGGCCATCAGAAGACGGAACAAGCATGGAACGAATTCTCCTTTAGTGCACTAGCGGGAGCGCGGTCCTGCTGCCACCTTGACCTTGGACTCTGGCCTCTAGAACTATGAGAGAATAAAGTTCTGTTTTTTCAGCCACCCAGTTTGTGGTAATTTGTTACAGGAGGCACAAGAAATAATACAAATGGCGATATGATTTGAGACCACTTTTCATCTAACAATCCAAGCAAGGAGTGGTATAAAACTATGGCTGGTTAACCTGGGGATGACTTAGGAAGGGGCAGTGGAGGGAAGATCAATAAATGGGCACTCTAGGGAGATCTCATGAGTATTAAAAAATAACAAAAAATAAAAGTGTAAAAGCTTACAAAATGTGAGAGATCTTTCTAATAGAAAAGTTGCCCACACAGGAAAGGAACGGCTCAGGAGTTAGTAAGCAGAGAATGTCAAGCTCAGGCTTAACCGTTTCCCAGGGCTGATGTTAAACAGGATGTTGGCATCACCCAAGTATGTGTGGCCTAACTGACCCCGAGCCTCTAAGGATGTCCATGTCATTGGCCTTCCCGGCTTTTAGGGATATCTGCTTCTGATCTAAGGGCTCATTTCAGAACTGAACATAAAATAGAGGCTCATTCAGAACTTGTGGACTAACTTAGATTCTTCTCTTCTACAGTTTCTGCAGGTGCATTCCTTTCACCAGTATTTCTTTGGCTTCTAACCCAAATTTCCTTACACCATGTTTTCCAGGTCCTTCCCCAAACTGTAAATTGATACACTGATATTTCCACTCAGGGGTTGGCTAGTATGCTCTCCCACGGGGTCATTTTCCTGGGCCAGATGAAATTTTTAAACATTTAATGTTAGGATTATGAGCTCTGTTCATTTTCTCACTGGATCCCAACTAAAATTAGTAGGGTAAAACCCCTTAGTAACTTTCAGACATTGATGTACTCCCGTCTCTCCATCCACTCTCAGTTCGTGGTGGGCCCCCTCCTATAGGGCATAAGTGACTCTGATGCAGGGTCTCTCTTTTGCAAAGATCTGGCTTCCCTAATTCTGTTCAGTACTGGATTCATTCACTGCTCTTCTGATTGGAGCTCATGGAAGAAGAAGAAATGACAGAAACACAGCAAACTAAGTCGGAGATACAATAAGGACTAACTTAATTTCAAGCATTTCTCATCCCTTTTCATAACTACCCTTAGAACAGATGTTAAAATTCACAACAGGATCTGTAGAAGTGAGAACCCTGCAGAGGAAGTCAGAGGGATTAGAAACCACATCCGTCTCTTTGAGGTGATAAACACTGACTAGATCCACCTGGTCCCGGATTGGAGCAAGAGAAAACCTAGACTGTTTCTAAATAATAATACAAGAAATCAACTTCCCAGATACAAGCCTCTCATCTCCTGGAAATGTTCCTCTAAGCTTATCACCAGTAAAGCAGGGGCAGCATATTCGTCCCACTTGTGGTAACTTTTTGGGAAACAAAGTGATTCATAAACGAATTGAATACAAAAACTCAAGAGATGGCTAGGGTGGAGGAACCAAAGATGTGGAACATCTCCAAAAGGATAATGTAATTCCCCAAACAGGTACTACTTCTTTTAGAAAGTCTTCTGTGACTGTTCCAATAATACTGAGCTCTCGTTCCTCAGACACTCAAATGGTCCCGTTATCTCTAGACTAGAGGATCTCCACTGTCTGCATCAGAATCAACTAGAGAGCTTGTTAAATATAGATTGTCCCACACCCAGGCCTTCTAATTAGTAGTGTTGGGTGCCTGATCATTGCATATCTAATAACTCCCCAGGTGATGTTGATGTTGTTGGCTCCAGGACCACCTGTTAAGAAACACTGCTCTAGACCACTTATCCAGAATTTAATTTTCTTATATTTTTGGTCAAATTTGTAGCAACCAATTAGAAAGCTTTGTAAGGCTGGGAATGTTCTTATCCTTCTTTGGACCACATAAAGCTTTTCAACTATAGTTGCTTGACAAAGAATGGCTGATTATTGGGTACCAATGGAACAAGGCAATTTGAGAGGGTGGCTTCATTTTCAAGTCTTTGGCAAAAAAGCTAATTTCTAGCGTGTTCAAATTCACTGTCATCCACAGTCCCACTTCCTTGCAATTACCAAGATAAACTATTTTGACCTCCTTCTTCAGAAATGTATTCCCAGTCCCCCTTCTTAACTCAAAGCATATTTTCATCAACATAATCAAAACCCCAAGATAATGTATGTGAAAATCTTGAAAACTCCCAATTGACAATAAATATTCATTACCATCGCCATCATTCTCATTGCTGGGACCCCCACAGACTCATACCCAAGGCCCTGCTCATCAAGAGGTTTCGATGGGGTTGGCTCAAAATTCCTTTTGCAAGGTAAATACTAACCTAGAATGCACGGGCTTTGTCGTGTGTGTGTGTGTGTGTGTGTGTGTGTGTGTGTGTGTGTGTGTGTGTGTGTGTGTGTGTGTGTGTGTGTGTGTGTGTGATCTCCTATAGAGCCTTGCAGAAAGGCTTATACATAAATACACATGACTGTCTGGAAACAGGTAGCCTACCCTTTAGTTCCCCTGAAAAAGTTACTCCCCACCACAGAACAAAATTAATGAATTCTCAGAGCCATTTTTCACAATATGGATTTTCAGGGAAAATCTATTAAAATTTATTACTTCTGTTTTTCTTTTTCTTTTTCCCTTGTCACCTGGATTTTTTTTTTCATGAGAGTTTTTGGCTCCACACCAGATTCACCTTCTTATTGGGCTTTACAAACCTGAGACCATCTCTCTCTTTCTATTAAACTCCTCTGTTGCTATCTGTCTGCACTGCTAATGTGACTCTGGTCACAAAGTGTCCTCTTGTGTGACTGTTTAACTTTGAACATACAGGTGGTCTGGGCACGGTGGCAAAAGTAGTAGGCAAGGAACTAGAAGACCTGTCTTTTCCTAATCCTTGTCTGCCACTAAATTAGCTAGGTGACCTTGAGCAAATCACTTCATCTCTCAAGCTTTCAGCTTCCTCACAGAAGATAATTTTTTTTTTTTTTTTTTTTGGTGGTACGTGGGCCTCTCACTGTTGTGGGCTCTCCCATTGTGGAGCACAGGTTCCGGACGCGCAGGCTCAGCGGCCACGGCTCACGGGCCCAGCCGCTCCGCGGCATGTGGGATCCTCCCGGACCGGGGCACAAACCCGTGTCCCCTGCATCGGCAGGCGGGCTCTCAACCACTGCGCCACCAGGGAAGCCCACAGAAGATAATTTTTAAGCAGTGACACGCATACTGAAAGGATGGGATGCAAAAATAGTCTAGGTGGAACATGGCTCCTTAAAGACGATTTCCAAGAGTTTATGTTCTTTCAATCCCTATGTCTACCTCCAGGTAGACAAGCTATCTGTCTCCTGGTGACCCCATACACAAAGGATTTATCAATTAGAGTCATTCATCTTTGTCTCCACTGGCACTTCTTTCATATAACAGATGCTCAATAAATAGTTCTGGGTTGATTAATGGGTAGAATTAATCTATCAAAACCATCCACTTCTTCCAAAATTGGGGTAATAGCTCTATCTACCCTTATCTCTGGGCCAAAGAACATGGCTGAGTTGTGTGTCCTTTGAGGTTTAGGAGGACTAAAACAATCCAGGAGAAAGAGCAGCAGTGTCTCTACCCCTTGTCATCACGGTCTGTGCTAGGATTCCCACAAACAACTGTGATTCGCTGGGACCCTAAATAACACACCCTCTCTAATCCACCATCCAGACCTGAGTAAACCTTGTGGGTAGGGAAGTGATTAATTTGAGGGAGGGAGGTGGTTTACAAAAATAAAAGACTTCCTTAGAATTCCATCCACACAGAGGGATAGCTACTCATTAATTAAATGATTTCAAAGGGGATCTTCATATATAATTGCTATAATTTAGGTGGAAACAATGCCACACTAAATGTAATTAGAGGAGCAGGCTATGTACAGATGTTTTCGTCTTTACAGGAGAGCAACTCTGGGTTACCTGATTCTCCCCTGCATAGTAACCTGGTTCTTTTTTTGACCTCCAAATACACCAACTTTTATATACAGTTATAAAAGCTGAAAGAAGTTTCAAGGAGACAGTGGTTGACCACAATCTTTCCGCGAGGAAAAGAACAAGAATTCATCACTAGGAAACCACTGGAAATATGCAAAAGATATAACCAATAGTGCGTGGGGAGTTAGATTTGCAGGATGTCACTGCAGACTGACCTTTGAGAGAACATCTGGTGGAACTCCACTAGGATAATACTGTGTTGTCCTCAAGCTGCCCCAGGCCCTCCCCCTTCCCTTATCCTCCTCAGTCACTCCAGCACCAGCACCTTGAGCTCCTGTAACCCCCACCTCTCCCATCTCTGCCTGCCTGAAGAAAACCTTAAGAAAGAGAACAAGGCCACAGCTGACTCTGCCAGTTTCTTCCTGACTTTCCTCTTTCTGTTACTGCCTCAACTGAATTCTCAGACATCAGGCTAGAAACCTCTGCATTAGCAGAGACTCAGCCCTCAGTATGTCTTCTCTCTTAACCTCTAGGCTGACACTCAATCCTTTTCTTACACTTCTACAAAATCTCTCACCTTCACCAACTCCACTTTTATGCCACTCCTATGCCCTGATACTAATAATGGCCACCACTGATGGCCACCATTGATAGCATGCTTATCAGGTACCAGAGACTCTGCTGAATGTTCCCCGGCTGTTATTATCCCGAATCCTCCACACAAGGCCTGAGAATCTTAGGTGTAGCCTTTTCAGATGAGGAAACCGAGGCCCTAGCGCCGTGTTCAAAGTCAAGATTGAGCTAGGCTTCAAATGGACATTCATGGGAGGCCTCCTCTGCCGGGGCTGCCTTTCCCAACATCTGATCTTGTCCAACTCCTACCCATTCTGCAAGTCTGAAGTCAAATACTATGCAGTAATTCTTGGAAAGGGGGAAAGGAGAAGGAAATCGTTTCAAATCTAAGTATTTTGTAGTGACCATTTTGATTTCTCTTTTAAAAACCAAAACTAAGCAGATGAGGTGGGGTTTTTTAAATTTATTTTTCTTATCATTTTAAAATTTTGATTGAACAGAGAGAATATCATCTCAATGGTATCAGCTCTTTGGAATTAGTCCAGCCTTTGTATGGGACCCAGTATGTAGTCAATTTAAAAAATGTATTAAATGTTTTTTCAGAAAACATATTCTCTATTTGTTGTGTGGAGGGTTGCATATATATTCTCTTAAATCAAGCTTGCAATAGTGTCATTCATATCCAAAACCACACTAACTTTTGGACTGCCTGGTCTGTTGGTTTCTATGTGAAGTTTATTAAACTATTCCCTTATAACGTTTCCAATCTTCCATTTCTCCTTGAGTTTTCGTAGGTTTCTGTATTATGCAATCATGGCACTCTGCAGGTTTTGAGATTTTTCTATCTTCTTGATGGATAATTCTTTTGGGTTTTAATTTAAATGCTAACGTTTCTACTACATGCTCTGTGATCTTTCTTCCTTCTCCACTCCTTTCCTTCTTCGGAAGAAAAAATGATCTCTTTCCTCTGAATTTTCGTAGCATTTTTTCCCTATGTTTTGAGTGTCACCCTTAGCACAGTGAAAGGTTACGCAGTGAACGGTTCTTGGAGCCAGGAGTCCAATTCAGGCGGCTGCTGCTAATGTTCTAACACAGTTCTCAGCACCGCTTTCAACAAGGCTCTCATATCCCCACTTGAGCATTTTGTGACTCATTAGCCATCATTTGACTGCACAGTGTGGCACAGAGGTATGGGCACAGGGCGGGGGGGGGGGGGCCCTTAGGCTGCTTGCATAGAAGGCAGAAAACACGATGAAATATATAAAACTGAAAGCACAGCTGGAGGAAGTAAGAAAAGAGGAATAGGCAGAGAAGATGTTACCTAGAGAGCTCCAATTATGGCCCAATTTGTCTCAAGGTCTAAAGCACTTACTATGTGGAGAATGAGGTACTTGAACCTGAACTACGACAATCTTCATTGGCTTGGCCTCTAGTTGGGAGTTCCTGGGCCGTGGAAAAGAGCAAACAGAACTATTAAGTCTTAGTACTCAAGACTAAGGGTCCTTAGGGCTAAACCTTTGGCCCAACCCCTTCACCTGCTAGCTGGGGAAATCAAGCCCCAGGCAAAGTAGTGGTCTGCTCAAGAACACAAAGGACTAGAACCCAAGTCACCTGAACCCCAATTTTTTCACCAACACTGACTGCTTTTCATGGGGATACCTTTGCAGCTTGCAGGTTGAGCCATGGTGCGCCACATGTGACAATAGTACCACGAGCAATTGCTGGAAGAACGTGATCACATCCAGGGCTATGGTTAACCAGGGGAGGCTTCAGACAAGACCCACTTTCACATTTTGCTGGCTTTTCCTTAAGGCTCCTGTGTCTAAAGAGAGCTCTGGGTTTTCCAAGCTCTAGCCTGCAACTCTAGAACTATAAAAGTGTGCTACTAGGTTCTTCTAAGAGAGGATTTTCTTTGATGTGCTGAGATCTGTCATTCCTCTGCACAGTCTAATGGGCAGAATGAGTCATCAGAATGACACAGACAATGATGTATTCTGGGTTCTAGGGAAATGAGCTCCGCTCCAGAGACAGCTTAGCTGCTCTCATCAAGGCTCTAAGGTGGGTGAAGGTCAGAGATACTAGGGTGACGGAATCGAAATTGGACTTCATGGATGGCCAGCAGGCTGGAGGGCAGGCACAGACCTTCAGTTCACAAATGAGGGGGACATCCCTCTGGGTACCAGGGAAGAGGGAGTCTCCCATCGGTCCAGGTGTTGCCTCCACATTGACATGTAGATAAACGTGCCCCAAATCAAAGGCTCTGCAATGACCCAGACTGGCTACTTGCAATTTCCCCTATCGACACATTGGATTTATTTCTCATTCTTCTAAGTAAACAATTAAACCAGCTGTGGATTCTGGTGAGTCACACACCATCTTCTCTGCCACCTCCGTCCAGGACTCAGAATTAGCCATTGCTAGGAAACCGCAAATCCCAACTCAATCCTTTTACTCCACCTCAACTCCTTTCACTGGCTGGATGTCATTAATTTAAGAACAAATTATTAGAAACCTGAAAAACAGTTCTGAAATACCTGCAGATTTATGATGAAGTCATTTCACAAAAGGTCACAGGCAACCCTGCTATAATTAAATCTTTCATTAATTTTAAAAATACGCAATAACTTACAAACGCAGCATAAATTAACCAGATGACCTTGAAAAGATTATTTAGAGCACTGCTTCATCAGAAGCCACTATCTAGCAATTTCCTGAATTTTTATTTTATGAGTGGGATTTGTCTTTTTCCATTCTTGTCTTTGATTGGGTTCTAGTAGCCTGCTTATTTGAAGTGATTTAGTATTAATTTACTCAGAGCATTAGTCAGCACTGGGGAGTGATGGTGGGTAGTTATGACTCTCCCTTCCTCTAGGTCATGACCTCAAAGGTAGAGCAAGTGTGACCCACACAATCATCTACACATACCTAAACGCAGCCTCTACTCTTTTGTTATCTGGAAGCTGCTTTTTATTTCATGAGTAAATTTTTATAAATGATATAAAAAGAATGCATTCTCATAAAAAACTGAAAACTAGGGCTTCCCTGGTGGCGCAGCGGTTGAGAGTCCGCCTGCCGATGCAGGGGACACGGGTTCGTGCCCCGGTCCGGGAAGATCCCACATGCCGCGGAGCGGCTGGGCCCGTGAGCCATGGCCGCTGAGCCTGCGCGTCCGGAGCCTGTGCTCCGCAACGGGAGAGGCCACAACAGTGAGAGGCCCGCGTACCGCAAAACAAAATTAAATAAATAAAAACTGAAAACTATAAATATTTATAGTTGAGAAAATAAAAACCCCACTGGAGGTAAACACTTTTAATATTTTGTGATATTCCCTTCCACTCACTGACGGTGTTCTTCTTTCTCAGACTAAGAGATAAGCAGTAATCAGAATCCACAGCCAGAGGTTAAGTTTTTGGAAGTTACAGGTAACCCTGAAATCTTTCTCGCCCTGTCTGTCTGTCTGTCTGTCTCTTTCTCTCTCTCTCTCTCTCTCTCTCACACACACACACACACACACACACACACACACACACACACACACACACACACTACCACCACCACCACCACCATTAAAACTCAATTGGATTATGGAAAAATATTCCATAAATATTAGAGCTGAAATAAACCTCATACAGAACTGACCTTTCTTCTGTAGGGAACAGAAGAGGCTGCAGAACACAGCAACTTCCCATCAGCAGAGACCTCGGCTATCCTGTTTATGTCTCAGCCCCGCTCCCGGAGCTCTCAGAACAATGCCTAACTTGTAGGGGGCACTCCATACATATTGTTGAATAAACAAATGATCAATGTTCTTGTAACAGCAACTTGACACATGTGGATTCCTGAGTCCTCCTGCAAGTGCTCCAACAGAGTTCAGCTCTCTCTGAAAGGCCTAGGCTCCCTTACGCCTCCTTTGCCTCCATAGGCCCTTCCTCTCCGCATCCAAGGAGGAAGCTGCTGAGGAGCGATTTCATATCAAAGCAGAAAGAGCGGTGTCCTGGAAAGGCCAGGCTTCGAGGCCAGCAGTAGCTGGTCTCCAGAAATTCAGGCCACGTCCTTGGCTTTCGGTGTGCATCCACGCCACCTGACCGTTTTCCCATTAGGGTATAGAAGGGATTAGTAGTAAAGGAGGTCAGCGGCTGCAGGGGAATTGCATTGAGTGAAAGTGAGACATGAACTAGACCTTAATAGAAATAGGCAGGGAATCAACAGCCAGGAGTCCTGCACGCAGAGCCTGTGTTAGTTACACGATATGATGTTGGGTGAGACGGTGAAAAGAGGCAGGGATTAAAAGGTTTGAAAATAAGTACCAGGAGAGAAGAAGGCAAGACTGAAAAAGAGACTAAAAGGCATTGGACCTGAAGAGGCAAAAGAAAGAAAGCTGATTTTTAAATGCACTGAAAGAAATCATTCAGTGTCCAAACAACTTTGACTCTTTTCTCAAAACTTAATAAGCTCCTTCAACGGGTTTGAAAGTTTAAAGTACACAACAATGGGAGTGTGGTCTGTGAACCTGTGAAAGATGAGGCAGGAGTTGGGTGATGAAGGAGAACCTAAGAGATGGAAACAAGAGGGAGAAGATGGATGTTCAAGATGGGATCTGAGCAAGGAGGAAATATCTGGGAGTCAAAAGAACTGTAAAAGAGCGGGGGAAGGAGAGGCGCCTAGTTTTCCTCTGTCGTTATATTTCTCAGTCTCCTACTTTGTGTCAAATCCTGAACCAAGAGATAAAAAGAATCAGGAAAAAGATAAAATTCAGCCCCTTCTTTTAAATAGTTTTCAGTTCAGGCCAATAGTATTATTCACTCTCGATGTATCTGCTGAGCCCCAATTATGCACAGGCCTCCATGTTCAGGGCTGCGGAGGATGACAAATAAGACAGTTGCCAACCTCATGAATCTTTCAGACTAAAAAACCCCTCAACTGCAGAAATGACCAATATGTAAAACAGTTAGAACACAGTGCAAAAATAAAGGTGACAATGCCACTTCACCATGATCCAGCAATTCCATTCTTAGGTATGTAGCTCTGAGAACTTCTGTGTATGCATTTGGAGGCATATACAAAGACAGGACAATACTGTTTGTAATAGTGCAAAACTGGAAACAGGCTAGATGTCCACTGACAGGAGAATGGAGAAATAAATTGTGCATATTCATGTCACAACATAATGCCACAGCATTATGTGTCTGGATCAGATGGATTTGTCCCAAGACAGATAATACTGAGTGACAGAAGCATGTAGAGGAATGACGGCATTTAGATAATTACACATTTAAAAATACATGAAGCAATACCACATATATTTCTATGGATAATTAAACATGTATTAAAAGTATCGACAGACAAACTAGAAGGATATACATCAAAGTCACATCAGTGGTTGATCTGTGTAGGGAGTGAGGGGAAAGGTTCTGAAAGTGGGCAATACCAAGAAAGCCAACTCTACCTGGGATGCCCTGCTATTTATTTTAAAAATCTGAAACCCAAACGATGACGTGTTAATGTTTATTAACTCCAGTTTGCTGGCACGCGGGTGCTCATAATACGATTTCTGTACTTGACTGTATTTTTAAAACTTTCAAAAAGAACTGTAAGAAAACAATATAGGTATGAAATTATGGATGTAGAATCTACACTGTGAATCACAAATTCAGAATCTTACAGGAGCCAGGAGTGCAACTTAAATGAACAATGAGTAAGCTGACGCAGCTGGAGAAGTCATGCACATCAGATGAGAGGTGGGGGAAGAAATAGCACACGCGATGGAAACTGGGCAGCTGCCATGCAGCTCCAGCGCCCTGTAGGACTATGGGCGTTTGGGCTCAGTGCTGCAAGATGTTTCTGCCTGCAAATTTTAGCTCCATTAAGAAAAGTGAAGGCCAAACTAAATATATCTGTGATCCAAACACTGAAGCTTAAGATAGGAATTTAATGAAAGAAAATAAGTAAGAGCTGGAGGAATTGTGGAGGGCTTCCTGAAAAGGTGTGACTTGTCTGTATGGTTAAAATAAGAAATGAAGAAACTTCCTAACTATTTCACATGATTTGTCTATTCAACATAGTCAGCACTCCATATCTGCCAGTTCCACATCCACAAATTCAATCAACCATGGAACAAAAACATTAAAAAAAAAATCCAGGAAGTTCCAAAAAGCAAAATTGAATTTGGCACACACTGGCCACTATTTCCATAGCCTTTACACTGTTAAGTATTATAAGTCATCTAGAGATGATTTAAAGTATGGGGAAGGATGTTCAAAGTTTATATACAAATACTATGCAATTTTATATAAATGACTTGAGCATCCGTGAATTTTGGTACCCACAGGGGAGCAGGGCGTTTCCTGGAACCAATCCGCAGCGGATACCAAGGACATCCATAAGACAGTACAACTGAAGTAGTTTATGGATATGGGTAAGTAGTATGGATAGTAGTTTGTGGAGAGTTTCTAGTTTGTAGAAATTGTGTCAACAATTCAAATGGTATTTATAACACAGCCACAAAAGATTAAACTCCATGTACCCTCTTGTTCAGAGTCAACAAACTATAGCCAGTGGGACAAACCTGGCCCAAGGCCTGTTTTGGATGGCCTACAAGCTAACGATGGTTTTTACATTTTAAATGGTTGGGGGGAAGTGAATGAAGGAACATATTTTATACCATGTGAAAATTCACATTTCAGTGTCCATAAGTGAAGTTTTATTGGAACGCACTGATGTCCACTCATTACATGCTGTCTATGGCTGCTTTCACACTAGATCAGGAGGGACACGTAGCTGCAGCAAAGACCCTGCAGCCAGCAAAGTCTAAAACTCTTTACAGAGACAGTCTGCTGACCCCTGCTCTAGTTGGCCAAAATTCTTCCCTGAAGGTGGCCCGTTTCTTGATCATTAGACTCTGGAGGCTGCAAACATCTCCAATGTCACTCAGTGGAGGTTATTTCACTTAATTCTCACAGTCACACGAGGAACCCCAAGCTCAGAGGGAAGGTAAGACCTCTAAGGTCACAGGGATACTAAGTGGCAGTCTGAGCACTGTCCCTGGAGTGTGGACCTCCAAGACCTATGTTCTCAGCCATCACCCCATCCCACACAGCAATCCATGGGTCAAAATAAGCCTTTTCTTCCCAGCCTACTGCCAGCTGCCAGTACCTCCCAATATCACCCAAGCCCCCTATGTAGGCATGCATTCTGCTTTTGTGTTCCTTGGCCCCAACTCAGTGGGCCTCTGAATGGATGGCAAGTCTGGTGACAACCTGAAGGACGTGAATCCAGCAGTCAGCCTGAGAGGCGATGATTGGGGAGTTTCACTGGATTTGCTGATTACTTACTTTGGGCAAAGTAAAATCAGACTCTTCTGGCAAACAACAGAGAATTGAAAAACAGGTCCATGGAAGCAGCACTGCTTCATTTCCAATGACTTTATCGGATGTAGTTACTAGAGGCTAAACAATGTATTTAAGCTCAGGGCTAGGTCTCCGTGTTGCTCCAGGGCTATATTTGAGAGCATGTCCACTGCTAAGCATGAGGTGACGGTCTCTGAAGTAGAAAGAAGGTCTTCACTTTTTTCAAACCTCCGCAGCTTTGGGGTTTGTATCATTTTCTAGGCAAAATGTGATCTCTCCCCCTTCCCTTTGGCTATTAGCTCTGCTGGCGGAACAATGGATCAGAGATTTATGCCAATTAGAATCGGATTTATACAGGGACTCAGCGAGGCAGTTGGCCCTAGACAATTTGCTGAGAGCATCTCTGGCCCTTCTCATCTCTCACTCTCCCCTGTACAGGCCAGGCAAGTTCATATTCCTACCGTTCCATGTTTGCTCACACTGTTCCCCCACCTAGAATACCTTTGCTCTTCCCTCTCTGCACAGACACAAAGCCCTACCTAGCTACTCTATTTTTAATCTCTTCTTTGATATCCACTGGCAACTACAATTTGTCCTATCCCCTTACCATTTACTTGTTTTGTAGTTCTTTCATGTGTTGGTCATATTTTTTCAGATGGATTGTGTTTGAATGGGTCTGCTGTGACTTCGTGTCTGGTAGCACAGCAGGTACCCATCAATACTTAGTGAATAACATCCCCGCCTCTCTTGCCCCAAACGCCACAGTCCTTTATTGAACAAACCTTGGAGAATTCTAGTATCTTTCTTCAAATTTCAGCTCTGAGCCTAAGGTTTGCAACTCACATTCCTTGCTCTCCGTTTTCCTCTTACTGAGTGTGTGAGCTGAGCACTTAATTTCTCTGAGCCTCAGTGTTCTCCTCTGCCCAAGGACAATAATCTGATCTACCTGATGGGGTTATCGCAAAATGTCAGTGAAATCAAGTTTGAGAGACAGCTCAGCAAGATACCTGACACAAAGGAAGGTATGGGACAGACACAGGTTGGCTGCTGCCCACTCCTGGTAAGAATTTATCTATTCTCTTCCAGGGAAGCTGCACCCCTCCCTTTGGGGATTTGTTTCCCCCCTGGGAGGCTGCCAGGTTCTCCCTGGCCCCCCGTGAAAGATCAGCTAAATCACAACCAATTGGTTAAAACACTTCATATCAAGAAAGAATTTCAAATGTGGCTTTGAAGCTGTAGGAAAGCAGTGTTTTTCCATCTGATGCCACATCTGAGCCAAGCAAAAAAGAGCTCTCCTTGAAGTTCTAATTTGGGGGCCAATAGTGGACCAAAGAGTCCCAAGGGCTCTAACAGCCACAGGCACCTCGTCAGCTGGAGAGCCACTGCCTGAGACAGCAATAGGCCCTCCGGCTTGTCAATCATCCAGCCCTGTTCTCAGCCTTAAGTAATAAGAACGGTCACATTTCACTGTGAATTAGACTAGACTAGATGGTTCCTGTCAAGGTTACCAGGGAGATGCTGAAATAATAACATTTGAAAAGACAGTGGAAAACAGAGGAATAAAAGCAAGCAAATCCCATGCCTGCAAGCTGGGAACTGTCCCTCCCACACAGATTCCCCTACAAAGCCACGGCGTTAGAAGTTTCCATGCTCCTGAGCTTTGGCCTCCAGGAGAACTGCACACTGGAGATATTCTGCAGAAGGCGGAAGAAATAAGAAATCATTCCCAGGACGGTCCTCATTCTCTAGCTGCCCTTCTGCACCCACTGCCATTCCACCCCTGCTTCATCATCCCCTATACACACGTCTGCACACAGACACAGGCTGCTCTGATTCCTACCCAACTCCAGGCTCCCGTAACTTGCAACGATTGGATCCTGATCAGAGCACTTCAGCATCCCTGGGGATCTATAAGCAACTCCCTAAAATGCTAGAGCCATGGGCCAGAGAAGTCACTATACTCACAATGGCGGTAAGATTATTGGGGACCGTAAGAGTCATGTGTTCATGCATTCATTTCTTCATTCAATCACTGAATACATATATATGGTTAAATCTTCAGTGCTAGCACAAAACTGATGCACATGGCAGTCAAAAAACAAAATACACAAAGATCCTCCCTCATGGGAACTTAAAGTCAGTGTGTGTGTGTGTGTTCATGTGTGTGTTGTTTATATGCAAACACGTGTGTCTGCGTCTTAAGGTTAGATGAAGGGGGAGGGGAACCTACTGAACCAACGGCCATTTTCATTAATATTTATTGCCTAAAGTGTTGTGAAGGAAAAAATACATAGGGCTAAGGCTATATAGAGAGTGGGGCCCCAACCTGGTCTGGTGGGCTAAAGGAGGGTGTGCCAGAAAACTGATACTTAGGCTGACACTTGAAAGATACTTAATTAGAAGCTTGGTTGTTCAAGTGGGGAGGGCAAGCACATTCCAGATGGATACACAGACAAAGACCCTGGGGCAGAAAGGCACCAGTAGATCAGAGAAGGGTGGTCAGAGCATGGGGGCCAGAACTGAGGTCCCAGACATGGACCCAGTGTAGATATTTATAGACCATTCGATGAGTTTGGACTTCATCCTAAAGTCAGTGGAAAGCCCTCCATGCATTTTGAGAAGAGGAGTGGTGTTTCCATATTTCCAATTTCAAGAACCTCACTGTGGATGTAAGTCAAATTCCTAAACATAACCTAAGACCCTTCATAGGCTCAACCCCTTAACCCCAGTCATGCTCTCTCATGGTTCTTTCCTTTGCTTTGAAGTCATTCATTCTTTCAACCAATGAGAAGTGATTTCCGACTACATGCCAACCCTCTTTTAGGCCCTGAGGTTATAGTGTTCAACAAAACTGTTTAAAATGTGTGCTTTCTTTGAGCTTACATTCTATTACCTATTAATTGGTTGTCCATTGGTGAACTGCTATTGAAACTTCCAGACTGACTCAGTTGTCACATTTCATACATGTGAAGTTTTCACTTCCCTCTACTTGTATCCTGGTTATATAACTAGGGATTCTTGATGATTGTGTATCTCGTTCCACGCACCCCCCAACACACCAGACTGAGAGCTCCTTAAAGATAGATGTAATTGTATTTACCTCTTTGATATTCCTGAAGAGGGTCTAAAACATATCAGAAGCTCATGAAATGTTTCTGAATGAATGTGTAGTAGTCAGGGCTCTCTAGAGAAACAGAATGAATAGGAGATAGAGACAAAGAGAGAGAGAGACTGACTATATGGAATTGGCTCACACAATTATGGGGGCTGACATGTCCCAAGACCTGCAGGGTGAGTCAGCAAGCTGGTGATGCAGGAGGGCCAATGGTATAGTTCCAAGCTTGAGACCCAGGAAAAGTGGAAGTTTCAGTTGGAGTCAAAGGCAAGAAAAATCCATGTCCCAGTTCAAATGCAGCCAGGCAAGAAGCATTCTCTCTTGCTCAGGGAAGAGTTAGCCTTTTAGTTCTAACCAGGCCTTCAACTGATTGGATGAGTTCCACCCACATTAGGGAGAACAATCTGCTATATTGGGTCTACTGATTTAAATGCTAATCTTGTCCAAAAACACCTTCACAGAAGCATCCAGAATAACGTTTGACCAAGTATCTAGGCACGCCATGACCCAGTCAAGTTGACCCATAATGTTAACCATCACAAACTTATACATATTATATCCTCCAAATGAAGGTAACGAGGCAATAAAACCTTAATGTGAATGAGCTATAGCCCTTCTTTCTCTCTGACTTCAGTTGAACTACAGAGTCAGGGTTAACAGAAAGAGGCAGGATACAGAAATCAAATAGCCTGCATCATAAATAAGTTTCTGGCTAAATGGCAAGGTTAAGCAATCTTGTCCCCAAATGGACCTCCTGTCCTCGAAGTTCCTAAAGCGTATATAAAATTATTTGAACTCCTGCTTTAGTCTTTGTCATTGCTATTCCATGCGAGAAAAGCAGTGGTCATCCTTAGTGGGCCACTTGGTTTTAACGTCCTTTTTAAACCTAAGACAGAGCCAGAAATTGCCTCTCGGCAGTCATTCCAGGGCCTACACTTCTGGCTGTCTAAGGAGCCCTGGACCATTTTCATCCTAGAGAAACTCTGAATTAATAAAAAGTTAAAAATAGGGAGCTTGAATTGTTTATACTTGGTTGGATGATTGCTTCCAAACTCATCTTAATTCCATGAAGGACAAATACCTGTCTGCCTCAAATCCCATATAAGAAAATTATGCACTATTCTAGTTCCTGTTCTACTTACTCGCATTTAAAGAATCTTGATAAGCAAGGGAGAAGGGAGGCAAAAACTCTGCCACACTCCTTGGAGTCTTATTGGGGAGGAAAGAAAAACAGAAGCAGTAGCTCATCTTTTCAGTAAATGGTTTAGCCCTGAGGTCAATCTCCCTCATACCCATGTGACCAGCTAAACCCCATCCAAAGCTGAGAAAAAATATATATCTATTACCACCTACGATTAGATGAATACAGACTCTAAACTGTTGCTTTAAATTTGCTGGGGAACGCCAGGTCATGCAGAGATTGGTGTACATGCACTATCGTTCAAAGTAATGCCCAAGAGAAGCATGCAATGAGTTCAGAGAGGCCTCGTACAAGAGAACGCGGGATAAATCACAGTATGAGGTAAGGAGAACACAGAATAAAAGGAGGACCAGTACGTCTCTTTGCTAAAACAACAGGGAAGACCTGACTTTAGGACCATAGGTATCTTCGCTGCCCAACCTCCTAGGGCCATGTCAGATTTGATTGTGACGAGCGGCCACATTTGGCTTGATCCATTCAGGTAGACTGCACAACCTTCTTGAACGTGTGAACCTTCACCTTCCAGAGCTTAGAACTCAATACCTGAAACTTCCTAGTGGCCGTATTGGAGGAAGTCCCAGAATGGAGGAAGGTTTTCTTTTCATATCTAGTGATTAAGCGAAGGATGGGAAATCATTTGGAAAAGTCAGCTCGTGGTCAGAGATCCTTATGAAAAACGATGGCAGTATTCCTAGTATTCTGGGGTACGCTTCCTAGAATTCCTAAGAAAATATTTCAATCCCTGGGCAGAGTATTCTGGGTAACATGACAGAGTCATTTATATGTCACATTTATTTAATGTATGCAGTCCACGAGGACAGGGGTTTCTTCTTGATTTGCTCATCTAGAATAGTAACTGGCACATGGGTACCACTAGTTTTGTTTAATAATATAAGGTCTTATAATAATATAAGGTTTTATAATATAAGGTTTCGAAGGTCTTGCTGGGACCCTAGGTCCTTGGGATTTCTCTCTCATTGTACCTCTGTTGTCTAAATCTCTCCATGTATACATGTATATCTATGTGTACATATATACCTGGACATATGTCTATACACACAAATACTTACATATATATTCACTATGAATATATCTACATATTTATCAAATCATTTGTATTTTAGAAATAAAGTTTATGTTGTGATACTGCCTTTGAACATCCAGAATTTGTATTTATACAACATATTGTTGCTGTGTCTCTACCAAACGATGAGGCTTTAGACTCTAAGCATTACTAACATACTATATCTTAAATACCGTCCATGGCTCAAACAGCTAAACTTGCATACAATAGTGTTAAGTCTTAATTAATAAAGTGACTTGACAGCAACAACAGAGTCCATTTAACTAGAAATTTAGATGGTGAAACAATTCTGTTTTGGAGGATATTTTAGGAGAACAAAAAGAAATTGCTGAAAAAACTCAAATTAAAGCTGTACTTCCTGAGGAACAAATTCTACCAGAAACCCTTGTTTACACTGTACAACAGAACTGCCCAGAGAAGTTCCGAATACAATATCCCCCTTGGGAAGACTGTAGCAGCGCCTCATAGGGTTTGACATCATGTCTTTACATTTCCAACGACAGAGCCTACGTGCCTAACACATGGATCATGCTCAAAAATGAGCGTTAAGTCTTTAAAAGACACAGTTCACACCCTTGAAGTTAGAGAGAAGGTTGTACAGGCAATTTGGAAAATTCAGAAAGAACTGAAGATAATTTAAAAATCACTCTTCGTTGCACTTGTTCCAACTAATTTTAAAGACATTTTGTGAAGCCACCCAAATTTTCTGTTATGAACATTCTTTAAATAATGAGGACACTGGGGATCCTATAGACTCTTTTTACAGACATATCCTATAGACATGGGACGCCTGTGTAGAGCTTCTGCTGAATTTCCTAGGACTGGACTTTTGTCCATTTGTTCTGTTTGTTTTCTCCAATTTGTGCACCATTTTCCATCATGGCTGGGTTCTTTCTGTCATTCTGAAAGCTCAGAGGAGTGGCTGGTCAGCCCTCTGGTTATGAGGATGGAAGTGGAGGGAAGGAGCATGGCAAAAGTGGTCTGGGGCTAGATTACAACATTTGATCAAAACTGCGGAGCTGCAGTTATAAAAGCTTTTTCAGCTGATCACTCTGGGAAAAAAAGTAAAGCATAGGAATTAGCCATTTGCCCTTGTATTTGCCTCCTCCGCAAAGCTCATCAGTCTCCTATTAGAAAAAGATTGATTCAAACTATAAAGAAATTAATGAACGCAAAGGTTAAGAGAAGAGCAGTGTCCCCTAGAGTAAGAAGATGACAGCGTTCCCCCAAACTAGCCCAGGAGCATTCTATAAGCCTTTCTGTGACAAGTCCACAGTATAGCACATTCCCCTTAATCTTGCCCAGCAGACTCCCTTCACTCTGTCCAGCAAATAATTAAAGTGTAAGATATTCCAGTCTCTTGGGAGTAGGGGAGGTGGAGAGCGGTGGGGCTTCGTATTGCTGGTGAAGGGTTCCCACAACTATTCCTCCTCACCCCCCTACCTACAGTAGTGCACACAAACACGCATAATCAACTTTTTAAGAATTAAACTGGGGCTTCCCTGTTGGCGCAGTGGTTGAGAGTCCGCCTGCCGATGCAGGGGACACGGGTTCGTGCCCGGTCCGGGAAGATCCCACATGCCGCGGAGCGGCTGGGCCCGTGAGCCATGGCCGCTGAGCCTGCGCGTCCGGAGCCTGTGCTCCGCAACGGGAGAGGCCACCACAGTGAGAGGCCCGCATACCACAAAAAAAAAAAAAAAAAAAAAGAATTAAACTGATGTAATTTTAGAAAACATCAAATTATTATTATCTTCTTTAATATTCAGAAAGTACTTTGGAGCTCTTTACAGCTTTAAGACCTCTATCTCTACCATCTATTCTCATCGTAAAGGAGTGTAGAAAAATTTTCATAGCAAATTAATCTGAAATGGGACAACAGCAACTCTGTGTGTGTATGTATATCACAGACTCTAGGAGGTTCCCTTAAGACATTCCCTGTATTCAGTAAGTTGGCTGTTTTGTTCCCTCTGTCCCCATCCCTTGTTCCTTACTAGACTGTTTTGGAAAGAGAGAAAACACATCGAAAGACTTAAGCTTTCTGTTTGCTTGGGTTTTGGATAAACGGAAATTTGTTACAATACTTTAATTTTATGAGAAACCTTAACTTTTCAGTTGGAAGCCCAGCTTCTCTAATCCTGTCAGTAGCCTCTTGAATTGGTGGGTGGTGCATAAATATGTCCATCTTACAGATGAGGAAACTTTGGTCCAGAGACTGAAATGCTTTCGTGTAAGCCTCCCTGGAGAAAGTCCATGGCCTCCATGGAAATAGAACCCAGGTCTCCAGGCTCCTTTTGACCACAGACAAAGAAGTACTCACGTCATAATTTGGGTCTCCATGCCTGCCTCCACCAGAGCTCCATCCACAAAAAGAGGAACCGAAGTGAAACCGTACTTGTTCCAGGAGTGGCCCTCGTCAAAACTCACCCTGGGTTGGAAACAAGTAGATGGAAGAGAGAGCTGAAAATAAAACCACACTATTTTGCAACCAGTTTTCAGGTGATTAAATTCTCCTCTGTATCTCCCTTTCTGGCAGTTTGGATTATCAATAGTTATTAATCTTCAACATCTCCCTATATTATTAGGAGATTTGATCAAAACTGCATTTCCTGGCCCAGGTACAGACAGCACCAAGAGCTGCAGAAATCGTTCAACATCTCAGAATTGAAGGAAAAAAACCACCCAGGCGGGAGGGCTTAGTGGCTGGAGTGTCATTTTTCAAGTACTCAGAATGGAACCCGAGGTTCAATTTACAGCACAATCAATTCAGCCTCTGGAGTCTCTGACACAGATAAATTCAGTAGTGTGGGGTTTACCCTATGGGAGGGGAGGTGTGTGTCTTTCAGATCAAACCTTAAAAACAGCCATTTCCTATTTGTTCAGAATGGATGAAGTATCATTTTCCTTTCCCGATGCCACTTTAAGGGGCTTTTAGGGACGATTATTGAGTGTCTGATGTTCTGGGCAACACTGTTCCATCTTTCGACCAACAGTAAGAGGAAGGTCTGGCCCTTTGTGGACACAGCATCTGAAACTCTTTAAAGGGATGCCGCTAGTGGAGAGGATTTGAGCAATCTTGAGCAGTTGCTTCCTTCCTTTTCTTGATATTATCGAGTTCCCTACCGCCCCTTGATTTAACCGGAGGACAAAGCCCAAAGACTATCTCCTCTGAGAAGCTTTTCCCAACACTCCTCCTTCCCCAAGGCAGCTTTATTTGCTTCATTTTCTGTGATTTTTTTTTTTTTTTTTTTTGCAGTATGTGGGCCTCTCACTGTTGTGGCCTCTCCCGTTGCGGAGCACAGGCTCCAGATGCGCAGGCTCAGCGGCCATGGCTCACGGGCCCAGACGCTCCGCAGCATGTGGGATCTTCCTGGACTGGGGCACAAACCCGCGTCCCCTGCATCGGCAGGCGGACTCTCAACCACTGCGCCACCAGGGAAGCCCTGTGATTCTTTTAGCCTGGTTAATTCTTAATTTTTCTCTGACTCCACAACACAGGATACTGAGTTCAACTGTAGAAACTCTATTTTCCTACAACACCCAGGCCTTCACCTATCATAGTGCTAAGTGATGACTTCTTAACTCATCTTGAATCCCTCCATTCAACATTAAAATCTTGGGAATTCAGGGGTCACATATGTCTTGTGCATTGTCTGACCCCCCCCATATCGCCTACATATCTTTATTACAATGCTTCTTACCTGATATTACATACATAGTTTCAAAAGATATGTCTGACTCTCCCACTGAACTGTGATCTTTTTGAGGTCAAAGACCATACTGTTCACTTTTGCATTCCTAAAATTAGCAGAAACACTGGCACATGGTACTATATAATGTTAAATGAATATATGAATAAAAAAATAAGAAGTGATTAAGGAAACTCTTTTAATCCATCCAATAATTTTTCAAGCATTACTTACACTAGCATCCATGAATTGGATGTGAATCCCTGTCCCCATTACTAGTCAACCTACTCAGTCCATTCTCTGGATATTACTTGTCTCTCTATCTTATCCTCTCTTCCCAAATAAACCGATCTTAAAAATTAGAAAGTCAGGGCTTCCCTGGTGGCGCAGTGGTTGAGAGTCTGCCTGCCGATGCAGGGGACGCGGGTTCATGCCCCGGTCTGGGAAGATCCCACATGCCGCGGAGCGGCTGGGCCTGTGAGCCACGGCCGCCGCAAGGAGAGAGGCCACAGCAGTGAGAGGCCCGCATACTGCAAAAAAAAAAAAATTACAAAGTCAATCTCTTTACCCAGCTAGAAAAACTAGTCTCATGCAATAAGAAGTTTTGTATTTCTGGTATACTGAGGTCTACTTCTACAAACAAAAAGCAGGCAGAGGTTATAAAAGTTTTTATGAGTTCCTAAATTATCAGTATCTGTCTTGACTTTTTATGAACAACTTTACTGAGATATCGTTGACATACAAAAACTGTATATATTTAAAGTGTATAACTTGATGCTTTGATATAGATAGATAGATAGATAGATAGATAGGGATATAGTGAAACATTGGCCACATGAAGCTGGTTTCTGAGGGGGTGGGAGTGGAGGGTGGGCAGGAGGAAGAAATGAGGAGATGTTGGTCAAAGGGTACAAAGTTTCAGTTATGCAAGATGAATGAGTTCTTGGAGATCTAATGTATAGTCCGATGATCTAATGTATAGACAAGTCAATATTGTCTTGACTTTTAAGGACTTGGCCATTTCAGCCTTTTTTTTTTTTTTTTTTTAATAGGCTGAAGGCTAAATAATCACTGAAGCTGAACCAGAGGAAGTCGGGCAGATCTGAACTGCTTCTCTTGGAAATGGGTTCCTCATTCAAAGGTGGAAACAAGAGCATAACTGGGAATGGACTTACCTTTCATGCTATGTACCCTCCTGGTTCCTAAAATAATTGTAGGTATTTCAAAGTATGTCATGGCCACTAACTAGTTAAGTCTGTCTGATAAGTCCAGAGGGTACAAAAAGATATTTGTTTAGTTTTTGGTTTGTTTATTTTGATGACTTTGGATTGATTATTGTCTTGATAGGAAGAAGCCAAAGTGGTTGAAGACCTCCATCCTTATCTCATTCTCAGAGTTTCCTTACTGATGAAGGTCAGTGATTAACATTAGCAGAAAAACTTGCAGTTGAGTGCCACCACATCCCAGGGAAGGAGGAGCCTTCACACCACTGCCATTAACAGGGCAGAGGACAGTCATCTTTACTTTATACATGAAGATAAGACACCACAAAGTAACAGAAACAGAGGGGCCATCACAGCCTTCTGAGCTCTGAGTTCTAAGACGTAAGCTCCAAAGAAACACTGAGCCCAAGGTGGAGAGATAGGGTGTGGAAGATAAAAGCATGCTGTATGAACTGAATCCATATGGAAGGAGCAAAAGCATGGATTAGATGGAAGAATGGGATCAGCAAAAACACTAGGAAATGCCAACATCCAGGAGGAAAGGCTAGCATATACAATAACCAAAGTCTAAGGATGACATAAAATTAGCATAGGCCAGGGGACAGTTCTCCAGAGCCAGGGTGAGGAATGAATGCTGTGACTATAATCTACAGTCAACGTACCACTAGCAAGCCCAGGTTCGTGCTATTCAGGTGACTTTCTGAGAACAGTAATTTCTAACACCCGAATATTTCATGCTGAGATAATTATTAAAACCAAAACTCCCAAAGAAACTCCAAAAAAATACATTATAAAATTTAATCTCTTGAGTATCAGAAACTTGGGTCTGTCATTTGTGAGAGCTATTCTTTCAGATGACTAGGCGTTTTTAGATGTTCTGAAGTAACTGTATTGAATGGTAACCCCACGGGACCCATCTTCTCCTCCTCTATTCAATAGCTTATTAATGGCCAAGACAAAGGAATAGGGAAGCCCTTATTAGGCCGACAGGTGAAATTGAAATTGATAAGACTGCCAGTACTCAGGGAGACAGGGGTAAAGTTACAATTGACTTCTAAATAGTAACAAGACAGGACTATAGAACGAAAAGAAAATAGAATTCACCTAGCAAATATTTATTGACATCTACCATGTGCCTGGTTGGCAGTGGCCACTGTTCTGGGGATATAGCAATGAACAAGAAAGGGAAGGCCCTAGCTTCAGTGGAACTTACATTCTAGTTTGAGGAGACAAACAATATGGAGATAAATGGGTACAAAAAAATGTTAAAAATAAGTGTCATGAAGACAGTTCAAATAGAGGGATATGATAGAGAGTGAGTGAAGCTACTTTGTATTGAAAATTTAAGAAAGTTCTCCTCTCTGAGGAGGTGACATTTAAACTGAGATCTGAATGATAGTAAGGAATTTGCTATGCAAAGATCAAGGTGAGAGCCATTCTGGAGGGCAAACCTGGTGTGAAATGAAGTTGCTGTATGGGAAGGACAGAAAGATGGTTGGTGGTTGTAGATTAGTGGGAAAGGGATTAATAGGAGGAAATGGAGTCAAGAAAGTAAGGCTGGGCCAGATTACAAAGGACCTTGTCCCCAGCTGAAATGGGAGAGAGATGATTTGATTTAACCTTTACAAGATGGTTTCTTTGTGGTGAATGGATTGTCAGGCCCCAAAGTTGATGCAAGGAGATGAATCGGTGGGGGACGCATAGCAATTATAAGAGACCAAGTAAGAGAAGGGGCTTGGATAATGGTTTTAATAGTGGACACAGAAAGGGACGAAAGGTTGAGGATATTTTTACACGTAAAGTCAATAAGATTTCTAGGCTATTTTTCCAGATGAAGTCAATAGGATTTTGCTTGAACAAAAGAGAGAAGTCACAGACAACATGGTTTTGGGGGGTTAAGCAACTGGGAAAGGGAAATGTAAAGAACAGGAGAAGCAAAGCTTTTTGTTTATTTGTTTGTTTCTGTTTGGTCCACGTCAAGGTTGAGATGCTTTTTGGATTTCCGTGTTGTAACACTGTCAAGAGGACCTTTGGATGGATGGATCTGGATTTCTGGAGGCAGATCAAAGCCAGGGACGTAGATTTGGCAGTCACGTATAGGAGAGGACCAACTTAAAGCAGAATGCTTCATTAAAATGAAAAAACAAAGAGCCCCACAGCAGAGAAAGGAAAAAGAGTAACTAATGAGAAGCTCAAGCTGAAAAAAAAAAACAAAACAAAGCTGAGGTGATTGTTAATCACAAGGTAAATATATTCCAGCAGTGTCCCTACTGTGATAATCAAAGGCACCGTGAGTCTAGCGTGTGTTCACAGACAGGGAGCATGAATAATAAAAGAAATTATCCTTCCACCAGGTCCTCAATACTATGTTCAGTTTCAATCATTGTAGAAAACTGACAATCAATGCGATTAAAAGTAAGAAACAAGTTGTTCTAGAAACAGGTTATACGATCTGAAGATAGCTTAGGGGAAAGAAGAATAAGAGCTGAATCATTTACCATCACCTTTTAGCTTTTTTAGTAAGAAAGCTTCCAAATAGTTCAACACACAAAACAGTTCAACGATCTGGAGCTATTGCTGCCTACTGAAAAGGGGTAACATCTGCTAATGAAATCAGAGAGAATGTGGATAGATGCATGAAAATATCAATCAAACAATACAGATAGAATAAGGTAAAAAAAGATTTCTATTCTCATAATTGTTCTAAAAAGGAAAGTCAAATATTTGAACAAGAGTGTAAGCTCCCAAGTACTTTGTCTTGTCCTTTGGTATATCCCAGCCCCTCTACTAGTGCTGGATAAATAGTATAGGTTCAATGAATATGTGAGAAATAAATGAACAAATGCATGCAATCTGTCTTGAATTGTGTATCTGATCAGTTCCCAGAACTTAGAAAGCCTAGACACAGCCATCTCTTGAGGTCCTTTATAGGTGCAGGACTCTAAAAATCGCATGCATTTCTGGAGCTGACTTACTCTGCATAGGTCTGGGCAGCAGAACAAGGATTGATGGACAGAAATTACGAGTAGATTCGTTATTGCTCAGCACAAAACAATCTTCCTAACAACTAAAGCCAACATACAGGGTGGAAACTCACTCAAATTGGTCAGCTCTGTGCCGTCCTGGTGAAGTGGGGTGTCACTCTTAGGTGTCACAGAGGTATCTGCTGTAGTATGTGTGAAACTAGACTAGACTCCAAGACCCTTCCTTACTCCATGAATTGATGACTTTATAATATTGAGGTAAGAGCCACTAAAAGGAATAGAATCTTCCAAGAACAATCAGAGTCCTCCCCGGAACACTCTAGCACAGAAATAGAGTTATAATGGCCAATGAGGATCAATGTTCGCCCTTTTGGTGGGTGCACTGCTCTATTTTTTATTATCCCAACCGCATGAGGTGATGGCATTGTAGCCACACAGAAGTCCTTCAGAGTAGCACATGCACTTTCGCCTCTCAGAGGCACATATTGGCTGGAACTATTGTTTTCATGTGAATGTTTCTATGAACAGAATGCCAGTGTTCACCACCATTTACAGAAGAGCAAAGGAACAAGAACGGCCAGGTGATGTTGGTTTTAGTTTCCAAGAACCTCCCTTTGAAAGGAGACACTGACAGCTTGTCAGGGCTAAGCAAACAGTAGGACCCCAGTTTACCCTCCCGTGAGTAGCTCTGTCTATTGTGAGTTTCATTACAGCACTGCATTCCATGGGGCGCCATTGTTCATTTCACTCTAATGCTTCTAAGGTACAAAGGTAATACTGGTAGTACTGGATGGAGGGCCTCCCTGAAATAGCACTTAGGTTCTAATCTCAATGCATCTAAATGTACACGGTCACAGATGGATGGGTTCATTTGTATGCTGTTTTGTCTTCATGCATATCTAGCTACCTATCACTTCAATTTATAGGAAACAGCATGCCTTGTTAGCCTAGCTAACGTTTCCCCAGCTTTTCAATTATGATTCTCATTTTCTCTGAAAGGCGATGTAGCTATTATTTAAATTCGAGAGCCACTATACCCTTGTGGGAGAGTGGGTAGGCCAGTATCTTTTTCCTATGCAAACATATATACATTTGTATATGTTGCCAAAATAACGTCGGTGAGTCTGAGACCTACTACAGAAAAGAACAATGAACTGATCACTTAACCTTTCTTCCACTTCAAATGAGCTCTGTGTTTACCCTGAGGGTTGTAACTTAATTAGAAGCTACTGGTGATGAAGAAACTGCATTTGAGTTTCACAAGCTTGCAATTCATAAGCCAGCCAGAGACAAAATTAGTCAAGAAGTTTATAAGGAAACATTGATGATCATGATAAGGTCGGGCCCCTACAGAACACTTACTTAGCCTCGAAAGATGAGCACAAAATGCACAGGGAGATCAGCTCGGTGCTGTGTGACCACCTAGAGGGGTGGGATAGGGAGGGTGGGAGGGAGATGCAAGACGGAGGGGATATGGGGATATATGTATACATATAGCTGATCCACTCTGTTATACAGCAGCAACTAACACAACAATGTAAAGCAATTATACTCCAATAAAGATGTTTAAAAAATAATAAAATTAAAAAAAATAAGAATTCCTGAATGAGTTAAGTGCCACTGTTGCTTGCTAGCACACACACTCAGTAGCTGGCACGTAACGTCACAGGGACTATTGCGGAGAAGGGCATTCAGAGACAGGCAAGTAAGCAGAAGTCATGGATGGTATCTAAGTTCAGGGAAGCATTTGCAGCATTTATGAGAAATGACGGCATCAACATCCTTTAAATGGAGAAAATTCTACTTCCAAAGCTTAGTTTGAAAAATCATCTCGAATCCTTTGTAAACTGAAGTAGGTGAACAAATGGAGGGTAGTATTAGCATGACTATTATAAGAGGAAATTCAATGGGAGGCAGCTATTCTTCTGAGCTCAATAAATATTTTTTACCAACAAAAGAGATATTTCATGGAATAAGGGGAAACTCAAACTTTGTCTTAATGCTTTGAAAGGCAGGATTTGATCCTACTTCCATATCCCTGAGTGAATACTGATTTTCCCAACTTGGATGGTTTCCATCCAGACTAGACAAGTACTCCTTCTAGAAGTGATCAGGCCTCTGGAGAGAAACCACTGCAGAACAGACTGAATACTCAAGATGTAAGGATGCTAAGATTCGCCAAAGCCAAAACTTTCTCTATTCCTCTGCTCCATGCCAAATGTACTCTCCTCTCCTGTCACCAAAAAGAAATAACAACAATAGCAAACTCCTGTTTTCTTTAGGACAAGGCAACTTTTGTGTAAAAGTCTCTAAAATTCAACCATGAAGTGAGCGCTAAGTCCCTACCACATGAAGGAGAGAGAGCAGGAGGGTGACAGTCAAGGGTAAGATGGGATTGCCACCCTCTTCTCCCAGGACTTAAGGGGAGGAAATCTGCCAGCTGTATCTGTCTGCAGGGAATTTATCAATTATGTCATTGAGATTTAGATAGAGGTGCTTAGAACACAATGATAATGACTAGGGAATGTTACTTTTCTTGGTTAAAAAACAACAAACTTGTCTTAAGAGTCAAGCTGCCCTCCCTGAGTGTATAAGTCCTACTCAGTCCTCAATAGAGAGAACTCTTCTCACCACAGAGAGAGAGGTCTCGGTAGTAGAAGGAATTACCTACATAAAGGGAGGGTGGGAGGGAGGGAGACACAAGAGGGAAGAGATATGGGAACATATGTATATGTATAACTGATGCACTTTGTTATAAGGCAGAAACTAACACACCATTGTAAAGCAATTATACTCCAATAAAGATGTAAAAAAAAAAAAAAAAAAAAGGAATTATCTACAGATTCAACCTGAAGCCCTTAAACTGGTGTTTAAGTTCTTCTGAGGCCTACCCACCATTACTTACTCACATGCTTGATTCCAACCACATACAGTCTTCTGAGTACTCCCTACATCTCCTGAATTCCAGGCTTGGTCAGAGTTTTCCCTTCCCTTGGCTTTCCTCCCATCACTTCTCCTAGTCCTGGAATCCTTTTATCAAGGATCAGCCCTCACATCACCTGCTGCACAAAGACCCCCTCACACACCGGCGGGGTGGGGGTGGGGGGCTCTATCCGGCCTCAGGATTCCAGCAATGCACACAGTCAGCATCCTTTCGTAGACACTGCTTGGACTGTCTAAGTTTCTTATCTTGACTATGATCTCCCAGAGGACAGAGACCATGTGATAAGCCTCTGTGTACTCATTAAAGTATCTGGAAAATTGGCAGGTAAAAGAGACGAGCATCCATGATAGAAACCCAACTTGGTGCTGCAAGGTACTAGCTGTGTAGCTCTGAGCAAAGTATTTGGCATGTCTGCATTTTAATGCTACGATAAAAAGAGTACCCACAGGAAAATGCATAGGGTGGTTTCAAGAAGGAACTTAGGTAATTCATGGAAAGGGCCTAGAACAGTGCCTGGAATTTAATAATCCCTGAGTAAATGCTGACTATCATTACTATCAAGTCATTCCACTCTTCTGATACTACCCAAAAATTATAAAAGCAGTAGTAAAAGGATGATAAACAATTACATTAGGAACTTCTTCAAGCTCATGCTTGAGTTGGCAGGGCACTGTTTGTGTGTGTGTGTGTGTTTTGTTTTTGTTTTTTTTCTACAAACGGCTTTAACTTAATAATTGGCCAAACTAAGAGAAACTTTAAATCCTTGCCAAGGTGGCTGAAGCTTGAATTTGGTACCTGGGGATCCTAAGCTGATTTTTTCTTTTCCTGATTACAAACTGATACTTCTAAGTAAAACTCTTACTCTGAAAGGGTTAGTCTCCCAAAATCAAGGGCCTGCGAGTTATGCCAGCATCCATCTTCCAGCCCATGGTGAATCCCAACAACTGTATTCTAGATAGCATTCCCTCTACTACCAAACATTCACTCTTTCAAATGTTCATTCTGCTGAATTTGAAGGCTGAAATTCTTTCCCTTCAGGATATAAACATACACGATACTTATCCATCCTCTGCCAAAAACAAAAACATCATCATCATCGTTATAATCATCATCATCATCATATATTCTCACTCAACTCTTTTGTCTTCCCTGGAGGGTCTTACATACATACACTCAACTGCATTCCATAATCTACTTTCTTGGGAAGAATCATCTACATTGTCTCTACTTTACTTCATTCTTCATCATTCATTCATCTACTCATTCATATACTGCACTCTACCTTTCAACCCCACCTCTCTTGTGAATCTACCCTGACAAAGATCATCAGTGACCTCTTACATTGCTTAATTCTAGATTGTTTTTCACTCCGTAAGATCTATTCTGATTATAGAATTTGGTGCTATTGATCACCCCTTCCTTCAGCATCCATGAAAACATTTCTCCTGTGTTTTTATCTTTTTTGGCTATTTCTCCTTAGCCTCTCCTATAATTTCTTCCTCTGCTCTGCATGCTGGTATTCAACAGTATTCCACAGGAGTCCCTGTTTTCTCCTTTTTGTGCCCACTTTCATGAGGCGTGCAGCCTACGGACATGGCTTTAACTACCACCTAACGGCTAGCGACTCCAAATCTAAAGTGTCATCCCAGACCTCTCTCCTGACCTTCAGACGAATGTATCTGACAACTGATCTTCATCTCTGCTTGAATGTTCCTAGATATCTCAACTTCAACTGGTCTAGAACTGAACTTAGTATTGCTACATGCACCTAACCCTCTTCTTACAGCAATGTCCAGCTCCTGTATTTTGGACTGTTAATCTTGACTGCTTGAACTTGAAGGCCCTTCCTGCTCATTTCTGGCTCATCTGAGCACCCATTCCTACCACCCCACTGTATTCATTATACTTCCCCATCTAAATCGTCTGGTCTGCTACTGTTACCAAAGAGCTGGATGATGTAATGTACATCAAATGGATGGATGGATAAAGAAATGGATGAAGAAATGGGTACAATGGGTAGAAAATCATGCAGAATAACTTGTCCCAACCTTTTCCACTAAAACGTTGCTCATTAATAGGGTAGGGGGCTGTCCTTACCACAAATGCCTGACTGGCAGAGGTGTGTGTTTCATGGCCACGAGGACGCCACCCCAGTCTAGGAACCAGACATTGTACTCTTCATCAAAGATCTGGAACAACAACAACAATAACAATCATAGCAACGCCTTACATTTGCATAGTGCTTGACAGTTTTCAAAGTTTTTCACATATATTGTTTCATCTAGATTCCGTCCCTGCCAACAACCCTATCAGGAAGTTTGGCAAGTAATGTCATCCCCATTTAATAGATGAGGAAATGGGCTTGTAGAGAACAAACAATTGTCCCTCGGCTACTCAAGTGGCATTTCCAGGGCTCTTTCCCCAGTACTGTGAGCCAGTGTGCCACCAGAGGTTCAGGCAACAAGACGCATGCTCAACTAGATAACTCAATGGAAAATATGACTTCAAAAGCTTCCCCTCTTTTCATCTGAGTAACTGACTACTCAGCTTTCTCTTTCTCATCTTTTCAAATGAGACGTTTGCTAATTTATAAATGGTGTCTTATAAACATTTATAATGTTTATAAATTATCTATGAACTTAAAGGACAATTCCTTTTAGACCTGGAGACATTATGATCGTCGTGATGACTGAGTTCTCAGACTTCGCCACCACCTCCTAAGTTCCCATGCAAGTTGGAGGAAGACTTAAGTTTAGTGCTAGGGCATCCTCACCCTAAATGCTCACGAGGACACCATGCTTCCTCGGACCCAGAGTTACCGATTCTTTGGTTTATTTGTCCATTACCTATTCACCCATCCACTCACTCATTCACTCATTCAGTGATCCATCCATCCATCTACACAGGCATTTACTAGGCACCTGCCATGATGCAAGTCTCAGAGCCTTAGTTTAGACCTAACCCCACATATAGCAACACTTCTACAGTTTATGACTTTTAAGTCTCCAACCTAAGACAGAAAGAATACTTCTCCACCGGAGAACCAGTTCTCTCCTCTAGATCATCTAGATGAAAGTGGAACTGGAGACTTCCTCTAGCTCTTAACCACTAATGGTGGCTCTTACAGCCTGGAGGGAGAGGTTGGGGTGGTGGGTTAAGTGAGAAGTACTAGAAGGGGTAAGAGAGTATAAGTAGACTTAAAAGGGAGAGAATAGGAGTGGTGTCTCCTATAAACATGTCCTAGGGAACACCACAGAGGAAAGTAAATGGACTCTCAGGCCTAAACCTTTCAATTGGTTTTATTTCTCATATTTGCCTTTAAATGCCCACACTAATGGTGAGCCTTAATGCACAAAAGACTTAAGGGATATTCATTTATATGTCAGATATAAACACAGACTCTGAGCCCGTAATGCTAGCTTTTCTCTCCAGAGCTCAAAGCCACGTAACAGAAACACTGGACTGAAGTCTGAGGGTAAGGACTACAAGAAGATTCTTGGCACTGAGGAGGAGAGAGAAGTTATTTTCTTCACACTTTCCTCTCTGTTGTATCATTCTGGCCACGGCTAACTCTTGCCCTGTCCAGCAATGTAGTGGAAGCTGGAATCCTAAGTTGTTTGGGAAAAGAGAAAAGAAAACCAAACTGGTGACAACATAAGGAAAGAATGTAACCGTGGCCACCTGGCCAGGTGAGCTATTTCTTGTGTTGGAGGGACAATGGTTTGTCTGTTGGGAGCTGCTAGACCAGAAGAGTTTACATTCCAGTTGCTACCCCATTCGGCACTTGTAAGAGAGTATCTTATATTTTTAAGGTATGTTCTTATTTTATGTGTCTGTTCCTCATCTACCTGATCCCCTTGTGGGCAGGAATCTTAACTTATTCTTTGTTGCAGGTCTTACAGTAGTTAATATAGTAGTTAATATAGGACTTGTGTCTAGTAGGTCCTGGGTAATTTATTTTTTGAGGGTGGTAGTAGTGACAGTGGTGGCAATGGGGGTGGCGATGATAATGTTGGTGATGGAGATGATAATCTTCACTAAGGGACCCAAACAGAAGCTTGTGCAAGTAGATTTCAGATGGTGGCTTCACCTTCATCACAAAGACGTTTAGTGCTCTTCGTCTTCCTCAGATAGAAACCTTCTCACCTTTAAGACTTAGTAAAATGTCACCTCTTCTTGTGAAGGCTTTCCCAGTTCCCCCAAGGAGAATCAATTCCTCCTTCTTCTCCGCAAGCAAATAATGCCACTAAAATAACGCAACCGCTCTAAACTACAGTTAGTTATTTATGAACCTGTCTCCTCTGCTTAATTCTGAGCTCCACGAGGAAAGGGACTGCAAAGTATTCAACTGCCTCCTCAGGTCTATACCTGACACCCAGTTGACATTGTATAAATCTGTGTTGTCCAATATAGTAGCCACATGAGACAATTTAAATTTAAATTGATTAAAATAAAACATTCGGTTCCTCTGTCACACTAGCCACACTGCAAGTGTTCACTAGCCACATGGGACGGTATAGATGCAGAACATTTCCATCACTGTTCAAAGCTCTATTGGACAGTGCTGCAAGAAAAAGTTTGTAAAACTGAATTAATTTTTCATGTGGTCATGTAACTATTAAGCTGTCTCATACTTAATAAAACATGGGCCTACGTAATACTGAAGCCATCACAGACTTCCACGGCTTTGCTGGTCTTAGCATTCTACCGCCTTCCTCTTGTAGATAAAGAAACAGACCCAGAAACGTAAAGACACCTACTTGCCAAGACCCCGTGGCACATTAATGATAGAAACTGTTTTATTGGCTGCATCTACTCACACCGGCACGGTAATTCGCATCTGGTCTGTTCCATACATGTTGCTGAATGAAAGAATGAACAAATTGGGAAAATCCCAGTTTTTCTTATGCCCTGCCCAGCTCTTCCCATTGCCCATCTAATCTGCCAGCTACATTGACCAAATAGAAGGGCTGCTTCAGTTTTTTTGCACCCAAAAAGTCATAACAAGCCTGAGAATCTATAAGAAAGATGTTGGCAGAACTTGCCCTAAATGGCTCCTCCCTGCCCCCGAATCTCCCAGTTACCTGTCTCCACGTGTTGCCCCCATCGGAAGAGATGAACACGTTGATATCAGTATATGAGAGCTCTGCGCCAATGTTGCCTGAAACAGAAGCAGATCATTTGAAATTGTCAGGCGGTTTACAGATGACGTGCGCTTGGGCTTGGGTGAAGGGGTAGCAGAGAGTAAAGATTTTCCAAGTTATTTTTAGAATAGATTCGTACAGTCTGTCTTTGATGCCATATCAAAAACCCAGCAGGAAGATAACCTAACACGGGAAAAAAAATGAATAAATAAATAATATGACAGGGATGCATCTTTAAATGGTAACACTCAAAGACCAAATATGGATAAGCTCGGACCTCTTGAACTACTCATTCATACCATTAATCTCTTGAAAATTAATCTTGATGGTGGCAAAGAGAAGAGTCAACTATCATGCTGCCTCTAGGAACAACTTCCTCCTCATGTATAACTTTAGCCTGTGAAAAACTGGTGTGTGTGTGAGTGTGTGAGTGTGTGTGTGTGTGTGTGTGTTTCCAAGTAAACTTGCCAATATGTTTCTTGAGTGCCAGGCAGTTGAGTAATCCATTAGTATAGACAGTTGAGTAATCCATTAGTATAGACTATGTAACGAAAATTATCCAGTGCCCAAAAGAATATGACAATATTCAGCAGACCACGGCCATCCAGCATGGCAGGAGAAGTCACCTGGTTTAGGCCCAGCCTGACTACACTTTATCCCTTCACACCGTTTCTTTCTCTCCCCTTCTTTTTCTTCTCCTTGTATTAATACTTCATCACCTTGTGGTTATGTTTATTAAAAACAAGAAAGTGGTCGGGCTTCCCTGGTGGCGCAGTGGTTGAGAGTCTGCCTGCCGATGCAGGGGACATGGGTTCGTGCCCCGGTCCGGGAAGATCCCACATGCCGCGGAGCGGCTGGGCCCGTGAGCCATGGCCGCTAAGCCTGCACGTCCGGAGCCTGTGCTCCGCAACGGGAGAGGCCACGACAGTGAGAGGCCCGCGTACCGCAAAAAAAAAAAGAAAGTGGTTAAGATCTCCTAGTCTATCTGTATTGCCCAAGTTTGCCCACACAGCCCCTGAGCCCAGAACAGTGCCCCAAACTTAGAAGTGAGTTGCTCGATAAGTAACTGTGCAACAAATGAATGAGTAAAAAAGTGAATGAATCATGTTCTGATGTTGATGTGCATTTGGGGGGGTCTTGAGAAGCAGGAAAAGTACCCTAAACATGTAAGAATTTACCACTGAGGCTGATATGTTTTCTTTAAAAATAGCATGAAGGGAATGTTAGCTCCCTTCACATCAGTAGCCTAAATAAGAGCACAATAAAAATGCAATAATGAAAATGTTAATGGAGCTGCTGACATTTAATGCTTCAAGATGAGAATTTCAAGGCGGGCTACAGCTTGTCAAGCTCCCATCGGCATCAGGGAGCACACCGCTAGCCAACTTGTTTTGACGCTCAGGCTTCCAAAAATACCCCTGGGGCTCAGGGCTCAGGCAGTCAGTATCAGTGGGGTGGGGACAGGCACGGTGAGCGGCTCTCAGATGTGTCTGGAATTTGGAATTCCACTCTTCAGATCCAGGTTTTAGAAGCCACAGATGAAGAAAGAAAAGAGGGACGGGGCAGAAAATGTCAACTTGAGTCTTTTAATGACGGCTGCCTGGGACATTGTGCTAAGAAGGATCCTGAAGCCATATTTGGTTTCAACAGAATAGAGTTCGGTGATCTATTAGTCACGTCTACCAAGGGTGGTAGAGAGAGGGGGAAGCGGGTATAAAGTCCCCCTAGAGCTGGAATCTGCCAGCCCTGTCATGGCTTCTTAGGCTCTGTCTCATCACCTCTTGCCCTCTTCAGGAGCCGGTTCTGCCTACGTCTTAAGCCTCTCTTTCAAAGCTTGACCCAGATTGATTTTGGAGGTGTGGTGGTGGTGAGAATCCAAGGCTCCCAGTGAAGACTGTTTTGGGAGTATCTTGGGTCAATTGAAAGGACCCCTGAAACAAATGCCGCTGATCGCAGGAACTAGAAAGTCAGTTCCCAGAGGAAAGGACAGAGGAGAGGGGTCCAGGATGATTCGATCTTTGAACATGTTCAGTCCCTAAGTGGACCTGTGGGGAGGAAATCTCTGATAGGGAGAGTCAGGGTTATGGCGTCAGAGAAGAAAGATCTGAATAATGTGCCTCACTGGCTAAAGCAGAACTGGAGGGGGGCTTCCCAAGGTGGCCTCTAGCCAGATTGGAGGGAGAGGTAGCTGGTCCCCGCTGAAGTGATGTGATAGGAGGGAGAAATGGGGAGAGGGATGGAAAACGGGGAGCTCCTCTCAGCAACACCTTAGCTTGGAAATCACAGAGGTGCCGCTGCCCTCTTGGGCATGTGTAAACAACACACTTTTAAGCCCTATGTCCTCCCAGGGCTACCTTTCTCTGCTCCTTAGTTAGACACGTGTAAAGGAAAGAAAGAAAGAGAGAGACAGACTGAGAGAGAGAGACCAAGAGAGAGAGAGAGACAGAGAAAGAGAGAGAGAGAAACTTTTAACATCCTCTGGGGTTAGAGATGCTTCTCTCACCACCACTGATGCCCACTGAGGGTGATTAAGTGCAGGGGGAAGCAGACAGTGCGCAAGCCACTGCAGGAAAGGAAAGCACCTCCATGGAGGGGACAACACAAGGGTCCGAGCATTCAGAATGTACAGGAAGCACGGCAGGGAGCCTGGGGTAGCTGTGGAGCGGGCATGTGAAGAGGCTCAGGGCTGCGTCTGGCTGAATGGCTACTGGACAGACTAGACTTGGAGCCAGAGGGAGTGTGAGTGAGTGCACAACACCTGCCCCCTGCCCTCCATCCTTCAGCTGTAAATCGAGGACAAGAGTAATCGCCTTTTCCACATCATAGGGCCGTTGTGCGATCAAGGCTAGGAAAGTGCTTTGCACACCTTAAGGCCCTGGGAGGATGTGAGGCCTCGACGACTAGCTTGAAACCACAGTGATAAGGATAGTAAGAACCCTAGCGCTTCTTTTTTTTTTTTTTTGCGGTACGCGGGCCTCTCACTGCTGTGGCCTCTCCCGCTGCAGAGCACAGGCTCCGGACGCGCAGGCTCAGCGGCCATGGCTCACGGGCCCAGCCGCTCCGTGGCATGTGGGATCTTCCCGGACCGGGGCACGAACCCGTGTCCCCTGCATCAGCAGGCGGACTCTCAACCACTGCGCCACCAGGGAAGCCCGACCCTAGCGCTTCTCATGGCTAAAAGCAATTGGCAGACTCTCCAGACTGGAATTCCATCTGCCTCGTGAGATGTGGCCTCAACAGGAGCCTCAAACAGGGACAGGACAGGGGATGCCCTGTCATCCCCACAGCTTCCGGGAGCCCTCATCTCAGTGAGAGGTGGGAGGACGCAGTGAGGAGCGGAGAGGAGAGAGGCCAGGATCACTGACACCTGAAGGCAGGTGAAATGCATGGATGTGGAAAAGGATCCTGGAGAGACAGGCTCCATTCAGGCCAATGAAGCCATCCTAGGATAACTTCATAATTATTCTCCCGATAACGAACAGCCTTCCAGGGCGAGCTGGCAAGCAGGGTAAGGAGAAGCTGGGAATGAGAAGGCATGTGCCACGGACCTAGCACTGGCTTTTCATCAGGATCTCGTCGGCTGTGTTATGGTCCTCTCAATGCAAAGCACCATACAAAGTTGCAAGAGTGACAAAGGGAGAGAAAAGGAATTAGTAGATTCTCATGTATATGGACAAGAAAGTTTCCGAATCCAATCCTTAATGTCTATGTGTCTGTCAGCTTACAAAGACTTAGCACTAGAGTAATTTCGAGGCACGTGATGGCCTCAGGTAGTAACAACCACAACTAACCTACCTGACTATGCTCTGAGCCCTCAGCGGGATCTTCCATCTCTAATTCTCTCTAATTCTTACAACACACTCACAAGGCAGCGAACAAAAAAAACAAAAAACAACTTCATTTGCAGATGAGGAAAATGAAGCTCTGAGGTTAAGGAACTAAGCCAAATGCATAAGGCTCGTAAGTGTCAGAGGTCAGCTTGGCAAGCAGGACTGCAGGGGTCCTGAGTGCGTTCATTCATTCCGTGGATGCAGAGTGAACGCATATTATTTATGGATTCTCTTGATGGAGATGTGCAGACCATATTCTCCTGGTGTAGGAAGAGCAGTTCTAAATTTCTATAACATTAACAATGGTAATAGGTGACATGTACTGAGTATTCGATATGTCCTAGGCACTGTCCTGAACACTTGAAATCCACTGCTTCGTTGAATACTCCAATTCCGTTATGTTGGTATTATTATTCCCACTTTGGCAATGAAAACACCAACGTTCAGATTCAACCAACGTTCATGGTTCACACAGAACCATGCCTGACTATACAGTTAGCATTTATATTTTATAATTGATTTATAAATTGATTTATTTATAATTGATTACTGTTTTTCAGTGTTCCTTCCACTCCAGTCCAGAGTCTCCTATAGGCCTTGAGGAGAGGCAGAGAGCACAGCAGTCCCAGAGCTGGGAGGTCCAATCAGCATGGATGATGGTGTGTGGGGTTCACTCCCCCCAGCCAGGAGAACACCAATAGAGCCTGCCCTCACCTCTCACTGTCCTGGGCTCCCTGAAGCCAGTGGCGTTAAATAGGGTGGCTCCAGTTCCTACCGGGCGGAGGGGAGTAGTCTGAGGTGTCAGAAGGCTATGCCAGCTGCCAACCTGATTCGAGTGGATGGTCACTGGTGGTGCTAAAAAGTTCATACAGCTGGAGGCTTGGAGAAGAAAGTCACGTCTACGAGAGCAGTAACGCCAGCGGCTGGAGCTTCAGGTCGATGAGAGAAAACAGACTAAACCATCTCAGCAAGTTGCTGTGAATTTATCTGCTTTCATTAGAAAAAGAGCTGCCTCATAGCAGAGCTCTAACTTCGAAGATTAGAGGCCTGCCTTGCTTTATGCCATCAACGTATTCCTGCAAAGGTGTGTGGAAATCAAATGCATGCTAAGCAGAGCACTTTCCCCCAGCGACTTCCATGTTCATCTCCGAGTTGTTTTATCTTCATTTCTGATAGACGTTCAGTGGACAGTGCTTCCAACAATACAAATTGGAGTTTTTCTGCCCTTTCCCCCAGGCTGTCAGCCAAGCGGGTTACTCATGTGTAAACAAACCTTTACATGCACCAGAGACCTCCTGATTAAAAACAGCCCTGGGGTGAAACCCTTTGTAAAGAATCCTCTGTGCAAAAAGAAAACTACCCCAACTCATACTTGGTGAGCTAGGAAGTTCATGTATCACGTTTTCTTAAAGTGAGAATTCCCTATTACAAACAACCTTTCTGATCTATCAGTTTACTTGGAGAGGAACCCTGGCCTCTTGCTAAGCACAGGGTACTGCCCTGTGACCATGTGAGATGTTGCATTTACCAAAAGTTGCAAGTGTCTGGAGCTCTTTTACTGGGTGATTAGATTGGCCTTGGAGTCCCACAGAGCTTGCCTGTTTTCTGGGAAGAGTGCCCATAGCTTTTATCTGATGCTCAAATGATTCCACAGAGGTCGTAACATATTCCAGAAGCCCTCAGTGAGGAAGAAGCCCAGGGAATGTCTTCCTTACCTGTGGCCACCACGAGCCCTGGAGCCGTCTCCTTGCTGGAGATTCTCCCTGAGGAATATGGATTTTCAGAGATCTGCAAGTGTAGATGTAGGGAGCAGAAGGGCTAAAATAGAGGAGGAGAAAGTGGCTTCATTCCAGGAAGCTCCTGACATGCACCCCTGCCCCACCAGATATGGGGCTCCCAGGTGTTCAGCTTCCAGAAACAGCAAGGATTGGATGTGAGCCACTCACTTAGTTTGGGGCACAAGTCATCTCTCCCTGAGCAGCTGATATGTTCACATCAGAAGCTGCCCTGAGCACCATTCATAGGCCCCATCCCGTCCCTGTTCCTGTCACAATTGTAGGCTTCCCCTCTCTTCCTCACCCCTACCCCATCCATCAAGGTCCAGTTCATGGTCAGCCTTATGAAGCCTCCCAGACCATTCCTTCCCACAGGATGACACTGATCTTCTCCCATCACTGGCCTTGGCCATCGTGCTCTGCTTCTTGGAGTCCTAACGGGCCACTGGGAGCAGCGAAGTGGGGAAGTAAGTGAGACAGTCTCAGGCCCTCTACCCTCTTCTTCAACCAGATGGTCCCTGTTTCTGCTTTATGTATTTGGTTCCTGTTTATAATTTTACTTTGAATTTTACTTAAAATGTTTGAAGCCATTATTTGAAACGCATAAGTTTGTGTTCTTTATTCAGTTACTTATTTATCCCTTTTTGAGTTTCTTGAAAAGGATTAGGGATTTATAGACACCATATAATAAATAAAAATAAACGAATTGTGAAATCGGGGAAAGGAGAAAATTAGGTAATAAGATGAATCCATGGGTAAGGTTTGGGGAAAGAAAATTCTTGCTGTGACCAGTTCTTGCATACAGGCAGGCACCTGTCTCTGACCTTCCTAGTACCCCAAATCAGAAGCATGGAGCTGGACTGAAAACTACAAAAGGGGAAAGGCCCCGTTAATCCTATTTACCACTATATTCCCAGTTTTTCACATAACGTCTAGAATGTTCAGTAAGTTGCAAAAGGCAACTTTTTTTGCGAAGGGGAAACATAACCATTTCTGGGACCTTAGAAAATTTTCTCAAATAGGTCCTCTTTGTGAGGGCACTGAGAGTTGTGAATTTCACTGTTAATTATCTGTCTTCCCTCCTCACATGGAGTTGCACCTCCATGGTGCCTACCCCAATATTCCATACAGCTGGAACCCTGGGAATGCTGAGAGATTAACTCTGTCCCATGTGGACATACCAGCCTGACATTCCTTGGGCTTCCAAGGCAAATTTTGCTTACCTTTCCCACCATCAAGCACTTATCATATCATACCAGCATCAGCTAATAGGTATTTACCACTACTGAGCTCTGTCTGGGACCCTTGGGCACAGGCTCTTTCTTTAGATAAGAAAGATAAAGATGTTTCTTTATCTTCCTAGGAGTTGGAGCACATAGTATATTCTCAGTAAAGGTTTGTGGAATTCAACTGAACTTTCCATCCAAGTGACATGGCAGTCTGAGTCCACAGGTCAATGCCCTGGGACCTGTAGGACATCCCTGCTCAGCACAGCCAAGATGCTAAGCCCTCCCTGATGGAAGAAAGCCCCCGCTGGAGCATCCCCAGTAACCAGCCTGCCCTGTGGTCTCACATGAGACCGGGGGACTGACCAGCAGGCAGTGTACTGGGCTTCCTCTCAGGTCCACGTCTGGAGCTTGCAGGAGGCGCCAATCCCTGCCCTTGTTGTAAGTGATGTAGGTCTTCACTTGGTCATCCACCTTCTTGTTTGCCAGGAATATCCCTTTGATACCTGCTACCTAGGAAAAAGGGCGAGAGATGGAGAACAATGTTGGGCCAAAATGCCTATAGTTTTGGAGAGGCCCTGGGAGAAGCCCCAGCATTTTCCACAGCGTGTGGAGGTACGACAGAGGAAAAGAGGAGGAACATGGTGAGAAATGTCACGTGCCACGTGGTCTCCAAAAGAAGTTTAAGTTCATCTCTGCTCCCTCCATCCCCATAAACCAAATGTCCCACTTCCCTATTATTCATCTGCTTTGCCCTACCCTACAGGTCTCTGCACTTTGTTCAGAGGGCTTTATCCTTAATTAACTATCAACATTCCCTCTGGGGTGGGAGTGGTTGATAACAACTGAAGGAGTTACTCCTTCTAGAGAACATTTGGGATTAACAGATACAGGCTACTATATATAAAATAGATAAACAACAAAGACCTGCTGTGGAGCACAGGGAACTATATTCAGTATCTTGTAATAACCTATAATGGAAAAGAATCTGAAAAAGATTATATATATGTATATAGACATGCATATATATGTATAACTGAATCACTTCGCTGTACACTTAAAACATTGTAAATCAACTATACTTCAATAAAAATTTAAAATAAATAAATAAAAACAGAGAACATGGGATTTTGCTCAGGAGGGGCTCGTCGACAGGTTTTCAAGGCATCAAGGTATAATCTGTAATGGGAGAAGTCCAGGTGTCCTGATTAAGAGTGAGGTGGATATTTGGGGGCAGGTGACCCAGCTTGGCGACCTGGCCCCTGTCACTGGCTGTGCCACCAGCTCACTGGGTGACTTTGGATAATTCCCACATTATCTTGGGTCTCGGCCAATGGTCATTTTGAAAGAGCCCTTCCCTTCCTTTCTGTCCTCAGTCAGCTGGCAAAGGATACAACAGATAATGGAGAGCGCTCTTGCGAGAGTTCCGATGTATTGGGATTTGCACGCCCTTGATATTCTGAAGGAAGAAGAGTATCGCCACAAAACAAGTAGCCAGAGAATGAGGACATTTATGATCCAGAAGCGTTCGAGAGTAAGTACAGATCTGACTCACTTTTATTTCTTCTATGCCTACATCTGGGCAATCAGAAGAGATATTTAGAATGACAGCAATCTATGTCAAGGAAACATTCCTTTGACTTCTGGTTCAAGTGCCAGGATTTTCCAAAGGAAACGTAATTCAAATTGTTTAAATATATATAAATAAGAGGTAGAATGGCAGGTTTTCTGGATTACACTCAGATATCTCAAAATTTTAACTGTACTTATCCCCATTATTTGAGGGTCATCATGAATTGAGGTTTACTGCAGTTCTGAGAGGATGCCAGTGGGAACAAAAGGAAGGAATTTCACAGAAGTGAGTTCTTTTAATGACATAATTTACCTGATGAAATGAGAAGTGCTTTTCTTTTTTTTTAAGTAACCTGACTGGCCTTGAAAGAGAATAGAGAATGCCAACCCAAATACAAAACAACAAAGAACTACAAAAATGGACAGAGGATGTCAGGAGGAGAGCAGTGTTATCTGGGAAGGACACCACCAGGGGAATTTGACAAAAGGCCAGTGATGGAACTGATTAGCTTCCTAATGTGAACAGAGGGTGGGTAAGGACAGAAGCCAAGGTGGGGAGAGGGGCAGCGTTGTCAGAGTTATGCCCTTCCCCGGAGGTACCCTCCCTGCTGCTTAAAGTCAGAGCCATTTCAGGAAGGCCGGCACCTTACACACTGAGCCAAGGGCTGTGAGGCCCTCAGATCACCTCGGCCTTTAAAACCAACTGCAAAGTTGTTTCTCTCCAACCAATTACCAATAATTCCTCACAGAAAATGGAATCTGTGTTTCCTTAGAACCTTCTGCCTGATGGGGGCCCTTTGCTATTCTCTTTAGACACAGAGCTGGTGTCTTATCTGATGGAGCACCAGATAATGATTCCACAGAACTCTTCCCCCTAAGCCAGCCGCCTGCCCCCAACATGTAACCAGGGCCTTGATATCGAACTTCTAGAACATATACAGGTCAGAATCAGACTTCTGTCTGTCACCATCATCCCCTGCCTCCTAGCTCGATACATTCTCGCGTGAATTACTAGCCACTTAGCTGCTTCTCGTGTTCTCTGGATGAGCGCGTTTGGAAAATATAATATGCCAATATTATATGACCATATTCCCACTAAGAACTCCACCACTCAGACGGCTATTTTCTGTGTGCCTCACATAGTCTGAGAGCAAAATCAGGAGAATGGAGACTGAAAATATACAGAAGGAGAGATTCTGAAGGAACCCATCTGCACCTCTGAAGGTGTTTCTCCTGCAGTTGCACCTAATGCCAGAGCAATCTCAGTCCTGTCTGCCTGTCTGGGGGAAAAAAAAAGATAAAACACTTCCCACTTGTATGTGGATTGTTCAAAGCCCTTACATTATTGCTGAATTGCTTCTTGGCTTCATCTCTTGTGTAAATGGACTATAAGCTTGGAGGGCACTTTGTCTTCTGTATCTTAGGCCAATAGCTTTCAAACTTTTCGATTGCAATCCAAGTATGAAATACATTTCTGTTGGCGCCCAGTAGACTCATACCCATATACGCATGTATGTGTACACACACAGCTACACACATATCTGACACAAAAGTTCCATGAAACACTACTTACCTTCACTACATGCAACGTAAAGGAACCGGGGAATGAAACACACATTCTAACTCTTCTCCATCCAAGGAGGTATTTGGAATCTGATCAACTTAAAAACATGCTTCTTCCCACTGTGGTTTGAAATCAGCAGCACAGCTGCTGCTCTTAGCCCCAAGAGTTCAAGGACAAAGGTACCAGCTTGTAAGGTGGTCCCCAGAGAAGAGGGTAGTACAAGGTCCCAGGCCTGCATGGCCCACTTTCCCTCTGGGAATCAATTTGAGGTGCAAAGGGACACTGACAGCAGCCCCTTGGCAGAGCACTGAGTCCAGGTGGCATAATCATCTGTCGCTCACCCCCATGCCCTCAGGACAAGGAAGCCAGGGCTCTGCTGAGAAAAGCAATTACCATGGTTTGCCTTGGGCTGTCCCTAGAGTTGGACCTGTTGTGAGGGGCCGATGAAGGTCAGTTGGGGAAAATGTCCCCACGGGGTCTATAAGTAGCCGTCCATCTGTCCAAAGAAGGGTAATGTAAGGTCATGATAAAGCAGTGGGTGGAGGGCAGGCACTAGAGACACGGAAAGCAATAAAACATCAATAAGATGAGCAAAGAGGCCAGAACACTAAGGATGGCTCAGAGTTTCATTGTATGCATCCAAGTATAGTGAGCTCATGATAATTAGTCATTAGGAAATTTAAACGAAACTAATGAGGTGCCAATAGGACCCTAAAAGAATGTCTAAACACACGTGTGTGCACACACACACTCACACACACACACACAACTGATAATACCAACTGTTGTTAAAGACGTGAAGCAACTAGAACTCGCATACATCTCTGGTGGGGATACAAAATGATGCTGCCACTTAAGAAATGGTTTGCTGGCTTTTTATAAACATACACTGAGATTCAATCTAGCAATTCACTCCTATGTATTTACCCACGAGAAAGAAACACTTACGTTCACATAAATGTTTATAGAAATTTTATTCATGATCACACAGAACTGGAAACACCTTGAATGACCTTCAACTGGTGAATGAATAAACAAACGAGGATACACCCAGGCAATGCAGTATTACTCAAAGGAACATCTCTTGATATTCAACAACATGTGTGAATCTCAATGTACTATGTGAAAGAAGCTAGACTCAAAAGACTCCCTTTTTTGCATTCATACGAAAATGTAGAAAAAATAAAACTGGAGGGACAGAGCGAAATCAGATTGGTTTGCCAGTGACTTTTGGTGGGAGGAAGATGACTACAAAAAGGCCATAGGGGCTTCCCTGGTGGCGCAGTGGTTGAGAGTCCGCCTGCCAATGCAGGGGACATGGGCTCGTGCCCCGGTCTGGGAAGATCCCACATGCCGCGGAGCGGCTGGGCCCGTGAGCCATGGCCGCTGAGCCTGCGCGTCCGGAGCCTGTGCTCCGCAACGGGAGAGGCCACAATAGTGAGAGGCCCGCGTACCACAAAAAAAAAAAAAAAAAAAAAAAAAAGGCCATAAGAGGGAATGTCGTGAGACAATACCTTATATGTTCAATGTTCTATATCTCGATTATGGTGGTAGATGCACATACCTCTGTCAAAACTCATAGAACCAAAAAGGGTAAATTTTACCGTACATAAATTACACCTCAATAAAAAAAATGAATGTGAAAAAAATGTATAATAGGAAGAGCCTGGGCTTTTTGGTCAAATTGACATGGGTTGGTTCAAACACAGCATCACCCTTTACTAGCTGTGTGATCTGAGCCGAGTTACCAAACTCTCTGCACCTCTGTACTCTCATAGGCACAATAGGGAATGGTATCTCCCACAAGGAGTTACTGTAATAGATAAATAAGAAAGAGTATATATATCATTAAGGGTTGTGCTGTCCAATACCATAGCCACTAGCCACATAGGGCTACTGAGAACTTGAAATGGGGTCAGTGGGACTAAGAAACTGACTTTTAATTTTATTTAGTTTTAACCAATTTAAACTGAAATTTTAAAAAAACTGATACCTGATCCAGTTATTGGCCAACTTTTAAGTATGCTTGGAATAACTTGGATATGTCAATCTACCTTTTCTACTGTAAATTTTATGAAATATAAATGCTGATCAAGTATTTCTGGTGAAAATTTAGCATATGAATTGAGATGCTTGAGAAGTGTAAAATATACCCAGGATACTGTAGACTCAGTATGACAAAAATTATAAAATATCTCATTAGTAATTTTTCATACTGAGCATATACTTAAATGACAGTATTTTGGATATTTTGGTTAAATAAAATATAATATTACAATTAATTTCACCTGTTTCTTTTTACTTTTTTCTCTTGATTTTAAAATGCGCATGTAGCTTGTTATATATTTACTCGACAATGTCAGTTTAAGGCATTACCTGGTATGCTGTTGTTAGTATCATACAGAGTTACAAGTTGGATGCTTAATCCAGGAAAATATTGAAGAAAATGCAGCAGCTCAGAGAATGTTTCTACAATATGACTGAAAGTGTTGCAAAGAACATTTGTTACCAGATTTACCAGTGGAGAACACCTAGGAAGAAATGCAGTTTATAGTTAGAGATGTGAAAAAACCACAACAGAGCTCTGTATGAAAATTTGAGTGTCATAAGAATAATGGTGAACACACATAATGAACTGTATTCATTGTCAACACCAGCCTTGTTTTGATGGAATGGCTCTGTTACCTTAAAGAAGAGATCATTATTTGGCCTTCAAGAATTATTTTCTCCCCTGATTATGTAATTACAGCCATGACAAGACTGCACTCTGATGAAGGGATTGGACAGAGCACAAGAGACTCCCTCTTCAGCAGGAAACTGCTCCAACAGACCAGGAAATGAACAATGCCTTGCCTTAGATTTTAGGGAGTTGGGTGGGGTTGATCCCCTTGGTCTCCAAGGTCTCTCAGTGCCAAGACCTACAAGGTGTACTTCTCAAATAAATTCTCACTTTCTTTGTCTCCTTTCCAATGTCAAGAAGAGGCTTGAGAGGTCCATGTGGAAGACAGAATGACACAGTAGTAGCTTTAATCAGCTGTGGTCAGCTCAAGCCACCTCACATCTGTGTTAACTAAAGGCATCTCAGACATTTCAGACAAGGGCAAACAGAGGTAACACCCTGTCACATTGTAATATAAAGCTTTACATTAACTTGGCATAGGCACTACCTCGCGCATACAATTATCATTTGCTAGATGTAAGGGAAAACAGAGAGAAATACCAGCCCAGAGAATAAACGCCTGACTCTTCAGTCAAGCTCTTTACTAGCATCTTCATAGCCTTTACCCCCACTATTCTCCAGGGTCATTCGACATTCTAGGAAAATGGACCTCTACTCATCAGACTCTGGTTCTCTTCTTATGCTGGACTTTACTAGGCATGCCTTTCTCCCATGCTCTAGCAGGTCATCATTTAAACCTACTCATCGGGAAGTCTCCCCATATTCATCAAGTTAGAATTAATCTTCCTCTTAGTGAACATGCAGGAATCGCACCCCTAATACAAGTCAGACTGTGATCACTACCCTACTAGAGTCACTTACGTCTTTCCAGGAGATTTTGCATCTCACGTACCAGCCTCATCAGGCAAAATACATTTCATGAAACTGTGTTACTTTAGCTGAATGGAACACGAAAGCTCACTGTTTCTTCCGGCTGTATTACTCAAGGGCATTCAGAGTCCACAAAAATTATAGTCTCTTTGCTAACTGGCCATATGGTACACAATCTCAGTTTCTGTGAGAATCTCCAGTGAAGAAGGTTAAAGTCTAATGACCCCTAGAGACCAATTAGATTGGGCTTAATCTCCAAATCACAGAATGTACACCCAGGTGCAAAGCAGCATCACCCTCTAAAAACCTTCAATATGGTCATGGTCTAGATAGTGTCAGGATATAATTTATTCCCTTGGTATTAAATGCCTTCTAGAATCTGAACCCCAACTACTTATGCAGCACTCGTTCTTGTCCCTGACAACCATCTATTCTACGCAATTAGACTGGCTAGCTCACGGACTTACAGATCTACACTGCCTGTCCGACTCTGGGCTTATGCCATTCTTGACATTTGGAATGCCTTCCACTTCTTCACCTCTTCCTCCCCAGGGCAAAAGTACTGATAACCGGATTGGTAACATTGAGAAAAAGAACTGGTCTTTTACAGCACATCCCGAACTCAACTATTTTGGGGATCTGCCTGCAAAGATCACATCCTCTGCACCACAATGCTGTGGTGTTACAGAGACAGGCTTCCACGGGAGAGCTTTTTATTTTTTTTTAAACATCTTTATTGGAGTATAATTGCTTTACAATGGTGTGTTAGTTTCTGTTTTTATAACGAAGTGGATCAGCTGTACATATACATATATCCCCATATCCCCTCCCTCATGCATCTCCCTCTCACCCTCCCTATCCCACCCCGCTAGGTGGTCACAAAGCACCGAGCTGATCTCCCTGTGCTATGCAGCCGCTTCCCACTAGCTATCGATTTTACATTTGGTAGTGTATATATGTCCATGCCACTCTCTTATTTTGTCCCAGCTTACCCTTCCCTCTCCCCATGTCCCATGGGAGAGCTTTTGATTCACTACTTCTGCCAGTGACTGGATGGATGAGTTCAATTCTGGGGAGCAGTATTAGCAAGACCATTTCCTCCTACATGCTTTTCAAAGCAATAAAGCTGACATTTGATCTCCTTTTGTCTCACCCTTTGTTTCTGTCTCAAATGGTTTCATTCTTCGGCAGGTAAAAGAGGAACTTTGTTTACTGACCCCTTCAAAGCCCAACAAACTAGACTGCAAGCTCCCTGAGGGTAAGAACCCTTATCTTTCCTGCTTTCCTCATAGTCTGGAACACAATGCAGGGGCAGGATCAACCTTGATAAAAATGAATGGAGAACAAGGTCAACAGAATTGGTTTTAGGGAAGTTGCCTTGCCTAGTGTATCTTGCTTCTCTGTAGGTGCGATGACACCATGTATTTTTTTCCCCAAAAAAGACTGACTTCAGAAAGACAAAAAAAAATTATATGTATCTTGGCACATTCTTCATTTTGATTCATGTGTCACTTCAGATCAGAATGTCTCACTGTTCTAAATGACCAAGGAGTTTCAGGCACCCTGTTTTAGGAAAGGAACTGCACAGTGGCAAACTCACCCACCATATCAATAGAGTCAGAGAAACAGGAATTTCTCAGCTGAAAGGTCATCTGCAGCAATGTCCACCTCTCCTACTGGGCTCTGACCACAGGAGCATGAATAATCCTCTTACCTCTACAGGCTTACTTGTGCAAACAGGAATGGCCTCACTCCTGGGAACATTCATACAAACCTTCCCACAGCTGTGATCTACTGCCCAATAACAAAGGTATATTTCTGCCTCCTGGTGTGATTAGAGGCATGAAAATGTAAGCTTCCCAAAGCCATTTACACTCCTAGTCATCTCTACTAGTCTTTACAACTTTAGGAAGAAATCTAGGTCATTTCCGAAGCTGGGACCTTGTTGCTAAGGGAATTATTTCAGCACTTGTCTACGTCCTAGAAAATCAGGGTATTTCCACCCTGACATTCACTTCTCTCCTTCTTTTTAATGTACCTGCATTCACTCCATGACTTCTACCTAATAAAATAACTGGAATCTTATATGTTTCCACCACTCTTAGTAACTGAGCAGCCAACTTAGATACCAGAGTAGGGATGCGGGCACTCTGACATGCACTGCTCAGAAGAGACCACTGTCAAGCAGAAGGCCATGTGTTGATCTCTCTGCTCTGACAGGCACTCCCGCCCCTCGAAGAGGAAAACTCACGATGGAGTAGCTCAGCCATACCATCTGAGGCTACCGCCCACCACAGGCTGTCCTGCTGTGAATGAATGACCTCCACCAGCGCAGCCTGTGGGGTCTGACCACAAGTCACTAGTAAATGCTGGATAATGAGACACGCCTCCTTTGCTCAAATCAATCCATCTAGTTGAAGTGGTCACTCAAGTTCTTTCACTGCGAAAGATCACACACTAGAGGTATAAACAAGCAGTGTATCATTAGGGTCACTGAAACAATTAGTTTTTTTTTTTTTTAAATCTAGTCCCTAAATGGAATCACTTGGTTTCCTAGATAAATTATTCTTTAACTGGTGGTCACACTAAAAAAATTCAATGTAAGTGGAAACTCAATAAAGGTGATCATATTAAAAAAAAGATGTGGGCTTCCCTGGTGGCGCAGTGGTTGAGAGTCCGCCTGCCGATGCAGGGGATGCGGGTTCGTGCCCCGGTCTGGGAAGATCCCACATGCCGCGGAGCGGCTAGGCCCGTGAGCCATGGCCGCTGAGCCTGCGCGTCCGGAACCTGTGCTCCGCAACGGGAGAGGCCACGACAGTGAGAGGCCCGCGTACGGCCAAAAAAAAAAAAAAAAAAGATGTAAATCACAGCCAGTTCCTCTCTATGCACAGGTGTTGCCATCTGGCAGCATTTCAGGGAAACCCTCACTCCTACCAGCGATATTTGCTTTCCTCTCCTATAAAGTTGTGCACAAAACATGATTTTCCAAATAATTTAAGGTATATAAATAGCACTAATCCCTCCACCCAGATCTCATAAAAAGAAGCACAGACTTGAAAAAAGTACTTAAGAGATCACTGAAGTCAAGTACCTTCACTTCTGGGCTGTAATTCTGCTCATACACGTAAGACATTGATTTTAGCTCCCATTTGTTGAAGGCTTATTGAGTCCACCACCACACTAGATGCTTTACAAACATTATCCCTCATTCTCACAACAATCTCATTAGATCAATATTTTATCCCCATTTTACAGGTGAGGGAATTGAGAAGGTAAGTCCCTTTCCCAAAGTTACAACTGCTAAGTGTACAGCTGAGATCTGAATTCAGGACTATCTGACTCCAATGCTTGTGTTCATACTGTCAAAATTCAGGAAATCTTGGCTACATACCTCATACAATTCAATAATGATGTTTCCCATCAGACCTCTGCTGCTCTTGATGTTCTCCATGGCCAGGGTGAAGTAGATCCCACGTGTGTCTGAGATGTAGAGGTTGTACGTGTCATTCTGGTTCCATTCCTGGACAGCTGCGAACACTTGGTTCTCATTGGTACTAATGATGTGCATGTCCTATAAGAAGATGGAAGGCCTGTAAGGCAGCAGATCTTCATATCTCCTTGCCCACTGAGACCCAGAGTAATCACCATGACTTATGAAACGGTTGAGAAAAAACTTGAGTTATAGGCAATGTTAAACAATTCTGTGTCAGGCCAAGGCTATAAATTATGAGCTTCATGATTTCTGTTACTTGCTAAGTGACAGGAAGATGGGTGTAAGGGGCTTTGGTGGGTATGATTTTCCATGGCTTCAAGGGATTTATCCACTTTCATTTATTTATTTAGATGTTGGGGGTAGGAGTTTATTAATTAATTTATTTATTTTTGCTGTGTTGGGTCTTCGTTTCTATGCGAGGGCTTTCTCTAGTTGTGGCAAGTGGGGGCCACTCTTCGTCGCGGTGCACGGGCCTCTCACTGTCGCGGCCTCTCTCGTTGCGGAGCACAGGCTCCAGACGCACAGGCTCAGTAGTTGTGGCTCACAGGCCTGGTTGCTCTGCGGCATGTGAGATCCTCCCAGACCAGGGCTCAAACCCATGTCCCCTGCATTAACAGGCAGATTCTCAACCACTGGACCACCAGGGAAGCCCCCACTTTCATTTTTTGTTTTTATAACTGAAAGTTGGTCTTTGCTAGCGGAGACATACAACCTTGCAAGAGGAAACCCACACGTGCAAAAATGACAGGTCCTATCCCTTCATTAGATCTTCATTTATGATTTCAAACTTTTTAGGGTAACGGTTTTCACGCCTTTTTTTGGAATCTTCAGATGGGGATGGCAAGAAAGGTGGCACAGAGGCATAGCCGATGGGTGGGGCTCTGGGCTTCCAACTCTGCTGGAAACAGAGCAGCACTACTGAGATCTGTTATGTCCTGGAGTTCTGTGTAATATTTTAGGAGTAAAAGGTGAGGGGGGTTCTGCTGCTAATACAGTAATGTTTGAAAACCACAGATATACAGGTAAGGATACTCACTCTAGAATTTAGTGTTCTGGGTCATAATATAAGCTCTGCTATAAATCAGCTGTATGATATTGGATGCGTCAGTCTCCCTGAGCTTCCATTTTCTCACTGAAAGAGTGAAGAGGTTGGGCTACCAATAAAAATAGCTAACATCTGGGCACATTCTAAGTCATCTAAATGTATTATTTCAATTTAAAAAATCCAATAATTCTACAATGGAGGTAGTATGATTATTCCTGTTTTACAGAGGAGTCAACTAAGGCACGCAGAGGTTTACCAACTTGCTTCAGGTTACGTAACTCGTTAAGTAGCCGAACCATGTTTTGAACCTCTGTGATATGACTCTCACCTAATTGTTAGCTTCTAACTATTTGTATATACAGCCCCTAAATCAGAAGTTGCAAACCAATGACCCATGAAATGAATATGAATCACAATTGTTTGGTTTGACCATAACCTCTGTCAAATACCTGAAAATGTAGTATTTTAGGTAGAGTCAGCACTCATTGGAGTCTTAGCCCTACATATCTATGATCTGCCCTTATATTACTGTTAACTTCTTGGTCCCTGAAGCCTCTTTAGTTTGTATTCCTGGACTGGGTCATTTCTAAAATTAAATCTAATAGTTCAGAATTCAAAATCGTTTTTAAAAGCCAGTTTGCATATGTGGCTAGGCACTGTACAAAGATTACCACAAACTCAAGTCATTACCTAAGGATCTTACACTGTCAGGAAGAAATGTTAGCCTGGATAGATATCGGACTGAATAAAAGCAATTTTAAACATGTATAACTATACAGGTGTATATGCCAAAGAATAATATCGTCCCAGGAAAGCAAAAAGAGAGGCACCCTTGTCACTGTGGCCAAAAGCACTGGTAACAGGGACACAGGCAAGTGGAGTGACAGTAAGTAAATAACTAGGGTGGATCTAGCCTTCACCTTATTTGACAACCCTTCCCAGAAATGGTTTCACCAAAAAAGGAGGCAGCAATGTCTCTAATGTCAGAACCACGCAGAGCTCCTCCATGCCAATTGTACAAAGAAGCAAACTCATCTGGACAGCTGGGAGGGGGCAAAAGTGAGAAAGTGAGCTCTGGATCTTTCACTGGAGATTCTCTGTCAGATCTCAGCCTCTAGCCTTGGACTCCCTAGGTCACCTTGACTGAGACCTCATTTGCTCATTTGTGCTTTCACACCTTGTAGAATTACAGGTTCCTGCTGAGGTGCCTGAAAATGGAAATAAGGCTTACTCTTAAAAACCATGTGATGGGGCTTCCCTGGTGGCGCAGTGGTTGAGAGTCCGCCTGCTGATGCAGGGGACATGGGTTCGTGCCCCGGTACGGGAGGATCCCACGTGCCGCAGAGCGGCTGGGCCCGTGAGCCATGGCCACTGAGCCTGCGCATCCGGAGTCTGTGCTCCGCAACGGGAGAGGCCACAACGCTGAGAGGCCCGCGTACCGCAAAAAAAAAAAAAAAAAAAACATGTGAGGAAGTCATGTTGTGTGGGGTGGAATGAAAGCCCAAGAACCCAGTAGGAGGGGAAATAGCAGCTGCAGGAAATATGGATTTAATTCACTTTACCTGTTAAAAATGCAACAGAAATGCCTGGCTTTCCCCAGATGTTTTGGTCATAAAAATGAATGAGCTAAGTTATTTTAGACTAAACTAATGTAAAAGAAGTGAGGGGGGAAAAAACAACTTCCAACACTGGGGCATGGTCAGCATCAGAGGCAGCCAGATTTGCTGTGAGTGCATCTTAGTTTAGACCTGCACTGGGACTATGTTACCTGGTGAGCAGGTATTCCAGGCTCCAGGATAAGAGACTACTCTCTAGTATATAGAATTACGGGATGTCCACTTGAGAAATCCTTAATTTATCAAAGTCACTTAGCTAATAAATTATATTACTAAGATTTGAACCTAAAACTATCTGAATAAAGAGGTTAAACTCCTTACCAGTGGGGATATACTCGGTGTGTATCAAAATGACCTGGCGATCCTAACAGCATGCAGACTCATGGGTCCCAGTGCCTGAGATTCTGATTCATTATGTCTGGTTGTGGAGTCTTAGATTCTGCCACCTGAGCAAGCCCTCCAGATGATTCTAGTGCATGCAATCTAGGGAATCACTTTTTGAAAAACTCTGAACTATGTGCCCTGTCTCCTAATAGGTCTTAGAGTTGAATAGGGGTCAACCAATAATGAGAATATTAAGTCTTCCAGAACAAAGAAAAGCATCATTAGTTAAAAATGGTCCTATAGGAATCTGAATGACAATAAAGCTTATTTCTTTCATCTTGCTACCCTAATTTAACTCCAAAGCATGTGTCACTTCCTTATTGAAACAATTATAAACAACACTGCCCCTACATCCTCCCAATAGAGTCACTAGGGAGAATCATGGTTGCTTTTTGAAAATCTAAACCTATGACTTCCTAGGTGAACAATAGTAAAAATACTTCCGTGTTATTGAAACATTTTCTTATAATTCGGGCCTAATGTAACTTCATTCATTACAGAAACACCTATGTTATTAAGCATTTGCTACGTGCCAAACACCATATATAAATACAGACAGGAACAAAACGTGGAACCTGACCTCAAGAATATGCCCACCTGGTGGTGGAGACATCACAGACTCAGGTGGCCTTTCGTGAACTTGACTAAGGACTACAATAGACGTGCTGAAAACGGTGAACACAGGCTTACAGGTGAGAGACAGGTGGAGTATTCAAGGGAATGTATGGAACTTGGAATAACCTGAAGGCAATATTCCTCTGAGGGAGGTGAGGATAGACAGTGGCCACATCATAAGGGGTTCTGTACGGCACACCGAAGTTCTACCCTGAAGGAAGTACAAAGCTGACACAAGATTTGAAGCAGGAGAAAGGGAGGATTAGAGTTGGTTCATTAACGCATAGACTTTGTTGAAGATGATCAAGTTCATTACATGATAATATTCAATGTGGAAGCATTGTGAAGAGTGGATTTCAATGGGGCAATGCTAGAAGGAAGGGAGAAGGCTTAAAAGGTCATCGCAACCAGCTAGGCAGTAATACACAAGGGCCTGAACTGAAGAAGTAGATTCTCTATGAGAACTCTACGAAATGAACTTGTGAGATATTAAGGAGGCAGAATCTACAGAAGGGAGAAGGACACATCTTGAATATCTCAGATACCTGAATAACAAAATTTTCTGCTTTTTATTTAGAGTATTCATTACAATCAAAATTAACAATCACTTCTATAATTATTTGTGTGATATCTGCCTCTCTCATTAGACTATAATGAGTTCTCAGATGGCAGACACTATGTCTCTCTTATTTGTCACTTTATTTTTAGTGCTTACCAGAGTATCTAGCACATGGTAGACATCCAACAATAGTTTACTGAGTAAATAAATGAAGTAAGTAAATAAATGGAGTAAGTAAATAAAAGGAGGAGATATAAGGGCCAAAAGGTAGAGACTCTGAGCTCAGTTGTTAAACGGGTTCTTTAAGGGAACGTACCTCGAATAGGCAGTTAACGATATAGTTCAGAGTTTAATGGAGAGATATCTGCTGGGGCTGTGGATATAGGAGTCATCAGTGTGAAGAGAAGGGATGAGGTCGCTCAGGAACCATGAAGAATGCAACGGGAATTTAGGAACATCCCCACTTCAGGGATGGCAAGGGAAGGGGATCCAGAAAAGGAAACCAGGAGTAAAACACTGCCAAAGCGAAGAGTATCACGGGTGGATTTTTTTTCCCCAACAGTGTCAGATACTCCAGAGAGTTTAAAAAAAAAAAAAACCCAAAGATAAACATGTAGAGACGTCTAATTGGATTTGGCATGCAGGTAGCCACTGGTTACAACGGCTAGCAGATTTTTGTTGTTGTTGTTGTTGTTGTTGTACGTGGGCCTCTCACTGTTGTGGCCTCTCCCGTTGCGGAGCACAGATTCCGGATGCGCAGGCTCAGCAGCCATGACTCACGGGCCCAGCCGCTCCGCGGCATGTGGGATCTTCCCGGACCGGGGCACGAACCCGCGTCCCCTGCATTGGCAGGCGGACTCTCAACCACTGCGCCACCAGGGAAGCCCCCAGCTAGCAGATTTTTAACGGGACAGTGGAGAGATGGATGTGAGAGAGCTGAGGGCAACTAGCAGTAGGTTCAAGAGTGAATAGAAAATGAGAAAACAGGTTAAAACTACAGATAGCTCTTTAAGAAGAGAGGCCATGACACAGCAAGGAAGGATAAATCAGTATTCGGGGAAATGTAAAAATTAAGGACAATTTTCCTAAGGAAATTAAGGAAAGGTTAACATTACTGTCATTATCATTATAATAAATTATCTAAAACATATTTCCCCCTGTTCTCTTTCATTATTCAAAGTGGGATTAACTGTATTCTACTGTCAAAAACAAACCCAGACTCAGGTAAGGAGAGAGGTGATTGGAAAAGACTATTGGAATAGGGGGAACACTCTGATCAAAGTATTTGCAAGCACCTCAGAGTGAAGGCAGAAAAGAATTACTCGTATTGGAAGAAGTAAAGCAAGCTAGAATGAACTGCGGGGAGTGGGGGAAGGAGTAGTTAAACAGGAAATTGTTTTCCTTAGGGTCAAGCGATTCTCTTAAGGAGAAAAGCCAGACTTAAGTCTGGTCCAGTCAAATTAGCAGGCACTTTGTCCAGATTGGTCAGTGGGGACAAACAGTTCAGTGAATCATTTATGAGACAAAGAACAGGAATCTGGTCTTGCCAGAGGTAAATACGGGGCACATTTAAGAGAAGGCGAGTTCTTTGCAGTAAGCCATATCCAGGAACACAAAAGCGTGGGGGGATTTCTTAAATGTTGCTGTTTCCAGGAGCTTGGGGCTCAAGTCAAGCTCAGCGTTGTTACCGCCAAACTGAGCTCCGTACAGAAACAAACAAACCAACACAAAACAATTTTTTCTCTTGCAGAAATGACAGAGTAGCGAGTTAAGAACAAGTCCAGAATCTAAGAGGCAAGAGGAGGTCTTGGAGACTCAGAGGGGTCCAGTGAGGCAGAGCAAGAGCGGCCTGGGACACGACCCCACCCCACGAGGAACTCGCCCAACAGGCTAAGAGCGTCAGTAGTATTTCCCCTGGAACACAATCACTGCTTAGACTTGCCCAGCACTTTACACTTTACCAACAATGAGCCATTTGCTGCATCCTTACAACTTTGCCAGATGGAATGGTATTATGATGCCCATTCTACAGATGAGAAGACCTGGGCTCACAGATGAGCAGCAGGCAGAGCTGGAATGAAAGCCCTGGGTTTCTGCTCTTGAGCTCCGTCTCCTTTTCCCCGAGGCTGCCATGGCTTCTGTCATCTCTCTCCAAGCCCTCCGCAGGTGCGTGCTCTACACGGCCATCGGCCTGAGACTCAGCGCCAACCCAGTGCCCAGGGGCTGGGTTATTGAGGACTCAGCACAAGGCTGCTGCTCTTAATAATGTCACTCTTTATTAATGGCCTTCATCTCCTTCCCTGCAAAACACTCTGAAGCCATGGAGTGCCCCAGGAGAGTGTATTCTGCACAGTCAGCTGGGAGTAGAGGTGGGAGGGCCATGATGATGGGCAGATCTGCCATGTTTCTGTTTCTAAGCAAGATGCCCAGCAGCAACTGCAGCACAACGTGGAACAGCAACAACTTGCTTAAAAGCCATTTCCGGGGCTTCCCTGGTGGCACAGTGGTTGAGAGTCCGCCTGCCGATGCAGGGGACACGGGTTCGTGCCCCGGTCTGGGAAGAACCCACATGCCGTGGAGCGGCTGGGCCCATGAGCCATGGCCTCTGAGCCTGTGCGTCCGGAGCCTGTGCTCCGCAACGGGAGAGGCCACAACAGTGAGAGGCCCGCGTACCGCAAAAAAAAAAAAAAAAAAAAAAAAGCCATTTCCGTTTCTAAACGATGGAAATCACCCATCTCCCTCCACCCACTCCGTCCTCACCTCCTTGGCCCAGGCTATGAAAACCCGGCCAAAGCCGACGAATAAAGGGGATCGATAACCATCCAGCTATCTTCACGCCAGCCCTCATGTTAATGAGAAGCTGCTCCGGATAAAGTTCGTCGAAGGGGCTGCACGGATGGTAGTCTACCACAGTAAACTGCCATGGGGCTGCTAATCAGTGATGGAGGGCTCTAGGGTTGTGACTGACGCCAGGCTTCACGTATCCCCACCTGCAGCCACACTGCCCAGGGGAGCAAACTGTTTGCTTTTCTGAGAAGTTTAAAAATACATAAAACAGGCATACAGACAAGAGGCAAAATAAGCCCTACATGGAGAAATGTGGTTTGGAAAGTTCCTGAAACTCTTTTCCTGGGCCAATACATGGAAATCACCAGGTTGCCGCTAAGGGTCATTCTCCATTAGAAAGAACATGGTCACGAACTTCCTCATCTTCTGCAAGCAGGGATACCTCTTTCCTGCTTGGGTTTAGAATATCTGATGGGTACACCCTGCAAGCGGAGTCCTATACAATGGGCCTAGAAAGCCAATCACAGGGACATTAGAGAAAATGAGAAATTAATGCCCATGGCCCCTGAGGCTACTTCCCATGGTCCCTGTGAATTTCACCAGCCTCTCCACCTCTCTCTGTGCAACCCAGTCTCTCAATATAGTTTTCCAGTTTGTTAAATGAACCATACTCTCTCTCAAAATCGGGCCAGTATATGTATTTTCTACCAGCTTCCCGAACACTTGCTTGCAGGGTTAACTCCTTATCTGTCTTGAATCATCTTAAGCATCACTTTCTTTAGGAAACTCGTCTTCTCTACCCATATTTGGTGAGCTCCAACTATCATGTCACAATGGCCCTTGAGCTTCTGTACCTATAATACTCCCTACACCCACAGTTGCTTGTTCAGTGTCTCTTCTCTACGAGAATACAAGCTCCATTACGGCAGGGAACGTGTGTATCTTATTTACCACTCTAACCACAGAGCTTAGTTCAGTGCCTGGCACAGAGTAAAAACTTAAATGGAAGAAAGAATAGATCGATGGGTGAATAAATGAAGGAACAAATGAATGAATGGGTATGTGCATGCTTATATGAATAGGTGAAAGTATAAAAGCAACCAGGGGTAGGTGGTTATCCACCTTCTTATCCCATAATCCCTACTACCTCTGTACTCATTTCGCCTTTCAGGATACGTTTCCTAGCACCGACTTAGAGATCCAAGTCTTTGTACCATTACATTTGATACACGTCCAACCTGAGACTTTGCTTCTTTGCAGCCTTAATAGGTGATGCAACTAAAGCCCTCCCACATTCATCCCGAGGTTCTAAGATCTGTCTCCTCCCAGAAGCCATTGTTCACAGGGGATGAGGTCCACAGAGTAAGTTTTATGATTTTCCAATACAGGAGTTAAAATGCCATGATTTGATATTAATTTTATAGTAAACTATTCCTTTTTAATTACTCATAGTGGCAGAAGGGAGTGGAAACACAGGCAGTGCGTTTATATTTAGCATTGAAGGGTAGAGAAAAGCAAGAAAGCCATGAGACTAACCTGTCCACATCTATCTATCTATCTATCTACCTACCTACCTACCTACCTACCTACCTACCTATGGTTTCTGCCTGGACCATTCTAAGCCTGGCCCTTTACTTGTCAATAAGGCCCTTGTGAAAGGGAGGGGCCCTCAGAAGAGATTGCAAAGCTAGTGTTCCTTTCACTACCAGTCCTGGGAAATGACCCGAGATTATATCGGATGTTTGAATCATAGGAAATCAAAGCTCTTGCCTGTGTACCCTGCTGAGAGGGGAACACAGAACCCAGATTCAGCGACATTAGCAGAGGCTAAACCCCACAGTGGTTAAGTGCGGCTGAATGCCAGCTGTCTCCCAGGCAGGGGTCAAACCTTCTGCAGCCCAACAAGGCAGCCTCTCCCCACCCCTTTATCTGGCAGGACCCAGGGGAGCAGGTGGTGCGTACCTTGGGCAGCGAGTACTTGGGCAGCTTTATCTGAGTGAAGGCTTCTCTTCGGTAAGACACGTAGTAGCTGGCTCTTCCACCAGTTGTTACCTGTATCGTGGGGAAAACACAAAAGGTCAGATGGAGCTACGGATCACGGCACAAGGTGGAGAGCAGTAGCCTCTCTATCAACAGCCACAGTAGGTTTGTAACAACCTTTTAGGGAATATACTCCCTGTTGGCTTTGGTCCTCCAACCCCACAGTGCCCTGAGTTGCTCCTATAGCACAGCACTTAGACAATAAGTGAGTAATTCCGACAGTCTTCCCCTGCGGCTGGCAATGTCTGTGAGAGCAGGGGCTCTGTACTCTGTCACGGTGTTCTGAATACATACACACTTAATAAATATTTTCAACTGAAAACAGAGAAGCTACTATGTCTGCTGTACCCATGATCTATATATTCTTTTTTTTCAACAGCTTTTCATCCACTGCAATGATGACATGATTGTCAAAGAAAATTTGTTTTGCATCTGAACAATTACTATTGCTCAAAGCCTTATTACTTTGAAATTAATTTCACTACCTCGCTGAGCACAATTATTTTCCTTCCTATTTACAAATCCACGCATTGAGCAGATATTTACTGATTCTTTCCATGTGTTAGTTCATTAAAGGCATCAAAAGTCAGAGAAAGAACTCTGGATTTGAAAGTCAGAAATCTTATGTCTGAGTCTCAGTCCTACTAGCTCATGGCAGGGGGAGTCAACATCTGAAACCTCACTTGGCAACAGATGGATTCTTAGAGGAACCTGGAAACCACTCCAAGAAAGGGTCCCCTGGCCTGGGCTTGCTGGAAAGTCTCGCCAACATGGCATAGCTCTGCAGGTGGCAGCTCTTGGCCCAATTATCTTAACTCAGGGGAAATTAATATTCACAGGAGAAGACAACATAGGCTGCTCAGAGAAAATAACAGGAGGACAGTAGCAACCAGGCTGCTGTGCTGAGGAAGCAATCACTGGAAGCCCAGGCTCCTGCTGAAGATAGGCCAGTCCCCTGACCCTGGTCCAACCCTAGTGCCCGCCCACAGCGGCTGCTGGGAGCAGGGGGCGTATAACTTCTCTACTGAAAGCCACCCATCGCTCCTCACTCTAAGAGATGGCATTTCCCGTGGCTCTCTCTTGACCTGCGCAGATTGCAAGCCCACAAAGCAGGCCCCACAAGCTGCCAGGTAGAACAGATGTTCGAGTCAGTGTGAAGGCAGAGCCTTGGAAAAACCTTGGTGCAAAGTCTTAGGCTTTGAACCAAGAGGAGAGACTGGTTTCCCCCGGATGGTCACTGCTATCCTTACATCTCTATTTTCTAATTAGAATCATTCTTATCTTGTATTCCAAGACTTTTTTTTTTTATAAGACATCTGTTCTGAAGCCATATTGCTCCGTGTTGGCTTACAGGTGGGGTGTTGACAGATTAAGACCAATGAGTTGCTGAGAAGTCTTTTGTTTTTCTTTTTTAAATACATCTCAACTACATAGAATCAGATTAAAATATAACCCTTGGTTCTAAGCACAGTCACCATGAGTCCTGGCATGATCCTATTTATTCGCTTCTTTAATTTGGTTTTATTTCTAATTATAAAACCAACACATATAAACGTACCTGCAAACCCAAGAACTAGATCAGTAGTTTTTAAACTTCAGCATGCATCAGAATCGCCCAGAAAGCTCGTTAAAACTCAGACTGCTGGGCCCCCCCCACAGAGCCTCTGATTCAATCAGTCTGGGATGAGGTCCAAGAATTGTCTTTTCTAATAAGTTCTAGATGATGCTGATGCTGCTGGTCTGGGGACCACACTTGGAGCAGCACAGAACAAGAACTTCAGTGCCAACTGACATACACCTCTATGCCGCTGTGCTCCTCGCCTGTCCTGACCCCTGCCTCCCTCTGAGATGTAGCCACTTCCCCGAATTTTGTGTCTACAGTGATAATAAAGTCTTTTTAAAATTAAGGTGAAATTCATACAACATCAAATTAACCATTTTAAAGTGTACAATTCGGTGGCATTTAGAACCTTCTCCATGTTGTATGACCACCACCTCTGACATAGTTCTAAATCATTTGCATCATCCCCACCCAAGAAGACCTTTTACCCAGTGATAAAGTTTTTAAACCCCCAAATATATCCTCTGGTCTCCCATCATGTGCTTGACAATCAGCTCTCCACAGCACATCCTGAAGTTCACCAACCTCACCCTTAGTGAATTAGACCAGGGTCAGAATCCCGTGACTAATGCTGGCCAGAGGTCAGCAATTAAAAGCAGCATTTCCCCCGAAGACCCAGTCACCTCCACAGGGAACAAGATGACAGCACCACCAGGCTTCTTATCAGCACCACAGAGCAAGGCAGGGCCCCCTGGGGTTTCTAACTTACCAAGGGCCAAAGGAGAACAGAGTGGTCCCCTTGATAGGGTCCCGCTGACCTGACTCTGGAACTCAGCCCAGCCATGCCTGTATGGCCCTGTGCAAGCACAGATTCTCTCTCTCTCTCTCTCTCTCTCTCTCTCTCTCACACACACACACACACACACACACACACACACACACACACAACACACACACACACACACACACACACACACACACACACAAGCTCACACACACAACCTGGGAGAGTTTCTGCTTAAATAAAGCATGAAGATGGAATTACACTTCAGAACTACCATGGGATAATCTAAAATATTAAAGGGCTGCACGAAGGCCAAGGAGCCCAGAGGTTCCCCAGTACCTCTGATGCCATAGCCTCCCCCAGCGACATCAAGCTGGCTCCTGCAGCTCCGCCTCTGTCCTGGCCGTCCACTCTCTGTACTGCAGAAACCTCAGTGTAAGGCCCCGGAGTTCATGGAAGGGTTGTGGATGCCACCGATTCATTATACCTTCTCCCTCCTCTCATCTCCTGAATTTTGTTATTTCCATTTCTATAGCACTTTCGACATTTACTCTTGTGGTGCACATATACCTATAATGGTCCCTCCATGTCCTATTATAAGGGTGTAACTTCTTGATTACTAAGTAATGCTGGTCTCACGGCAGGCAATCAGTGGATGCATGATGATAAAAAAAATGATAAAACCGTCATCAATCGGGTTCATCTACCACGCTCCAGAACCTCCCTTCCATAAATTATCTAGTTTAATCCCACTGACAACCCTGCAGAGTCTATAAGATATGGAATGACTTGCCCAAGATAAGACAAATATCAACCTAGTAAAGATTGGCTCTAAACCTGTTCTCCTCCTCCTGTGACTGAGACAAATCCTCTATTCCTCTTACTCATGTCAACAATTGTAACATTTCCTTAATTCCAACATCTTTAAGAAAATTTTTTTAAATCTCTGTAATTGACTTGTGTGTATATGTTTGTGTTTCCTCATATTCCCAGAGAATCAGCCATGACGTTGACACTGCATCTTAAAAATGATGTCTTCTTAGAAGAGAAGTGAGGTAATAAAAACAACAGGAATAGTAATCACCATGCAGTGAGAAAACATATTACGTGGAAGATGCTACAGTAAGCAGTTTATAAACCATACTTCATTTGCACTTATATATATACATATATATATTCCTGACATGTAGAGGAGATATACGTGTATATATATACATGCTCCCCAGGTCAGGACATTGAGGCTGAGAGAGGTCACTAATTTGCCCAACATCATACAACCTTTCATTGTCCCAGCCACTGTACAACTCCAGCCTATGCTTAAAAATTTAACTAGGAATGAGCACATCTCCAAAGCGGCAGGCATAGGGCAGGAAGTCAATACTTACTGACTGAACAATGAATTGTGGTTCATTCGCTTAAACAGAGAGCCTCTGAGTTCGATTTTCTCCATTGTTTAGTGGCTACACGGTGGCTGCGGAGAAGAACTCCATCCCTGCCCAGTCCCTGCTGGTCACAGGGACTTATCTCCAAATAGAAGTTCTAGCATATTCCCCCTTAGGAGCAGAGTCCTCCCAGTGCTGGAATGATACCAGCCTAGTGCCTTTGCTGCCTCTCCGCTATTATTTGTGTGGTTCTCTGGCAATCACACAAGGAAGGAATAAAGTTTAGCGCCTATTAATCTATTTTGATGAACTTTTCTCTTCCTTACAAGCAAATTTGCTGGCACTGTAAATCCCAGAGATTATTACTACTTTCCCTTTCAGTGACACCTTTTATTTTACATTTGATGGATGTCATCCAATTATTTGCTCTGGGACCATCAGTCATGCTAAACACAGCATTAGCTGGGCCTCTTCCTTACTAATGACTGGCTCGTTAAGCTGATTTTCTGGATTTCCATTTTACAGGTTTAATTGGGCTCCTGGCCAGTGAAAATGATTCCTTTGGACAAATACATTGGCCGTTAAACACATCTGTCTCCGCTGACTTGTTCCCACGCCTGCCGTAACCAAGTCTAAACTGACATCTCCTATATTTTTGTCACTTCTCCTTGCTTCTAGATGATGACTTGCCCTGCAGGAGAGAGAGAAATGTGCCCCCCAAAATGGAACCAGAGGGCCTTGAGTCATATTGAGCCTGCTTCTTCCATAGATAGAAGAGAACTTCTAGTGTCTCTAGAATTCATAAGTGGGCGCAGGTCATTTGAGAAGAGAAGCAGAAACTAATATTTTCGAATATCTATCATGTGATGAGTGCTTTAGATCCACAATACTATTCAATATCCACAATAATTATTACTGTTATTATTGTTAAAACTATTATTAGTACCCTACAAGGTAAAAGTATCAATAATATCATATTTTCTGAGCATTTATGAAACACCAAGCACTATTCTTCTGTACGTACCAGCTTTCTGCTTTATGGTCAGAGGAGAAATTGAGGCATAGGGAACTCATACAACATACTCAAAGACACACAGCAAGTAACTGGTGGAGCTGGAATCTGAACCCAAGTTTATCCGACTGCAAAGTTTATGCTGGTCCCTCAGACTATGTGAGGTTTCCAAACCTCTCTATGGAAGGGAATGGATCCCAGGTCATTCAGTTCTCAATTTCCTCCATAAGATGCCCACCAACAAGGCAGATCTTTCTCTGGTAGGGTTCATGTCAATTTCCCAGCCCTGAGAAATCAATGCTCTATTGTTACACAGGAGTGAATAGTGCTGCTGTTGAAACTGGTGAATAGGGGCTTCCCTGGTGGCGCAGTGGTTGAGAGTCCGCCTGCCGATACAGGGGACACAGGATCGTGCCCCGGTCCAGGAAGAACCCACATGCCGCGGAGCGGCTGGGCCCGTGAGCCATGGCCGCTGAGCCTGCACGTCCGGAGCCTGCGCTCAGCAATGGGAGAGGCCACAGCTAAATTCAGCTCACACGAGAGCTGCTGCCCTCACAGGAAGTGACATTTAGAAGCTTTTCCAGCTAGAAGACCTTGCTGGGTCCAGTACGATGTGAAGAATCTGTCCAAGCCAAGAGAAATGACCATCTTTATAGGCATACGTTAGTTATTTCTCACGCAGCCCTTGCACTGTTTCCTCCTCCTTAAAAAATGAGAGGGAACAGCGGAGTGTTATGATGCACAGTTAACTTTTCCAATTTCTTTGCTCATTAATTCTATTCAGGTTATTTAAAATAAGTCTTGATGTTGTTAGGCCTTTCTCTTCCTCTCCACCTAATAATTCCTTTAAAGATCATATTTCTTCTTTAAGAACAAAGAAACAGGCTTCTGACTACCGGGCCATAGGAGTCAGTAAATAGCCATGGGTCTCATTAGGATGCAGCTTTAAGTGTCAGGATGGCTTCTACACGGCAGGTTCTGTCGTCTCTGTCATCTTGAGCTCATTTTCTGAAAGCGCTCTGCTACGACCCTACACTATGTGTCTGAATCAAACCCGTGTTCAGCATTTAGAACGAGACACCTATCAGCAAGCCGTCTCCTCTGCTAGACTGTTTCATGCTGAATTTAGTGTTTGTCAAACTGGTGTTTGCTCGTTTTATGTCCTAGAGGCTCTGGGATATTAATGCAATATGCAGTTTTATCTGCCTGTTTCTAGAAAGAGTGGATCTAATGCCTACCACAACACTCTGCTGAGGCTGAACCTCTTTGAAACAGATTTGCCCATAAAATTTTTTATCGGGCCCCTAACATAGCCCCAAAATAGCTTTACCAAGAATAGATTTGGGATAAGATAGTTGACGTGAAGCCAATACTGCTCTCTCCCTCTTTGTATGAGGGATGTGTGTGTGTGTGCGCACGCGCGCGCGTGTGCTTATAGGGCCGGTGTTGGAGGGAAGACATGCACTGAGGTTGCCAGCGCACTATTGGCCAAAAAATACTGACAAATCAACTTCCACTTTCACCAGTCCTGCCAAGAGACTTCTTGGGGCCTTCACTGCCTATGGGGAATGCTAGTAAGGTAGAGAAAAGGTGATGAGTTAGAAAAGCATGGGACCAAGACCATGTCTAGATCTAGACCACACAAACAAGAAGAACCAGTAGGCCTGACTCTCTGAGGCTGTTTTTTCAAATATAATAAAGGAGCTGGGCTTGATAAGTTTCCAATTACTATTTTCAAAGAAGACTCTTCTGGTTTTTAAGCATTCTAGCACATTGGCTGGGATCCCAGACTTGTGTTTGAACCCTGCTTCTGCCATTTGCTGGTCTGGTGACCTTGAACAGGTAATTTAGCCTTCCCAATTTTTTCTTCTGGAAAATGGAGACATTAAGGCACGTTATCATGAGGAATGAATCTACCATGGCATGTAAAGAGTTTTAGCCCCATACCTGACACATCCTAAGTACTCAATGCATATTACCTGTCTCTGCTGAACCAGAGGCACAGATGCCTGTATCAGTCTAATATCTTAGAGGACTTAGGGTGACTGACCGTGGCAACAGTTTATATGTAAACTGGAGGCTGTTCAGGAAGTGTCAGTGTTGCCACATGGGCTACCTGGTCAGAATCGACCAGGGATAGAACACTGAAATTCTTCTTGTTGCCCTCAGCAAGGATGACTTTGTAGAGAAGACCACCTATGGAGACCACAAAGTCAACGTGTTTTGTGCCAGAGATCTGACCATTAAGCAGCTGCAAGTCTTATCTTCATGTTTTAGCTTTTACAATTTAAAACGAAGGGAAGAAGTTCTTGGGATGCCCACTTGACCCTGCAAAATGGAAGTTCAAAATGGAAGTTCAAAACTCTGCTAGTTTTGTTGGGGGATAAAAAGGCAAAGAAAATAAGTGCAACAATAAAAAAAGAACTGATATGGATTTGAACTGTCATCCTGGAGTATAAAATTTGGAAGCGTTCGAATACTCCCAGTTAATATAATAACAGATAAAAAGCTAAAACAGAGACAGTCTATGTTGAGTTCTAGATCAGGATGCCAGAGCTTCACAGAAAAAGGAAACACTACCCATGGAAACCTTAAAGACAAATGTTAAAACTTCCTATCAAAACACCTCCCCTGCTTCCTCTTTCACAAATGTCCCTGTTTCTTGTGCACTGTGAGTTTAATATGGTTTTGTAAAAGACGAACTGAGAAAGGGCTAGAAAAGATATTGCAAGGAGTCAAGCTTATATAGCCTTCCTACACTTATGTAAGTTTTTCTCTTTGAGATATCACATAGCCTTTTTCCTTTATACAGGTAGACATTATGAGGTCAACTAATTGGCTGAAATCTTCCCAAGCCAGGCTCTGTCTTTTCTATAACATCCCAGAATTTCTGAAAACAAAAACTAAAGAGTGGGAAGGAGAAGAAGGAAGAAAGGTAGAAGATCCCAGTATCTGTAACATCTGTGATTCTAGTTTCAGCTTGATCATGTACCAGACATGCAATTTTAGGCATGGTGACTAGTCTCTTGGAGTTCCAAGGTTATTTTTCTATGAAAACGGAACAAATAATAATTATCCTTCTTTTACAGAAAAGTAAATGAGATAAGATAATAAAATGCTTTCATGTTAACTATAAATTGCTTTACAAATACAATGAGTAGGGCGTTATGATCGACCTGTATATGTACCCAGGAACCCAAAGATTTTAGAAGTATTCTCACTGACAAATTGCTGTAGAATGAACGTTTGTGTCCCCCCCAAAATTCGTAGTTGAAACGTGATCCCCAATATGATGGTATTTGGAGGTGGGGATTTGGGGAGAGACTAGTGTTCTTATAAAAGAGACCCCAGAGAGCTCTCTCTTCTTCTAACATGTAAGGACATGGCAACAAGATAGCCGTCTATGAACCAGGAAGTGGACCCTTACCAGATACCAAATCTTCCTTAATCTTGGACTTGCCAGCCTCCAAACCTGTGAGAAATAAGCTTCTGCTTTTATAAACCACTCAGTCTATGGTTTTTATAGTCCAGAAATCGAGCTGGTGATCCACATATGCCCACTCTATTGATTGTTTGGGGCGTTGACATTTGCCATTGGGCCAGTAGCTATAGATAGTCTGTAGGGCTATAGCTATCTACAGACTGAAAGGTTAGAGGCAATACAGAATATGAGAAGAAAACAAGTAATGGATGGGCAGAGCTATAGATCAGATGTGTCTTCAGCCACATGGGATGAATGGTAGGTGCACGTAGCTGCTTTGAGAATGACTAATTTTATGGATATGTGCAAGATATTTTAAAGATCCTAAAAGGGAAAGGAAAACAAAGCCACTAATTTTCTAGAGAAGCAGGGATGCTTCTTTGGGACTTCCAGACAGACTTGGAGATACCTGGGCTGCTAGATATAACAGGAAAACTTTGCCAACATGGGATTTGCATGCCTCGTTTTGGGACGGCAGTGCACGGATTTAAACCATCTGTCAAGCTGTTTCTCAGAAAACACTGTCACCTCCCCAAGAGAGCCATGAATATTTGTAAAATGCCAACTGCTACTCTGCTACTTCTTGGGGCTTCCCCATTGTACTCTCTGTGTCATGCCTGTCCTGTCCTCCACCAGCAGAAGCGTCACTGTTGGAGAGTCAAACTCTGTGCTCACCACTTTTTATGCACTGTCTGCCCTCATGCACAATGACCTTGGAGGAGAGATACTATGCAGCCCCACTTTACTGATGAGTTAATTTACATGCATAAGGTCACTCAGCTCCAAAGTAGCAGAGCCTGGATTTGAACTTGGGTCTTTAAATTTTGACAATGTCCACTACACTCTGCAACCCTGAAAAAATCTAAAGTGTCTACTGCAGAGCCTTTCCAACGAATAGCTAGTTTAAGACCAGTTACCTGGAGGGATTCACCCTGACACAAATCCCAGCATTAAGGAATTTCACACCGGCTTACATCAAAAGCTACCTCCTTAAAGAGTCCTCCCCCATCCCAATCTCCCAGCTGGAATTCAGCTTTTCATCCTCTGATTCTCAGGGCTCTTTGCCTGTAGCTCTCTCGTTGCACTTATCAGCTGCTGTCCTGAATTACTGGAAGAGGGAACATCTTACGTCTCTTGTACTGTATTATCTTCGAGGGCAGACAATGTGTCCTGTTCCCAGTTAACCATCTCTTAGTATCCGGCACCCATGTCATAACTCATATTTGTATTCTACTTCATGCCATCAGTTCTCATTATTGGACTGAATCTCATTTGGTTGGAGCGCAAAGGAGGTCTAATGATATCCCCATGCTAGAATTCAGGGGCCACATTATGTCACCTTGCTACTAAAAGGTAAGGCTCAAAGCCAACCTCAGAACTTCTGACTTGAAGCCCAAGGCTCTTTTCAAATTGCCAGGCTGCTTCGGTCTGTGTTCACCAAGTCAAGATCAGAAAAACACAAAGTGGAGATAATTGCATGGATTTTTACAAGTGGGTCGTGAGTTTACATCAAATACTCCTTTGAGTGGTTGGCAACACCACAGCATGGAAAACCAGGTCATGCTTTTCCTGTGGGAAACAAAGAAGCACATTACAAGATGTTCTTCCCCACCCACTGCCGAATCCACATATTAATTAAAGGTCTGGCCGAATTCACATCGTCCCTTGAACATTAATCACGTTTCGACATCTCATTAGGGATACTGGCCCCAATTCGACTATGTGTTACATTTCTCAATCAATCAGCAAATACTTAGTCAGCACTTTTGTGTCCAGGCCGTGTCAGGTATCATGGGAGTCATGGGGCTGTGACCTCATGGAGTTCACCATTTCCTTGTAAAAACAAGCCAAACATGTAAGGTGTACAAATGACAATACAAGATGAATGCCAGTGCTATGGTGCCCTGCGCAGGGCAAAGGATAAGAAATATAAAACAGAGAAACGCCCCAGCCCAGAACCACAATAGTTGACACAACTTATGATCTTTCTAGACTACAACAGAATCAGTGCTTGGCACTGTGAAGTCCACACTCATCCTACCTCATTTTATAGATGAGGCGACTGAGACACAGAGATGGCAGAGTGACACAGCTGGCAAAGGGTTGGACTGGGATTTCAGCTCATGTGTGCCTAACTCCACACACACACTCACATAACTGCACACACACCTGGTAATAAGTAGTGAATAAACAGGTGTTATTGACACTCCCACTGCCTTAGGAGGAGAGGGGATTCTCATACTGAAGGACATCCTCTTTGCCGAATGGGATGATGGATTTGAGGATAGAAGACTGGAGAAACCAGGTCACCGCTGAACTATCCTACACACCAAAGGGACACGTGGAGAGAAAAGGTGGGGATGGAGCTTGAAAGAAGAAAAAGATCACCAGCAGAGATGGAAAGGTAGCAGGATGGGAGACCCAAGTGTGTGGCTCACTGGGGGTTGCTTGCTTCCAGAAGAGGCACTTTGGGGGAAGGGCAAGAAACAGTGGGCGTGTGTAGTAGGTTTTATTAAGAGTCTTTGCCATTCAGTATCTGACATAGACACTCTGCTTCATTTTCACTTGACATTTGCAATAAGAAAGCAATACTATACTGCTCAATAATCTTATTAAAATTTTATTTGTTTATCTCTGCAGAGGTGGTTCACATCAGGAACGTAGTGTTGCTTTAAGAAAACATCCAAGAGTTACAGCTGGGTTATGAGGGATTTTATCTTTCTGTACCTTTTGGGCTTACTGACTTAGTTCTTTGTTGTGAAAATCTGAAAAGAACAGAAACCCAGACGTGGATCCCAACCCCCACCCCCACCCCTACTGGCAATTACGACTCTGTAGGAAAAGCACTTAACTGCTCTTGCACCTCAGTTTCATCTAAAAACAGATAAGCACCCTCATATCATAAGGCCCAGCGTGCACCTGACACAAAGTAGGGACTCAAAAATGTCACACCCCTGTGTTCCTCATCCCTTCAGTTGCTGGGTCCTAGTCTCCTCAGCATGAATGTCTTCTTTAAATCCTATCTCCGAAGATTCTGTGCGGCCAGTTTCTTTCGTGGTCATTCAATGACTCCACAAACATGTTGTAAGCACTTACTCTGTGCTAAGCTTTCCACTCACTGCCCCTTACACAGTTCTTGACCCAGTTTGACTCAGGCAAACAAGAAAGTTTAAGTCATGACGCTTTCTCGTTTAAAGAGCAGAACAAGAGCAGAGATTGAGAAAGAAGGCTCTGGTATCAGGCTGCCTAGGGCAAACTTCTGCTCTGGCTGTGTGATCTTTGGAAAATGACTTCACCGCTCTGTGCGTCTTCTGTGAAATGGTGGTAAGAGTTGGACTTACCTCATAGGCTGTCATAACAATTAAATGCATTAATAATATGCCTAGCTCATACTAGCCACTCAACAAATGTCAGCTGATTCTTTATGTATAATTGATTCTCCAAGAACTACAGATTATTCAATAGGACAGAAGATTAGCTAGGCGGTGAAAATTGTGGAGGAAGGCTGAGGACAACTCTTTAACCAAGAAAATGCCGAGAAACTTCTGTTTCTTACATGGAAGAGGTATGTTCAATCCACTTCATAAGGACTCATATCAGATATTTCAGAGGAAGTAAGAAAGCCACTACTTCTACGCCTTCCCTCCCACATACACAAAGAACACCTAAGAAGCAGTTACACAGCGCCCTGAAATAATTAACACAATCGTATTAAGAGCCCTTGGATGATTTCTCCATACTGCAATCCGGAAGCGGTCGCCGCCTGGGGCAGGCAGTAAAACGGCAAGCATTTATTCTGGAGAACAAGACAGAAGGCCTTGGGTATGGCCCCCTCTCCACCCTAATTGCATTCAGTGGAATCACCACCACACGCTATCACAAGGTGTGCATTCCTTCTGAAAACATTTTTCAGAGGAGAAAGTGGAAGTGATCTTGCCCGGCCTGGAGAAGTTCCAAGGCTAGAGGGAGACAGGGGAAGTGTCTAATTTCACGCTCCCATTACACACAAGCTGGATTAGAAGGAAACAAGGGAGGAGGAGGAGAGAACGGCGATTAAAGAATCAGACAATTTTAAAGTCCAAGAAACAGAGAGAGAGAAGAACCAATCAATTTCTTTTTTTTTTTTTTTTTTTTGCAACAGATGTTTTGCTTGCAGTTCCGAATGTAGGAAGGATGAAATAGGAGGAGGAAGAAAAAGAAAGAGCTTAAAGGGAAGGGAGTCAGGGAAAGAGAGAGTCAGGTTGGTAAACAGGAAGCGAATCCCAATGCTTTCCTCCTTCCCAGCGTCACCATGCTCTATTCTACCCACTGGGGACGGCAGGGTGTCCCTCTGCCTTATCCCACACCTGCAGGCATTTGTTCACCAGGAAGGCAGTGGTAATCAGGCCCATCCCTTAAGCATCTTCATCCTATTCCTTTCATAATCAGCTTCTAAAGTTCTGTTTGTCGGATGTGGGGCTAACCAGACCAAGCACTTGAACAGCTGCTCAGGCCATGGAGCTATTCTCTTTGCCATTGATCACAAAGACAAAAATCAATCCCGGCTAAGGAGAAAGAAGTTAAAAACAAATTGCAGGAATTGATTTCTGTTCAGACCTTCTGACTCCCAGTTTAGGAAGAGGGTGCGTGAATCTGCCTGTCATGAAAATACTTCACGTGTCCCAGGCTCAAAAGCAAAATCTGGGTATATTATACACACACGCACACGCACACGCACACACGCACACGCACACAATTTTATCTTAATTTACGCTTTTATATTATTTTATTTTTGCCTCCCAATAACTATCAGAGATGAGAATCCATCTAAATCATAAACTCCCATGAGAAGAGGACTGGGTCTGTCTTGGGTTCACTATAAAATCTCCAAAGTGGGGCCCTATGCTTTAGTGAATAGTAGTAACTCTGGAAAAATTTGAGGTACTGATGGAATCAATGAATGAATGAAGTCCCCTCCTTGCTATTATTGGCTCTTTCAGTTATGCTTATTTCTGCATAGATTTCTCACAGTATGCAATCATTTTTCTTCTTTATTGCTTAGCTTATGTATTATCTCTCTCTCTCTCTCTCTCTCTCTCTCTCTCTCTCTCTCTCTCTCTCTCCCTCACTAGACTATAAACCCTCCCATGGCAGGAACTTTTAGATTTTGCTTTTTAATTTTTGATCTATTGCATTATCTCCATATTGAGCCCTCAGTAAATGGATGCGAAAGGAAATAAGGGAAGAATGATTCAGCAACTCTCTTGAGCAATTAGCTACATCCCAAATATCTTTTTTTTTTTTAATTCTGACATTGGAGAAATACTTCCAAATAACAGTCCCCTCTACATGTCTGACTCAATGGACTGCCCCATAGAGTGAGCAGACTTATGGAATTTTAGCATGAGAAGGGAATTTCTGGAGTCATACAGCCCACTGCCTTCCAAACTGGATTCTATTCTAGAATTCTACAGCAATGCTTTGAGAGTGTCCATAAATAGGTGAAGAGGATGGGTTTCCCTGGTGGCGCAGTGCTTGAGAGTCCACCTGCCGATGATGCAGGGGACGCGGGTTTGTGCCCCGGTCCGGGAGGATCCCACATGCCGCGGAGCGGCTGGGCCCGTGAGCTATGGCCGCTGAGCCTGCGCGTCCGGAGCCTGTGCTCCGCAACGGGAGAGGCCACAGCAGTGAGAGGCCCGCGTACCGCAAAAAAAAAAAAAAAAAAAAAAAAAAGGTGAAGAGGAGGCTGGGTGGGTGGGGGAGCTGATACAGTCCCTCACCCTTCTTAAACTAGATCCATTCCACCTGCATCTGTTTTACATATTGGAATTCCCTGAACAATGCTGTCTGAAAAGTGGTTCCCACTGTTAAGAGCAGTAACAACAACAAAAAGTTTGAAAGCTCTACTTGGATGCCATCCTTTCCTTTTGTGATAAGAAAACTGAGCTCCAGGGAGGAAAGTTAATTGCCCAAGGTCACAGAGTGAGTTACAGTGATACCAGGCTTCAACGTAGGAATACTTGCCACCCCTCCCCCACCTGCCTACCCCATTCCATGGACACTGTCTCCTGCCATTAAAGGTCTCTCTTCTTTGGAGCACTGGCTAGTCCTGAAGTTGGACTCCTCAAGTTAATTCCCTTCTTTGGGAACTGGCTTGAGCCCTGCCTTCTCCAGGAAATGTTCTGATCATATCATGCCTCATGGGTCTCCCTCGCTCTGGAAAGAAGCCTTGCATATCTTAGGTGCTTTGAGCGTCACTCATGGAGACTTGTCAGGCCTTCCAGTCCTACCTCTACATCTAAACTGAACAAAAAATGAGGACAGACACTTTGTCAGTATTGTCTACCATTATATCCCTGTCATTAAGAACAGTAATAGGAGCATATTAAGTGCTCAATAAATGATTGTTGAATGAATGAATGAATGAATCAACCAATCAACAATTCTGTCTCAGACAGCCCAGGGTATATAGTAGGTGTTCAATTAAATCAACTTGATTGATTAGCCATGGCTCTGCCACTATTAATCTCCAAGAAGACCTTATTCTGGCTGACCACGAGGGCTTTCAGAATGCTAGTCTCAAAAGCTTCTTGCAGAAATCCAAAATGTCTGTTTACCCCATTAGCTAGTGATGCAGTTAAAGGAAGAACAATTCAAATTTTTAAAAGCTGAACCTCTGAAATGTATATTCTAGTTAGAATGGTAATGGGGAGAGAACTGGACTTAATAGTCTGCTTCTCAGTCAACAGCCCAACTGCCTTCATTATCAGCACTGTTGTTTTTACAATACAATTATCTTTAATAGGAGGCCCCAGAAAAGGGATCCTCCTGGGAGCTGCGCTTAGCAGAGTGGGTGTTGGGGACTTGCTGGAACTTGGAAGAGAATGAGAACAGGGAGACCTGATCGGGTCATGACGCAACGGCTCTTCTGCATCCTGGAATGGGACACAGGAGATGCCATGCCCCGAAACACATCATGGAAATTGGATCGAGCACAGAGAGCTGTAAGGCAAGTGCAGAAGACTCGAGAAGAGCGGAGCTGGGGATGGGAATGATGATCAGCCATGCTGCCACTCACCCCCCTTGGCCTTAGTGATGAGTGTTTGAATAATCCTCTTAGTGTATCTGAGGGACAGCTCTCAGAGGTGCGGGCAGGATTACATTGTACTGAATTCCATTAAGCCTTTCTTTGGTTAATGACTGAGCAAAAGCTTCTGATCTGAAACAAAACTGAAACAGATCCTGACAAACAGCTCACTGAGCAAGGAGTGCGGTGAGGCTTTCTTGCCCCGAATATCTACCAAGACAGGGAGAGCATCTGCCCTTCTCACTTTTACAGTCATCTGGAGAAGCTCTGGGAACACCAGCTATTCAGTGCTAATGTGAGCGTCTTCAGCTTGGGGAAATGAATGAGAAATGGGTCACTGTCTTCTTTCGTCATCCTTTATGAACCCAGGCAGCCCTGAGGTCAGATCCTCCTCATGCTGACATTTACTGAGCTATACAACAAAGGGTGATTCTCTAAAAGGTCCTGAAATTCAGCTTCCCCCTTTGAAAAATAAAGATGATGCTATGTACCACACTGAGATCCTATGAAGATAAAGTAGAATAAAAAAAAAGTAAGATGCACACATGCCAGATATAAATTTGACACTAAATAAACGTGAGGTCCTTTTCCGACAAAGACAACAATTCTTCCAATTGGCTGATGGGTGGGTAAAGATTGGTGGGGTGGCTAGGTGGAAAGAACATTCTGAAGAATCACTGCTTTGGAAATAGGAACTTGCAGATTTCCAAACAGCGGAAGAGATTTGCAAGTTGTGTGGCTGATCTCATGCCTTTGAGCTGAATACGGAAACGTTTGTGGTCCCTGGAAAGCATAACCACCTTCTAGACCAGAACGCCCAAGCTGCATCTAACAATATGAGGCCCCTGGATAACGAAACACTACGAGTGCCACTCTTCCTGTAAGATGCACTGCACAGGAGACATGCCGCTACTGCCCACCATGCCCATGGAGACACTTAATTAACAAAAGCAGCCTTTCCTACTGAACCATGATAACACAGTCTTCTATGCAGCTATTACCAATTACTCAGAGGTGATACACAAAATGAGAAAAAAACAAAACTGACACCCCTAAACCAGACATACCCATCCATGTACTACCAGAAAGGCAAATACTTAGGTTCCAATACGTAGCTAATTACAGAACAATTCTCTGAGACTAACGGGAAACACTCCTTGCTATTTTGGCCTAGGAAGCAACAAGCATTATAACTTCCATGGAGCCTCAGCAGATCTCTTGGGAAGAAGCAAACAGGAATCATTTATTAGAGATAGACACAGCAAAGTTTTGAATAGAGTGAAGAGATCGCTATGCTGAAAGGATTGATGGACATCCTGTAAATACAGAGCCCCTCCCAGGAGTCACTCTGTCTCAGCAGGAGACACTGGGGAATCATCAGCATCTGGTTTGTAATTGATGTTCTGCTGTAGGAACAGACAGGAGGGATTGATCAGAGAGAGGGCAGGACGTGAGCAGAGAAAAGGAATCCAGTGAGGGCTCTGAGAGAATATTTTAAATTCTCAGAGAAAATACTTAAAAGGTGGGCAGAGGAAGAGGTACCTCCGTAGAAGAGGAAGAAGAAGAGACTGAAGAGGTAGGGAGAGGAGCTGGACTGCTCATTATCAAAGGAGCGAAGGAGAGAGGCTGCTTCAAGGAGGAAGGAGCAGTCAGGAGATTCCAAAGCTGCAGACGAGTCCATGAGTATCATTACTGAGTGGTGTTGTCGAGATACCATTCAAAGATGTCTTTGATGAACTTGGCAAAGGTAATTTCAAGGAAGTAGCAGAGGCAGAAGTCAGTCTCAAGTGGGTTAAAGAGAGAAGGAAACGAGAAAATGGGATAATGAAGGTAGAGTGCTCTCAAGAAATTTGGTCGTGAATGAAAGATGGGTCATTTCTAGAGAGGAGTATGGGGTTCAAAGAAAGTTTTGTTGTTTTGTTTTAATTTAAGGATGGTAGATATTTTAAAATATTTAAACACTGATGGAAAGTCGGAAAGAGGGATGAATAAGCTTAAGGCAGAGGGGACAGAAGGATAAGCAATAAGCCAGGTCCCTGAAAAGTTAGAAGGCCTGGGAATGGGTGTTTGGATTGAGGAATTTTATCCAGGGATGCGAGTGATTCTTTCTGTCTTGTAGAGTCCACCCTATCTACAATCCTGTATGCACAGCAGGGACTCAAAGAGAGAGTCTTTCCAATTTGTCTTGAGTTGGGTTCCCCCCAGGATGAAAGCCTGAGACAAGGGCTTTTGTGCAGGTAGTTTATTTTTTCGGGGGGGTTGTTTGGGTTTTGTTTGTTTATTTTTGAGAAATGTTTCTAGGGAACAGGAGTGGTGGAACTAGGAAGCAGGAAACAAGGAGGAAGGGAAAGCCATCCCAAGGTGCATTACTGAACTGGTCGTTATTATAAGCAACTGGGGCTCAGTTCTACTGGGGACCCTATGGAGATGATAAGGCTCAGAAGGCCCTCCTGACTCAGGAAGAGAGGAGTCCTTATCCACCGGCCCATGACTCCTGTTGCTCAAATTGTCCCAGAGGATCTCAACAGCCTTGAAATTCAAGGTATGCATCCGCACCGGAATGACTGAGGGGTCTATCGTAAGCCTCCCCAAGTCCAGAAGCATGGGAAATGGGACACAGATGTTCAACACAAAGGTCAACTAAATATTATTACTTCATGATCAGATCACTGTTTTGTGTTTATTCATGGAAGTATTTCAAATACTAACAACTTTTACATCAAGCCACTACTATCACTATAGGTGTAGAGACACAGCCCAGCTACATGCTATTTAAATACCTCCCACGAATACTGGGGTGCATGTATCTTTTCGAATTATGGTTTTCTCCAGATATATGCCCAGCAGTGGGATTGCCAGATCATATGGTAGCTCTATTTTTAGTTTTTTAAGGAACCTCCATACCATTCTCCATAGTGGCTATACCAATTTATAGTCCCACCAACAGTGTAGGAGGGTTCCCTTTTAGCCACACCCTCTCCAGCATTTATCGTTTGTACATTTTTGATGATGGCCATTCTGACCAGTGTGAGGTGATACCTCATTGTAGTTTTGATTTGTATTTCTCTAATAATTAGTGTTTATTTACAATAGCCAGGACATGGAAGCAACCTAAATGTCCATCGACAGAGGAATGGATAAAGAAGATGTGGTACATATATACAATGGAATATTACTCAGCCATAACAAAGGACAAAATAATGCCATTTGCAGTAACATGGATACACCTAGAGATCATCATACTGAGTGAAGTCAGACACAGAAAGACAAATATCCTATGATATTGCTTATATGTGGAATCTAAAAACAAGGGTACAAATGAACTTATTTACAAAACAGAAGTAGAGCCACGAATGTAGAAAACAAATCTATGGTCACCAGGGGATAAGCAGGGAGAGGGATAACTTGGGAGACTAGGATTGACATATACACACTACTATATATAAAATACATAACTAATAAGAACCTGCTGTACAGCAAAGGGAACTCTTCTCAGTACTCTGTAATGGCCTATATGGGAAAAGAATCTAAAAAGGAGTGGATATATGTATATGTATAACTGATTCACTTTGCTGTACACCTGAAACTAACACAACTTATAAATGAACTATACTCTGATAAACATTAAAGATAAATAAATAAAGACCTTCCATTAGTGCTGCCTGTTAAAAACACTCAAGATTTTGAAAGCGCTTCAAGGATATTCACCTGAAGATGTTTTTATTGGATTTCTTTTGAAGATCATCTCTGAAACTCTTTCATTTTTCTTTAAACTCCTGTGTTGTAAATGTGCCCCTAATGAGGAAATTGCTATTTAACATTCAAAATCTCTCCCATTAAGGCCAAATTAACATCATTTAAAATATTGCCAAATAGCTTTTCTTCTAATAATTACACTCAATTTCTGCCTCAGGGCGTTTTTCTTTCAGAAAGATAACAATTTATTAGGGATACAGTAGCCACATCATCGAGGCTCTTCTACCTCTCATGTAGGTGCGTAAAACGGGCTCTTAAAGTATCAAAACCCAGGGCTCTGGGGACCAAGATGCTACAAGAAGGCACTCAAGAGTCTTGAAAGATATCTACAGTTATCTATACACAGATATGTGTATCATTAAAAGTTGGTTTCTTTGATAACCAACACTATGGAAGACATGTGGGACGATTTTATTATGCACATATGTCGATAAATGACTGGAAGCCATGAATAATTAAAGAATGAATTTGGGGGAAAGATTTAGTAAGCTTTTATGGGATAGGCTTATAAAAACCCTTCAAAGAGAAGGTGCATACACAAAATACAGTGAGGCTGAGTTTTGCACGTGGATTAGTCTCTGATTCTTGCATTTTACAGGGCTCCTAATTTTCAAAGCATTCCAAAGCCATTAGTAGTTTCAAAGCGTTCCAAAGCCATTAGTAGTATCTCCCTTGATCCTCACAACAACCTTCCAATTTAGGCAGAGCAAGTAGCATGATTCCATTCTACAAAGATCAGGAAATTAAGAATGCAAGTGAATTGCCCAGTGTTCCCTGGCTGGCAGGTGGCAGATTCCTAATTACAACCCAGGTCTCTGAGTTCAGGGTTCTTTTCCCCACATCAGACCACTAGCTACTCGAATCATAAACTGCTACAGAGCAGGGACAACGTCCTCCATCTCTAACATGCTCCATTGCACCTGGAGTATTTCTAGCGGCTCAACAAATATCTGTTAATTGGTTACTTGTACTTGCTAATTGCTAATACTTCTAGAACATCTCCCAACGCACAAAAATAGTACAATGGTGCTATTTTTCTATGTTTATACACACAACTCCTAAAAATGAACAGCAACTTGTATCTAAACTACCCACTGGTTTCACTGTACTACTGGAATCATCTGAGAACCACTCTTATGTATGGCATTGCTCCACCGTCAGATTTCCTTGCTATAGAGGGGGCTTCTCTACACAACCTCACCAGGGGTCAAAAGGGGCATTACATAGCAGATGGTCCTGCACTGTTACTGGTCTCCTGGTGGATATGAAGAAGGAGCTGGCAGGGCTGGGATGGCCTCTTCCCTCCTTCAAATTTTCTGCTTTGTCCATCCCTCCGGAGTACTTTATTTGGATCTTAATTATGGATCTGTTTCTTCTCTTATACTTTAGATATCTGAAGATAGGTCAGTATCATACTTGCTTTTTTTTTTTTTTTTTAAATTCAATTGCATGCAGTGAAACTGAACCCATACCACATTAAAGGCCACCTTCTGTGCCAGAAGAGAGGAAAGGACCGGGCTTCACGTAGCTCAGGAAAGACATACAAATCCCTTGTGATAACTTATTAGGGCTCTGCTCCTATTTCTTCAACACACTCCCTCATAGCCAGGGTATGAATCATATCACTGAAGGGATTTTACTGCTAACCACGGCTGAACTACCTATTCTCCAGAATAATCACTAGAAAAGCTACTCCATAAGGAGAAAAGACAAGATTTCCAACCATCTTGGCTCACGACACAGAAACCAACTTATCTCTCTCTCCCTCTGCCCCTACAGAGGAAAGCCGATTTCTCTTTTATCCACGTGGAATGGAGGCATTTCAGGCAGACACTTTCCCATTAAAACAAGGGCTCTTTGGGGAAGAATTAGCTCCTTTTGATTTTACTACAAAACCCCAGGACCTGGGCCTCCTGCACAGGAAAGGCATTGACAGATTAACACATTTCACAGTTTTCTGTACATCTCCAGCTCAGCACCCCCAAGAGCAGGAGATCAAACACTAGGTTCCCTAAGCAAAACCACCAAGATGGCTACCTTTACCTCTTTGTCAATGAAAAAATAAAAGGGGAGGCAGAACCTTCGGGATCTAAATTATAGGAGCTGCATGAATACGTCTATGGGCCCTCCTACCACACAAGATACAGGGTAAAAAATAATAACATCACGCCCAGAAAAAGGAAATTATGACTGCGCCTGGGAAGCTTTCCTTTAGAGGAACAAATGGGAGAGGGTGAATATTTTATGCAAAATTAATATCCTGGGAAGCGCATTATGAAGAGCTTAGCTAGGTTTTTGGTTATTTAAACTGCACTCTCAAATGCATACACGTGTGTACAGAATGACTCACTGTGGGTAAATCATTACGCCTTAAATACATGCACCTCATTTATAAATATGCAGAGAGAGGATATAAGCCTGGATGTCACCCGAATTCCTAGTGGTTCAGTTGTACACACACACAAAAGCCTGACTTTGACCTATGCAGTCAGCAGTGCTATAAAAATGTCAGTGGTTTTCAAACCTTTCTTAGCAGCAGATTCCTTTTGTCAAATAAAAGTATTAAGGACGCTGATATACAGAGCAAACAAAAGCAGAATTATACTTTTAAGGAGGGCTAAGGGTCCTGAACCCCCATTCTCTTCCATTTTTGTTAGCATCTGAGACAAGTTCCCTAAAAGCCAATGTAAGAGCCACCAAGAGAAACACTGGGCACAAAAGGGTAGGAAAGAGTGAGGGGATAGACTGGTCTCCTTTTCTGCAAGGTTTTTTCTCCCTTAGAGTTCTATCTCCGGTAGCACTAAAACAAAATATAAGATATCAATACTTTTAAAAGTTAGAAAATTTAAGTGGTAAATCCCTTAAAATTATGAAAAACCAAACACACCAAAGCCCCTTATGCCCATCCTGCTGTTATTTAGCTATTCAAATTGTAGGCATAGAAGTGAATAATCTGCTTTTGCAAGTCTCCCCTTTAAAAGTCAAACTATGGAAAAATGGCAAGACTTTCAGTGGCAGCATAATCCTCGGTGTCCAACTCTCCACAGGGATGTCACCCACAAAGGCTGGGCTGGACCCAAGCCCAGGTGCGCTATAGCTTTTCCCAAAACCGTTCTTTGGCAGACTTCTAGCCAGGGTAGGAAGAAAACAACCTACACTGATGCCCTAATATCTTGCTCAGATACAAATCTGTGGGTTTAAACAATGGAGGAAAGCTACTGTTGGTCTGAGGGTTTTCTGCTCTTACAAAAGTCTTTTTTTTTTTTTTTTTTTTGCGGTACACGGGCCTCTCACTGTTGTGGACTCTCCCGTTGCGGAGCACAGGCTCCGGATGCGCAGGCTCAGCGGCCACAGCTCACGGGCCCAGCCACTTTGCGGCATGTGGGATCTTCCCGGACCGGGGCACAAACCCGTGTCCCCTGCATTGGCAGGCGGACTCTCAACCACTGCGCCACCAGGGAAGCCCACAAAAGTCTTCTGAAGAAGCTTTATTTCAATGAACAGAATGAAAAATCCTTGCTCTTTCCTTGCTTCAGAGGTAGATATTCATCACTGCAGTGCAAATCTTACCTTTTCCATAAAGCCTTTACTGATCCCCACTTCAATTTTCAAAACTCATACTCTCCAAAAAAATAAAATAAAATAAAGACCCACACTGATTGCAGAAATGTATTTGAGATGGCATCCAATAATTTTTTTTTTAAAAAAGGCAATTAACGGGCTTCCTCGGTGGCGCAGTGGTTGAGAGTCCGCCTGCCGATGCAGGGGACGCGGGTTCGTGCCCCGGTCCGGGAAGATCCCACATGCCGCGGAGCGGCTGGGCCCGTGAGCCATGGCCGCTGAGCCTGTGCTCCGCAACGGGAGAGGCCACAGCAGTGAGAGGCCCGCGTACCGCCAAAAAAAAAAGGCAATTATCAAGCAAAAATATAAGAAAGGTGCCAAGTCATAAAAAATGGCCAGTGGTATAGGAGAAAGGAAGAAGAATAGCATAAAGCTTAATGCAGGGAAACTGCTAAAATTGACCCAAAAAATCAGTTGTGAGCTTTTTAGCAACTGCAAAGAGGGAAACACAAAATTATCAGTATTCAGTTAAAGGAAATAGACAAGGTTTACCTCTTCAGGACAATTTTCTAATTTACTTTCCAGCCACTTCGCTCCCTCCCATAATTACAGCTGTCCTTAGATAGAGGTTGTGATATATTGGGTTGGCCAAAAAGTTCCTTTGGGCTTTTCCATAACAGAAAACCTGAACGAACTTTTTGGCCAACCCAATAACATGGTCTCTCACTTCCCTCACTTTACCTATGTCTTCCCGTCTGCCTGCAGTGCCCTTTGTCCTTCACTTGTCTAACTGGTACTCACAGTCCTGCTGCCAGGAAACTTGTACTGACCCTCCTCCCAGGGCAAGGTGAAGAGCCCTTCCTCCTCAATCCAAGAGCAATGCATGTTTTCCACAAATACAGCTCTCATCACACTCCATTGTAATTGCTTTGTTGTCTGTGTTCCCCACTGGGCTGAATGTATTTGAATACATTTAAATGAATGAATATAAAAAGGACATTGAATAATATAATGGATAATTCCTGGACAGCAGTTCTATAACAATACAGAGACATTCTACATATGGTAATTTCTTATACAGTGAGCAATTGCCAATTACCCTAAATTGTCTTATATTGTTAGTTGGAGAAACAAGACTCCCTTGCTTTAAAAAAGTAACTAACTACACTCCCTGAGAATAAGGACGCGTCTTATCTTCTCAGTTCAGTTCAGTTCAACAAACTTTTATTGAGTTCCAGTCATTATGCTAAGTGCAGGAAAAACTATGATGAATAAGACATATTCAAGACATGTCCCCTTAAAGTTTACAGACCTGGCTCGTGAAGCATAATACACATGGATAAGTAATCAGCGAAGGAGTTTGGTCTAATCCTGATTGACTGAGGATGTCAGGGAAGACTTCCTACAGGCGGCATTGTCTAAGTTGAATCTTAAAGGATGAGTTTATTTGATAAAGGGACATTCCAAGCCAGAAAAGAGAATACAAGAAAGGCATATTAGGCAAGAAATGACATGGTGCAAAAACGACATGGTGTATGCATCAAGACTAAAATAGTTTATCTTTATTGAAGGGTAAAATATAAAAAGGAAGGTATATGGGGAACAGTGGTGGGAAAGGAATTCACATGAGGCTGATGCAGTAGGTAGGATCCAGATAGTAGAAGAGCTTGTAGGCAATGTTAAGGAAATTGGATTTTAACCTATAGGTGATGAAAAGCCACTGAAGGCAAGGATATTGACTTCTATTTTAAATAGATTACTTTGGAAGTAGTGTTGTGAACAGATTGGAGGTGTGCTGATCTGGGAGCAAGAAAATTAGTTAGCAAGTTACTGCAACATTTCAGAAAATACATGATAAGGGTTTATAAATGGTTTTAAATAGCCAAGTAATAATGGTGCTTCCCCCCTTTTCCTTTCATAAATCATCCTGGAGCAACAAGAAAAACACGAAAGAAAAATGCAAATTCTATACTTAAGGAAAACATAACCCTGAAACACTAAATGTGGAAAGGAAGCCAAAGGCAGTGAAGGACAAACAGGGTACAGACAGGCACCAGAGCAAAAATGCCTACAGCTACAAATCTTAGATCAAGCTAGAGATACAGAGTTCTCTAAAGAGGATATTTCCTAAGGAGCAAAACTAACAACCTATTATTTGGAACCAAGGGAATGTGGCTCAGGAATTGGCAGTGGGAGTATTTCCAGAATTCACTGGTGACAAGGAGAAGCTGGAGAGGCATGGCTGCTAGAGAACCGCTCAGGCAGTTTTACCTTATAAGAAGAACCCACTAACAGACTAATAATCTTTAGTTATATGGAACCTCACTGAGAACAAAGGGGGACTCTTGTTAAGCTGAAAGAGAGCCTTGATCAGAGCCCTGATCCCCAAGATGAACCTCCTCAAATAGTTCAGCCAGACGAGCTCATGTCATTAAAAAATAAGTAATGATGAAAAACATAAAGAGAGAAGAAAACAGCACAAGAGTTACAAAATAATACAACAAAATAAAAGAGAGAAAGGAACAGGAAAAACAAAGAGCAGACATAGAACAAAAAATGTTTCCATGAACTAAATAAAAATTGTGACCAAATAAAATAAAATAACAAATAAAATAAAATAAATAAAAATAAAACAAATAAAAACAAATAAAAATAACCCACATGATGCCATCACCTCTATAAAAGAAGAGGTCAAGCAGAAATACAAGAGCTCAGGGGAGATATGTTGAGACAACAAAAAGAGATAAAATATAAGCTGGCAAAGCTCATGAAAAAAGTTAAAAACAACTGCAGCAAAAAAGGCAAAGAGGAGCCTGGACACGGCTACATACTCATTCAAGGACAGTATGAGTAAAACTGTTTTTATAAATTTCATTTTGCTCAGGGAGTTAAACATACTAGAAGAAAAAAAAGATGTCTCCCCTTTGTCTTTCTTGCCTGTTGTACACATCCTAAGTGTCTTGAAGGAAGAGAGCCAAAACAATAAAACTAACGTATATAATAAACAAAATACATATTTCATAATATAAATCACAGAAACTTTTGAGAAATTAAAAAGGAAGAAGAAATTGAATCAATTGAATGAGACATATTCCATGGAAAAGAATCAACATAGTATTAACAACCACAAAACATACACTAATAAAGTAAATAGTATTCAAATATATGCATGTGTGTGAATATATATATATTTTTTAAAGGACTTTATGTATCAAGGGCGAGAAAATATCAAGACACCTAAAAGAGAAAATATGAGACTAGCCAGACACAGTAACATTCAATAAGTTAAGGGAGCAAAGTTTTTATGGAAAGCAAATGACATCTTTTATACCTTAAAAGATGATATTAGGGCTTCCCTGCTGGCACGGTGGTTGAGAGTCCACCTGCCAATGCAGGGGACACGGGTTCGTGCCCTGGTCTGGGAAGATCCCACATGCCGCGGAGCGGCTAGGCCCGTGAGCCATGGCCGCTGACCCTGCGCGTCCAGAGCCTGCGCTCTGCAACGGGAGAGGCCACAACAGTGAGAGGCCCACGTACCGCAAAAAAAAAAAAAAAAAAAAAGGTGATATTAAAGCATAAAGGGGATAAACAAACATATTTTCAACATTCCGGAATTCACCTTTCTTGAAGACATTACTAAAGGACAAATTTCAGACAACCAAGAAACAAATGGGAAAACTATAGTAAAAGGACCACTGGATAAATTTACCTAAAACTAAAATCAAAATAAATGCAGGAATGATGGTTCAAGCAGAATATAAATGCTCCAAATGATTTAATTAACAAAACTGGGGTTGGATAGAAGGGAGAACGAAGGAGGTCATAAACACACATGCTGGGTTTTTTTCTACCTGTCTTCAGCAGTGCTTAATAAAATATTTAAACTAACAGAATTATAGGAAAGCAAACACTAAGAGACAACATAACCAACCAAAACTGTGTGGTAGAGGAATTAAAGAGAGAGGGGAAGAAATAGAAAGGCATGGACATGCACTAATTTTAAAATTGGTCACAAGAGGAAATCAATAGATTATACAAAAGTAGAAGATATGCTATGTTGTATAAAGTTATATTCATAAAGCTTGGTTAGAACAAATATTCAAAATCCTCAAACAAATACATATGCAGGAAAGCAAGGAAAACGGACCACATAATGATTTTTTTTCTTAAAAAGAAGCAATTAAAACTAAAAACTAAGCATACACTGTCAGAACTAAGATATATTTGTCACATCAGTCAGTCAATCCTCAAACTCACCTATGAGAATGAAAAGACTCTGATTCAACATTGATGGGCAACCAACTTATATTTGCACCCGCAGTATGTGTAGTTATTTACCTGCAACCCACTGACATCCTTTATTTTATTTCTATTGTAGCCAATTGATAGTTGCAAATAACAGCATTTAATCTGTGTTTATTTGATGATTAATGAAATTTAATGTTTTTCTCAAGAGTATTGGCCTTTTGCATTTTTTGGAGCATTGCTATTCAACTGCTTCCCATCTCTTTCATAGTAAAAAAAAATCCTTAAAACAGTCTTCAAGGTCCTGTAGGATCTACCACCCTGTGCCTTCCTGATGTAATCTCTATATTCTCCAAGTGTCATTTACTACCTCCCTCATCTCCCTGAACTCTATATATTGGAGAGTCCTGTGGCTCAGTCTTTAGATGGTTTCTCTTCTCTAGCTACACTTACTCCCTCGGTGACTTCAATGCTGCAGTTCAAAAATATCAATATGCGGACACCCTTCCCATTTATATCTCCAGCCCCTACCTTCCCACCATTCCTGCTTCTAAACCCAGCCTCAAATTTCTAGCTGCCTACCCCACATCTGCATAAGGGGCACAAGGAAGTGCAGGGAACAACAGACCTAGCTCCACGTTGCCCTCTGACTACGAACTTCTGTCACTCTCTCCCTGGTCATCACCCAACAAGGTTTTCCCAGGTCATCCTAAATAGCAATAACCACAAGCACCCAACATTCAAGGCCCCTCGTTTATTTTTATCCATAGCACTGCCATCACCTGCTATACTTTGTAGACAGATAAACAGATGATAGTAGAAGACAGAGAAAAAGATACAAAGCAACATTTACAGAACATTGTTTTGGTGCTTTACAGGATTACAAATGTAATCCTCCTAGCAACCCATGAAGTAGGTACTATAATTATCCTCTTTTTATAGATGAGTCAAATGAGGCCTAGGTCAAGGTCATGCAGCTAAGTGTGGCAAACCAAGGTTGGAATAAATGCTGGCCATCAGGCTCCAGACTACAGGTCATTGACCACTACCCTTCACAACCTTTCATATCTATGTATGTATGGATGTATACATATCACTACATATTTTCCTGTCTCCCACTAGCATGTAGATGCCACAAAAGCAAGAATTTTGTTGTGTTCAATATCTTAACCCCAGCACCTAAAACAGGGGGCTGCAATGTAGTAGGGGATCAATAAAACTTCACTGAATAATGGCAATGCATATCTCTTTCAAACAAAATAAAATTTGATGCGGATTAAAGAGAAAAACTTCTATTGGTTTCCAGCATAATAATTCTTTTAAAAAGGAGTATTTCAGAACAGTTAGAAAAAAATTCTGGATTTCTGCCTGCAGTTACGGAAAACTTTATGCAATACAAAGAAAAAGGAAACAAGAAAATTGAACATTTTAAATTCTAAGTCATGTTGCCCAGAAACAGTTCTGCTATGTTCATCATTTTATGCAGGATTAGCATTAAGAAAAGGGCAATCAGATTGGTAAATTCATAAGTCATCCCTGTGCTTCTACCTTAAAAACATTAAATAGAGAGAAAGCAACAATAAAGCCTTAAACTGGGGCCATAACAATGGGAATGAAAGGAAACACTTGAGAAATAAGGTGATATTAGCAGAGGCTGTGGATTCATTTAATTTGATGACATAGACTGGCTTCCAGGTTTCTACCTTGAATGACCTGGTAGAGGGCAGTGCCACCAATGTGTCAAGTTCAAGGGGGACATGTCAATTACATATAACCTGTGGAATATCTAAGTGAAGATACTGAGATGGCTGTTAGATATGTAGGTCTACTGTACATGATAGAGGTCATAGCACGTTGACTTGAGAGTCATCAGAACATGGAGAAGATGCTCAAAATCATGAGATCTCCCAGAGGGTGAGGGGGCGGGGCAAAGATTAGAAGGTCAAAGGCAGAAAGCTGGGCAACACCAAGTGTAGTGCCTAGTACTGTATATTTTCCATTGCATGTGTTCAATAAATACTTATGAATAAGAAAATGGCAGTACCAATGACCTGTCAAGATTTAGAAAAAAATTCCTGAAATTCTGGCTGAGAAACAGTGATTATATAAGCACAAAGATCTCTCTTTCACTCCCTCTTTCAAGCTCGTTTTTGCCTGGCTGGCTACTTTTCCTATATCATAGTAGAGCTCAAAAATCTATGAGGCTTCATATATGAATACATATGGCTGATTCACTTTGTTCTACAGCAGAAATTAACACAATATTGTAAAGCAATTATACTCCAATAATAATAAAAAAAAATTCATGCAGCTGATTTGTAAAAAATAGTGACCGCTACATGCATAGTCAATCAATAAAACAAGTAGACATCGAGCACCCTTGATTTGCAAAGGCCAAGGTTCAGGGTAAAATGTGTGTATAAAATATTGTCCCTCTTCTCAGAGAGTATAAAACGCAGTTTGGAAAGAAGGAGAAAAATCCATTAAGACTTAAATAACAATTCCTCATAGCCTATGTGCTAGAGGAACAGCAGGTAGTAAGAGCTCCAAAGATTCAGAGGAAGAGTCGTACCCAGACTGGAAGTTCAGAGAAGGTCTTATAGGGGAGATGGGGCTGATCTGGACTAAAAGACCAGGAGTGAGGCCGAGAAAGCCCTTTGGTGTTTTCAGCTCTGAGCAAACTCAGGGAGATTCTGAAGTTCAAGGTTCCTATAGGAAGCAGTCTGGAAAACAACAGACCATAGAAGGGTGGAAAGGCAGAGGACAGGGGATCAAGGTTGCCCTCAAATGCAAGTATGATTTAGCTCAGTAACACACACACACACACACACACACACACACACACACACACACACACAAAGTCCATCACTCGACGGAGCATCTTCTTTTGTTTTCCCTCATTTTTGATCTATCTTGCACCTCCTTTCAGTGAAACTCAAAATCTAAAACGAGGCTTCCATTGCCTGCCTAAAAATATTAGTCCCCCAGTTTCTCTAGGAGTCACAGAGCTCTTGGAGTGAAGGATTTGGGGCTTGGACATTTGAGGGGGTGGTCAGCACTGGAAAGGGAGGGGAAGATTTAGTGAGACCTCAATTTTCACAGAAAGAAGATCCTAGAGATGCTTAATTTCTTGGAGATTCTCATTCCCACATGAGATAAGTCACTTTGGACAGAAATAGAATGTGGCTTTGATAAATTACTTATCTCTAATTACTCATCTCTAATGAGATTTGATTCTAAGTAATCTCAAACTCCAGCCTAAGTCCTGGTCATTTCAAGACCCCTTTGGTATAATAAAAGGACAATTCAACAGAAGGATTCAGTGGGCCACTAAAGTTCCCCGTAAACAATAAGGACCCATAACACCTTCATCTGTCACCAGAAGTCTGGGATCTCCCCAGCGGACCGTGTACCGAAAGCACAGGAGGGACAGCACCCCAGCTCCGCATCTTCACAGCCTCTGGAGAGCCACCCTCATCCTCCCAGCCAGCAGTTGGCTTCCCCCACGCATCCTCCCTCTACCATTGACTGCACATCTGGACTCACCTGAATGAAGATATATTCATCCTGGACGACCAGGGAACTGATGTCAATGGAGCGGGCAAAAGGCCCGCTCCGAGTAGTCTCAGCACATTCCTGGATCCTGCAGGTGAGGTAGTGAGCATCTGAAATGGGATGGCAGAGAGACACTTAGACACAAGGGGCAATGGTCATCCAACCTCTCAGCCCACAAAGCCCTACTTCCTGGGGATCAGTGATGCAATGGAAAACAACCATGAGACTGCATTTTCTTGTCCAAAGAATTTGTAATAATTTTTTTAAGAAAAGGAATATCTAGTTCAGGAAAGGGAGTGAGGAAAGAGTTAATCTTATATCCTACCAGCCAAAGAGTAAATTGGTACAGATTTATTTTATTTTTTTAACATCTTTATTGGAGTATAATTGCTTTACAATGTTGTGTTAGCTTCTGCTATATAACAAAGTGAATCAGCTCATATATCCCTATGTCCCCTCCCTCTTGCGACTCCTTCCCACCCTCCCTATCCCACTCCTCTAGATGATCACAAAGCACTGAGCTGATCTCCCTGTGCTGTGCGGCTGCTTCCCACTAGCTATCTATTTCACATCTGGTAGTGTCAATGTCACTCTCTCACTTCGTCTCAGCTTACCCTTCCCCCTCCCCGTGTCCTCAAGTCCATTCTCTACGTCTGTGTCTTTATGCCTGGTACAGATTTTTGAAGGAACAAATTTGAAGTATCTATCAGAATTTTAAACGTACATATCTTTTTACCAGCAACTCTAATTCAAGGGACGTTTTCTAAGAGAAAGACTCATATATTTTCACAAAGAGGCAAGGGCAAAAATGTTCACTGTGGCATTATTCATAGCAGTGAAAAACCAGAAGCTGGCTAAATGTCCATGAATTAAAGAATATTTAAATAAACAAACATACACATATAACAAAGCACCATGTTGTGAACAGAAGAATTAGGTAGATACATATGCATCGTGTGCTGATGTCCCCAAGGTGCATTGTTCTGTGACCTTTTAAAAAATTATTTAGCAACATGTATGGCATAATCCAATCCATAATCCAAAAAAACAAAAAAGAACAATGTCTTTATAAATACAGGTTTGTGCCATAACTGCATAGGAAAAAAGTTTTAAAGGCCATCTATATAGATTAGCTATGACTACTTTGGGGGAAAGGAATGGACTTAACGAGAGTAGAAGTGAGACTTTGCTTTTTATATTATATATGTCTTTCTTTTGTTTACAATAAGAATGTACTTACTTATCATAAGTAAAACCTGTATAATTACTTGTAAAATTTTCTAAAGATCTCAGCAGCTGAAGCTTCCTCAACCAACCCCCCAAAATTACGGCAGCAGCTGTAGCTGAATGAGAAATCCTCGAGTCCAAGCATTCTGATCATGACGACAGGGTCACCCGAGGAAGATGGTCCATTCAGTTATTTGTTCCCCAAGGAAAAACCACAAGTGAATCTCTATAAAGAAACCTCTGTATACACTTGCTTTAAAAATGTCTATTGTTTATTTAATGGTGTTTAAAAATAATAAATGGGTCAAAGTGAAAAATAGAGGTCATTTTAGGATTAAAAGCAGAGAAGTCTTTGTTATCATCTAAAATGACATGCATTACTACATACATCTAATGCGCTTGCCCACTTAAATACGTGAACAGGTATGAGTACGTTTCGGAGGCTACAATGGAAGGGGTGGTAAGCGGCAGAAATAAATAAAGGCAAAAGTTTAAGTAAACAAAAATTTATAACAACTGAGTGTAAAACAAGGGTACTTTAAATTTTCCCTAATTATTGACCTTTAATTAATTTATTGATTGATTGATCCAGAAAGAATTTCTTGTGTGCATATAATATATTGGGTATTATTTAAGCACCAGGAGTATGGCAGTGAATGAGACAGATTTTCTATTGTGAAAGGCCCTGCTGTCTAGGAAGGGGTTCACTCATAAAATTTATAGCTAGCTATTACACACATTTATTAATAAACAAAATGCTAATTTAACAAAGAAACATGTTTTGGTAGGAAATGAATTCATTATGTGCTATAGCCCTGCTTTTCAAATGTCTGTATCTGGGCAAAGCCAATTTGCTTTGGTGCCCTTCATCCAGACACGTCAAACACTGATCTCATTCTCTCCATCAGCAGTTTCATCATCTGCCCAGTAGCTCAAGCCTCTTCACTTTTCTTTCCTCCACATGCCATGCAATCCAGCTGGTTCCCAGCCTTGAAAAGTCTGCCTCTGAAGTGCTTCCAGCATCTCTCTTCTCTCCACGACCCCTGCCACTTGCCTGGAAAAGGCCTTCCCATCTGTGTTGCCTGCTGCGTCCATTTCACAACTGGTGCTCAGGTGCAGGATGGACTGGAAGCTGGGTGGACCCGAGGCAAGGAACCAGCATCATCTCTCAAACCTAACCTCAGCTGAGCCTTCTCGGCTTCAAAATCACCCACAGTTCTGAGTGCCCGGGGACAAAGCCCAAATATTCTTCTGTAAAACAGAACGCCTTTTACAACTAGCCTAATGAAGTCAAATGTCTCAGGCGCCAGGCAAATACTGTATAAGAGGAAACTGAGCTGGAGTGAGATGATGAATGGCAGCGGGCGCATGGTCTCAGTGTCAGGGATCACTGAGCAACAGCTGGGACTACAGGAAAATGGCCAACACTTGCATCTTTACAGGGAGCTGCTTCTCAGCATCAGTCATCACTGAGATGCAGGAATAAGAGGTTCTGAGTTTCTACATAAAGCTAAGTGTCCCAGTTTTTTTAATGTGACATTTCCTAATGTTTATAAATTGACAGCTAATTTAAATTTAAAATATGGTGCAGGCCAAACAGTAATAGGCCAAACAAAACAAGCCTACAGTCCACCAGGAGCCATTCACTTTGTACCTCGACTCCGTAATCTGGTCCCCACCTACCTCTCCAGAGAATAGACTGTGCCCTGTCTCCACATTCCCTGACCTGTTAGCAAGACTACCTTGCTCCCCATTCTGTGAGTACCACCCGCAGACCCCTTCCTCTTTGTCTCTGTCCACAGAGAAAGCCGAGAATGGCCTGGCTTTCCGCTTCTGGCTGACAGGCCAAGGGAAGGCAAGAAGCCCAGGCTGCGCTTTGGAGCACCAGGCATAGTATTGGTCCCACCCAGCCTGAGTAATTTGCTCCTAGCATAAAGCACTAAAACCCAGTGAAACGCTGAGGTGAAGACATGTAAAGAAACCACAAGGGTTGACTTGACAACCTGCTTCTTTCTCGCCAGAGAGTGTCTTGGAAAGCCCCTTGTACTGGTAATCAAAGGTGTGCCCAGGAGGACATCTGCTTATCCCCCCCCGCCCATGGGCTCATTTCTCCCCTGTCTATTTACTATTTACTCCCATACTTGGACACTTTGAAAAAAGAATCAAGCGTATTAGAGGCCACCCCATACAAAACCGAAACCTACCTAAACTGTGGCCCCTGGTAGATGAGCTACTGGGTCAACTCATCCTCCTTCTTGGCTCCCCTGCTGCTCGCCACTGCCCAGCATGGAACAAAAGGTCCACTTTAACAGAAAAGCAGCACTAAAACGCGTTTGGGAAATCCACTTAAAATTCAGGGGCCTTGCAGTCTTTAGCCGGACTCATATATCAGAAGTCTCAACGCTTTTAATTTTCTAAACACAGAGATACCCACTGCCTGGTGAGAACCCCAAATGGGGGTCTGGGGAGAGGTACATGTCAGGCCAGGCTACCAGGTGGAAGTGACCGAGGGTGTCACAGGGGACTGGGGGTGTCAAAGGTGAGCAGGAATCACCACTTCGCTCAAGCCTCCAACTTGCTAAAGGTCTTAAATTTGGACTTTGGACATTACCTCCAAGTGAATACAGTCATAAGGATTCCATGATGAAACTGAAAGCAGATATTTATCATGTAACATGAAATCCCCAAATAGGCTTCTAACAACTGTGGTCTTGTTTGTTTGTGTGTATGTTTGTCTTAATAACACAAGATGCCTGATAAAAAGGAAGCAAAGCGGTCCAGGTTTCTGAAGCATATTGTGGTGTGTGAGAGAAAGGCCTCTGAAGGTAGAAAGTGCTGAGTTCAAATCCTGAACTTGCTGATTGCCCTGGGCTGAGCAGCAGTTCCACTTTTCATCTGTGAGGTACAAACAAAGTAAGTGTTTGCCTCTCAGGACTGCCGTCAGGATTAAATGAGATGATGTATGAAAAAGGTTAGTACATTGTTGAATACATTTTAAAGGATCAATAAATGCTAGTTCTTGTTTATCATGAAGAGAGAAGGAAGGAGATTTGACACTCAGCATCCTTCTTACGTACAATTAACAAGTAATGTTCTGTTTTATTGTGGAGAATCAAAAGATCATGATAGCACAGGTCCTACTAGTAAAGTCATATTCTGGACTGACCTCACTGTCTACTTTCTCTAAATGCTATAGGTGTTCAGACAAGAAAAAGCACATCTGAGCTGGAATAATTAAGGAGGACTTGAAGGAGGAGACAGTGCTTGTGTTTAGCATGGATAGAGAAGTGTTCTGTGGGAGAAGGGAATTTCTAAAAAAGGGAGTGAAAACTGCACGTGGACGTTTAGGCAGGGAAAGCCCGCTGAAGGCACTATATAATTACACGATAATGGGTGGACACGGATTAATCTTTACTCTAGAACTGCTATTTCCCATCCTTTCCTTCAAAACATGCTCAAACGGAAAACCAGAAAGACCAAACTGAATGAAGACCTCATTAGGATACTAATGGGAAAACAAGACAGGGATTCCCCAAATGGTTAAGTCACATCATCCTCATAATTAATATATTTCTTTTTTTTTTTTTTTTTTTTTTGCGGTACGCGGGCCTCTCACTGTTGTGGTCTCTCCCGTTGAGGAGCACAGGCTCCGGACGCGCAGGCTCAGCGGCCATGGCTCACGGGCCCAGCCGCTTCGCGGCATGTGGGATCTTCCCGGACCGGGGCACGAACCCGTGTCCCCTGCATCGGCAGGCGGACTCCCAACCACTGCGCCACCTGGGAAGCCCAGTATATTTCTAAATATCAAATGTCTTTCTAATGTATTTCTGAGAGCTGGTGCGGTCACTTACAAAAACTAAAAGTCAAAAGCTTTGTTCCCTGTGAATAGAGAGATCTGCTCCATAAGTTTATCAGGACCAGGCCCTATTTCAACTAGCTGTACTGCTAGCAAGACTTTAGGGAAGGTGGTACCATTGAACCACTGTGTCCAGCCTCATGCCCCCTCATCTTACAGATGGCGGACCAAGGGTCTCATTTGGTGAGAAAGGGTGACCTTAGACTGACTGATTAATTTCTTCTGTATTGGGTCAAGGTGTATAGAGAAGCTGCATGCATCAGACACTCCCTGAGGTTCCAGAAAGCAGAGAACATAAGACTGGTTCTTGCCCTCAGAAGAATCCCAGGCCAGTGATAGAGACGGGATGCCTTGGGATCTGTGCTGGATCAGAGAACTGAGGAATGTGGAAAGAGAACCAAGCAGATAACCCAACATCCTTAGTCTTATCTTCCAAAGAGGTTGCTTTTCCACCAGCAGTTTTGTAAGGCAAGCTTCTCATGCATCTATATCAATGAGTTTCACCGTGAAGCCCAGCATTTCTCACTCTGTCAAACCTTTCCAAAAGGATCACCTCCTTAGAAACCTGGATAAAGTCTTAGTCATCTTTGTTTCTCTCCTCGCACTGCCTTTATAAAGCTTCAGCAAATGCAAGTTAAGCTGAAATGAATTACATTAAAAGCCGATACATTTGTGCTATATTCTGACCTGCAATTATGTTTTGCCTTTAAGATTATTTAATATTCAAACTATCCTAAATGTCATGCCTCTTTGCCATCTCAGAGAAAAAAAACTTTCCATGATTCGCTCAACTTCCATCCCTTTGGGTAATATTGTCAAAATTGAAAAAGTGAATTAAAATTGTGAACAAAAAGCAAATTCAGCTCTTCAGGTCTTTTCTTAGAGAAATACCCAGGAGCTATTTATTTTAAATAACAACATTGACTGTCAAATGCAAATAAGTGAAATCCAGCAGATTCCAAGAAACTCTGAAAAGTTATTTAGCTTCCAAAAGCCTCCTTTTCCTTGACTGGGGAGTGAGGCTAAACTATTTGTAGGCACAGGGCAAAACAAAGGATACTGACATTGTTCCAAATGCCTAACACAGGACCTGAGACAAGGTAGGTAATAAAAATCAGCAAAGCAAGAAAAGGTAGCGACTATTCCTTCCTATTGTGCTTATGGATTTGCTCACAGGAGAATTCTAGTGCCTTTTCCTTCTAGAAAAGAAGGGGAACCTGGCAGAGTTATAGACATTTAGAAACCACAGCAATCCTGAATACCTTAGGATTCTTGATACTCCCCAGGGTTCTGGGATTTGAACCCAGGCGACTTGACACCAGAACCAGTGATCCTAATCGTTATGTACTTGAACCATGGAAGGAAAATCAGGCTGAGAATCAGACCAGAATCTACACTCTGGTTCAGTCCCTGTCACTGACTGTCTATGTAACCTTGGGCAAATTGTTACACATTTTGGTGCTTTTTGGAGAGTGATACAGTTTGAAAATTTCTAATCCATTCCAACCCTTTTTTAAAATTCTGAGATCCTTTATCAAAAACCATCCTATATTCTCAATATATCAAGTAGATTTTAGTGTGCCTTGTCTAAATGAACAGAAGGCTTGCAATCCTGTTGGTTTAGCTCCCCCTCATCCTCTTCTTGGCCTCTGAGTTCTTAGAATACTGCTGGATCTCTGAGTTACACAGTTTACTAGTCAGTAAACTGTCAGTAACCGAAAGTTTTTTAAGAGCCATTATTCTATGTATCTAGAACCTACAGTTTAGACTTCAGGGCTAATAGTTTTGCCCATTTGATTACTAATGACTGCCTGGAATGCTCTGTTAAGATGTCCTGGGCTTTATCTTGGCTTAGTGAGAAAGGGCAGTAATTGATGAAAAGAGTTGATAATAGTACCAGGACAAGGAATGGTAGTCTATGTGCTGTGGTTTTGATTCTAGAAATTTCAAGTCTAGATGTCTAAAAACTTAGAGCTCATGTCGAGTTTCACTTATTACAGGGTCCTACAAGGCCCCCATATAGCTTGTGCCTGAAAATTTCCAATAAACAGGAATCCACTACTTAACAAAGCAGTCTGCACCATTTTGCGGTCCTCTTCATTGTTCCTCCTTTGTTCATTGAACTGAAATCTGCCTCATTGTACATTTTACTCTACAATAGGATCTTTGTTATCCAACTGATGAAAAAAATTATAAAAATACCTCTTATATTTGTGTATTCAAACATGTGAAGCACTAGAAGATTCACAGAAAGTTTGAAAAAAAATTGTCCAGGTCAAACAGGCTCTAATTGACAGAGTTAATTCTCCAACTTAACTCTTAGGGCACCAAGTTAATACTCTTTCTATTGACACTCAATGGTCTCTTTGATGGAGAAGGTGTGTGTGTGTGACTGAGTAACTGAGTGAAAGAGAGAGAGAGAGAGAGAGAGAGAGAGAGAGAGAGAGAGGGAGAGAGAACATGAATATGAATATAAATATGAATATTCACAGGGGACATTGAGACATTCAGAGAGAGATGATTTCCAGAAGAAAATGGGAGAAAAAGCCATTTGAATCCTGAATCTCATGGCAGAAACAAGTTTCACACTTTTATTAACCAAATTGGTTGGCTCTGCCCTGTTTAAACCATGCCAAGGCAAGAGATAATTCAATGGCTTTAGTTTAAAGAAGTCTGACTCCCAAAGGGGAGGACCAGGACTGGGGAAGAGTGGAGATTCTTACACCGAAACAAGAAAAGGGACTTGTTTATGTTGGGTTTGCTCCAGAGTGTGGGAGCCAGGTTTAGAGACAGGACTGTCAATGCCACACCACGCACTGAAGAGCCACACTCCGTGCTGCTGCACCTGCAGCCCCTCAGTCTGGGGCAGTCCTGTGCAATGGATACACAATGGGAGCTACTAATGACCTTTTAAATTTCCCAGTAGCCATACTTAAAAGGTAAACAGAAAAGTGTACATTTAACATATTTGATTTAACCCCAAATATTATGATTTCATCATGTAACTAATATAAAAATTACTAAGGGGCTATTTTCCATCATTTTAGTCATATTAAGTCTTTGAAAACTGGTGTGTATTCCACACGTAGGGCACACATCAATTTGGACATCACATCTCAAGTGTTCAATAACCACGTGTAACTGAATGGCTACCATATTGACAGTACAAGTCTAGCATAAATTTCTCACTCTCCTTTTCTACCACCCCCTTGGGAAAACCCAACTCATCTCCCAAGATGAAACTTAACCATGGGCTCTTCAGTGCAGCCTTCAGTCGCTCCTCAGCCACTGGGCTACCCTGCCTTTTGGTTCGCACAGATAGCACTTTCTTCATGAGACAAAACAGAGTCCCCATGGCCTTTGGCACATTATATTGCAGTAATAATCTGTGTACTTCTCTGCCTCTGCTACTCAATGCTGATTGTGTCCTATTTACCCACACACCCTCCACAGCTTCGTGCAGTGCAGTGCTGATCAAAGCGGGGTCTACTAGCCAGCAGCATCAGCTGGGAGCTTGTCAGAAATACGGAAGGTGTGTTTTAAAAAGCTCTCCAGGGCTTCTCTAGTGGCGCAGTGGTTGAGAGTCCACCTGCCATGCAGGGGACACGGGTTCATGCCCCGGTCTGGGAAGATCCCACGTGCCGTGGAGCGGCTGGGCCTGTGAGCCATGGCCGCTGAGCCTGCGCATCCGGAGCCTGTGCTCCGTAACGAGAGAGGCCACAGCAGTGAGAGGCCCGCGTACCACAAAAAACAAAACAAAACAAAAAAAACAAACCTAAAAAATGACACAGAATTAATATATACTATACTTTAACCTAAGTGTGGCATATGACATTTATCCCTGTTATATTTCTGTCTGCTTTTTTCAATTCTTGACAATAGGCCAGGAACTTTTCTATGTGTTTTGCATTTTTAATCTCATAAAATTTCACAGCAGTTCTGTACCACAGGCCTTATCCCAATGTGGACCAGAATTCTTGAACTTTCAGAAAGTAAGTTTGAGCTTTATGTAAGAAATTACCTTAAAAAAAAAAAAAAGGAGCTGTCCAGCAGTAGAAAAGGATATGTCTTAAGCCTGAGCTCATGAAACCTGAGGACACACTATAAGAGATTCTGGGGGAAGGGATTCCTACACTAGGTAGGAGGTCAGACAGGCATATAAAGTTTCCTCCAACTCTAAAATATTACAACCACCACAGATCACATATACAGCTTAACAATGTTGACATGACAAGCAAAGCCAAGGCAGGGGTTGTCCTGAAAACTTGTCTGTGGGTCATCTTCTGAGAGCTGCTGTCTGCTCCCCTCTGGCTTTCCTGCTATGCTCCTTCAAACCCCTCCCTCCATCCCACTAGTCCTCTAATTTTCCATGTTTTTTTTTCTCAGCACTAAGAGTAATTTCGAATTTAGGCTTCACCACGCTTACGATCAGTGAATTTGAATATGTGGCATTACCTCCCTAAAATATAACTCTTCTGTTAAAAAAAGAAAATGTAAAAATAGTGTGGGTCATCCCTCATCCCTGGCTGCATCGGAGAAAGAAAGAAAGAGAGAAAGAGAGAAAGAGAGAAAGAAAGGAAGGCAGGAAGGAAGGAAGGAAGGAAGGAAGAAAGGAAGAAAGAAGGAGGGAGGAAGGAAGGAAGGAAGGAAGGAACTCAGCAGAGTACCAGGTATATAGTAACAAGTGTCATTTGCCTTCTAACTCTTTTAAAAATAAAAATAAAGCAAATAAAATATATTCCCCAAAGTGCATGTTTCTAGCATACATCTGAGTTTGGCCTCAAAAGCAGTAGACTTCCCATGGACAAAGCACAAGCACATCCGATACCTGCATCCAGGTCACAAAGAATCTCCTTCTGTTTGTACATTCAACCCATAACCCTACGAGGCAGGCAGGGCAAGGATGAGCATCCTCAGATAGTAGGAAGGCAGAGCACAGAGAGGTTATGGGGTCTCATGGTCTCATGGCTAGTGCGTGGCAGGACCCAGGACCTCAGCTCACAGTCCTGTGCTTTGATTTGCTGCACCCCTAGGTCGCTATTATTTCCATGGATTATTTGGCTCTATTTGTGATCTAGTATATGCTAATTATACTTCCATATATTTTTCAGATTTCATATTTATCATCTATTTTCACATATTTAAGTTGATTTTATCTTTCTGGGACAGGGAAGAGCCCTATAGATACTTAAGTTGGTGCAAAATGATACTTTATCAGTCAAATTCTGTTCAAGATGTAGACAGGTGTATGATGTACAAAGGGGTCAATGTTTGGAGTCCTGGATTCCATGGCTGATGTGCGGGGACAGTAGAGGTCTGGCTCACCCCTGGATCTCCAGGGCTAAGAATCTTGCCTGACACACGGTAGGCCATCCCTAAATATTTGCTGAATGAATGAACAAACAATTCTGGAAATAGTGTGTCCAGTTACTTTTGTTTGGTAATCTTGACTATATAAAGTTTATTTTTTTAAAGCTAGCATCATCTTATTCACCATGTGAATGCAAAATACCACGATGAGCTACGGCCATCCCTATGTGAATTACACTGAAGATGCCAGGAAATTACTAACAGGAGCCTCAAAATTGGTCGCATTAACTCCCATCCCCAGAAAATTCATTCCTAAGGGTTTATTTCAATGAAATATCTCCCTTGGGACTGGAGGCCTCTCCCCCACTCTAGGAAATAAAATGCATACGGCAGTAAGGGAGCTCAGGGCTTTTCATCTTCCCTAGCCATTAAAATGCAAATTGGGGGAGGAGGGAGACCTGCAGGCAGATCTCCCCGGGCCCAGCCTGGCGGCCTCAGTACTCACATCCATCAGCTGTCCGCACTTCCATGTGCACCAAGTCCGCCTCTTTATCCAATCCGGACACCGACCTGGGGAAGGAAAGGAGAGTCAGAAGCTCAGTGACCGTGAGGATGGCAGACAACAAAGTGGGGAACCATTCAGGGTTATTACTCAGAAAGCCACTTTCTCAAGATGGCCTGTCTTGCACTGTGGGGACCCACAGAATATGGCGACTTGCAGCCCCTGAAGGGTGGCTCTCTCTAGCAGCTGTCACCTATAATGGTCACAACTCATGTGTCTTGGAGCAGTGTCACGGAGTCAGTAACTCTCCAAAAAACATAAAGGAGCACAGAGTAATGTACTCCATAGTAAAGCTGGTCGAAACCTCTGTCCTCAACCCTTCCCCACCTCATACCTTCCACTTCCCCAGTCTTGTCACACCCGGTTATTTCCACCACTTCCTTCCCCTCTGCCCTCCCACTTGGGGTGTGCTACTCCCACGTTCTGCCCCTGGGGAAGGTGGTTTAGCCTCCGTTCTGGCTATCTGCTTCCAGACACTCCTACCCTCCTGAGTTTGGACCTATCTGCCCTTCCTTACCTCTGCCTTGTGAACAATAAATGGTGACAAACATTCAAAATCTGGTCTAACAGGGACACAATTCTGGTGATAGGAGTGGGAAACTTTAAAGGTTGATGGTCAATAGTCAGAAAAAGGAAGGCTGAGAATCCTGACGAACTAATTCCTGTGGGCCTCCAACCTCCCACACATAAAGCCTAGTCAGCTACCTCCTGCATGAGATATCCAGGCCAGAGTAAGTCCCAGAAAGTCAGCTAAAAAAGGCAGCACAGACACTAAAACATTCACGCACTAAAGACATCACATAATCCACCCTCTCCAGCAAGCTTGGACTCACAGTAGTTTTACTTTTAAATTTCATTCTAAGATTGGCTTTCTGGTTTTACAGTCCTCAATAGGGAAGAGGCAGCAAGTTAGAAAGAAAAAGGAGAATTTAAAACAACGAGAATCAAGGTACCCAGATAGCAAGACAAATTGAAAACTTATGAAAAACAGACCGAAGAACTCAAAACCCAATCTTCTACATCATAAATCTACTACACTTCTTCTGATGCTGGGGCCATAGCTGTATAGCACGGTTCAGTATCTGACATCTCTGCTGAGGGGCTGAATGCAGAGAACAGGAAGCAGGAGGCTAATGATATCAGTTTACTCTAAGAAAATAGGGTTGCAAATGACCTATGTTAGGAAAAATGAAATGATTTTTATTTGTTAATGATTATTGTCTTGAATGGCTAAATTTCAGTTGCTTTAAAAGTTCATTTATGTAAAATACTTCTTTCCCCAAAAAATACTGAATAAAAGAAGTTTTACTCTAACGCTGTATTTTTTCCCAGTGATCACTGATACACTATCTTTTCATTTTTCCTCACCTCATCTGATGCCTAAGGTAAGGAGAACAGGTATCATTAGTTATATTTGACTGAAAGGGAAAGTGTGGCACAGAGAAATGGATATGTACCTAAGACGACACGGGGACTTAGGCCAGAACTAGAGAGACTGACTGACTGACTGAGACTTGTCCATCGAGAGCAGCTCCCAGCCTTCTTGGCTCTTTTCCCCTCTGCTTGCAATGTCCTTTAGATGCAACTCTCTCCCTGCCCCTTTCCTTCTCCAGCTACCTCTCCCCTTTCCTTCAATGCTCAGTGGGTCTCATCCCTCCAGCAGCCTATCCGTCCCTCATCTCACTGAAGAACCTTTATCTGCTTCCACCTAACCTTGGTGGTTCTCAAACTTGGCTGCTCACGAGAGCCACCGGGTGAGCTGTGAAACACCCAGATGCCTGGGCCCCTCCCCAAACCAATGAAATCAAAACCTTTGGGATAAGCTCAAGGCATCCGCATTTTTTTTGTTGTTGTTTTGTTTGTTATTTTTTGTTTTTGTGGTACGTGGGCCTCTCACTGCTGTGGCCTCACCCATTGCGGAGCACAGGCTCCGGACGCGCAGGCTCAGTGGCCATGGCTCATGGGCCCAGCCGCTCTGCGGCATGTGGGATCCTCCTGGACCAGGGAACAAACCCGTGTCCCCTGCATCGGCAGGTGGACTCTCAACCACTGCACCAACAGGGAAGCCCCGCATTTTTTTTTAATTTAAATTTATTTTATTTATTTATTATTTTGGCTGCATTGGGTCTTTGTTGCTGTGCACGGGCTTTCTCTAGTTGTGGCAAGCGGGAGCTACTCTTCGTTGCGGTGCACGGGCTTCTCTTGTTGCGGAGCATGGACTCTAGGCGCGCAGGCTTCAGGAGTTGTGGCTCGCGGGCTGTGGAGTGCAGGCTCAGTAGTTGCGGTGCACGGGCTTAGTTGCTCTGTGGCATGTGCGATTTTCCTGGACCAGGGCTCGAGCCCGTGTTCCCCTGCATTGGCAGGCGGATTCTTAACCACTGCGCCACCAGGGAAGCCCTGGCATCCATAATCTTGAGAGCTCCCAGGTTATTTCCATGCACAGCCAAGTCTTAGAACCACTGCTTTGCATGACTCAATCACGTCGCATGTAATTGCACTTCCGTGAATTCTGTACTTGGATATAAACTTCAAAGAAGTAGGATTCTGTCTATTTATCTTTGAATCCTTGGCACCTAAGTGCCTAGTATATATTAGGTGCTACTGATATATTTACTGAATTAATGAACAATCCAATCTGCCCATGACAATGACAAAATTCCGATGTGAAACTCACTTGAGGTCAGACACACAGAAGGGACTATATGGACACCTCTGTTCCACAGCCTCCCTGCTTCTTTATAAGCAAGTTGGTATTCTTAGAACTAGGGGCCTCTCAGGTATTATTCTTCTATCCTCCCCCAAGGTCAATGGCAGGGTAGGATGGTCAGAACTGGAACCATAATGACAGTCTAACTACGGGCATCAAGCACCATGTTCTTTAACAAAAGAAAAGTCCTTGCCTCTTAGGAGCTTGAAACAAGGCAAACACCACCAATAAAACAAGCACAGAAACTGCTCCTTCATCCAGGATTGCTCACTCCTTTCCACCTATCTAAATCTTACACACGTTTTAAGGTTAAAACCAAGAATCAGGTCCTCCTGGAAGTCTTCCTTGATTACTCTAGCTCTCCCACCTTTGAACTGCTAGAGAATTCAGAATCAAGACTGAACATCCTCCAGCACTTGTATTGTTATTAAGTTGTGTGTTTGTTTCTCTGGAGTCGGTCTTGGCTCCTGAGAGCGGACACCTCTGGTCATGGTTGCCTTAGCACCCCTACAACCCTTCCATCCTTTGCAGGACTGTTCTACCCAACTCACGCCATGTGCTTTGTCCAGGGTGGTCAATCACAGGAGCCCATCCCTCTGATGCCCCAGGATGGCACATGATCCAGCGTGATCATGAGACATCTTGGCTGTGGTGGTCAGAACATGCCAGGACAGTTTAGAGGACTTCCTCAGGATTTCTCTAACTGAGCTGGCAGGAAAAAACTGCCTTTCCTCTCTGATCATCAAGTCAGAACTCTTGGGAGAAATGTTCCCTGATAGGAAGAATCGGTCTAAAGGAGCAATGTAGCTACACATAGAAAAAGAAAAGAGAGTTGACATTGGGACAGGTAGTTTAACAGAGAGACGGGGCTACAAAGGGTGATAGGAAGATAGTGGGCAAGACAGAGATGAGATAGACACACAGGAAAGAGAGAGACAGACAGACAGAGATTCAGAAAGAAACGGACAGGGTAGGCCAAAATGGCAACACAGGAGACCCCTGAGCTCCCTTCCTCCCATGGATACACCAAATGTACACGTGGATGTAAATTCCCTCTGAAAGAGATCCAGAAACTAGTTGAGTAACTTCTACACATCAGATGAATGAGAAAATACTCACATCGAAAAGGCTAAGGGTAGAAAAGGCTAAGACACACTCTCACCATAAACCCCACCCCTGGCACACGACCACACAGTTGGAAGTGAACCATCAACTCTCATGTTATCCCTGAGGAGCAAAGGGTTTGGAGCCTCCATCTAGCATTCCAAATTTTAAGGGTTGCAACAGAGGGACGGACCCCGAAACACCTGACTCTAAAAGCCAGCGGGGCTTGTGTCCCCAAGACGATAGCAAACAAAGACGCAATTCTTAACGGGTGCACGAGCACTGATGCAGCTGTTGCCCCAGGGCTGAGTGCAGAGGGAGCAGGCAGAATCACCCATCTCCCCGTCTTTCCCTGCAAGGTTATCTGAATACTATAACAGCTGCTGCCTGAGGGCCCGTCTTCTAATTTAGCAGGCTTCTAGAGACTGCATGTGAATCTCCCCAGAGACAGAGAAAGCCAACAAATACCCCTCCCGCCTTCTGCCTCCGGTCCTCCCCAAGTTGCCAGTATCTCCCTGGAAGGAGCTCATACATGACTGCACCCCAGCTTTTAGGGCCGCCACCTATGCGATGGGTCCCCAGATTTCCTGGCTTTGACAGCCAGTGGAGCTGCCATTCATGAGTCCCATGGAACTGTAACAAACAAAGAAGCAGTTCTTAACAATCTAGCTCCCTGAGGTTCAGCACAGACGGAGCAGACAAAAAAACGCCCAGCTCCCCATCTTTCCCTGATAAAGGTTTTTATGTGGATACTTTAAAAGCTGGGGCTTCCGTGGTGGCGCAGTGGTTGAGAGTCCGCCTGCCGATGCAGGGGACACGGGTTCGTGCCCCGGTCTGGGAAGATCCCACATGCCGCGGAGCGGCTGGGCCCGTGAGCCATGGCCGCTGAGCCTGCGCGTCCGGAGCCTGTGCTCCACAGCGGGAGAGGCCACAGCAGTGAGAGGCCCGCGTACCGCCAAAAAAAAAAAAAAAAGCTGCCACTGCCACCTGGGGCTTCTAACTTAGCAGGCACCTCAGGGCTGTGGTCCTCCTCAAAGACTGATGAAGGTTGCAGACACTCCTCCCATCTTCTCCTTCCAGGCCACTCCAATAATAAAACCAAGTCACCAGTGTCTCCCTGAAAAGAGGCTGTATACATATCTGGCACCCCAGCTCTTGTGACAACTTCATGAAGGATGAGCCCCTGAAACACCTGGCTCTAATAACCAATGGGCCTTACATTCGAGAGGCACAAGGACTGCAACAAACAAACAGTTATTATGGGCACAGGAGCACACCCACCCCTGCAGCTATATACCAACAGGAAGCACAGAGGGAGCAGGCAAAAATGCCATTGCCTTGTTTCTCCCTGGAAGGGGCTTAATTACATACTTTCTTAGCTGCTGCCTGAGGGTCCAGCTTCTCATCAGCCTGCATCTAGCTGCTGACTGCACTGCTCCCCCCGATCACTGATAGGTCTTGGCACACCCTTAACTACTGGGAGCCACTAAGGACAAAGAAGGAGGCTCGGACAATCACAAAAGTTTGAGAGACAACTATGAGCTCGGTCAAGCTGATCAATGAGGTTCAGCTCCTACAGGAGATCACTCTGTCAAGACTGGGAGACGCATCTTGTGCTGATCCATCTAATGCTCAGAGACCAACACAGACTCAAGAAAAATGAAGGAACAGACAAATATGTTACAAACAAAAGGACAAGAAAAATGTCTAGAAACATATCTTAATAAAATGGAGGTAAGCTATTTATCTGGTAGGGTGTTCAAAGCAACTGTCACAAAGATGCCTACCAGCGTCAGGAGAGCAATGCATGAAGACAGAGAGAATTTCAACAAAGAGACAGAACTATGAAAAAGTACCAAACGGAAATCACAGAACTGAAGAAGAAAATAATTGAACTGAAAATTCAATACAGGGGGTCAACAAAAGATAGATGAGTTGAAAGAAAGAATCAGTGAAGTCTAAGACAGGGAAGTGGAATTCATACAACTAGAGGTGCAAAAATGAAAAAAGAAAAAAAAGAGTGAAGATCGCTTAAGGGACTTATGGGACAACATCAAGTAGACTAATGTTCTCATTACAGGGGTCCAAGAAGGAGAAAAGAGAAAGGGATAGAAAACTTAATTGAGGAAATAATGGCTGAAAACTTCCCTAACTGGGGGAACGTAACAGACAGGCAGAACCAGGAAACATAGAAAGTTCCAGATAAGATGAATCTGAAAAGGACTCTACACAGATACATTGTAATTAATGTATATGACCAAACAGTATAATTAATGTATATGACCAAAAGCTAAATACGAAGAGAGAATCACAAGAACAGAAAGAGAAAAACAATTTGTTACATACAAGGGAACTCCCATAAGACTATCAGCATACTCTTCAGCAAAAACTTAGCAGGCCAGAGGGGAGTGGGATGATATATTAAAAGTACTGAAGGAAAAAAACAAAGAAAAAAACCCGCCAACCAAGAACACTCTACCCAGCAAAGCTGTCTTTCAGAATTGATAGAAAGATAAAGAGTTTTCTAGACAAATAAACACTCTAGGAGGTCATTACCACTAGATCAGCTTTACAAGAAATGTTAAACGGAGTTTTTCCAGCTGAAATTAAATAACACTAATTAATAATAGAAAAATATACGAAAGCATGAAATTCACTGGTAAAGGTAAAAATACAGTTACTTTCGGAATATGCTGTTATTCTAATGGTGGTGGGTAAATCATTGATAAGTCTACTACGAAGGTTAAAAGACAAAAATATTAAAGTTATAACAACATTAATTTGTTAATGAACACACAATGTAAATGATGCAAATTGTGACATCAAAACATAAAATGCAAAAGGGGGGGTGCTTTTGCATGTGTTTGAAGCTGTTAGCACAGACTGTTATAAAGAGAAGAAGTTTTATCTAAGCCTCACATTAACCACCAACCAAAAGCATACAGTAGGTACGCAAAAGAAAAAGGAATCCAAACTTTCCACTACAGAAAATCATCAAATCACAGAGGAAAAGAGCAAGAGCTGAAGCAAGGAAAAACGGAATTACAGAGCAAGAGAACATTTAACAAAATGGTAATGGTAAGTCTGACCATCAATAATTACTTCAAATGTCAAAAGACTAAATTCCCCAAACAAAAGACAAAGGATAGCTGAATGAATAAAGAAAACAAGACCTAACTATATGTACCTCCAAAAGACTCACTTCAGCATTAAAAAAAACACACAGATTGAAAGTGAAGAAATTGAAAAATATATTGCAGGCACATGGAAAGAAAAGCAGAAGAAGCTATTCTTATATCAGATGAAATAGACTTTAAGCCAAAAATTGTAAGAGACAAAGAAGGTCATTATATAATAAGAAAGGGGGCAATTCATCAAGAGGATATATTATTTGAAATATTTATGCCAATACAGGAGAACCTAAATATATAAAGCAAGTATTAAAAGATCTGAAGGAAGAAATAGCAATACAATAATGTCAGGGGACTTCAATACCCCACTTTTACCAGTGGATGGATTGTTCAGACAGAAAGTCAAGAAGGAAACATTGGATTTAAGCTACACTTTAGACCATACGGACCTAATAGACATACAGTAGTCCCCCCCTCTTATCCTCTTATCCTTTCATTTTCTGTGATTTGAGTAACTGGAGGTCAATGTGCTCCAAAAATATTAAATGAAAAATTCCAGAAATAAACAATTTGTAAGTTTTAAATTGCATGCTGTATGAATAGCATGATGAAACACTGCCCTCGCTCCATCCCACCTTGGAAGTGAATCATCCCTTTGTCCAGCACACCTCGCCCATTACTCACTTAGTAGCTGTCTTGGTTACCAAAGTGATTGTCAAGGCATCACAGTACTTGTGTTCAAATAACCCTTTTGTTAGTTAATAATGGCCCTAAAGTGCAAGAGTAGTGATGTTGGCGATTCAAACATGCCAAAGAAAAGCCATAAAATTCTTCCTTTAAGTGAAAAGGCGAAAGGTTTCAATTTAATAAAGGAAAGAAAAAAAATGATATGCTGAGGTTCCTAAGATCTACAGGAAGAATGAAGCTTCTATTTATGAAACTTTGAGGAAGGAAAAAAGAAATTCATGCTGGTTTTGCTGTTGCACTTCAAACTGCAAAAGTGATGGCCACAGCGCATGGTAAATGCTTAGTTAAGATGGGAAAGGCATTACATTTGTACCATAGGATCTTTTGAGAGAAAGAAACCACATCCACACAACTTTTATTACAGTATTTGTTACAATTGTTCTGTTTTATTATCAGTTATTGTTGTTAATCTCTTACTGTGTATAATTTATAAATTAAACTTTATCATAGGTATGTATGCATAGGAGCAAAACATATTATAGAGGGGGTTCGGTACTATCCATGGTTTCAGGCATCTACCGGGAGTCTTAAAATGCATCCCCCATGGAAAAGGGGGAACTACTGTATATAGAACATTGTATCCAACAGCAGCAAAATCACATTCTTCTCAAGTGCACATGGAACATTCCACAGGATAGATCATATGTCAGGACTCAAAAAAGTCTGAATAAATGTAAAACGATGAGATCATATCAAGCATCTTTTTCCAACCACAACGGTATGAAACTAGAAAGCAATTACAAGAAGAAAAGAGGAAATTCACGAATATATGGAGATGAAACAACATGCTCCTAAACGGCCAATAAATCAAGGAAGAAATCAAAAGAGGAACCAAAAAATATCTTGAGACAAATGAAAATGGAAGCGCAACATAGCAAATCTTACAGGATGCATCAGAGACAGTCTAAGATGGAAATGCATGGCAATAAATGCCTACATTAAGAGAAGAAAGACCTCAAAATAAACAATCTAACTTTACACCTAGAGAAACTAACAAAAAAAGACTAAACTCACCCTAAAATTATTAGAAGGAAGTTAATAACAAAGATCAGAGCAGAAATGAAAGAAACTAAGGCTAAAAAGACAATAGAAAAGATCAGTGAAACTAAGAGCTGTTTTTAAGTTAACCAAAATAGACTAATCTTTAGCTAGATTTACCAAGAAAAAGAAAGACTCAAATAAATAAAATTATAAATGAAAGAAGAGACATTATAACTGACACCACAAAAATGCAAAGGCTTATAAGAGACACTATGAACGGTTATAAGACAACATATTGGACAACACAGAAAAAATGGATAAATTCCTAGAAACATACAATCTACCAAGACTGAATCATGAAGAAACAGAAAATCTGAACAGACCAGTTGCTAGTAAGAAGATTGAATCGATAATCAAAAACCTCCCAACAAAGAAAAGTTCAGGGCCAGATGGCTTCACTAGTGACTTTTAACAATCATTTAAAGAAGAACTAATACCAGTCTTTCACAAACTCTTCCAAAAAGTTAGAAGAGGAAGAAATACTTCCAAACCCATTTTACAAGGCCAGTGTTACCCTAATACCAAAGCCAGTAAAGGATACTACAAGAAAATTACAGATGATGCAAAGCTCCTCAACAAATGATTTAGCAAACTGAATTCAACAGTAGAGATCTTCCTCAACTCACGATGGGTTTATGTTCTGATGGACCCATGGAAAGTTGCAAATATCAAATTGAAATGCATTTAATACGCCTAAGCTACTGAATATCACAGCTTAGCCTAGCCTACCTTAAATGTGCTCAGAACACTTACATTAGCCTACAGGTGATCAAAATCATCTAACACAAAGCCTATCTTATAATGAAGTGTTTAATATCTCATTTAATTTATTGAATGCTGTACTGAAAATGTAAAACAGAATGGTTAAATGGGTATAGAATGGTTGTAAGTGTATTGGTTGTTTATCCTATTGGTTCTGTTTCTCTGGAGAGCCTTGATTAATACAACTTGTTTCTTAGTCCCGCTCCAACTTTGCAGCCCGTTTATCCACATAAGCCCATAACGCACCTTTGTGAGTGTGTCTGCAATATTTATCTGCTTAGACCATCAACTACAAAAAGAATGAGTCTTATTAACATACAACCCATCAGACAGTGAGCTTCCTAAGGACAGAGACTTTAATTATTTTTCTCCAATATTTTCTACCACACACAACTCAGGACTAGGCATACCTTCAGACTAAATGATAAGGATAAGAGATTTGTACTTCAAAGCTGCTCTGTCCCTGGATCCAGAGGGAAAGAGATTAAGTTGCTCAGCTGGCCAGAGGTGGAGCAAAAGATGTTGGGTGCTGAGGGTAAGGAGAATACCCGTGCCCTTGTCTAGCTCACAGAGGAACGCCACTGCCCACTTTCTGCAGTACTGCTGGCATTAGCCTAGAGGTTCTCAACAAGGGCACTGTTGACATTTTGGACCAGATAATTCTTTATTGTGGGGGCTGCCCTATGCACTGTGGGATATTCAGCAGCAGCCCTGGGCTCTACTGGATGCAGTAGCATCCCTGCAGTTCTGACAACCAAAACTGTCTCCAGACGTTGCCTACTATCCCCTGGGGGCAAAACTGCCCCCAGTTGAGAACCACTGCCTTACCTGGACACACTTAGCTGATACCTGAACTCTGTGGCTTCCCTGCTAACAAGGCAGCAAATATAAGCAGGCGGAGATCTCACGTCCTCACCTATAGCCCTAACGCTGCTGAGATGCCCACGAGCTCCAACTATTCTGGACCACACCATCTCACCAGAAAACTATCTGACACTTGCCAGGTGGAAGCAGTCAGGTCCCTAATCTTAAAGCCCCACGATGTCCCCACTTCTAAAAACCTAATGAATGGAGAGTGCACACAGGTACAGCAAGCGAAGAAATACAATAAATATGCAGACATTTAGCGATTTGTTTGTTGTTATTGTGGGGGCGAAGCTGCAGGGCGTATACTTGTGGAAATGTTTGGAAAAGCGCACGTGGTAATAATGATAAGTGTCAATGGATACTGGGACCATTCACATGCCAGCTATTGTGTTTGGTGTTTTAATTCATTATCTTAATTAGTCCTCAAGGTACCATTCATCTAATTTTCATCTTCAGTAAAATGGGGATAATAAGAAAGATTAAGTTACATACCTCAAGTCACACGATAATAATTCACAGATATTGAGAGTACTTTATGTCAGGCACTATTTTAAATGGAAATGCTGATCTCATTTAATCCACATATCAATCCTATGAGTCTGGAATCATTCTTTTTCCATATTTTAAAAGGGCCCAACTAGGCATTGAAAGCTTAAGTAACTTGGCCGAGAAAGTCCACAGGTAGGAAGCAGCAAAACTAGGGCTTGAACCAGACAGGTGGCCTTGAGTCAGGAGCTTAACCTCCCCTGTAAGCTGACTCTTCCAGCTGTTGCGAGGAGAGACAGGCTTTGAACCCAGTCATTTCTCCCAGAGTTGAGGATCATAGCCATGGTGCCCCATTGCCTGCTCTCCCCATACATGTAACTCCATCAGCATTGTAGGAAATATAAAGGTGTCGTGTATACATATTCTACATCTCAGAAAATTTTGGTTCTATTTTACATGAACTGGAAGTCACTCATACTGGTGATAATAAGAAGAAAATGTTGGGAATAGAAAAAGGATGTCGGGCTGATGGTAGAAGAGTAGCAGATGGAAATTTTTGCAGAGAACCTTAAGAAAGACAAATACAGTTGAGGAAAGGAAAACTGGGGACTTGGGCTTGACTCCCTTTTAGGTCTCTGAGGATGGAACGAGCCGAGACATGTATAAGAGGGACTGTGAAACTGTCATGAGTCTATGGGAGGGGATGAGAGGCATGTCTGCTCAGATATGCCAAGCAGGTTAGTAAGCGCCCCTGACACCTCTTCCATCTCTAGCAGCCAAGTTCCTTCACATTTCCAGGACCAAAATGGGGCCAGGGTGGACCAGAGGATGAGAAACAATATCTAGTGCAGAACCAGCCGTGGCACAGATCAAGCTCCCTGTGCTTAATGTTTGCAACAAAGGAAAAATGAATTTGCAAGCATCCCACTGAAATCACAGGAAAGGAACCTCCCTGAAAGTTTCTAGAAAGTATCAGATGGTAAAAAGAAATTGTATCAGTATATGTTATTACTAATGCAAAATGAAAACAAATCATGGATAGTGCCTTTCTTTGGTAATGTTGTATTCCTGGTTTTAATTAAGTGACTATAAAACAAAATTTAATAGAACAAAACAGAGTTAAAGTGTCAATAACAGATATGAATCTATGAAAGGCTGTATGAGTATTTTTAAATTCCTCAGTAGTGAATTCTTCTACCACAAGTTTCTTCTGAAACCTAACACCCATGATTGGAAAACAACGAATCTTTTCCAGTGGAGAACTAGGATCAAACGTTGTGCAAACTCCCCATCACATTTGCCCACATACGCCAATAAGGACTTTTAGTTTCCACATCTGTAAAATGGGACTATAATAATACCTGCTTCATAGAGTCAGGGGGGTCAAACGAGCTAAGCAGTAAATACTTAGAACAGTGCCTGACACACAGAAAGCATTTTTTACCTTTTAGCTATTATTATTTTTCATTTGAGGGACAGTATGAACTAGTCTGCTTTCCTGCCTGCCTTCTTCCCTCCCCTGTAACTTCCTCCTACATTTGTTAAGTGCCTAATATAGTCACAGCATTGTTCTACGCACTGGATAAGAAAAGTTCTGCTACCAAGGAGCTCAGTTCAGGCACCTTTCTCACTCTCCAGACTGGTTTATCTCACAAATCCTGGGAACCCACCCTTGATAAGGGCTCCTGTAAGGCCCCATTCTCTCCTCTCCAGTGGATAAATCATTACACTGGATTGCAAGTGCTTTTTTTTTTTTTTTTGCGTAGGGGACACAATCCTTGACCTCACCAGCTTTTGCTGGTCTTTTTTTTTTGATTTATCATCTTTTAATTTTAATTATTTTCAGTTTATTATTATGGTTCTGGAAGTCAGAAGTGCAAAATCAGTCTCACTGGGCTAAAGGTGAGGTGTCAACAGGACTGGGTTGCTTTCTAGAGGTCCCAGGGGAGAATCCATTCCCCTGTCTTTTTCAGCTTCTAGACACCACCAGCACTCTGGCTCATGGCCTCATTTTTCCATCTTCAAAGCCAACAACACTGGGCTGAGATTTTTGTATGTTGCCATCTCACTGGTCCTCTTGCTGGTTCTTATACCAACATTTCTTTCACAGTGAATAACAGACCATCAATAAATACGTGTCAAATGAATGATTACAACACTTTCATTCAGGCATACAAACTTCCTAAAGCCCTGAGTAAGCCTTCAGCTCACATCTGGGTCTCCAAGAAAACTTTTTTTATGCTCAAAAGCAGGGGTCCACAACCCCTGGGCCTCGGACCAATACTGGTCCACAGCCTGTGCCTGAACTATGCCCACACCGCCCCCATCCGTGGAAAAATTGTCTTCCACGAAACCGGTCCCTGGTGCCAAAAACGGTTAGGGACTGCTGCTCAAAAGAGATCTCACTTTCCGGTCTATGTTCCAGATCATTTTTATCATGCAGATTGCTCAACTGGTGAGAAAAGGGGGGGGGGGAATCTATGCAGACCTGAATAGTGTGTGAAGTGGTTTCCTCCTGGGGATATTTCATTTCATAACAATTACCAAGCTCGGCACCAGCACACAAGAATCATGTGAAAGTCTGAGAGGAAGGAGAGCGATTATTCTCCAAAACTGAGAGCCTTCCTGAGTTCTGAGCAAGGACCAAGGACGCAGGAAACACAAGGACAGAAGGAGCCATGGCCAAGCCTCCAAGGAAGAAACTGAAATTGGCTCTTGGAACAGCGCGCTCACAGATGTTATGACAGACGTACCTGGAAAAGGTCAAGCAGCTTTCAAACTTATTTTCCAGCAACCAAACCCTCTGTTCAAACATGGTCTCCAAGTCCTATCACGTGTAACAGGTCAAACAGGAACTTATCAGAAACCAGGAACGGCTCACTCAGACACAACAGCGCCCAAGAGAGCTGGACGCGGCAACTGTGAAACACCGTGATCTCTTTCTACCCCTTCATTTAGTAGATCAGAAAACTGAGCTTCACACAACTGTCCAAAGACACACAGCTAGCTTGTGTCTAGAAGCCAGTTCTGAACTTCAGGCCAGCCTCTTCGTAGCACACATGCCTGCCATGAGGAAGTGGTGGGGCTAAACTGCTGTGTGCTTTTCTCTCCTTGTGGATGTGAATCCCAGAGCAAAACCTTCCCCAGAAATAAGAAAACTGGACATTGGGGTACGCATGAGAGAGGTAATGAGGGTAAAACACTGTTGAAGTCAAAGGACAATTGCTTGACAAACCGATTCGCTAGACTGTTAAATTTCAAAATAATTTTATCTCAACATGTTTCTCCAATTCACACCACAAACATTCTCCCCCTTGATGTCTTGGCTCAAACTGCCCCTCCACCTGGAATACTCCTTCTGTCCCAGTCTGCATATTCCCTGCTTATGGCCCAGCTCAATACTACTTTCCATGAAAGCTTCCTGACCCTGGCTGGACATTATAATCCCATGGGGACCTTTCTAAAAATACTGAATGCCAATTCACAGATCCCAATTCCATAAATTCTGATTTCATTGCTCTGGAGCAATAATCCCCTCACATTTTTTTTTTTTGGTGGTACGCGGGCCTCTCACTGTTGTGGCCTTTCCCGTTGCGGAGCACAGGCTCTGGACGCGCAGGCTCAGTGGCCATGGCTCATGGGCCCAGCCGCTCCGTGGCATGTGGGATCCTCCCGGACCGGGGCACGAACCCGTGTCCCCTGCACCCCTCAACCACTGTGCCACCAGGGAAGCCCCCCGCTCACATTTTATTTGCATCAGAATCTTTTTGTTAAAACACAGATGCTGGGCTCTACCCTCAGAGTTTTGGATTTGGGGGGGTCTGGGGTGGGGCTCAAGAATTTGGATTCTTAGCAAACGCGTAAATGGTATGATGATAACAGTCAGGAATCACACTCTGAGAACCACTAGCCTGGAGTATAATCCAGGAATCAATAGCTTTTAGATGCTCCTGGGTGATAAGGATGTGCAGTCAGAGTTGAGAACCACTCATTAGAGCTCGGAAAGCAACCTTCACGAATCAAGCTGAAAAGCCTTTCCTTTTTATGTATCAGTCGGGTAGTTAAGAACGTGAACTCTGGAATCAGACGCTCTCAGTTAGTCTCAGCTGCGTCAGTTACTCACCGTGGGATCACAGGCAATTAACTCAACCTCTCCTTGCTGCATTTTTCTAATCTGCACACTGGGGAGATGATAATAGCACCCTTCTCATTGTTTTTATGAGAACTAAATGAACTAAATGCATATAAACATTTCTAATAGAGAGAGGCTTATATCAACACTTAACTCTACATAATGCTTACTATTATAGCGCTCACATTATATGCAACTAATACTTTTTAAGTGTAACAAATATTTACTGAGCATCTAATGTACCAACAATTTTATTAACTTTTTTTTTGGCTGTGCCATGTGGCATCTTAGTTCCCCAACCAGGGATTGAACCTGAGCCCCCTGCAGTAGCAGCGTGGAGTCCTAACCATTGGACCACCCAGGAATTCCCCTTTTATTATTAATTTAATATGTTATCTCACTTAATCCTTAAACTTTTGAAATTGGTAGCATAATTTTTTTTTCCGATGAGGAAATGAAAATTTTGAGATGTCAAGTTGCCTAATCATTGGTACAGAGTGAGAGAGATGGAGCCTGGATTCAAACATGTTTGTTTTACTCCACCATCAATTATCTGTGTACCTGAATAGTTTTCTCCTTCTTTATTGTAGTGTCTTTAAAGACAGGTTCTAGATGTGATTAAATTATTTTTCCACTAGTGTCTAGAACTGTGCCTTGCTCTGTATTATTAAATATCTGTTGAATAGATGAATACACAAATGAGAGCAGTAACAATCCCAGCAATATGTTTAAGATAAATGTTGAAAATAGCTCTATAAGATGGTGAAACAGACTTCATTCATTCAATTAATCTCTAGGCAATTAAGTAAATAAAGCCTTCATTTTCCATTATTATGCTGTTATTTTCACCATTTATCCTCAAAGCAATATTAGATCTGCCAAATACAGTCATCTGTGATTTTCTTGACAAATGCACGATCATCCTGTGAAAATGCTAGGGCAGTGAAAACTCAGGGATCTTGTCCAGCTTGAATGAACATGGCTTCCGTGTCCTGGCTATTGTAAATAGAGCTGCAATGAGCACTGGGGTACGTGACTCTTTTTGAATTATGATTTTCTCAGGGTATATGCCCAGTAGTGGGGGTGGGAGAGTGAGGGTGGAAGGGAGATGCAAGAGGGAAGAGCTATGGGGATATATGTAAATGTATAGCTGATTCACTTTGTTATACAGCAGCAACTAACACACCATTGTAAAGCAATTATACTCCAATAAAGATGTTAAAAAAAAAATGAACACGGCTCCTCTAGTGGGCATTTTGGGAGCTCTCCTCCTAAATCACAGTAATCTCCGCCTCTGTCAACTGCTGGCTCCTCCCGATCCACAGATTTCTACGTGCAGACCCCCACGTCCGTGTCAGTACCATACGGCTCTGTCCCTTGTCTAAAGCTGATCAGACCAGGGCTAGACCCACAAGCCAAGCTGGGTCAAAGGTATTTGTTTCTGGGGCTTTCGGATTGCTTTGAGAGACTACAGCATGAGACACGGAGCAACTTGCCTTGGACACCTTTACCTGCTCTGCCAGAAAGAAGAGAGAAACAGAGATGGCAGATAGAAAGAAAGCACTCTGTGAGATTCTGGAATAGGGTCCTTGGTGAGATCTAAATGCATTCCTTTTCAGGGATTCTAATCATTGTTTCTCTCTCTCAATACTCCAGCTTAAGCTAGTTACTGTTTCTCGTACCACAGAATCACTACCAACATGCCCCCTGCAAGTTGCTCAGCATGTGCAGGGCCATTTCCTGCCACCTGGATTAGCTACTATCCCTTCAGCACTCTGGTTCTCCCAGCAAATTAAAAGGGCTACTGACTACTATACCCGTGTTTCTCCAACTATGTTCTATGACCCACTAGTGGGTCATAAAATACATCTAGTGGATCACAACCCCTATTATTTTTTTATAAAACAATATGGAATGGAATACAAGATATAAGAGAGCATCTCGTGTGGTCTACTAAGTATTTTTCATGGAACTTTAAGATATATAAAGAGACATAGGTTTATACAGGATCATAAGTATAGCATTTCCTATCAGGGAAGCAGTACTGAAGGAAGAAAGGAAGGAGGGAGGAAGGGGAGAAGAGAGGAACTACATGGTCTAATTTAATCTAATATCTTTCTAAATCCTAGATGGCTAGAATGAAATTCAGCGGTCACATGAACTATTTTCAAGACAAGGCATACACACATCAAGAGGTCACTTGACACTGCTGAGGAGTTTGAACTCAACTGAAGAATCTCAGTGAACCGTAGCCAACACCACACAACATGCTGGCAGTAGCAATTTGAGGCTGAGCTCTGGTCACTGGGGTTTTGTGATTGTGCTAATGTAGTGACAATCCACGAGGCTTTACCTAAATACAGCTGAATAACTGGTCTGCCAGGAACACAGCCAGTAATCCCTCGGCAAGGACTTACTGAGTACCCACTACGTGTCACCGCTTAGGGGACTGCCAGCCAGCCTACCACATGGCCCGTTTGTTTGCTGTATACATGTGGGCTATAGCTTAGCATAGTTCTAGTGAACAAGACCATATCACATGACACACCTTAAAAAAGGTTACTCACAGAAGACCTAATAATCCTATTAAACAGACAAAGTACATTGCCACATTTGTAGAGTGGTTGCAGAGAACCGGCAATGCCCTTGTTCCCAGCCATTAGATTTTGGAACGTCCATTCTCAGACCCTACTACCTATCTCCTTCTCAGGAGATACCTTTAATAGGTATTTATACTTATTAAAGGTACCTTTAATAGGTACCTTTAATAGGTATTTATAAGGTAACACATAAAGGGAACTTCAAAGAACGTGCAGTGTTGTTGGAAAGTTGCAGCGGATCAGATGGGGTTTCACAGAGATGGGAAAACAAGGACCAGGCTAGAATAAGGTGTGGGATTAGAAAGTCAGGAAGGAGAGAGGGATGCTATGGTCCACGGCACGATGGTGCAAACAGGCACGCTGTGGAGGAGAATACTGAACAGCAGTCATAAGAGACCACTCTGGAGACAGAACAAGAAAGAATCTGAAGGCAGTGACAAGCTGCTATGCCAGGAATTATGGACTGGTTCCCACAAACTACAATCTGCAACATTCCCTACATGTTGGTTATACCATGGGACAAATGCTTCTCTTTCCGAAGGTATATTCACTTTATTTCTTTAGAATTTAATTTGTATTAAAACAACCTTTATAAACTGTTTACTTAGAAGAATCTATACTTTTTAAAATGTTGCTTTACCTTTATTTATTTACTTTTGGTCTACGGGATGTGCTTAAATGATCACGGGTTGGAACACGCGTGACCCCCCCCCAGTGGCGGTGCTTTGTGGAGAGACTCTCACTACCTCATTCACTGAGGGCCTGAGCCAATACCCATGGCCACTCAGGAGGGGTGAAATGCAAACTCAGAACAAAGGGAATACCCACTGACCTGTCCCAAACCACCCAACTCTGCCATGTAAGAAGAGACGAGACAGGTGTTTGGCAAGAATTTTCATGAACACTTGGATGCAGAAGGAGCATCTTTCTGTCATCCCCAGGATCGCGCTGCAGGTCTCTTCTGGGCAGATGACCACAGTAACTAAACAGTTCATTCAACTTATTCACACACTGAGCACCGGCTAGGAGTCTGGTACAAAAAGATGATATGGGAGAGAAGATGCCAAAAGGAGTAAGATGAGGTTTCAGCTCCCTCCAGCAGCTCAGACTGATACAGGAAACGGAGGGAGGCAGATGTTTATAAGAAACTGTGGCGCATGCTTTCAGAGTGGAGTATTCTGCACAGAGGGCTGTGACAGCCTGCAAAGCGGTGGGTCTTTAAGTGAGTAGACAGGAGGGGTACCTAGATGAGGCACAGATTGTTCCTGCTGGCCCACCAGTGCAGCCCTTTGGCACCCAAGGCAAGCACTTCCCAACCGTTTCCTGTGTGTCCAGCATGGAGCCCAGCAGTAAATGAGGGTCAGGAGTCAGAGGCAGTGAAGGGGTTGAAAAGCGGCGTAGAACATAATTTGAGAGAGAAATAAGTTAATAAAGGTATAGAGACCAGTTAAAGAAAAACAATTAGGAAGGAAGAAAAGTCTCACTGCCCCACATTTCCCAAGTTGGAGCTCAGGATGGCACAGTTCATGCTCATTGGGGTTGCACTGATCACACTGGATATTATTTTTAACTCGTAATGTGTTATTAGGACAAGAACTTGTCTCTTCTATGTCCAGTGGTTAAGAGAGGAACCAACGTTCAGTCCTAGATTCTAATTCTGGCTTTACGCCTATTAGCTGTGTGACCTCGGGCAAGTTACGTAGCCTCTCTAAACCTCGAAGTCTCTTACAACAGCCGAAACTTCCCCATTTGGTCTTGATGAGGATGAAATGAAACGGCACAAGCACACATTTAGAGAACGTGCCCATTGGGTTCCAGGCATCTTACGGAGCTTGCACAGGCAGACACATGCACAGATGTGCACACACACGTACACTCATTTGAATACCTACTGACCGTGTAGAAAGTGTCTAAGGAAAATCTGCATTGGAGTGTAAGAGAAAGAGCACAGGGCTGGGGCGAAGACTTCAATTCTGGTCACAAGTCTGTTCACTGACCAGCACTGTGGCTTTGAATAGGCCGCTTGAGGCCTCTGGGCACAGTTCCTCTCTCTGCAAATTGCAGGGGTTGCCAGGGCTGTGATCCTCTCTACTGCTGCTCTCTGGCACTGGGTGACTCCACAGCTACAAAGATGGAGACACGTGAGCTGCCTCTTTGCACTGGCAGCTCTTATGCCCCTGATGGTCAGGGCCCTTCCTGCTCCATCCTGCTCTGCCCCCTTCTCTGAGGCGGAGCGGGGTGCCTTTCTAATCAACTAAGTGCATCCGAAGGCAGAGGAACCTCCTACTGGGGAGGTCCCTGAGGTGTCGCTCACCACCGGCAGGGCCCACACCCCGCTGGAGAGGGCTTTTCTGAACAGCCTCGTGCCGCCAGAGCCTGCCTGCCCTGCACCTCCATGGGGACCAGAAGATCAAGCAGGGAGCAGACAAAGCCACTGCTGGGACCAACGAGCTGGAGGGCTCACACTCTCCGGTTTACAAGTTGCTTCCCCTCATCAGCCTCTAACCTCACTGCCTTAGTCCTGGGAGGCAGACATCATTGTTCCCATTCTACAGATGACCAAACTCCAAGCCAAAGTCACTGAAGGTCACCAAGTGGACCTGGTGCTCGCCGTAGGTTCTGCTGACTCCAAGCCCAGAGCTCTCAGTGCTGTGGGCTTTCCCGGCCGCCCTGCACATCGGCCACGAGGCCGTGTGTAATCAGATGCAAGATTATGGGGTACCGATTGGAAGTGCTGGAGGAATTCAGAGAGTTAATTTAAAAAGACAAAGGGCATTAGGGAGACAGCTTGGGAGGATGTTTTGTAGACGTTCTAGAGAAGAAAGAGAAAGGAACCAGGTATACTTATAGACCAAAAATGTGCAGAAGGGGGCGTGCTGCCCGGCAATTTCTCATCAAGTTAACGGATGTTGCCAGTTACTGTGGTAACATTTTTAATTGTATCTTAGCTCCGAAGAAAATGAAAACAGAATTTCTTAGTCTTTGCCTCAGGACTGCTAGGGGCACACATTCTGGTACACTACAGTAGCGTGGACATACCTGCCCAGAGTCTACAAAGACAGCCCACTTCATAGGAAAACCTTACTCACAGCTGTCCCAGACCTAACTGGGGTTGAAAGGAGTAGTTAGAAAAGAGGGTATCTGCTTTATGGGTCCATGTGTATAAATGGGTCCATGGGTATCTGCTTTATGGATTCCTCATTTATACACATGAGGAAACAGGCTGCAATCACGTGGGACCCTCATAAAGAAGGAGGTAACCACAGCATCCCCGATGATAATGTACCAATAACTAGTACATGTGTGCTATCTTTCGGCCCCTGGGATATAATGCATTGTGTGTGTGATCCTATCTAAGCCTCATAGTAATTGGTGTGGCTATTTGAATAATGCCTGCCTCCCCTCTAGACTGTAAGTTTCTTGGAGGGAGGGGGCCTTGCCTGCCTTGCCCACCACGGTGAATCCACTTCCTAGCACAAAGCTAGCACTTAATCACGTAGCTGAACCAATGATCAAAACTCCTAATTGTTGTCTGCATTTCACTAGCCAGGGACTACAGGCTCAGAGGAGCTAGGGACGTGGCTTGTTGAAGACTTCACAGCTAATCAATGGCGGCTCTCGGATTCAAACCCAGGTCAGTTGGACTCGGCCCTGGAGCACATTCTATGATGCACCATGGAGGCCTCCTTTCTCCCCTGGAGAAACAGGGAGGGAGGCAAGAAAATGACCAGCGCATGTTCATCAGCTACAATGTGCCAGGCACCTTATTTCTTTATGTCATTTAATCCTAAGAAGAAACCTACGAAGTACTGCCCACAAATTGAAAATGCAGAAATGGTGGTCCTGAGAATTTAAGTGGCTTGCCCAAGGTTCCTCAGGTGGCGAAGGAGAAGACAGAAGATTGAAATGATTCCGTAACTTAACCCTGACAGAGCTTCCCTTTACTTCATTCGTCCCATAGAGTGACACCGCACAGATCAAACTAACCCTAAAAACACAAGGCATGGAGGAGAGGAAAATAAAAGTGTATGGTCTCCTGTTCCTTCAAACAAATCTTTTAGGGACAACTTGGGGACAAACTGTGGCACAGGTAATTTTTCTCTGATGATCACCCCCACGCCCATCCCTGATCCCAGCTCCCCTTTCTGTACTTCTCTCTCCGTTTCCTACATTCAGTGGCCTCATGCTTCTCACCCTACACCTGCGCCAGGACCCAAGAAAGTCCTCCACTTAGGCCTGCCCTTCCTGGATAATATTCTGGGCTCAAAATCAACCACCAGCAGCTCACGTCTATGCCCAGGCCCTCAGCCAATGCAGCCAAGGAAAAGTAACCGATGAATGAATGAAAAGATCTCCTTCAGTAACAAGCAAGGATATCTCGGGAGGGGCAGCAGAGTCACTGAATGTTAACCAGTTCCCCTGACTATGCACAGACCAATCACTGAACGCCTTCTGCCCAGCAGCCTCATTCTCTAAGCAGAGGATACATGAATGAAATACCCCCTTTCCTAGGCCTGAAAGTGAGCATGGCCTAAGCGCTCACAGATTTGCAAACATCCCAAGATCTCTGCACCTGAGACCTGGCATGAGAGCTCATGCCACATACCCACGCTTCCCAGTTTAGGAAACTAAACCTGGTTGATCTGAGAATCGGCCATTTCAATTCACAGCCAGCACTGGTCCCTTCCTGCCTCTTCCTCTCCCCGACTTCTATCTTGTTCAGTACATTTCACTAGGAGGCAGTGGTGCAAGGCCACTGTGCAGTCAGAGAGACCCTGGTCTCTCGGATCCCAGCCCCACTACCAAGCTAAGTGACCCTGACACTCATCTGACCTCTCTGAGCCCCAGAATCTCCTTCTCTGAGAAGGGAATAACAACAATACTTACTTCTGAGTGTTGTGAGAATTAAAGTAGGTAGCAGTAGGACACTCCTAGGCTTAGGAACACTTAACACGCGCCCCATTAGTGTTTCTGGTCTTCCCCATGGATCATCAGTCTTTGCCCCCCACTACTGTCCTGAGTCCCCACAGCCCTCTTTTACCTGCAGAGACACTGCTGGAGGCACACCTCCTGGCTAAGAGGAGAAACATGTACAATCACCAGATCTTATCTACACGTAGAGCTGTTTCATCTACCCCCAGAGGAGGAGTCCTCCTAAACCTGAGCACATTCCAGAGGCAAAATGTGAAGACTCCCGGGCCGTGGAAAACTGAGAGCAAGATGGGGACGCACAGCCCCGGCACAGGGCAGCAGCATCTTCCAAGACGTTGCTCACACCTGCATCTGCCGGCCCGGAGAAGGGCTGCCCAGGGGAACAGCAAGAAGTCATGCCCTCTGGGACGATCACAATTAAACTGAACCAGATGCTCTGAAATCCTCTCCTGGGAGCCATTCTGCCTGGTCCAGGGCTAGAGCAACACCACTTAAAAGGCCCTTTTTCATCTTTAATTTCTCTGATTAAGAAAGTTTACAAGATCAATTGCTAAGAGGGCTAATGTGAGGAGATGAGGCAGCAAGTTGCTCTGGGCCCAGAGTCAGCTAATTCCTTAGCTTCTAACTAGAGCCCACAGGGACTCACATAAAGCCTGAGGACTTGCCTGGCTCAATCGCCCCTCCCATCCGCAAATCCCCTCTAAATAAAGAATTTGAATTGCAACCCAGCAAGAAAAGCATATCAAACTCAGGCCAGCCAGCACTTCCCAGGAATCTCAGGAAGATCTTGCTGGATACACTTATCCTTCAGCCCAGTGTAGGGCTCCTGAGCTCAGAGCCTGCCCTTCTCAGTCTTGGTATCGAGCATCCCAGGGACCTTGCATCTTCAAAGACTATCTGAGACAACGCGATATCATGATCAAGTCAATGGGTTCTCAGGCTGTGTGAGTCTAAAGCCCATTTCTACCTCTTTCAAAGCCTTGGCTTCCTCATCTGTAAATGGGAGCAACAGTAGAGGTTTGTGGGCATATAACTAAATAATGCCAGTAACGTGCGTAGCGTGGTACCCGCACTTGATAAATGCTAGCTATCATTCACTCTCCATTCTTCCTGGGCCACCTGGTGCCAGCACACGGTACTCATTCAAGGATGAAGTCAAAAGGGACCAACACGGGTTTCCCTGGTGGCGCAGTGGTTGAGGGTCTGCCTGCCGATGCAGGGGACACGGGTTCCTGCCCCGGTCCGGGAAGATCCCACATGCCACGGAGCGGCTGGGCCCGTGAGCCATGGCCGCTGAGCCTGCGCGTCCGGAGCCTGTGCTCCGCAACGGGAGAGGCCACAGCAGTGAGAGGCCTGCGTACCGCAAAAAAAAAAAGGACCAACACTATGAAGCACTCGTATTTCACAGGAAATACAGGACTATACTCAGACTTCATTTTAGCCAGTGTGCTAGCAGCTGCTGCATCCCTAAGAGAAGTGGCAGCCTTTGCATTTCTTTTATTATTTTCCCTATCTCCTTTATTCCTGTAATAAGTTAAAACCTCCTCTCCTCCACTCCCTCCCCACAGGAAGCCACATGTAGGAACAATGCTGGCTGATGACAATTTTACCAAATGATTCCTGGAAACAGCATGGAAGAAGAAGAAAATGCCTCCCATCCGGGGGCCATACATTCTCTGAATGGAAACACAAGGGGACTAGCTCATACCAATTGTTCTGGAGAATGCATCCTCCAGGACCCTTCATTTCCTTAACAGGACACTTGCCTCGCTTCCCCCATCACGTCTGCATATTCTCCTTAATTATGGCAGAATTAAACTGAACTTTTTCTGCACAACTAGCTCTGGGGGGATTCCAGAAAGCCCAGGAAGGAAGTCTCAATTTGTGCACTTGCTGAGAATGAATTCTGCCTCATATAACTCCTGACAAATTGCCATTTTTAAAGGGTTTGTTAATTTCCAATGAGCAAATGGCACATCAGATATCTTGTTTCTTCAACAGATGCTCCCGAGCTAAACAAAAAGTTCTTGTTTAACAAACATGGAAACATCTTGTCAGCTTTGCCAAGATCATCCTGTTTAACTATCAAGGGAGGGTCTTGTGGTTTGTGGAAAATATGGGCTGCCTCCCTCCCATGTAGGGTTCTCCAAAGGGCTGCGGACAGTGGTTCCATTGAAAGAGATGATGTGAAGCTCCTTGATCACAGGCTGGGAAGCGGCTCTTGGACAAAGGTCCTGGGATTTCTCCCTTTCTGTGAAGATGTCAGGTATTTCTGATTCAAGTCTATTTGATTCAGAAGTCTCCTTCATGCTGAATCTAAAAATAGTCTTGAAGGAGATACCCATCTGAAACAGAGAGGTGGTATAAAACTGTAGACGAAATCTCAGCTTTGGAGAAAGCCTAGGTTGGATTCTGGCGCTGCCACTTAGGAATTGTGTGAACTTGGGCTGCTTACTTAATCACTCCCCACCTCAGTTTCCTCTTCTGTGAAAGAGGTCTGTTAATGACATGAAAGGCAAAGACGATGATGATAGTAATAAATGTTCATACTATTGATCCCAGTTACATTTTCAAGAATTTTTTTTTTTGAGAGTGGGAATTCATTTTAATTCAACAAATGTTCATCAAACACCTACTAAAGTCAACGAACAAGGCACCATTGAGAATAGTAAGGAGAGTGAGGGATATACAAAGCTTAATAATACAGTGGTCTGCCCTCCACAACTAGTCAAGGAAAATAGTCATAGAAACAATTAAGTCAAGGTAGTGTTGTCACATTAAGTCCTTTTCTTTTTTTTTAAGATCAATCAAAGCCTAAATTTTAATTTATTTTCTTTTTTTAAAATTTTTATTGAAGAATAGTTGATTTACACTGTTGTGTTAGTTTCAGGTGTACAGCAAAGTGAATCAGTTATACATATACAAATATCCACACTTTTTTTAGGTTCTTTTCCCATATAGGCCATTACAGACTACTGAGTAGAGCTCCCAGTGCTATACAGCAGGTTCTTATTAGTTATGTATTTTTTGTTAACGTCTTTATTGGAGTATAATTGCTTTATAATGGTGTGTTAGTTTCTGCTGTATAACAAAGTGAATCAGTTATACAAATACATATATCCCCATATCCCCTCCCTCTTTCGTCTCCCTCCCACCCTCCCTATCCCACCCCTCTAGGTGGTCACAAAGCACAGAGCTGATCTCCCTGTGCTACGCAGCTGCTTCCAACTAGCTATCTATTTTATATTTGGTAATGTATATGTGTCCATGCCCCTCTCTCCCTTTGTCCCAGAATGCCCTTGCCCCTCCCTGTCTCCTCAAGTCCATTCTCTAGTAGGTCTGCATCTTTATTCCCGTCCTGCCCCTAGGTTGTTCACGACCACTTTTTTTTTTTAGATTCCATATATATGTGTTAGCATACAGTATTCATTTTTCTCTTTCTGACTTACTTCACTCTGTACGACAGACTCTAGGTCTATCCACCTCACTACAAGTAACTCAATTTCATTTCTTTTCATGGCTGAGTAATATTCCGTTGTATATATGTGACACATCTTCTTTATCCATTCATCTGTCAGTGGACACATAGGTTGCTTCCATGTCCTGGCTATTGTAAATAAAGCTGCAATGAACAATGTGATACATGACTCTTTTGGAATTATGCTTTTCTCAGGGTATATGCCCAGTAGTGGGATTGCTGGGTGGTATGGTAGTTTTATTCTTAGGTTTTTAAGGAAACTGCATACTGTTCTCCATAGTGGCTGTTTCAATTTACATTCCCACCAACAGTGCAAGAGGGTTCCCTTTTCTCCACACCCTCTCCACCATTTACTGTTTGTAGATTTTTTCATGATGGCCATTCTGACTGGTGTGAGGTGATACCTCACTGTGGTTTTGATTTGCATTTCTCTAATGATTAATGATGTTGAGCATTCTTTCATGTGTTTGTTGGCAATCTGTATATCTTCTTTGGAGAAACGTCTATTTAGGTCTTCTGCCCATTTTTGGATTGGGTTGTTTGTTTTTTTTAATATTGAACTGCATGAGCTGCTTATATATTTTGGAGATTAATCCTTTGTCAGTTGCTTCGTTTGCAAATATTTTCTCCCATTCTGAGGGTTGTCTTTTCGTCTTGTTTATGGTTTCCTTTGCTGTGCAAAAGCTTTTAAGTTTCATTAGGTCCCATTTGTTTATTTTTGTTTTAATTTCCATTAATCTAGGAGGTGGGTCAAAAAGGATCTTGCTGTGATTTATGTCATAGAGTGTTCTGCCAATGTTTGCCTCTAAGAGTTTGATAGTGTCTGGCCTTACATTTATGTCTTTAATCCATTTGGAGTTTATTTCTGTGTATGGTGTTAGGAAGGGTTCTAATTTCATTCTTTTACATGTAGCTGTCCAGTTTTCCCAGCACCACTTATTGAAGAGGTTATCTTTTCTCCATTGTATATTCTTGCCTCCTTTATCAAAGATAAGGTGACCATATGTGCATGGGTTTACCTCGGGGCTTTCTATCCTGTTCCACTGTTCTATATTTCTGTTTTTGTGCCAGTACCATACTGTCTTGATTACTATAGCTTTGTAGTATAGTCCGAAGTCAGGGAGCCTGATTCCTCCAGCTCCGTTTTTCTTTCTCAAGATTGCTTTGGCTAATTGGGGTCTTTTGTGTTTCCATAAAAATTGTAAAATGTTTTGTTCTAGTTCTGTGAATAATGCAATTGGTAGTTTGATAGGGATTGCACTGAATCTGTAGATTGCTTTGTGTAGCATAGTCATTTTCACAATGTTGATGCTTCCCATCCAAGAACATGGTGTACCTCTCCATCTGTTTGTATCATCTTTAGTTTCTTTCATCAGTGTCTTATAGTTTTCTGCATACAGGTCATTTGTCTCCTTAGGTAGGTTTATTCCGAGGTATTTTATTCTTTTTGTTGCTATGGTAAATGGAAGCGTTTCCTTAATTTCTCTTTCAGATTTTTTGTCATTAGTGTATAGGAATGAAAGAGACTTCTGTGCATTAATTTTGTATCCTGCTACTTTTCCAAATTCATTGATTAGCCCTAGTAGTTTTCTGGTGGCATTTTTAGGATTCTCCATGTATAGTATCATGTAATCTGTAAACAGTGACAGCTTTACTTCTTCTTTTCTGATTTGGATTCTTTTTATTTCTTTTTTTTCTCTGATTGCCATGGCTAAACTTCCAAAACTATGTTGAATAATAGTGGTGAAAGTGGGCAAACCTGTCTTGTTCCTGATCTTAGAGGAAATGGTTTCAGTTTTTCACCATTGAGAACGATGCTGGCTGTGGGTCTGTCATATATGGCCTTTATTATGTTGAGGTAGGTTCCCTCTATGCCTACTTTCTGGAGAGGTTTTATCATAGATGGGTGTTGCACTTGTTGAAAGCTTTTTCTGCATCTATTGAGATTACCATGTGAATTCTACCAAACATTTATAGAAGAGCTAACATCTATCCTTCTCAAACTCTTCCAAAATATAGTAGAGGGAGGAACACTCCCAAACTCATTCTACGAGGCCACCATCACCCTGATACCAAAACCAGACAAAGAAGTCACGAAAAAAGAAAACTACAGGCGAATATCACTGATGAACATAGATGCAAAAATCCTCAACAAAATACTAGCAAACAGAATCCAACAGCAAATTGAAAGGATCATACACCATGATCAGTTGAGATTTATCCCAGGAATGCAAGGATTCTTCAATATACGCAAATGAATCAATGTGATACACCATATGAACAAAATCAAGAAATTTTTAAATGGAACTGAACCCAGGAATGAATCTAAGAAGCAGAGAAAAGGTTGGGAAGGGCCTAATTCCTATGTCCTCCATTGTCTGGAAGGAGTAAATGTGGCATCTTTGATACTGTGATGGCTTGATGACTCTGGTCAGAAATGAAATCTAAACAGAAAATGGAGTTCTTCCAAGTCTCAAAACCCCAGCCTGATAGCACAATAACTTTCAGAGAGTGAGCTAAGCATCCGGCTAGACTAGGAGGTAGGATGGGATGAGGACGGCTGGGAAAGAAGGAAAGGAAAGAAGCCAGCTTGTCGGGAGCACACAAGGACACGTGCAGAGAGATGATGGTTGACCTCTGTCAAGTCCAACTGTGCAAGGATAAATCCATCTGCTGATGAGTGCAGCACAGAACAAAGTATTAATTAAAAGAGGGATGGCATTTCAGAGCCTCCCTGCTGAGAAGTATCATGGAGAATTACCTTGAGACAGCAACTAACATGCTGAAAATTAATTTACTCCGCAGTTTAGGTGCTCTGTAGAGATGCAAAATGAAGTTGACCCCAGCTGAGCGTGGCATTACCATGTACTGTCTGAATCAGTGCAGATATTAACTGACCCGAACCTGTGAAAGGGCTGCAGAAGATCCCCCCACTCCACTCCAGGCACGGTTAATTACCTAACACATCTCCACAGCAAATCTATAAGGTAGAGAACAGCATGATTATCATCATTAGGCTGATGAAGAAACTGAGGCTTAGAAAACTGGCCCCAAATATTAGAGCTTCTAATGAAGGAGCCGAGATGTCTGTTTCAGGAAACATGTTCTTAACATCTCTGAAAATGTAAGAGAGAGTTCAGGCAGTTCCAAAAGTAAGGTAACTTGAGAAGATGGCCAAGTAGAAGGACGTGAACTCACTCCCTCTTGTGAAAGCACAGGAATCACAACTAACTGCTGAACAATCATCGACAGGAAGACACTGGAACTCACCAGAAAAGATACACCACATCCAAAGACAAATGAGAAGCCACAGTGAGATGGTAGGAGGGGTGCTATCACAATAAAACCAAATCCCATGACCACTGGGTGGGTGACTCACAAACTGGAGAACAATTATACCACAGAAGTCCACCCACTACAATGAAGGTTCTGAGCCCCACCTCAGGCTTCCCAACCTGGGAGTGTGGAAATGGGCGGAGGAATTCCCAGAGAATCAGACTTTGAAGGTTAGCGGGATTTGATTGCAGGACTTTGATAGGACTGGGGGAAACAGAGACTCCACTCTTGGAGGGCATATACAAAGTAGCATGTGCATCAGGACCCAGGGGGAAGGAGCAGTGACCCCATAGGAGACAGAGCCAGACGTACCTGCTAGAGTTGGAGGGTCTCCTGCAGAGGCAGGGGGTGGCTGTGGGTCACCATGGGGACAAGGACACTGGCAGCAGAAGTTCTGGGAAATATTCCTTGGCATGAGCCCTTCCAGAGTCTGCCATTATCCCCACCAAAGAGCCTGTATGCTCCTGTGCTGGGTTGCTTAGGCCAAACAAACAACAGGGAGAGAACTCAGCCCCACCAATCAACAGACAAGTGGATTAAAATTTTACTGAGTTCTGCCCAACAGAGCAACACTCAGCTCTACCCACCACCAGTCCCTCCCATCAGGAAGCTTGAACAAGCCTCTTAGATAGCCTCATCCACCAGAGGGCAGACAGCAGAAGCAAGAAGAACTACAATCCTGCAGCCTGTAGAACAAAAACCACATACACAGAAAGATAGACAAAATGAAAAGGCAGACGGCTATGTACCAGATGAAGGAACAAGATAAAACCACAGGAAAACAATTACGTGAAGTGGAGATAGGGAACCTTCCAGAAAACGAATTCAGAATAATGATAGTGAAGATGATCCAGGACCTTGGAAAAAGAATGGAGGCAAAGATGGAGAAGATGCAAGAAATGTTTAACAAAGACCTAGAAGAATCAAAGACCAAACAACTAGAAGAATTAAAGGGCAAACAAACAGAGATGAGCAATACAATAACTGAAATGAAAAACACACTACAAGGAATCAATAGCAGAATAACCAAGGCAGAAGAACGGATAAGTGACCTCAAAGACAGAATGGTAGAATTCACTGCCATGGAAGAGAATAAAGAAAAAAGAATGACAAGAAATGAACACAGCCTAAGAGACCTCTGGGACAACATTAAATGCAACAACATTCACATTACAGGGGTCCCAGAAGGGGAAAAGGGAGAGAAAGGACCTGAGAAAATATTTGAAGAGATTATAGCTGAGGACTTCCCTAAAATGGGAAAGGAAATAGTCACTCAAGTGCAGGAAGCACAGAGAGTCCCAGGCAGGATAAGCCCAAGGAGAAACATGCTGTGACACACAGTCATCACATCGACAAAAACTAAAGACAAAGAAAAATTATTAAAAGCAACAAGGGAAAAAGGACAAATAACATACAAGGGAACTCCCATAAGGTTAACAGCTGATTTCTCCACAGAAACTAAAAGCCAGAAGGGAGTGGTACGATATATTTAAAGTCATGAAAGGGAAGAATCTACAACCAAGACTACTCTATCTGGCAAGGATCTAATTCAGATTTGATGGAGAAATCAAAAGCTTTACAGAGCAGCAAAAGCTAAGAGAATTCAGCACCACCAAACCAGCTCTACAACAAATGCTAAAGGAACTTCTCTAAGTGGGAAACACAAGATAAGAAAATGACCTACAAACAGAAACACAGAAAAATTAAGAAAATGGTAATAGGAACATACATATCAATAATTACCTTAAATGTGAATGGATTAAATGCTCCAGCCAAAAGACTCAGGCTCGATGAATGGATAAAAATACAAGATCCATATATATGCTGTCTACAAGAGACCCACTTCAGATGTAGGGACACATACAGACTGAAAGTGAGGGGATGGAAAAAGATATTCCCTGCAAATGGAAATCAAAAGGAAGTTGGAGTAACAATATTCATTTCAGATAAAACAGACTTTAAAATGAAGAATGTTACAAGAGACAAGGAAGGACACTACATAATGATCAACGGATCAACCCAAGAAGAAGATATAACAATTATAAATATATATGAACCCAACATAGCAGCACCTCAATACATAAGACAAATGCTAACAGCTATAAAAGAGGAAATCAACAGTAACACAGTAATAGTGGGGGAGTTTAACACCTCACTTATACCAATGGACAGATCATCCATACAGAAAATTAATAAGGAAACACAAGCTTTAAATGACACAAAAGACCAGATAGATTTCACCAGATAGATATTCACAGGACATTCCATCTGACAACAATAGATTAAACTTTCTTCTCAAGTGCACATGGAACATTCTCCAGGATAGATCACATCTTGGGTCACAAATCAAGCCTCAGAAAACTGAAGAAAACTGAAGTCCTATCAAGCATCTTTTCCAATCACAATGCTGTGAGATTAAATTACAGGGAAAAAATGTAAAAAACACAAATACATGGAGGCTAAAGAATACATTATTAAATAACCAAGAGATCACTGAAGAAATGAAAGAGGAAATCAAAAAATACCTAGACACAATTGACAACAAAAACACGATGATCCAAAACCTGTGGGGCACAGCAAAAGCAGTTCTAAGAGGGAAGTTTATAGCAATACACACCTACCTCAAGAAACAAGAACAATCTCAAATAAACAATCTAATCTTACACCTAAAGGAACCAGCAGAAGAAGAACAAACAAAACCCAAAGTTAGCAGAAGGAAAGAAATCATAAAGATCAGATCAGAAATAAATGAAATAGAAACAAAGAAAACAATAGCAAAAATCAACAAACCTAAAAGCTGGTTCTTTGAGAAGATAAACAAAATTAATAAACCTTTAGCCAGACTCATCAAGAAAAAGAGGGAAAGAACTCAAATCAATAAAATTAGAAATGAAAAAGGAGAAGTTACAATGGACACCACAGAAATACAAAGCATCATAAGAGACTACTATAAGCAAATCTATGCCAATCAAATGGACAACCTGGAAGAAATGGAAAAATTCTTACAAAGGTATAACCTTCCAAGACTGAACCAGGAAGAAACAGAAAATATGAACAGACTAATCACAAGTAATGAAATTGAAACTGTGATTAAAAATCTTGCAACAAACAAAAGTCCAGGACCAGATGGCTTCACAGGTGAATTCTATCAAACATTTAGAGAAGAGCTAACACCCATCCTTCTCAAACTCTTCCAAAAAACTGCAGAGGAAGGAACACTCCCAAACACATTCTACGAGGCCACCATCACACTGATACCAAAACTAGACAGAGATACTACAAAAAAAGAAAACTAGAGACCAATATCACTGATGAATATAGATACAAAAATCCTCAACAAAATACTAGCAAACAGAATCCAACAACATATTAAAAGGATCATACACCATGATCAAGTGGGATTTATCCCAGGGCTGCAAGGATTCTTCAATATGTGCAAATTAATCAATGTGATACACCATATTAACAAATTGAAGAATAAAAACCATATGATCATCACAATAGATGCAGAAAAAGCTTTGGACAAAATTCAACACCCATTCATGACATAAACTCTCCAGAAAGTGGGCATAGTGGGAACTTATCTCAACAGGATAAAGGCCATATATGACGAACCCACAGCCAGCATTGTTCTAAATGGTAAAAAACTGAAACCATTTCCTCTAAGATCAGGAACAAGACAAGGATATCCACTCTTGCCATTATTATTCAACATAGTTTTGGAAGTGCTAGCCACAGCAATCAGAGAAGAAAAAGAAATAAAAGGAACACAGATTGGAAAGGAAGTAAAACTGCCACTGTTTGCAGATGACAAGATACATAGATGATGTGTGTACATGTATGTACATGACACATATGTATGCACACATGATACACATGTGTACATGAACCTGTATGTGCATGATACATACATGATGACACAAATAATCTTAAAGATGCCAGCAGAAAACTACTAGAGCTAATCAAAATTTGGTAAAGTTGCAGGATACAAAATTAACGCACAGAAAACTCTTACATTCCTATACACCAACAATGAAGGATCAGAAAGCGAAATTAAGGAAACAATTCCATTCACCATTGCAACAGAAAGAATAAAATACCTAGGAATAAATCTACCTAAGGAGGTCCAAGACCTGTACTCAGAAAACTGTAAGACACCGATGGAAGAAATTAAAGACAATACAAACAGATGGAGAGATATAGCATGTTCTTGGATTGGAAGAATCAATATTGTGTAAATGACTATACTACCCAAAGCAATCCCTATCAAATTACTGATGGCATTTTCTATATAACTAGAACAAAAAATCTTAAGATGTATATGGAGACAAAAAAGACCCCAAAGAGCTAAAGCAATCTCAAGGGAAAAAAACAGAGCTGGAGGAATCAGAGTCCTTGACTTCAGACTATACTACAAAGGTACAGTAATCAAGACAGTATGGTACTGGCACAAAAACAGAAATATAGAACAATGGAACAGGAGAGAAAGCCCAGAGATAAACCCTTGCACCTGTGGTCACCTAATCTATGATGAAGGAGGCAAGGATATACAATGGAGAAATGACAGTCTCTTCAATAAGTAGTGCTGGGAAAACTGGACCACTACATGTAAAAGAATGAAATTAGAACACTTCCTAACACCATACACAAAAATTAACTCAAAATGGATTAAAGACATAAATGTAAGACCAGACACTATAAAACTCTTAGAGGAAAACATAGGAAGAACACTCTTTGACATAAATCACAGCAAAACCTTTTTTGACCCACTTCCCAGAGTAATGGAAATAAAAATAAAAATAAACAAATGGGACCTAATGAAACTTAAAAGCTTTTGCACAGCAACGGAAAATATAAATAAGATGAAAAGACAACCCTCAGAATGGGAGAAAATATTGGCAAACAAATCAATGGACAAAGCATTAATCTCCAAAATATATAAACAACTTATGTAGCTCAATATTGAAAAACAAACAACCCAATCCAAAAATGGGCAGAAGACCTAAACAGACATTTCTCCAAAGAAGAAACACAGATGCCCAAGAGGCACATGACAAGCTCCTCAACATCACTAATTATTAGAGAAACGCAAATCAAAACTACAATGAGGTATCACCTCACACCATTTAGAATGGGCATCATCCGAAAATCTACAAACAGTAAATGCTGGAGAGGGTGTGGAGAAAAGGGAACCCTCTTGCACTGTTTGTGGGAATGTAAATTGATACAGCCACTGTGGAGAACAGTATGAAGGTTCCTTAAAAAACTAAAAATAGAACTATCATATGACCCAGCAATCCCACTACTGGGCATATACCCTGAGAAGACAATAATTCAAAAAGTGACATGTACCACAATGTTCACTGCAGCACAATTTACAATAGCCAGGACATGGAAGTAACCTAAGTGTCCGTCGACTGATGAATGGATAAAGATGTGGCACACATATACAATGAAATATTCCTCAGCCATAAAAAGGAATGAAATTGGGTCATTTGTAGAGACAGGGATAGAGCTAGAGACTGTCATCCAGAGTGAAGTAAGAAAGAGAAAAGGAAATATATATTAATGCATATATGTGGAATCTAGAAAAATGGTACAGATGAACTGGTTTGCAATGCAGAAATAGAGACACAGATGTAGAGAACGAATGTATGGACACCAAGGGGGGAAAGTTTTGGTGGGAGGTGGTAGTGGGATGAACTGGGAGATTGGGGTTGACATATATACACTAATATGTATCAAATAGATAACTAATAAGAACCTGCTGTATTAAAAAAAAGTAAAATACAAAAAAAAAGAGAGAAAAATAAATACCGTATGATAACACATATATATGGAATCTAGAAAAAAATGGTTCTGATGAACCTAGGGGCAGGACAGGAATAAAGACACAGACATAGAGAATGGACTTGAGGACACGGGGAAGAGGAAGGGGAAGCTGGGATGAAGTAAGAGAGTAGCATTGACATATATACACTACCAAATGTAAAACAGATAGCTAGTGGGAAGCAGCTGCATAGCACAGGGAGATCAGCTTGGTGCTTTGTGACCACCTAGAGGGGTGGGATAGGGAGGATGGGAGGGAGACGCAAGAGGGAGGGGATATGGGGATGTATGTATACATATAGCTGACTCACTTTGTTATGCAGCAGAAACTAACAACATTATAAAGCAATTATACTCCAATAAAGATGTAAAAAAAAAAAAAGTAAGGTAACTTTTGAGCAGAACTTTAGAAGATTATTAAGTAGTTTGCCTGGAACTGCAATGCTCTGTTTCCATTGTCCTGGCAAAGGGAAGGCATGATTGAAGAGCCAGAGGTAAACAATCTCATGGCATGTATGCAGAGGGGTGATGGTGTAGAGTGTGGGTGGGGAACTGAGGATCAGTAGGTGAGTGTGAGTTTGGAAAGATGTTTCAGGTATTTGGTGTGAGAAGGCAGTCCATGCCATGCTAAAGGGTTTGGGATTTAATCTCTAGGCTAGCCAAGACATGGAAGCAATCCAAATGTCCATCGACAGATGAATGGATAAAGAAGATGTGGTATATTTATACAATGGAATATTACTCAGTCATAAAAAAGAATGGAATAGTGCCATTTGCAGCAACATGGATGGACCTAGAGATGATCATACTAAGTGAAGGAAGCCAGACAAAGACAAATATACGATATTACTTATATGTGGAATCTTTAAAAAAAATGATACGAATGAACTTATATACAAAATAGAATTAGACCCACAGACAGAGAAAACAAACTTATGGTTACCAGAGGGGAACGAGGGGGATAAATTAGGAGTTTGGGATTAACATACATACAATACTGTATATAAAACAGATAATCAACAAGGATTTACTCTATAGCACAGGGAACTCTACTCAATATTTTGTAATAACCTATACGGGAAAAGAATCTTAAAAAAAGATATGTATGTATGCATTACTGAATCACTTTGCTGTACAACTGAAACCAACACAACTTTGTAAATCAACTATACTTCAGTTTAAAAGATCTCTAGGCTAGTTTTTCTCAGTCTTGATTCCCTGAAAAATCTATGGTGATGCTGTTCACTTAAGACACAACCAGGTGCGCATACCACAATTTTTAAAATGTCTCTAATACTCTTCAGTGAAATCCTGCCCAGCAATGATTTGTATTCATGGCATCTCTTTATGGTTTGTCCAAAAAGGCAGATTACTATGGGCAGTAAGAGAAAAAAGGCTGGAGACACATTAGCTGTCACTCAGTTGATTTTTGTTGATTTAGGAATGCAAGTATGTAAGAATGACATAATTTTACTGATGACCTTGAATTGCCTCAAATTTACCAAAAACAAAACAAAAAAAAATGGAGGAGCGATAACTCATCAACATCAATCTTTATTATTGGCCACAAAATTTTTGTGATACACTTCACATGTAATCATGACTCACCAGTGTCATTACACTTTTATTTAAAATTCTTTTATAGGTCTCTCTTGACTTCAACAGCAGTTTTTAACCAAAGGATAACATCATTTAGTCTGCATTTTAGGAAACTTACAAGGTGACATAAAGGATCAATTTAAGGGTAGCAAAACTGAAGGGAGAGACGACAGAAGGGAAACTGATCCAGGCAAAAGATGATGAGGATATGATTTTTTTTAAAAGTCAGTAGGGATGAGAAAGATGCAGTTGAAAAAATATCTTGCAGGTGTCATAAACTGGCAAGGGAATCAACCAGGTGGGGATGGTTAAGAGAATGAAAGAAGGGAGTCCAGGGTGATTTGAGATTTCCAGGTTGGACAAGTAGATGGATGGTGAAATTGTTCAATGAGATCATCTGAGAACTCAAGAGGAATAATTTAACCAATTTGGGGGAAGGAGGAATGCAATATGTTTTGTCATGGAGAGTTTGGCTTTGAGGTCTATGAGAAATATCCCAGTAGAGTTATCCAGCAGTATCTGAGCATTATCAAGGTAGAGATGTCTAGTGGGGCATGGAGTGTGGGAAGTGTGAAATTTTGGAAAGAGTAGAGTAGGGGAAGGATTTGGTGATCTTCACAGGAACTGTCATGATGATAACGGGTATGTTTTTCTGGGAAAATGAATCTTTTTAAAAGCAAACAAGAAAATGATGAGAACATCCTGGAAACACTACATTTATGGGGTTCCCAAATCAAGAAGAGGCAAAGAAAATGCAAAAATGGAATGGTCAGGGAGATAGAAAGAAAAACAGAAGAAAATCACAGGGGCCAAGGAAGGACAGAAACTCTGGAAGGAAGCAGACACCAGTGCAAATACTGCTGAATCAGGTAGAAAGAGGAATGAAAAGAGATTCGACATTAAGAGTTCCCTGAGGATCATGGTCCAAGGAGTAGTGAGGCAGAGACGAGATTGAGTGGGTTTAGAGGTGGATTGAAGGTGAGGAAGCACATTCATTACACATAATTTCATAAAATATGGCAATGAAGAAAGGAGACAAATAGAGAAATCACTTGAGTGGAAAGAAGAACAGTTTTGTTTCTTTTTCCTTTTTTTTTTTCAGGAGGGAGAAGAATTAATGATGTCTTTAGGTGCAAGGGACTTCAAAGTAAAGTTTGAAGATAGTGCACCCAGATAGTAACTGATGACACAAAACTCCTAAAAAGCTGGAAGAGACAGGATTAAAGGTGCAACTGAAATTTAGTTCACTAAGAAGGTACTGCTACTCTTCAACACAGCAGAGAAATAAAGAAGAGAAAACATTGCCGGGAGAGGGGCAAAGGAAAGTAGGATGCGTTTATATGTTGTAGCCTCTAGTTTCTGGTGAGACAGAAGGCTCAATGATTGCTCAAAGTAAGGTACAGGGAAGGGAGGGAGGCTAAGGTGAGTGGTGAAGGTGTGGTAAAGGTTTAGACAAACCCACATCAGGAAGAGGAGGACAGGCAATTAGAACACGCTGTGGCAAAAGCAAGGGCTGTTTGGCTAATAAAATAAAAGGAGTGGAAGGATGCAGGTCGTGGCTGGTGTTGAGCTATTATGATTCCATTTGTTCAAGAATGACCAAATCAAGAGAATTAGAAATGAAAAAGGAGAAGTAACAACTGACACTGCAGAAATACAAAGGATCATGAGAGATTATTATAAGCAAGTATATACCAATAAAATGGACAACCTGGAAGAAATGGACAAATTCTTAGAAAAGCACAACCTTCCAAGACTGAACCAGGAAGAAATAGAAAATCTAAACAGACCAATCATAAGCACTGAAATTGAAACTGTGATTAAAAATCAATCACAAGCACTGAAATTGAAACTGTGATTAAAAATCTTCCAACAAACAAAAGCCCAGGACCAGATGGCTTCACAGGTGAATTCTATCAAACATTTAGAGAAGAGCTAAAATCTATCCTTCTCAAACTCTTCCAAAATATAGCTGAGGGAGGAACACTCCCAAACTCATTCTACAAGGCCACCATCACCCTGATACCAACACCATACAAAGATATCACAAAGTAAGAAAACTACAGGCCAATATCACTGATGAACATAGATGCAAAAATCCTCAACAAAATACTAGCAAACAGAATCCAACAGTACATTAAAAGGATCATACACCACGATCAAGTGGGGTTTATCCCAGGAATGCAGAAAAGGCTTCTGACAAAATTTAACAGTCATTTATGACAAAAACCTCCCAGAAAGTAGGCACAGAGGGAACTAATCTCAACATAAAAAAGGCCATATATGACAAACCCACAGCCAACATCGTTCTCAATGGTGAAAAACTGAAACCATTTCCTCTAAGATCAGGAACAAGACAATGTTGTCCACTCTCACTACTATTATCCAAAATAGTTTTGGAAGTTCTAGCCATGGCAATCAGAGAAGAAAAAGAAATAAAAGGAATCCAAATTGGAAAAGAAGAAGTAAAGTTGTCACTGTTTGAATTTGACATCATACTACACATACAGAATCCTAAAGATGCCACCAGAAAACTACGAGAGCTAATCAATGAATTTGGTAAAGCAGCAGGATACAAAATTAATGCACAGAAGTCTCTTGCATGCCTATACACTAATGATGAAAAATCTGAAAGTGAAATTAAGAAAACACTCCCATTTACTATTGCAACAAAAAGAATAAAATATCTAGGAATAAACCTACCTAAGGAGACAAAAGACCTGTATGCAGAAAACTATAAGACACTGATGAAGGAAATTAATGATGATACAAACAGATGGAGAGATATACCATGTTCTTGGATTGGAAGCATCAACACTGTGAAAATGACTATACTACCCAAAGCAATCTACAGATTCAATGCAATCCCTATCAAACTACCACTGGCATTTTTCACAGAACTAGAACAAAACATTTCACAATTTGTATGGAAACACAAAAGACCCTGAATAGCCAAAGCAATCTTGAGAAAGAAAAATGGAGCTGGAGGAATCAGGCTCCCTGACTTCAGACTATACTACAAAGCTACAGTAATCAAGACAGTATGGTACTGGCACAAAAACAGAAATACAGATCAATGGAACAGGTTAGAAAGCCCAGAGATAAACCCATGCACATATGGTCACCTTATTTTTGATAAAGGAGGCAAGAATATACAATGGAGAAAAGACAGCCTCTTCAATAAGTGGTGCTGGGAAAGGTGCACAGCTACATGTAAAAGAATGAAATTAGATCACTCACTAACACCATACAGAAAAATAAACTCAAAACGGATAAAGACCTAAATGTAAGGCCAGACACTATCAAACTCTTAGAGGAAAACATAGGCAGAACACTCTATGACATAAATCACAGCAAGATCCTTTTTGACTCACCTCCTAGAGAAATGGAAATAAAAACAAAAATAAACAAATGGGACCTAATGAAACTTAAAAGCTTTTGCACAGCAAAGGAAAACATAAACAAGACGAAAAGACAACTCTCAGAATGGGAGAAAATATTTGCAAACGAAGCAACTGACAAAGGATTAATCTCCAAAATTTACAAGCAGCTCATGCAGCTCAATATCAAAGAAACAAACAATGCAATCCAAAAATGGGCAGAAGACCTAAATAGACATTCCTCCAAAGAAGATATACAGATTGCCAACAAACCCATGAAAGGATGTTCAACATCACTAATCATTAGAGAAATGCAAATCAAAACTACAATGAGAAAAAAAAAAAAAAACTACAATGAGGAATCACCCTACACCAGTCAGAATGGCCATCATCAAAAAATCTACAAACAATAAATGCTGGAGAGGGTGTGGAGAAAAGGGAACCCTCTTGCACTGTTGGTGGGAATGTAAATTGATACAGTCACTATGGAGAACAGTATGGAGGTTCCTTAAAAAACTAAAAATAGAACTACCATATGACCCAGCAATACCACTACTGGGCATATACCCTGAGAAAACCATAATTCGAAAAGAGTCATGTACCAAAATGTTCACTGAAGCTCTATTTACAATAGCCAGGACATGGAAGCAACCTAAGTGTCCATCGGCAGATGAACGGATAAAGAAGACGTGGCACATACATACAATGGAATATTACTCAGCCATAAAATGAAATGAAATTGAGTTCTTTGTAGTGAGGTGGATGGATTTAGAGTCTGTCATACAGAGTGAAGTAAGTCAGAAAGAGAAAAATGAATACCATATGCTAACACATATATACGGAATCTAAAAAAAAAGGGAAAAAAATCGTTCTGAAGAACCTAGGGGCAGGTCAGGAATAAAGACACAGAAATAGAGAATGGACTTGAGGACACGGGGTCGGGGAAGGGTAAGCTGAGACGAAGTGAGAGAGTGGCATGGACATATATACACTACCAAACGTAAGGTAGATAGCTAGTGGGAAGCAGCCACATAGCACAGGGAGATCAGCTCTGTGCTTTGTGACCACCTAGAGGGGTGGGATAGGGAGGGTGGGAGGGAGATGCAAGAGGGAGGAGATATGGGGACATATGTATATGTATAGCTGATTCACACTGTTATAAAGCAGAAACTAACACACCATTGTAAAGCAATTATACTCCAATAAAGATGTTAAAAAAAAATATATGGAGTGACATGCCGTGGTGCCTACCAAATGAATGGCAGACAATGATGTCAAAGCTAATTACATCTCTAGTTGTAAGGATCCAAATGTGATGTCGTAAATCCACAACCCCACACCAGCTCTGCTCCTGACAAGGAAAAAGCAGCATTTTGCGGCCAGTGAGATGGCAGCCCCAGTCTGTCCTTGATTTATCTCCAACTCTTCCAAAACCAGCTCTTTCAACCTCTAAACCCAGAGCTTTCTCTCATCTATCTCCATCTCCTCAAGTCCACTGTTTCCTAGCAAGACCACAAATCTAGAATAGATCCTCTAAGCCCTGAACACTGGAGAAGAGACAGCCGAGAAATGGATGTTCACAGGGAAAGATTTCAGTGGGGACAGGAAGGAGGGAGAAGCTGCTTCTTAGTATTAATGCAGGTCTTTTGTGCAACATGGTGACAAAATGTCAGCCATGTATTTTTCCACCAGATGAGCCCCTGAATGAATATTAATTTTTAAAAATCTTTTCTGGGTATTAGCTTTTTATAAAGCACAATGTTTACCCAGGGGACCATCCATAACAGTGGTTAAACACTGTAACTCATTGTGTTTCTAGGGTCTTGGGAAATAGAAATCCTTTAAGTACTTTTTCTCTGCTTCATGGGAGCTAGTTTTCAAAGTTTAAATTGTTTATATTTCACACTACTCACTTCCTAAATTCCATTTATAAATCAAAGTAGCTTTTGAGGAATTTGATGAGAGTGAAATGGATTAAGAAAGAATAAACATATATATATATATATATATATATGGTCATTTGAATTAATTGGATTTTTTTCTTTATTTTTACTTCTAACCGCTTTTATGAAGATACTCTGAGCGAGGTCTGGTGTCTTCAGTTTTGGCCTGGAGATCAGGTATGTTGCCAGAAAAGAACATGTTGTGACTGTCCTCTTAGACTACCAACTTCCCAACTCCAATGATATCATGTCTTCTGTGTTCTTTGGCATTGGAGTTGATCTGGCTAATGTCTCAGAGATCCAGGATGAAGAACAGTTCTTTCTACAATAACATCTCCTCATTCATAATCACTCAGATCCAGGCTCTAGAACTCACCTTGGGTATTTTATAACACTGATCTAAAAGTTTCTACCCCATCCAATTAGAATCAAAGGCTCTTGGTGCCGGAAGGGTTCTCAGAGGTCACTGTGTTACAGTTGGTTTTCAAACCAACTGGGAATGAATATATTTTCCCAAACTATTACAGACTGACATTTTTGTAAATGCAATAAAAATATCATAAAATGGGCTTCCCTGGTGGCGCAGTGGTTGAGAGTCCGCCTGCCGATGCAGGGGACACGGATTCGTGCCCCAGTCCGGGAAGATCCCGCATGCCGCGGAGCGGCTGGACCCGTGAGCCATGGCCGCTGAGCCTGCGCGTCCGGAGCCTGTGCTCCGCAACGGGAGAGGCCACAACAGCTAGAGGCCCGCTTACCGAAAAAAAAAAAAAAAATCATAGAATGTCACAGTGCTACAGAAGTTTCTAAAGATTCTCAGTGGATGTACTTATTTATACTTATCACAAATCAGTCGCAGTTTTTGGACCAGCACTGGTCCCTGGACTATACTTTGAGTAGCTATGATGCTGGTACAAACTTCTCATTCTTCATTCAGGTAAGGAAGTTGAAGTGTAAGGGGACAAGGCAATTAACCACAAACACATAATTTCTTAGCAGGAGAGTTAGATTAAGACTAGGATTCCTGATGCTAGCCACAACTACTGAATCTCCTCATATTCATTCACACCGAGATTAAGAAAGATGGACCCGTGCACAAAGACTCCTCAATACCTGCACCCTACATAGTTTGATTTTAAGTATATTTGTGCATCTGACAAGGTCAGGCTCCCTGTTACATATACACTATGAAGGCAGGCCTTCCAGACTCCCAGACTACGCCGGGTCCCTCGGTTTTACCCTCACATCGCAATATTTACTCATCCTTCGTTGCTTTTACCACTGTTAGCAATTACATCTTTACCTGATTATTTCACTACCATCTGTTTTCCCTGCTGGGCTATAAGGACTAAGGGGACAAAGACCATGTCTGTTTGGTCTACCACCATAGCCTGGTGCCTAGCACGGTGCCTGGCTCCGAGCAAATAATGAAAGAATTAATTTTGTTGAAAGGATTAAATAATGAGTGGAGAAGTAATGCTAGGGTAGCACTCTGGGGCCACCTGCAGGCACTACGGGAGCTAGCAGGATGCCCAGTGCTGCCACCATGAGGACACCAGGACTGCCGCAGAGCTGAGCCTGGCTAAGTTTTCTCCAGGGCAGCTTAGCTCCTCTGCCTAGAAACTTCTTCAGGCTTATTTCAAGGGGCCTTTTATCAATACGGCAGGCAGGTCTGTTCTCGCCTTCTCCCTTCTTCCTGATCTCCCTTCTTGCCTCCTAATTTCCTTTCTTCCTTCTTTCTTCTCTGTAATTATTTCCGTATATAACACTGTGTGAGGCAATGTATATAGAGATAAACCGTCCGGCAGGATCTCTGCCTAGAAAAAGTTTACAATATAGATGGGGGAAGACAGGAGTGCAAATGATCGGTTGATAAAAATCAGCAAAGATAAACATTAAGACAACATGAGCTCCAGGAGTTTCAACTCCTCTGCCTGGATTTTAAGCCCTTCACAGTCAGATCCCATCCTACCTGGCCAAGGTGTACCCAGTGTACATCAGAAACCCCGACTTCCTCAGCACCTCCAAAACATCACACTTATTTCTGTCTCGGACCCTCTAGCTCCTGCTGCGGCCCTGGATGAAACGTTCTCCTTCTTTTGGCTTTGCTAGCTCTCACCTTGCCCCCGTAGCTCAAGTGCCACCACCTGTGAGACCCACCCCACCCTCCAGTTTCCCGTGGCACAATTACGTGGATCACACAGGTGAACACTCAGGCATCTGACACCTCAGATCAGGTCTCCCAGCTGATCTCTGAAGGAAGCAACTGTGGCTGGTATACAGTCACCGTCCCCAGAGTACTTCCAGTCTGAAATTGTGAATGCGTCAGTGGAAATACCCGGCAAGGCCAAAACAATCTAGTCTTAGGTGATTTTACTGGATCTACCATCACCCAGAATACGTAAAAGCAAACCCAGGGCAAAAGGCAAATAGGTGTCATTGGAAGACATCACAACTTATCTCAGAAGTGGCTGTACTTGTGTACTTGAGGTAATGTATGAAAGAGTTTTCCAAGACTCGGTTTGTCATTTATAAAGTGGGGATAGTAAGGACAGCTGGGAATAATGGGAACGATATATAATTAAGGGTAACAGCGGCATGATATGTGCAGTGCTGCGTCACTGTCTACACCATGATTCCCAGTGAGTCTCTTGACCTCTCTGGGCCTCAGTTTCCTTGTCCGTAAGCTGGGTCTATTTTCTCAAGACTCCCTTCCCACTTTAATTGTCCAGGTGTCTCTTAGAAGCCAGTAACGTCTCTCCTGGGTTCCCAAGGTCAATGGCTGCTCCAGACACGGCTGCTGATTTCCTCTGAGCAGCCAGAAGGTTCTTATTCATTATACAGCCCCATCAATCATCTGGAGTCCGTAGGATATTTAATACGGAATCACTTAATTTAACAGTCATTTTGACATAAGAAACTGTTTTCTTAAAGCAAGAACTGGCTGTAAAACCTCAAGTGATATTTTATGGCTGCCGTATAATAAAATCATTCAGCAATTAGTGATTAACGACATACAACAGTAAGTTTCTCCATGGTCACCTCCCTGCTGCTGCGGCTTCTCTCTGGTCTCAGCAGTCACACCTGGAGTGACAAGCCTCTTTCTATAACCAGGGTAGATTTCTGAGCCTAAAAGACCTTTACCTCCATCAAAAAGTATCTGATGGAGCCTGGCACCATAGTGGGGCTGAATGAAAGCATCTAAATAGACGCATTCCATGGCCTGGGGGAAAGTTAGCAGTGGAGCTCCCTCAGGCAAACCACCAAGGATGAGGTTCAGAACAAAAGAGTAAAGTGTTGACTCCCTAGGTTTTGCTCTTTTTGTGGCAGGGTTTTTGTGAGAAAGGCTTGTAGAACCTGTGAGCCGACTCTCTCCTGCAGCCTCCTACCCACCGCACTGCCCTCCTTCGCTGTACTTTTAGCCCTGACCCTCCCACTGCCAAAACACCCAACACCCTCTTGCTGAGCAGGACCCCTGCTGTGGCACCCTTCTCTGGCCTCTCCTCCCACAAACACCAAAAAATTAAACTTGACAGTGTGGGCTTTCAACACAGAAATATCAGCCCCACTCTCTCCTCATTCATAACACTCGCCCAAACATTATGGGACAGACTTCGTGCTAATATCATTTTACAAATGAAGAAACTGAGGCCCCGGGTGCCCAAGAGCACACGGCTAATACGCAGCACAACCGTGATTCCAACCTAGGCAGCCTGCAGCCAACCCCCTCGACCCTGGGCCACTGCGTTGCTCTGCTTGCACGCTTGTTAAAAGATAATTGCAATAACAGGTGCCAGGGACAAAGCACATTACTTGGCCCAGCCTGAGCCCTCAATAGATGATAATTGATGATTATCATCGTTACTTATCTTACAACGTTGTTGATGATTGCCTTGTTATTTACTGTGATTATTATCAAAATTCATTTCCCTCTTAGGAACAAGCACAGGATTGGGAGCAAACCTCTCTGGCCCCACTGTAGTGGATACAGTGGTGGGCTATCCAGACCCCACTCTCTTCCAGGCACTCACTCCCAGTGTTGGAAGTGTGAATAGCTGATGACTCCCAGCTGAGTCCCTCTCCGGAATTTCCCACAGCTGGTGATAGCACCTCGCCAAGTTCACACCCTTCCCCAGGGGCAGCCCACAACTTAAGGACAGTCAGCGTGGAGGTAGGAAGGCTCAGTCCCTTGGCTCAAGGCTGGACATCTCTGAAGGGCCATCCCAGCTACACAGCTCTCATGGGATCAGTCACTGCAAATGCCTCACAGCCGACTCCTTCCCTGGCCAACACTGCCCGCCTCACCCCTCACAGGGCTGTTACTCCTGAGCTCCAATAAACCCGCTACACACAATTTCCTGTCTCAAAGTCTACTTACCAAGGGGACACTGCCTACAACACCCACCCATCCCCCGAAAAAACAAGCAAATAAATACAAAAATGCACAGGGAATATTGCTTTAGTGTCTTTTTACACTGGGGGAAATTACATCTAAGTCCAGAGTATGGTTTTCCATTAAGTGTGTTAATGTCATGCTGCATTTAAACACTCACTAAAAAATTTATTAGTAAAGTCTTTGAATCTGTGGTCACTATAACTTGTTGATTTAGTTCCAAGTAGAACTTGAGTTTTTAGATATTATAAAGACAGGAAACAACATTCTAGAATGGAAGAAGGATTTAGATTTATTTTCTATTCTTCAAGATGTTCTTTTTCTTTTTCAACTGTGAAGCACATTTTCTAGAAGTTCCTGAAGGTCCATCTACTCTTTCCAATATTTGCTGTCCCCAGTAATAGCCTTTTAATGGGCCACCTGGACCCCAGTTCTTCCTTCTATGATTTGCCCTTCATCTCACTGCAAGAATGACCTTCCTAATGGCTGGTCCCAAGTATGCCTATCACTGAGCAGAGCCTTTCAAGTGTATTAACTGCAAAATCTTCAACCTGGCATTTAAAGCCTCTAAGTTATCGTTTTAATCTTCTTTTCCAGCCTTACCGGCATCTCTTCTCTCATGAGCGTAGAACTTGAACTTCCCGATAGATTGAACTATTAACATTTTCTAAACACACCGCATGTTCTCCTACTTTGAGGCTCTTCTCCTGCTCCTTCCTCTGCCTGATATGCCACCATTACGTCACACCAGAAGGCCCATGAGCACAAACAGAGGTCTGCCTATGGAAACTGAACCCATCTGTCAAGGCTCCTCTCAAATGCCACCTCCTCCATGAAGGCTTTACTGACGTCACCTCCCCTGGCCCCGCCATCTCTTGTGGCAATTCACCACTGTCCTTTGTATCAGACACTAGTCCATGTGTCACAATTTTCTTTGCCCTGCTGTATCACTAGCTTTTGCTGCATAATAACCCATGCTAAAATGCAATGGCTTACAACAACAGTTATTTATGCTCATACATCTAGGGCCAGCTAGGGAATTAGCTTGTCTAGACTGGGCTCCATGGAACACTCTGCTCCAAGGTAGGAATTGGGGCAGAGCTGGGCTGTGCAGAGGTACAGGTGTATGTGTGCCTCATGTTCCTCATTATGGAGCCTGGAATGAGGGGGTCACAGCTACCATGGGATGGCAGAGGGAAAAGACGCACACCCCAACCAGGCAGGCACTTTAAAAGTTTCTGCTGTGTCACATCTGCTAAACCTTGTCAACACAAGTCAAATGGATGAGCCCACAGCCAGGCTGAGAAAATACCTGCCACACACAGTCCAAAGGCACCGCAAAGTTCCACGGCAATGGGTTTGGAAGTACAATTTTATTACTTAAGAGAGAATTAAGCATGGGAACAATAACCCACACTTACTGTCCTTTATGTCCCTTTGTATGAATACACTATTCACAGAGTAGGGACTCCAAACAGTCTCTTGAATAGAAATCCTTAGTAAGTACATCTAAATGGACATAGATAAAATCCATAACCTCATTTATGCCATAGGGTTAATAAAAACTAGAGGTATTATTTTAATAACGACTACCATCTATACAGCACTTTACAGTTACAAAGCATTTTAATAATGCCTTCCAGCTTTCAAAGCACACTTAAATGTATTATCTCATTTAGCATGGAGTGTATGCATTTTTAAAAGATGCCTGGAGGTGGCAATGTCTTCACTGGTTGGAACTGCTCTTTCACGGTGGATGTCAAGTACTGTGGAGAAAGGAGAGGGGTTTTGGTAAGGGGCCCCCGTCGGTACGACTCAAAGCACGACACCTAGGACCCCGCTCACTTGCCCCCCTGGTTTTCAAAACCACTTCCTAGCCACCTCCTCTGGTTTCTAAAACCTACTGGGCAAAGAAATTACTGAGAGAGCGCTGAAATAGATTCCTGAGGCCAGGGTCTGCGGATTCAGATCAAGAGTTTCAGGCTGGGGCCCAAGAATTTGCGTTTTTAACGAGCACCTTGGGTCAATCCACCGCAGGTTTTCCCTTGTCCATCATCTGAGACACAAAATTCTCTCTATCAGGGGAGTGGACAGGATTTTCTCTTCTGCCACCACTTAATGTTGGAGATCAACACTCAGGCTACAAGTGGATCATTGACTCCTGGGATGAAAGCATTGGACCAAACCTTCAAGAACTTCTAGTCAGCTCTTTAAATTCTACAGACGAAGATGCAGAAAGCCACGGGAATCCTATGAGTGCCCCAAGGCCTGACTGCTATTCCAGTGGCAGAAACACAATTAGCACCTGAAAGCCCTGACTCCTTCTCAGGCTCTTTTCACTACACCTCACAGGTCAGGGATTTTCTCTTCCTAACGTGCTGAGTTTCTCTTTGCTCTGGAAAATCCTAACAAATCTCACATTAAAATAATAAAAAAGAAAAACAAAGAAAAGAAAGAACGAAAGGAGACATAGCATCACTCCCCCTATCATGTCACTCATGTTTCAAATCTCTTCTTCCACGGAAGTAGAAAATAGTCCTAAAACCCAGCTCTATTTGTCCTATTTCACTGTCACTTCTTTAAGCGACACTTGTTAAATGGGGGGCGGGGCTTAGAAATGTATGACGCAGGTTCCTGGACCTCTCATTCCCAGCACCACTCGGACAAGTGCATGGCCATCCCATTTGAAACCCTCCAGTGCTTCTGGCCCAGCTCCTTGGCAATTACTGCACACTTCGGTGCCTTTTATAGATCAGACGGGTTCCAGGGTCCAACCTCTGCAACGCTTCAATCTCCTCGTATCCTTCTGAAATGCTCAGTGGGCAGAGCAGGGACCCCCACACCCCCACCCCAGGGCTCTCTCTCTGCCTCTACTGTGCATGGTTCTGCCTGAATTACTTGACAGATTCTCTTCAACACCATTAAGGGAAAAGGTTGGAGAATGTCTGAATATGACACAGCTGGCCAGTGGGGAGATGGAAAAGGGGCGGGGCATGGCCCTAATCCATCATTCAGGCTGTCTTTCCATAGAGCAGATTTGAGTAAGAGGCCTAAAGAGGGGGATGAGTCCTGACTTGGGAGAATTTGAGGATTCTCGAAAGACAGTTTTTTCCGTCATTGTATTTGTAAGCAAAGGAGATCAAGGTAGTAATACACACGTCAACTGCTAGATTCAGATACAAACAAACATGTACATGGAAGGAAAACTGCTGCCTTTGAAAAGCAATTTGCTGACAGATGAAAAAGCCTAACTGCCTAACGGTATTTTCTGTTTTAAACATCCCTGTGAGAACAAAACAAGCTAGGGTGTAGTCACAACACCTGAGCTCAGTGCCATTTGCCACCAGTAAATGAAAGTGTTAATTTCCTCCAATCCAGTCACCATAGACTTTCACCCTCTCTCACACCTGGCTCTATAAATTATCACTTAACTTGTCAAAATCATTTCCACGTGAGTGTGGACATTTATCTTCTCACCAAAACATGGTGAGCCCCTTGACAGAGTCGACGGTCATCGGGTAGCGTCCTCATTAGCACAATAGTTTAGGTTCTTCCGCAAGATTTTAGCCATTCAGTAAGCATCTACACTATGGAACTGGACACTTCAGGGTGGTGCAAGCACTAAGGAAGGATAACTTGAAGACTCTTATACCAGTATGCAGCTCGTGTAAAATGAAAAGACCAGTCTAGATCAATGATTTTATAAACATTTTTGTTTGTTTCTTTAACGAATGGTCTTCTATCTTCAAAAGAAATCTTATGCGTAAGCCTGATATATAAAACATTAAGAAGCTGAGTAGTTCTGGCTGAAGCAAAAATGATGGGGCCAAGGACCTGATCACTTAGCACCCCTAAGGCTTCTCTGTGTACCCGGTAGTCCCTGGGGCAATTTATCAGAAGCCCCACAGAACTTCTGAGAGCACTAGTGGAGAAATCACTAGACCAGATCATCTTTCAGGGTCCTTTCCACTCTAACTTTTCCATAATTCTCTACTATAAAAGAGAGTTTATCAATTCAGTGGAATATTCTGCCACTTGAAAATGATCATTATAAATACTAGGCCCATATACAGAAAATTACTTAGGTTGGTTAAAAGTGAAAAAACAAAAGATATAAATGCAGGGACATATTACAACTATAATTTGGTGAAAAATTACTTTTATGTGTACAAAAATTAGAAGAGGACAAGAAAGTATAAAGTGTGTGTTAAAATGATTAAATCATTAGTTCAATAAAAATATGTAATGTATCAATTAAAGTATAAACAGGAATGTATTATTTAAAAATATACACTAGGCATATATTTTTTAAAGTCCACAATTCCGTAATTATTCATTGGAGAATGAAACTTGAGATCAAGGTACTTTAGAAGATTCGCATCTGTCTTGAGGACAATCAGTAGCTTATCTATTGACAGAGCTGCACACAATGCACTTAAGCATCTCAAGGAAAGTGCCTAATGTTAATAAATCTTCATAAAACATGAAGATCGTGTCATTCCCCTGCACAAATATGAATGCCCTCCATTACCCAGAGAGACATGTCTAAACCACTCACCTGGTATTTGAAGCCCTTCACAGTCCGAATCTAGTCTGTATCTCTAGCATCATTTCTCATTGCCCCTCAACGCAAATCCTATTTTCCTAACACAGCGATTCTCGATGGGGGGAGGGGGGTGCCTCTCAGAGAACATTTGACAGTATCTGAATATTAGACACATTTCTGTTCTTCACAACTAGAGGAGTACTGTGAGCATTTATGGAATAGAGGCCAGGAATCCAGCTAAACCTCTTACAATGCAGACGATAATTATCCACCAAAATGTCAAAAATGCTGAGGCTGAAAACCCTATTCTAGTAGATCTACTGACTGCTCTCCAAACATGCTATGACTTCGGCTTTGCTCTAATCAGCTTCCCTTCCCAGGAAAACCTGTCTCCCTTTCTTACTTGCCAAGTCAACCCACTCTTCAAGGTTCTTCAATCCCGTCTCCAAGAAGCCTTCACTTGGCATCCCAGGCTAACCTGGGCCCTTCAGCTTCTGAGCAATCATGACATTTCTTCTACTATTCTTTTGGGGCTTGCCGTTTCTGGCCACACTCCCTTGGCAACCTGCGTGGATTCGTCTCAACATTTGCATCACGTCTGTAAAAGCACACAGGCTCTGATTCAACACAGTCTTTAGTTTATGGTTTTATGAATTTTATTAACATCAAGCTAGAAATATTTTTCTCTAAAAATACCTTTAACACGTATAATAATAAGACATATGCTGATACCTGGAAAAACAGATCAGAAATACAAACACTGACTATTAGGTAATAAATGTGATTTGAATGTAGAGGGAAAACAAGGATATGCAGACCTTGCTCACTTTCAAAGAGATGCTAAGTGTTATCTGCCTCCAAATTAACGAGGATGGTCATTTCTTCCAATTATCCCCTCATATTATAAGCTGTTTTACTATTAATTTTATATCTAATATTTATTAAGCACTTACTACTTGCCAGGCTAGAGGACTGACATTCAGCCAGGAGGCAATGGCAGGGTATACGGATGCCCCATCAGTCAGAAAGGACACCAGCTGATTAAGTACAATTGCCCAATGTCATAAAGCTATTAAGGGCAAAGCTCTTCTCCTATTTAAATCCTCAACCCCCCACCCCCCGACAGGAATGAATCTCTAGCCATATCACACTCTCCTGGTCATTTCAAATTTCTTAAAACATGTATTTTCTTTATAATGTAAAGAATCTTAAGGCACCAGAATTTCCATGGTTGTCCAGTGGGTAAGACTCTGCACTCCCAATGCAAGGGGGCCAGGCTTCGATCCCTGGTCTGGGCATGCCGCAAATAAGAGTTTGCATGCCGCAACTAAGAGTCCACACGCTGCAACTAAAGATCCCGTATGCCGCAACTAAGACCCAGCGCAGCCTAAATAAATAAATAAATAAATAAATTTATTTTAAAAACTCAACATTTAAAAGAAAAACAAAAGAATCTTAGGGCACCAACTATATGTGCATGTAGGCAAATTACAAATACGCCTCATGGCTATCCAATTCGGTCATGCCAATCTGAAGAAAGATGTTATGTACAAAATATCTTTACTTACAATAGCACCAAAAGTAACAATTCCTAGAAATAATATTAACTAGAAATGTGTAAGACTGGTATAAAGAAAACGATACAACTTTTACTGAGGAACAAAGAAATAGTGAAAAAGGAGAGACAAACCATATGGCCAAAAATGAAAACTGGATATTGAAACTATTCAGTTCTTGCCAAATGAATTTACAGCTTTGCTGCAATTCTAATCAAGAATCTAAATAGTTGCTTTATAGGGAGGGGGAACGAGGGAAATTTTGAAAAATGACGAAGTTATTTCAAATTTATCCGGATGGGGTTTCCCTGGTGGCGCAGTGGTGGAGAGTCCGCCTGCCGATGCAGGGGACACGGGTTCGTGCCCCGGTCCGGGAAGATCCCACGTGCCGCGGAGCGGCTGCGCCCGTGAGCCATGGCCACTGAGCCTGCGCGTCCGGAGCCTGTGCTCCGCAACGGGAGAGGCCACAACAGTAAGAGGCCCGCGTACAGCAAAAAAAAAAAAATTTATCTGGATGAACAAATGAGTAAGATAAGTCAAGAATATTTGGAAAAAGAAGAAAAGGTTCTATTTTTGTTTTTTTGTTTTGTTATGTTTTGCAGGAGAGGAGACTTGCCCAGCCAGGCACTATGTTGTGTTATAAACAATAATTAAACACAGTCTGGTCTGGCTCAGGGCACAGAGGACTGACCAATCCAGCAGAATAAAGGCTGCTGACAAACGCTACCAACATCAACGGTCCCTAACTTCCGACCAGAGTTTCTCCTGCAGGAAACCATCAGAGGAAACAGTCAGAAATATGGGCACAGAATTAGGTGGGAAGATGTTCATTGGATTTTAATTACTTAAAAAAATAAAAATCCTATAAAACCTAAAAATATCAATCAGTGTGGATAAAATTATTAAATTATAAAAATGATTAAATTATAGTCACAAGAGGAAATAGACAACTATCAATATGAGATTTCTGAAGCATAATATAGGAGAATGCACAGTCTTTAATATATATAATCTAATATATAATATATACATATTATATATACTATTTAGTAAAGAAGCATTACAAATCAGAAAACTTCAGCTAATATTTACATGACCACAGGTTGAGGGCACGATTTAAACATAAAGTAATAGAAGACATTATAACAGGAAAAATAAAAAGATTTGATCATTTTTTTAAAGTAAAAAGTATGTTTGATATCATAAGGCAATTAAAATCCAAAGAACAAACTGGAGACAATATTGAAACAAAATGAGACCATATAAAAATGCCCATAATAAAGAAGAAGCAAAAACAGATGGTCACATAAAAGAAATACAATGGCTAATAAATATATGTCTAAGCTCACCAGTCTGATAAGAAATGCAAATTAAAACAAGGAAAATCCATTTTTGCATATTAAACTAGATTACTTTTTTAAATTAAATTTTTATGAGGTGCAGTGAAATGGTATTTCACTAGTTGGAGTGCAAATTGGTATAAACTTTCCAGAGAACAATTTGGCATGCTAATATTTATATATATACATATTGTTTTGGTAGTCTATCCTTAAAAATTATAATAATCAGACCTTGAAAAGGTAATTACTTAAAGGTTTTCAAAACAACATTCCACTGCCTTCCTTAATAGTAAAAGTGCAGAAGCAAGATCAATATAAAATAATAGTAGAGTGATTAAATTATTATATAGCCACCCATTAAGATACAATGTAAGTAATGCAAGTTTTAAATTATGTTTAGAGAGTGTAGAGAATGGTACAGGAAGATATTCAAGTATGTTTTAAAAAGATACAAAATTTTATAAACAGCATGATCTCAATTGTAATAAAAACTTAAATATATTGAAAATTATACTATATTATAATAGAGGAAAAAGTCTATGAAGAAGTACTTGATTTTTTAAGTGGTGTTTTCTGGGCAGTGAAATTAGAAGGAATTATTTTCTTTTTATTTTCCTGCCTTTCCTTGAACGTATACAATAAGCTTGTATTGACTCTACAACCAGAAAAAAAGTAGTTAAATTGTGTTTGTGTCTTTTAAAAATTATTTTTGTAGTTTTAGCATTGCCTCTCCATCTTTTCCTACAAGCCTCAGACACTTCTGCTCCAGGACTCTTCTTGGTGAGAAGTTCTCTGGCAAGTTTGCATTTCTTCTTAAGGTCTTCCCTGATTTACACCCTGCTATGGACTGAATTGTGCCTGTCCGCCCCCTGTCCGCACCCCCCACCCCCCACCATTCATATGTTGAAGCTTTAACCCCCAAGGCAATGGTATCTGGAGATGAGACCTTTGGGGAGTAATTAGGTTTAGATAAAGTCATCACGGTGGAGTCCCCATGATCACATTAGCATCCTTATAAGAGGAAACACCAGAGAGCTAGCCTTTCCTCTCCACCATGTGAGGACACAGCAAAAGGGTGGCCATCTACAAGCCAAGAAGAGAGTCCTCTCCAGAAACCAACCATGCTGGCAGCCTGAACTCGTACTTCCAGCCTCCGGAAGTGGGAAAAAATACACTTCTACTGTTGATGCCACCCAGTCTGTGGCAGTTTGTAATGGCAGCCTAAGCAGATTAATATACACCCCTAACCCCAAATGGAGCAGAGCACCCTTAGATTTCCTCAACAAGAAAAAGGGTGATTCCGCATGCCTGCAACCCTGTATCCAATCTATGTGTTAAACAGCCTCTGAGCCTTCGGCTGGATGCTTTCTCCTTGGGCTGCTCAGCTCAATATCCTTCTCTTTCTTCTCTCTCTAGGCCTCTCCCTGACCCTCCAATTCTCAGATTCCCTAGTCAAGGCTACTAAGCCCAGCTCACTACTATCAATGTATTCAATGTCCCCACTTCTTTATGTAGGGAACAAGCCATTGCCATTTAGGCAATCTGAGTTTCAGGAAGACTAGAGCAGTCAAAGTGCTTTACTCCACGTGGGCCTCTCCTGACCCCTCCTCAAAGGACAATAACCTCTGAAATCTCACCCACTGAGAACAATCAAATTTGCTCCCCTCTGGAAGTTTATTAGTGAGATTTGTCTGTCTCTGAGCTGAAGGACTACTTCTCATGTCCTTCACAGAATCATCAGAGTGGAATAAGCATTTGGAAACCATGTGTCTCTAACTCCAGAGAAACCAGCCAAAAAGCTGGGGAAAGAAGAAATGGTGTTTCCATTTGTATCTTGGAATTTTTCTTACACTGAATTAGGTGAGTGGATGTGGCTATCTCTGAATTCTTTTTGACACACAGAAATCTTTTCAGATTTCCCAAGGCAGGGTCAAATATGATGCCTTCCCTTCACAGTAAAGAATTCACTTAAGTCTACAGCTACTTATGTCCCCTTATGTCCCCTCCTTTGTAGAACTCATCTATGCTAAGCACGATCACCACGTGAGTCCAACAGGTCTTGACTTCAACCAAAGAGGTGAGTGTTCTGTTTTCCTCAGCGCACTGGATTGACGACCACGTGTAGCTTTCGAACACTGCATTTGCTTTCGGCATTAAGGCAGCTCTTCCAAGGCCATGATATGCAACCAGACATGCAGCATATGGGTGGCCCCCTCAGCAAAGGAGAACTGATTTCCGCTTGCAAGCTGAGCTTTCACATCTCCCCTCCTGACCCTGCATGTATTATTTTGAATGTATTTTTAAATTGCTACACCATTTAAAAAATGTAAGGGAAAGTTGAATCAAATATTATTTGTGGCATACCCTGGTTCGCAAAGGGCCTCTAAACCTGATTCCTTCCACGAGGTCGATGCCTAAATCCCATTATTTGAGATTGCAAGTGACTGTGTTTGCAAAATCGCAGATGCAGCTTCAAAAATTCACCCAATAATGTTAACTTTGTTTGAAAAGACCTTGACTTTCCAGGAAGCAACCTCAAATCACTCTGCCTGTTCCTTAACTCTGTCTTTGTCATGGATAATGTATTAATAGCCAAAGGGTGACTCGCCATGTAGTTCTTCTGGAGCCACAGTTTGGGAGCCCATCCTTGAAGCAAAACAGAACCCATTCCAGAACAGGTGAGACCTATAGAGTTTAAACTGAAGTAAAGGTGTAAGAGGGTTCACCCAGCCACATTATCTCAAGGTAATCATGCACCATTTTCGCTTCCTGCTTCTCTGCCCTATTGGTCCACCCTCACAGCTGCTACTAGGCTGAGCTGGGTAAGTCTAGGACTCAGATATTTGGGATTTTTGTAAGGGAAATGAGCACTTCTCTGAACAGGAATGTGCACACTTGGCTCATGTGCACACACACACACACACACACACACACACACACACACACACAGGCAATAAACATTATTCTCACAAAGCAAAATCCTGCCCATCAAAATGTAAAACAGAATAGAATAGAATGAAACAAGTTCAGAAAACCTCACTAAAAAACTTAGCAGTTGGGCTTCCCTGGTGGCGCAGTGGTTGAGAGTCCGCCTGCCGATGCAGGGGACACGGGTTTGTGCCCCGGTCCGGGAGGATCCCACATGCCGCGGAGCGGCTGGGCCCGTGAGCCATGGCCGCTGAGCCTGCGCGTCCGGAGCCTGTGCTCCACAGTGGGGGAGGCCACAACAGTGAGAGGCCCGCATACAGCAAATAAATAAATAAATAAATAAATAAAAATAAAAAACTTAGCAGCTAAAAACAGCAAGTATTTATCATCTCACTGTTCCTATGTGTCAGGAATCTGGGCATGACTCAACTGGGTGCCTGTGTCTCAGGGTCTCTCACAAGCCTTCAATAGATGTGCTGGCCAGGGCTGCAGACTCACCTGAAGGCTTGACTAGAGAAGGACCTGCCTCCAAGCTCACTCACATGATTGTTGGCAGGATTCGGTTGTTCCTCATTGGAACCAAGCTGTTGGCCTGAGGCCCTTAGTTCCCCACTGACTACTGACTCTAACCTCCCTCAGTTTCTTGTCACACGGGCCTCTCCACTGGGCAGCTCACAAAGCAATTACAAGACTGCACCTAAGACAAAAACCATTGTCCCTTGGTAGCCAAATCTCCGAAGTGACATCTTATCACCTGTGCCACATTCTAGTCACCAGAAGCTAGTCGCTAAATGCAGCCCAAACTCAAAGGGAGGGGACTATACAGTGGCATGGTCTCCAGAAGACAGAGGTCATTGGGGGCCATTTCGGAAGCTGCCTGCCACAAGAATGAAGTAAGTATTAACTATAAATACTCATACTTGCACAGGTGTGAATATACAATAGCACCAAATTGATATCTTTAATGACAGGTGTCAAAGATACTCAAATGAACATATTCTGAGGTTATTATTCTCCTTTCAGTGGTAATTAGAACAAAGTCATTAAACACTAACAATCACCAATTCCCCCTCCTACATGTTCTAAGGGATATACAGCAAACAAAGATTGATTTCCTGGGGGGTAGGGTGAGAGTGATAGATGGTGAGGTAGAGGGGAGAGGGTAGGTCATTCTATATAAGAAAAGCTTATGATACTTGGGGAGGAAGGTGTGTGGGGATAGAGGGGTGCTCTGGAAGGGGATGTTCTGTGGACAATAAATCTCTGTGACTGAGAATAGTTTTAGAACCCATGGAAAGAGAAGGAAAAGTTCACAAGGTAACTACCATGACGATCAAGATCTTGGAGAGACAGATATGGGCAAAGGATAGTTTTAGAAAGACTCACTGTGTGGTGTGTGATATAATGCTTCTTGGCAACTCCCTTCAAGAAAATGTTTAGTAAAAACCTACATTGCTCTAAAATGCTTTCAGTGTTGAATTTGGGTCATACCACTTGAATGCGACACTCTGTTGAGACTGGGGAAAACATAAATTTTTATTTGGGCTACCCAGGACACTGGTCCGAGAAAACAATCCTAGATATTAAGGAAATATACATAAAATATTAACCAAACTGTTATTTATGATAGTGAAAAATATGAACATTTCCAATGTCCAATAAAAATAGAGTAATACAGTATGTATCTTTACATAACGAAGAGTTGCATAGACAATTAAAATGATGGCTATAAAGATTTTATAATAACATAAAAATTGTTACAATAGCATATGAAGAGGGGAGAAGGGAGATTATACAAATTCACAGGCAATATGTTTAGGCTACACATTAAAGAGCATAGGCACACAGAAAGAGACTGGGAAAAACAAGAACGATGAAAGATTGGAAAGGAAATATTGCAATGAAAGGGTTTTTTAGTCCATATCCTTCCTTTCTCCTTTAGAAGATATTTTCCTAGGATCTCCTATGTATACACACCAGGGAGGACACGTTTTGCTTTTCCATTCTCCCTACCCTCCCTCATGACCTTTCTAAAAGAAGAGAAAAGAAGCTGCTGGCAGAGCCATCGCTAGAAATCTACAGTGAGTAAGCCGACCTTAGTCAAAGGACAATAGAGCCCATCCCGACTGTCCCTACACACCAGCCACTCCAGCCTGCAGCCAGGCATCACAACAGCTCAGAAGAGCTGTCCACAAGGGACTCTCTCCATGAGCCCCTTAAAGTGGGCTAATCTACAACTTGTTCTACATCTGTTGATTCTTACAGGGTTTTTAAAATCTAAAGACCAGTCTATTTTGCAACCCAAATACTCCAGAAAAGAGGTAAGAGTTTAAGTTCCTGGCACCTTAGTGTGTATTACTTTATCAGAACACTCTCCTGCAGTGACAGCAAGGAAGAAGAAATGGACCCTGATCTTTCAGGAGAGAGAACAATTAAGGGGAAGTTAGTAAGGAAGAGACATAGGACACATTCTATCTCTCCTTCAAGATAAGGTACGACCAAAAGATCAGGGATCAGAGGCACTTAGAGGCCAGTCCAGTTACACAGAGAACTCAGCAAGGCCTAGGATGCCCGTTCCCTCAATGAAGAAGAGGCCAGAAGAGGGTGAACACCTAGGGAGGGTGAGGGGCTGCAGAGGCAAAGCTGTGAACCGTCACAAGAATTCATATTGGATGTGCAGCGAGAACAATCTTCCCACAGCAGAATGGGCCTGCCTGTTAAGTATCTTCCAATGGAAGGGTGGAAATACTATTCATTTGTAGCTCAGTAGGATATTAAAACAAAAACCAAAACCAAAAATCCCCACTTGTTCCCTACAATAGCTCTGCCCAAGCAGACACTAGAGAAAGATTACGTTAGGCTACTTAGCCACTCCTGCACTCTCCGTGCAAACTAAAATTGCTAAAACAGTTGGGGTGATGAATGCGAGCGTAATCTGCCTGTTAACCAGGTATCAAATGAGTGAAAAGGTCGCATATAAAGGAGTGTTCACGTCAGTCTGGTTCTCAGGGCATGAGTTTGATGGCCCAGTCACTCCATGGTGTAAGATTCCTAGGTGACCTCTCTTGACGGCATTAGAACATCTGGAATTCATAAAGAAAACTGTACCTCTAGATGAAGCTTTCATGACTGATGCTAATGAATATTATGCCCCATGCCCTGTCTAACCCACAGGCACTGTGGGGCACTAAGGAGGAAATGGATCATGACAGCCCCTTATGATTCCCAATGCATTTTCACAGCCATTACATTGATCATCACTGGAGATGGTCGATTCTTCTCCAGCACACTTGGCAGAAATCTTTTCTGAATCACAGTGTTCTTCCCCCCAAGTCCCTTCTAGGTTGCTACTTTCCGCCACTGAGGGCGACAGGGGAGAAGAAACCTAGCATTCGTGAAGGATCTATCCCTAGACATTTGAAAATCTCCAAATTATAGATAACAATATTTGGACAATATTTTGTCTGGTTAGCATGTTCACTCTATTTGTCTACATATCGCAAGATAAGAGTCTTTTATTTCAATGTCTTGTTTTTGGCATGACTGCCCTGTCCCCAGTGCGTCCCCACCGTCCCTAATACCACTTCACCCTGCAGCAACCCTCTCAAAGAAGCAGCTGTAGGGCTTTGGGTAGTTGATTTGTTTTGTTTTTACCATGTCAGAAGAATTATGACTCCAGAAAGAGTGAGGACAATAAAGTTTGGTTGAGATGTGGATTCTTGGCAGTAAATTAGACCCATTCGATTGTTATCAGATGTCCACAGGTAAACAGTCTCACTGGGAATGGGATTCAAATTTGCGTCCCAGAAGAATGACAAATCACTTATGTGTCACAGTCTTCAGAACTACTGGTAAACATAGTATTTAAAACATAACTTACAAATTAAAAATCTGAAATGGTGAAACGAAATTGCCAAGAGTCCAGTTCCGAAAGGATTATATCTGGTCCTTTCAAGAAGCATATGAAACTGACAAGAAGAATATTGTTCCCATTGCACAGATGCGGAAACCAGAGCTTGGAGAGGCGCGCTCTCAACCAAAGCTGTGCCCTACACCCTGAGAAATGCACACTTTGTCTTTCCTCAAGGAGGTGCCCTGTCGATATTTCCACTCCCAACCCATACAAGCCATGTCTCTCCAACATAAGCGCTTTCAACAGCCATGAATTCTGTCATTGGGGAAAATTAAAAAAAGGTCTGTGTAAAATGAGCTCTTCCTCTGCAACTCCTATGGCACCTAAAAGAATGATCACAGCAATTATACATCAGAAACGGAGAAGTGATACTACAAAAATGGAATTTTCAGCTACCACTTGGCTAGCCAGCACGGGCACTAACTTTTATATTTCCCCATGGGGGCATATACGAAAGAAGCACAGCGTGGAGAAGAGGTGAAATACAATTGCCAGGACCTGGGGATTTATTCTTTCTGCTACACAAAGGAAGGGGGAAGGCAGACAGCAACTGGAACATGCTCTCCTTGCTCTTTGCAAAACAAAGGAAAATGCTGCCCTTCATCCACTTAACTTAATTTCCTTCAGAAACAATGACAAGTCTTATCCAGTCTACTGTACTTTCCTTCTCCGTCAAAGTGACTTCCTAGTCGGCTAACTGCCTTACCAGCTCAAGAGTTTGTTCCAGAAATAGCAGAGGGCTACTTTTTTCTTTTTGAGGGACTTCTGAGTGTTGGCGCACTGAGAAACCGGCAAAAAGCAAAAAGGCAGTAGTTATATAGCTAGAACATCAGAAAAACAAATACTTCCTTTTTCCGCCTTAGTCTATTGAAAAAAAATCTTAATACAATTCTAAATACGACCAAATAATCATTGTAATACTAGTTACAGACCAAATAATAGTTGGTCTGAAAAGGGGAAAATAACTGGGCATAGCCAAGGTATTGAGTCAAAAGCAGTGATCCCAATTCCCTTTTTTCTCCCGGTACTTTGTGTATAATACGACACGGTTGATTTTCACAGTGTGCTTCCACAATCATCATTTTAATTCTGGACAAAGTTCTATAGGTGCAGAGGGGACTGGGTGAAAACGCTGCTTCCAAAGATGTTGGTATGGTTGTATAGACATACAGGGATACATATACCTACATGACCACCACCCACACACACACCACCCCCGCCTTGTGGAAGGCATAAATGGCCATCTCGTGACTTCTTAAGGGACTGACTAAGGTATTTAAAATGAGACATGGAAGAGGTACTACTTTCAAATACTGTTAATTTTTTTCTGCTTTTAATTAAGCACATACTTAAGCATATTATACACTCTGGTGTATGCTCCCTACATATATCTGGCCATCACTTCTGCCGAAATGAAAGCGAGGTACAACTAAGAAGCATTTCATAGAGCAAGGAAGAGTAAAAGGAAAAATTATACCAAACCAAGTTTACTTTGCTACAACCGAGGTAACAACAGTACGCATGTATTTAAAAAATACCAATTAATAACAACACCTGCCCCTTGTACAAGAGTAAATCTGTTCTCCCTGATAATACCAACTAAAATTTACAACATAATATATAGTTAATGAAGTATTTTTCAATTAAAAAAGAATGACATTTTCTGATTGGAGGAAGGGCTAATTCTTCATCTTAAACACATATTCACTCTTAAAAAAGTTTTTCAAAATGTGCTCCACAGAAGTGGCTCTGAAGGATTCAGGTGTGACGTGAGAAAGGGATTCTGGAGTGAAATGAGTTTGGGAATCAGTAACTTTGTGTTTGGCAGCTTCCCTCCCTCTGGGCTTCTCCAGAGTCTTCAATATCCTAACGTGAATCCTGAGTCTCCAGGAGGGCAGAGTTAGATAACCGTTACCTAAAATTATGTGACCACAGAAACGCCTTTGGAAGGAGAACCACTGTGTGGAACTAATGTTCTTCAGACTATGTTTTCGGAATACTGCTTTTAGAATAGGTTCATGAAATACCTACTATTTTGCAAAAAGAAGGGAGACTAGTACACAGCTAAGAGCACCCCATCATGACCTTCTCATGGAGCTCTCCAGCCCATAAATCACCAGGGATTATGCTACACGCAGAGTCTTTCTCAGGAAGTCTTAGTGGGGCCTGAGATTGTGCGCTTCTAACAAGTTCCCAGGTGATGCGGATGCTGCTGGTCTGTGAACCAAACTCTGAGCAGCAAAGGGCTAGGACACACATGACCTCAAGTGCTGAAGGTGTCCAGGAATTGTCCCGAGTGCTATGTTGCCTGATAATTCCTTACCCAAGAGGGTGGTGAGACCGAGGACGGGGCTTACCAGTAAAACCTGTTGGGTGTGATGCGTTCATGCATGAGTTGCCACCGTCTCCCGAAGTCCATGGAGCTGTAGAGCTGCAAAACAAGGAAGTGAGGAGAGCATAAGTATCAAGGGACACTGTTTAACCGAAATACACGTGTCACCCTTCTGGAGATGAACATTCCAATCCATCAGAGCGCCTAATGCACTCAAGTAGGCATCCATTCTATCCAAATACATGAATATGACTGTGCTATGCTTATCATGGGGTCTTCTAATTCAATATACATCCAATACATCAGTTTCATTCAGGAAATATTACTGAACATTGGCACCATGAGTGAACTACGTTTTTTAAAGTCTCTTTTTTGTCCAGTAAATAACAGATATGTTTGTGTGCGGTCGTGTATATATATATATATATATATATATATATATATATATATATATATACACACACACACACACACACACACACACATACATATAACTCAAAATAATCTAAAAGGTAGTTAACGAGATATATTAGCATTTCTACTTTATAGATGAAGACATCCATGCTCAGTTCTACAAAGTGACTATAGCAGCCGTATGGAAAACCAGGATGTCTATGCTGATCTAGCAGATGCCAGGTTTATACTACAACACATCAACTCCACCAACTCTCACAGTATTTATTCAGACCAGGCTCTTACTCCATGAGTAAGTACCAACTACTATGTGTGTCCAACTCTGCACATGGGAAAAATAGGCAAAACTACTCTGACCCTCAAATATACATACAGGTCCACCACATCAAACGGGAAAATGGGGCAAAGGCTAAGGCTCCAGGAGGTGAGAGATGGGAAAGATAAACTGGGGTAAAAATGGAACAATGAGGCTTCCTGAAGAAATATATTTTGAGCTAGGCCTTTGGAAATAGGTGGTGTGGACCAGAGAGAAGGTGGATTGAGATTTTCCTGGGTGGAAGAGACAATGTGGAGAAAGGTGTTAATATGGCTAAGGTCTTGAGCTTGGCTCTGGGGGCGCTTCTAAGAGAAAGGAGGGATGTGATAATAGTTGCTGGACAAAAGCAGGTGGAGGCTGTCTGTCTGTCTGTCTCCCTATTCATCCATCCATCTATCTATTTGCAGGTGTTTTTATATCTCTCTGTATGTATATTTATATTGGAGAGGGGCTTGGGAGAAAGGAGAGGGTTTGTGAGGACCAGACCATCCCATATGGGAAGAATTTATCCACATAATTTATTGCAAGAACTGAGTATTCCATGCAGGGTTTTAAGAAATAGATCACTTTCTTTCCCATGGCATATGCTGAGACTTAAGACAGATGTTTCTCAATTAAATATAGGAGAGACTTTGGTTGGTGCCTTCTATAACCCAGAGATATCAATCAGACTCTCTGTCGGCCCTGCTTCCAATCTGAGCAAACAGAACCCCAAATTCCTTCAAATAAAACCAGGAGAGGAAGACTGTGTCTTCCTCTGCTGCAAACTCTAGCAACAGGTCAGGCAAAAACCTTGAGGGTCACACCGACCCCTGAATCCGCCAGGGAAATGATCAGACCCTCCATCATGGAGGCTGCTTGTCGTGGCAGAACGCCACCCACCACAGCTCCTGCTCGGGCGCACTGCTGGGAGAAGCACGGCTCCTCTCATCCCATGCTCTTCCCAACAGAAACAACTAGAGCTCAGTGCCGATCTATGCATCCAAGCCTGTTCCACTTCCTGCCTCCCTGTCTCTGGTTTTGCTTTTTCAGCTTTTCAGTTTGACTGATGAGAGAAAAATCAAATTGAATTCTCTGCCTGGAGGCTGGTTCAGATGAACAGAAAGAGTAGGCTCCTATTCATTAAGGGCCTTGGGTTAGCTATCTTGTCTCTCAATCTACAGTAAGTTGCTGAGTCTGAAATGAATTGTATTCTCCCACAAGCTGAATCTTTGCAGCCTCTCCATCTATCCATCCATCCATTCATTCATTCACTAAAAGTACATCAAACAACTACTATGCTTTAAGCACTGAACTAAGTGCCCAGATTACAAAGGTTAAAAATACCGTGGATAGTAAAAGATAGAAATCCAGACAATTACACTGCCATGCATTATATGTCATAATATTAATACTGTTTATCTCTGCAATGGTAAGATTGTGGGCAATGGACATTTTCTTCTTTCAGTTTTTGGGATTTTTAAAAAATTATTGTGAACATGTATTACTTTGGTAATTTAAAAAATGAAAGCTCTGACACTGAAATAGAAACAAAGCACATAGGAAATCACTCAACAGAAAGTGCTAGAAGATTGTTTAATGGTATGAAAATGTTCATTATATATTATTTATTTAAAAATATGTTACAAACCATGCACATATCGATGCTAATTTTATTTAAAGTATTGCATAACTTGAAATATATTAGAAGAGAATATGTCAAAACATTAGTAGTGGTTATCTCTGAATTGTGGAATGATGGGTAATTTATATACTTTTTAAAGCTTCCCATTATTTTTAGATTTCTTTACAATAGATATATATTATACTTCAATAGTAATAGTAGCCTATGGTTTATTCTATTTAAATTTATGTAACAATAATTTTCTTTTTATAATGTACATGTTATATTTATCTATCCTTTAAAAGACCAAGAATTAAACTTGCAATTTTTCCACCGGGGAACTGGAATTAGACAAAGCAACATGGGACTTTCCATAAAATGGTATTTCACAGAGGTTATTATCATGGATAGCGGTGAATGAATCCTTCCTTGGACAGAAAATGTATTAGCTCACGCAGTGTTTATATAGTCCTGCATGGCTTCAACCCAAAGTGTTTCATGCTACATTAAAATAAAATGTATTTTCCAAACAATAAACATGTTTAAAACGTTTCTTGTTTACACAAAGTTACACATGAGATGGTGTTCTCCTCCATATACTGCCTTACGATGTCCCCTCCCTTCAAGGATGTCATTCTTGGACTTTTACCAAAGAACAATCCAGACCCCCTTCTCTCCCTTCTTCCACTATATGTCATGGTCTCATCTCTCTTAACAAGCACGCACTCAGCAGTGACATGCACACGCAGCGCCCTAAATGAATCATCGGAACAGCTGGAAAATATGAAAGAGCACGTTCTTTTCCTTATTGATTCAGTTATTCGTTCCTTAATTATATCAGCCTGCCAGGGAAAAGCATCTGATAGCTGAAAAACTAAAGAGGCAATTTAATCAATGTAATATTCCACAGGAAGAACAACAAGTTGTATCTGGAAAGCTTAAGTTCAAAGAATAATACGACTGCATTAGGAGGTTATGGGTTGAATTATGCCCCACCCCCCAAAAAAAGATCTGGCTAAGTCCTAACCCCCAGTATCTCAGAATGTGACCTTATTTGGAAATAAGGTCTTTGAAGATGATCAAGTTAAAATAAGGTCAGGATGGGCCTTAATCCAATATGACTGATATTGTCATAAGGAGAAATTTGGACACATAGACAGACACAGAGGGGAGACAATGAGAAGACACCCAGAGAGAAGGCCATGTGAAGACAAAGAATTTTAGTGATGTATCTACAAGCCAAGGGATGCCAAAGACTTCTGGCAAATCACCAAAAGCTAAGAAGAATCGAAGCCGCCCCTATAGGTTTTAGAGGGAGCATGGTCCCGCTAACACCTTCATTATAGACTTCTAGCCTCCAGAATGGCGGGACAATGGAATTCTCTTGTTCCAAGTCATCCAGTTTGTGACACTTCGTTATAGCAGCCCTAGGAAACTAATACAGGCATCTTACTCTTGCTACCAGGAGTAATAGTGACAGATCTGGCTACATTTTTCTGTTGTTTTCTTGTCTCCACTCCTAGGCATTTAGTTGTAAGGCCAGAAGTATTATTTAGGGCCAGACTGTTGAATCTGTGGTTGAAAACCAAACTCTCATTTGCCTATATTTCTCTGTCCTGTGCCTTTTTACCACACCCCTAAGGATATTTTCTAAGAATAACTGTGAATTCATAAAGACCATATGGCAGCAACCAGACATAATCAGAAGGGGCAACAAACTATACATTTTATAGCAGCTTTTGGTATTCCAGCCAGATTCCCTAGAGCCAGCAGATCTCCCATGTACAGGGAAGGACGGTTCGGAATACATTTATATAAAAGCTCTCCCCTGTAGGCAAATTCAAACTTAGTGTGTAACTGTCCTGATTTTTTGCTCAAAACCCATGGAGTTTAGGTAGCATTCCACTGAACTATGGCCATGACGATCTTGGTCTTCAAAAAAAAATGAGACTGGTTTCTGCTCAAAATAAGGTCTCTGCACCTTTTTCCTTGGTAGCCACAGAGCAAGTGGGAGGGCTTGGCTGGCTTCTGCAAGGTTGCAGGAAGAATCCCCTGTGTTGTGGCAATATTAGTGGTAGGCAGAAGAGAAACCAGGTCACATGGCAACAAAGAGTCCTTTCTAACCTGTGCCTCTGGTTGCTTCCTCAGATGTTCTCCAAAGAACTCCTTTCTTGATAACAAGGGGAAACAACTGCATCCAAGGTCCCTCTAAGCTCTGGAGATGTAGACAAGAACTTCTGTCCTCAGTAACCATTTTCCTTTGCCCTTAGGAGTTATAAGGCATCTACACCATAAAGGTATTTATAAAAAGACATAGACAGTCACCTAGTTATGCCATCCTATTGGAGATGGCAACATTTTCCTTCCCTTCTTGAAGATTTCTAGCCACGAAGATTTTCTCTCTCTCAGATGGTCTCTCATCATCCATTCCTTCATTTAACAAATATTGATCAAATGTCTATTAAGAACCAAGCACTGTTCTGTGGGTTTAGGATACATCAGTAAACCAAAAAGACAAAAAGTCTCTGCTGTCAGGGACTGTACATTCTAGCGGAGATCGAGAACTCAAATGCCCTAAAGTTCACTGTGTGAATAAGTGAGGGAGGGATAAGGAAAGCAGTACCACTACTTGTATTCTTTAGACAGGCTCATTTTGCTGGCACGTAATGCACTAAGGAAATTTCTTTGCTTATCCAAGAGGATTTTTCCCATTTTTCTTGAAACACTTGATAAAAGGCTACCTTTTATTTTCCTGCTTTTAATAGAGACATGAGTTCAAAAAATGTTTCACTTTCCTCTTAACTCTAAGAAAAACACCATACAAGCCTGATAATGTTTGGCAGATGAAATTTCCCCACAATGCTGGGGAGAAGCAGGGAGTCCAGAGAGCTCACTCTCCATCAAAAAATGGGCTTAGCTGTTCCCTAGCTGGACAGGAGTGCTGAGCCAGTGTGGTCAGGCTTTAGAACCTTGAAGAGAACCTGAAAATTCGGATTTTTTATGGGAAATCTCCATCTTTTTCAATTTTGGCAAAACTTGAAAAATTCAAAACATACTGCAGGGCAAATAAGATGTGTCTTAATCCAGATGGCCAAGTGCTGCCTGAGGACCACCAATTGGCGATCTGAATCCTAGCATACACCTACAACTGCCTGCAGGAGACAGTGGGACTATTTGACCTTGAAGTAAGACTGCCAGATTTAGCAAATAAAAATACAGAACGGGAATTTGTATTTTCAGATAAAAAATAAACCATTTTTTTTGTGTAAGTGCATCCTGTGTAACAGTAGGGATATGCCTATATATATATACATATATATGTGTATATATATATATATATATATATATATATATTTTTTTTTTTTTTTTTCTGCAGTACACGGGCCTCTCGCTGTTGTGGCCTCTCCCATTGCGGAGCACAGGCTCCGGATGCGCAGCCTCAGCGGCCATGGCTCACGGGCCCAGCCGCTCCGTGGCATGTGGGATCCTCCCGCACCGGGGCACGAACCCGTGTCCCCTCCATCGGCAGGCGGACTCCCAACCACCGCGCCACCAGGGAAGCCCGATATGCCTATATTTTTAAAACGTTGTTATTTACCTGAAATTCAGATTTAATTACATGCCCTATATTTTGTCTGGCAGCCTTACCTTGAAGTCTCTCCCATTCCATCTCTAAAAGTCTGAATTATAAGATGCAGCCCCTTATATTGGGCTTCTTGACTCTTTGACATTGGATGCCACCAAGTGAATAAAAGAATCTCCAAATTACTGTAAATACTTCCTGTAATCAATTCAGTCAAACCATTTCACTCAATCTATTTAATGTCAATTGAGCACTAGCCTGTGCTAAGCTTACTACCAGGTATGATGATACAAAGGTGAAGAACACAAGGTTCCCTGATCTCTAGATGAGAAGATGGATGTGTCAACAGGTAAGTGCAACATGACACAAGGAAGCCCCTGTCAACAGAGGCAGAGGAGGGCTAGGAGGATTCAAAGGAAGGAGTGGTCAGGTCTGCTGGGCTTGGCACTAGGCCAGGGGCTGAGTCAGAATGGATGAAGAGGAGCTGGCCTGAAGGGTAAGTTCCCCCCAGAACACTGCAGCTAACAAAGGCGAAGATTTCTAGACATTAGAAAAGATGTTGGAGAAACAAACATTATCTCATCCTCCTACAAAAGTACAACTCATCTGGCCATGGATCAGTGTACACTGGTCTAACATCTCAAAGGAGAAAGAGCAGAGATGGAAAGGGGTCTGAATAAGGGCATGTAAAGGATTCAAGAGGAACAGGGGAAAACAGCTGTGCAAGAGCCTAGGTGCGAGGATAAAATGAAGACTTAAAGATGCACCGTGATGGGCTTCCCTGGTGGCGCAGTGATTGAGAGTCCGCCTGCCGATGCAGGGGACACGGGTTCGTGCCGCAGTCCGGGAAGATCCCACATGCCCGTGAGCCATGGCTGCTGAGCCTGTGCGGCCAGAGCCTGTGCTCCGCAACGGGAGAGGCCACAACAGTGAGAGACCCGCGTACCGCAAAAAAAAAAAAAAAGATGCGCTGAGAGAGTGAAGGCTATGAAAGTAGAGAGGGGTAAGCGCTTAGATACACGCTTGTTTATCAAGTTTCAAAACATCCTCCCTTGAAACCTAAAAGAGGCAAGATTACAACAACAAAAATGAATGACTACTTTTAAAAGCAAGTTCATAAAATTAATTACTCTAAGAAGCCGGTGAGAAAAGCACAGGATATCCTATAACAGTTTAAGACTCAATGCTTCTCAAAGTTTTTCATCAAAACATCTCTAACAGCCAAAGGGAATAAAGCATCCCACCAGGAATCTGGAGGTTTGACCTTAAGCAGTCTGACATAAGGGCAAACATTTTCAAGTCTCTAATTTTCACCAGAAAATTCCATGGATGTTTTATAGTCTACTCTATATCTGTGCTTAGAATAAAAAAATAAATTTCTTCACCAATCTTCAAGTGAAATGGACGCTCCAGAAAGACACTCTATATCGATCACACTCTCTTTACACCACTGTCCCCGAGAGGTGCATTTTTGAGTCCCAATTTGAAGAGGGGGGAGTGATACCAAAAATGGCTGATGCATAGTTAGGGACCAGATGCTACTGATGGGGTAACTCATTTCACTGTCTCAACTGTGTAGGGTGACTACAAGCGGAGTTTGTGATCATTTCTTGGTGCCTACGACAACTGGAATCCTGGACTTGATATGAGGAGACACCCTTGGGCAGGGTTTTCATTTAATTTTATGACCAAGGGAGAGGAAAACATGTAGTTCTGGTGATACCATACTTGCCAGAAAGCAATTCCATTAGACCCTGTTTGCTAACATAGCAAGCCTTATTTTTGTCATGGCTTTTGTAGGATTCCTCAGGCTTATCCACCCGACTGGACCTCCAATTCAGAGGTCATATGTACATCTGAATAAGCAAAACCTTTTGTTTCCCAAGTCAGTGTTCTACTCCTTGCTAGAGGTGCTGGTGACTCTAAAGGCCCATCTGAGCACACAAAGCATAGACGATGCTTGCGCCCAGATGCCCCAGTGCCCACCCCACAGTAAAGATGCTTTCTTCCAATGGGGCACACAGAAACTGGCTCATAAGGATGTTAGTGTCTACACTCTGTCAAAGGGGGGACACCGTGCTCATTCCCCACCTGCCTTTTCCTCCAGGATTCTCTCCATCCGCCTTATTTTCCAAGTTGCAGCCACACTAGCCTTCTTTAGCTTCTCAAACATGCCATGGACTCTCAAGTCCAAGGGCTTTTGCACATGCTGTCCCATCTGCCTAAAATGCCCTTCCTCCACTCTGCACCTTCTCCCTCTTTCCATGCATGTACCCAACTGCTGCTCCTGCGTCAGGTCTCAACAGAAATAGCCCTTCCGAAGGGAAGCTCTTTGGTCACCTCCTGCCCCAGACAGCACGAGGTCCACCTGCCATCTGCTCTCATGGCTCTCTATCCTCTTATTTCATAATATTCACCAAAATATGAAATTATATATTCGTGTAATTATATGACTGACGTCTGTCCTCCTTTCTAGATAGTAGGAATTGCCACTTTAATAGTCCCAGGTGTTTAACACAGTGCCAGGTCTGGAAGAATAGATGCTCAATAAATATGTCCTGAATGAATACATGATTATTCCATTTCAAGCCTTTCAAAGTTCTATTCCTTCCACCTGAAAGGCCTCCCTTCCCTTCCCAAACTTGTCTAAATTCTACCCTTCTTTCAATATTAGTTCAAATTGTCTCCTGTCCATGAAGCCACACTTGGTCAAAAGAGACAAGATTATAAAAGGAAAACTAAAGGACTACTTTTAAAAGCAAATTCATAAAAGAAGCTGGAGAGAAAGGAAGAGTATCCTATGAATAGTATCTCTTTTCTCGTAATTAACACCAAGTGTCCAACCAGACTCCAGTAACAGGTTTCTCTTATAAGCTCTCAAATTGCTTTTATTTAATTCATCCAACCATTAATCTGGTCACTTAATTCACTTATGCATCAAAACTTCAGGTAATCTCTTCAGATAGATTAGGGGCCCCTGGGTGAGAGAATCCCATGTGAAATCTTGACCCCTTCAAAGACATTTCCACTGAGCTGCTCGACAACACAGAATCAGAGAATCATAAACTTTTATAGCTAAGAGTGTCCTTAGAGGTAATCTGGAAAATTCTTTTTACACATGGGGAATCTAAGGCTCAGAGAACCTAAGTGACTTGCCTAGTATCACACAGCTAGTTAATTGTGGAGCTAGAATTCAAACCCAGCGTCTGGATTCCCACCTCAATGCTCTTGTAATTGTGCTGTATTGTCGTTTTTTGTTAATTGCTTGATTCTAAAAGAAAAACAAGTTAATATAACCTCACAGGAATAATGGCTCATTTGGGTATACCATACATGAATAACACCGTGCCTTGAATCTCTTTAGCACTTTTATTTACAAATCATTTTCACAATTCATTTTATCCTCTTTCACGCTGAAGAGTATTTTCTGAGCTAACAGACACATGAGACAATCTTACAAACAATTCACATAGTATTTACCAAAATCCATTGTTTTGTCTCCACAGTCCTATTCTCTTGGCCATTTTCCTTTGCAATCAGATTCTATTCATTTTTATTCATTATGATTCAGAAGCATCTCATTTTAAGCAGTACCCTTTGAACACAAATGTTGGTATTCCTCCACAAGCTGACTTTGTTCTGACCCACACCTCTCCCCCTACCTGTGTTCTCTCTCCTTCATCGTTTTGGTTTCACATCACCTCCTACTATTAATATCCACTTTATCACCTACTTTACTGGCTTTTCACTGCATTCAATTTGTCTTTAACTCTTTTCCAAGTTCAAATTTGTTTTTCTTTCCCCCAAAACATGAATCTAAAAGAGATGGAAAGAACTTAATTTTTTTTTAGTTTTAGGTCATTTATTTAATGTAAATTACTATCTTTAAGTATCAAAACAATAATATCTGCCTTTAATTTGGAAGAAATGAAGACTTTACTAGACCTGCCGTATGAAACACCATTTGAAATATATCCCCAGGTGGACTATTTAAACATGCTCATGATTTTAGCATTAATACGTGACCAGAAACTCTAAAAATTCATTCAAACTCAAGACATTAAAGGGGAAAAAATAGTGTATATTTCAAAGTCTATTCTTTCAGAAAAATAAAAATAAAGACAAAAAGAAACTTACATTTATGGAGGATCTGCCCCTGACAGGTATTTCTGTATATGGTTTAACGGACTCAAAATAAACACTTTTTGATGGTTATTTCTGTCCACACTTCTTGGAGAAGAACACTGAGGACTTGCTCTAGATCCCAAAGCAAACTCCAAGACATCTGATTCCCAAACCAGTGTTCATTCCAAAATACCTGCTGCCATTGAAAAATGAGTGCTATCAAGGAAACAACCTGAACTGTAAGGGAGCTCAAACTATAATATCCCAGAAAGGTTGTCAAAACTTGAGGTTGTGGCACAGAAAACTGAACAAGGAGCAAAGAGGTTTATAACTGTTTTCAAACATGGGAAAAAGTTGTTCTGTGGAAGGACAATGAGACTTTCTCCTGCTGCATCAAAGGGCAGAGCAGTACCAAAAGGTGATCTAGACAGAAGTAAATGTTGTCTTGACATAAGAAATAATATTCTAATGGAAAGAACTCCCCAAGGCTGGAAGAAGCTTCCTTGCATGGCAACAAGTTCTCCAGGGAGTTACTGGATGTGCTTAAGTAGAAAACGGATGAGCACTTTGATTAAGGTGATACCATCAGGAAATTAAAGCGTCAGATAGGGTTTAAGCCAATGAGTTCTTAGGTACCTTTAGATACATGATCTTTGATTCTTAATCCAAGAGCAATAATCCTAGGAAGAGAACCCAAGAGCATATTCACTAATCATGCCCCCTAAATATTTGTAAAAGCTGGCAGAGGAATTTTTTTCAAAGGCACTCAAATGTTGTTGGAAAGGCCAGGACTCTGTGTGGCAGCTTTGATGGATTCATTCAGCCTCCCTGTATCTAAGACCTTTGCAAAAGGATTTTCAGCTCCTCCCTTCAAGAGCTAGAATTTATTTCTTCACCCCTTGTTTGGGCATCAGAATGCAGTAGAAGAATCCCAGTTCTGAGTGTAGTCCCTCAAAAGCCTTGGACACTTCCAATCTTTCAGAATGCTGTCACCCAGGGTGAACAAACCTTGGCTAGCCTGCTGGAGGATGAAAGACCACATGGAAGAGGACCCAGCATACAGCCATCTCAGACCATCATACAGCCAGCTGAGCTCTAACTAGAAAAGCGAGCCCAGACAAAATCAACACAGTTGCCAACCCAGCCACAGCTGACCACAGACACGTGAATGAATCTAGCCCAGACCAGAAAAATCACCCAACTAATCCACAGAGTTGTGAGCAATAATTCAGGTTTATTGTTGTAAGCTTCTAAGTTTAGGGAGAGTTGGTTACACAGCATTAGCTAGCTGCTACACAGACCTTAGATACAAGTATTGGCTCTACCACTGGCCTAGCTGAGCTGTTTTGAGGAAGACTTTAAGTTCTTCAATCTCAGTCTTCTTATCTAAGTATGATGAAGGGCTTTCTCCACAATAGTGGCTCTCAAACATCAAAGTTATTCAGATGTCTTGTTAAAAATGTATATTTCAGGCCCTCCTCTAGAAATTCTGATTTGGAGGGTCAAGAGTGGAGCCCAGAAATATGCATTTTGACAAGATATCAGATGATTCTAATGTAAATGCAGAGGAACCACACATGGAGAAACTCTGTTCTAGATCATTCTTATGGAAGCTTGGACATTTATAACTAAGCTCATCATCCTGTCTTCAGTCAATCTCTACCTTCATCACAGGTAGAGGATGCCCAGCTGAACATTTGGAGCTCCTTAGAGATGGGGGTGTCACAGACACTCTAAGGCCCAGTAGAGAAGAGTGACTTGCCCTTAAGTCAGACAGCTTTTCGCTCCTGGGAAACCCGCTCCTAGCTCCATCCCAGAAACCAGAACCTGGGGAAAGAAGATAGGCAGACTGCTTCCACTCAAAAAGATTCTGTCCAACTGCCAATGCTGGAACACGATTACATAGCAAACAGCATAGCCTCAGCTAAAACGCAGAGTAACAGCTGGACTGTGTTCCCTGAAAGTACAATGCATTTATTACACAGATAATTAGACTTCCCTCTAGATCCAAAAGTCATATGGTCTGTACATTAAGCAAAGGGGACTTACCACAGCCTAGCCAACCCTTGCCCAAAGCGCACAGAAAATGCTGATCCCTGGGTTCTAAAATGGGGTGAGGAGGGAGCTGGGGTGAAGCCAGGAAGACAGCAACTTCTCTGATGTTCTTCTGTTCTTGGCTTTAGTGACCCAAGTCAGTGGTTCTCAACTCTGCATCACAGTTACCTAAAAGTTTTAAACAATAGTGATACCTGGGCCCCATCTTAGAAAACTTAAATCAGAATCTTTAGGAATAGACTTCTTGGGCATAGGTATTTTTAAAGGTCTCCAGGTAACTCTAATGTGCAGATAGGGTTGAATACTACTGGTCTAAAACAGAGGTTGGCAGACTATGATCCACCTCTTCTCATAAAGAAAGTTTGACTGGAACCTAGCCATACTCATTCATTTAGAGTTGAGTGTTGCAACAGAGATCATATGGCTAGCAAAGCCTACAATACTATTCAGTTCTTTCCAGAAAGTTTGCCGACCGCTGCCCTTAGGTACTGGTCTTTAGACTCGGTTAAGAGGTCCCAACAGAGGAATTTTATCCTGAATGCCTCCTAGCTTGGTTACACACCCTTTTAACCTATTTCTCCAACACCAGGAGCCCGCAAGTACATGATAATAATAATAACTAATGTCTAATGAGTACTTATCATACGTCAGGTACTAGATTAAGTGGTTTGCATCTTCGCCTTTAAATCCTACAACCACCCTGAGAGGAAATCTGGTTACCGTCATCTTATAGAATGGAAAACTGAGCTTTGGAGAGGACTGAGTTACTTGTCTGAAAACACAGAGTAAGTGCAGAGATCAGATTTAAATCAGGCTGTCTGATTCCATGGCCTATGTGCTCAATAACCACACAAGCCGAGATTCACAACATGGAAACGTGGAGCTTCTGAGCCAGACAGCAATGGGAGCCTGGGCAGGCTGCTTCCAGGGGCAGGGGGAGGGGAGTTCTAAGAATACCTACCACACAGAGCTGTGGTAAGATTAGGGGTAGCACGATGCCTACTAAAATGAAACTGTCTGGCAGACAAACTATTTTTTTTGTCAGATTTTTCTTCTGAAGACATTCTTGACAATATTTCACTAATTATTTTCATCCATTTAATCACTCAGTAATTTAGTGAACACCTTACCTGAACCAGGCATGGTTCTATATTCTAAGGATACAGCAAAGAACAAGGTGCTAGAAAACACAGTTGTCAAAAAAAATATGTATATATATTTTAAAATATATTTCATTCACTTACTGCCCATTTCTCCCACTACCATGTACACTCCATGAACTGAGGGGTCAGCAGCCTTTTGTGCTTGGGAACAGTAGACAGATCTCAGCACAATGCTTGGGGGGGCCACTGTAAATAGTGAAACCACCAAAGAAAAGCACAAAAATACAAAAAAACATAGCACAAAGCAGACCATGAAAAAGACAGTTCTTTGTACCCTGAGAACTCAAACAAGAAGGCAGAGCATCGCCTTGTTCAATCTCTGCTGGGAACATGCACGTCAGGTGACTCAAATTTCTTGCCACTCAGCACATGTTTTCAAATGTCCACAAAAACTTTCTGAGTACTGATTCGGGGGTTATAAGTGAACTTTAGCGAGTAGGTAAATTCGCAAATACGGAATCCGCAAATAATGAGGATCAACTGTATAATGTCATGCAAAGATAACTACTAAGAAGATCAAAGCAGGATAAGGGGATAAAGCAAGAAAGGGGTACGATTTTTGTGAAGGCGGTCAGTGAAGACCTCTTTGAATAGCTAACATGTGAGCAGAAACCTGAATGAAATGAAAGAGCAGGTGATGTGAACATCTGAAAAGTGACCTAGGAGGGAGGAAGAGCAAGGGCAAGGACCCCGAAGTGGGAGTGTAGTGGCATCTTGGAGGAACACTACAGGCCAGTGTAGCTGGAGCAGTGCACAGAGAGAGAAGCTTTGGGAGATGAAGTTAGAGAGAAATCAGGGAGGACTTCATGTACAAGGCATATCTATCCTTGATAGGATCTGGGGTCTTCTATGCATGATGGAAGTGTATGGAGGCATCTGAAGATAAGTCTGCCACAATCTAATTTAAGTTTTTAAGATCACTTGCAGAAAGTAGGGGATCCACAGAGAAGGGATGATTGGGGTGGTCCAGGAAAAAGGGGGTTAGTCCCGGGAAAACGGGTGGTGGCCTGCACTAGCCTATGAATGGTGGAGTTGGGAAGGTGGAGGGATTGGCAAAATGTTCTGGAGGTAATGCCAATAAGATTTGGTGATGGAAGGGCTGTGAGATCTGAGAGTAAAAGGCATCACAGACAACTCAAAGATTTTGGACTCTACCAACTGCGTAGTGGGGGAAGATGAGAGAAATGATCACATTCAGGATATGTTTTGCAGGTAGACATGACAAGATTTGCTGCTGTACTTGAGTCGAGTTTGAGGGAAGGAGACAATTCCAAGATGTTGAGCCTTTAGAAAGGGGTGTCATTTACCATAATTCAAATCTGGGAAAATCAAGAGTGTGTGAGGGTATCAAGAGGTACATGCATTAATTTATTCCTCTTTGGATTTTTATGTGTGTGTCTGTGTGTGTGTGAGTGAGAGAGAGAAAGAGAGAGAGAGAGAGAGAAAGAGAAAAGAGAAAATTATAATTAAGTAATAGGTACTCATCAAATGTGTATAAATTACCTATCGTGTATGCTCTGCTAAGTACTAGGCATAGGCAGAAACAAAACACAGCCGCCATGGAGGAGCCTGAAATCGAATGGCGGAAACAGACAAGTAAGCAGGTGATTATTTTATTTTTTTCAGTACAGGTTCTGAAGCCAGAGAATGTCAGGCAATGCCCAGTGCAACACAGAAAGAACACTGGAGTGAGATCCAAGCGTCCTAATCTGCAGAAACTCCAATTTCTCCAAAGAAAGACCTGAGAAAGAATGACTTTGCTGGTCTCATAAATACAGTCAAGAGTTTTCAGCACAGCTGTTGAATAAATCACTACTAGGCTCTCCTTGAGAAAAGGCTTCGGAGAAGGCTGGGCAGGCCAACAGCCTCCATGACATCAAGTGGCACACAAATGTCTCCTCGCTCAAAGGGTAGCCCTCAGCTCCCAGGACCGGCATCCCCATGTTCATTCATCCACCCGCTGAACTTGTCCGTAGGTGTGCTTGCTGCTTTGAACGTGTAACCAAGAGCAACCCGGGGGGAGAGAGACACAAAACTCAAAGTCCTCAAGCAAGGGAAAAACCTCCGCAGACAAATGAAACACAACTTCCTCCAAGGTTTGAGCAAGGACAAAATAGCTCTCTTGAGGAAAAGCCCTGCTGAAGGCAAGATACTTTTCCCTCTGAGTGTGTTTCTACCTTTCTCTCTGGTCCCAGCATTGACAGAGACCAAACTGAAAAATAAGACACAATCCTTTCCCTTAGACTCCACAGTATAGCTGGTAGAGACCAGCATTTTCAAAAAGAACTTACTGTAGAAATCCAAGAGGGAAGTAAACAAAGAAAATATAAAACTATGAAACTGTTGCACTCACACAGCAGTGCTTCCTGACCTCACGATAGATATTACCAGGCACACAGGCCGTCTGTTACACATTCTGTCTGGAAGTTCTGCGTTCAGAAAAAGGCTCTGCTTAATGCTGAAGCAGGCAGCTCATACACACACACACATTTATACACACTCCTTGGCCGCCTCTTTTCTAGATATATGCCTGGAGTTTCTACTCTAGTCTGGGGGAGAATGTATAGATATCAGGACTTTTGATGCTCCCCTGGGCAAACAAGGCAAAACTCAGATTCCTTCCAGCATATAACAGCCAAGACACAGGTTGGGTAAAGAACTGATGCCCCTCTTCTCCATTTCCCCTGCCCTTATTCCAACCTATTTCATGGAAACGTTGCATTTCGGGGCTGGCACGGTCCCAAGGGATCAATGCTGGAGTCCCCTTTGAAGCCAGTAACCACGAGATGGGCTTATCACATCTTTGTCTGACAGGAAAGTGGCCCCTCAACCCTCCAATGGTGGCATTTCGTACTCAGAGAACAGTGAATGACAACCAACAGTCAAATGCATTCTCAGCTACATCAGTAGATACGAGAATGAGAAAGTGTGCGCAATCCCTTGAGGAAAATCAGGAAGACCACCCACAAAGTCACACGAGGGGCTATTCAACGCGCTCTCACCCAGAGGTCAGTTCTGGGCTACTGCCTATCACATAAGGAGCGTGAATCACCTATACATACAGATGCCCCCTTCTGCCATTTTGTTTTCTTTTTGATTTAACATTATTGCACCAAGAACACTAAACTCCAGCAACGTCCCCATGACAAAGTCAAACTACACAAGACAAAATAATTAGGGGAAAGGGAGGCTGGCTTCTCCTTGAAGTGGAGACTTCCCAGCTCCTTGTCTGCCCAGGCAAGTGCATGGAAATCACTCTGCCTGTGAGCTCCTCCCCCCATTTCCAACTAGATTTTATGGTTTGCTCATTTCTTGCTATTTGTCCCCAACCCTCCCAGGCCTATCCCTGTCCAGCATTCATAATTTGGCCAGGAAACTTAGAATTTATTTTCGATTTCTTCCTCACTGCTTTGCCCAGCAGCTACAGAGATGCTTCAGACTGATTTTCCAACACCCCTACCGCCACTGTCCCCAGGCAAGGGCCAAAAGTTCCTCTTGGACCCATCCTTTGGATGTGCTCACTCTCTGTGGCATGATTTATAGAAAGGCAGCCTCAATTATGATTTCCCTTACTCTCCGCATTGATGAAATGCTGAAAATACAGAATTGCCAACATGGCACGGTACACAGCCTCCAACTCAAACAGCTTTCTGCCGACAGCCCCAAGCGCACACACACAAAAAAGGCTGCAGCACCAAAAACAAAGACTCAATCCATCAGTGCCAATGACGGGAAGACCGGGGGCTGTTTTCCTCAGTCAGAAAAGTGGCCCCACCACCAATCTCCTCTCTCCAACCAACACTGGGAACTCTCTGCTCTTTCTTCTGGCTGCGAGCTTACAGGCAGCCACTGATAGGGGCCAAGCAATTTCAGGAGTAGCAGCCAGCAGACAGGAATCAGGAGATTAAAATAATAAATCTGCATATGTGCTTCTATTTCTAGCCCTTGTTTACTCACAGTAATAATAATAAAAAAATTAAACCAGTAACTGAAATAAAAACAACTAGACCCATTTATCTACTGGCTTTGGTTTCACTTTCATTCTGTCAATTTGAAATTGGTGAGAACTCCAAAATAGTATTTCACCCAACAGGAGAGTTTGTGGAAACAGCTTATCCCAGTGCTTTTCTTACCAGGAGTGAGCCTGGGATGGGGGCGGGGGGGAGAGGACTTTGATAAGTGTCACTGGTTGGTAAAACAACGAGCAAATTAAATACAAGGTCACTCTTGGTCTACCTCCCCACAGACGCTCTAATCTTTTTTTTTTTTTTTAAATCCTGTCTCATCTAAAGCCTTTTTACTACAGACTTAATGATCTTCATGGCACCTTAGAAATTGTTTTTAAAGCTCTATGTTTAGAGAAAGTTCTCAAGGGAATTAACTGTCATTTTGGCTTGTCCATTCTACTTGCCATCCACTTCACCACAGTCATCCTTGCAATGGCCTTTCTCCAACCTCCCAGGATGTCCAAAATGGTATTCTGCGTAAAATATCTAAGAGGTCATCTCTTGACAATTGAAATATGTTTTAGTGTCTTAATTATTTAAATTAAGAGTTTTATAATTAATAGACTTTATTTTTTGGAGCAGTTTTAGGTTACAGAAAAATTGGTGGAAAGTACAGGTACAGAATTCCCAGATAGCCTCTCTCTTCCCCACTATTATTAACATTTTGCAGTAGCTGGTACATTTGCTAGACTCCATAAGCTTATATTGGTACATTATTATCAACTGAAGTCCACTGTTTTTACTCTCTGTGCACATTCTGTGAGTCTTGACAAATGTAGAAGGAAGGATATGCATCCACCATCGACACACAACAGTCTCACTGCCCTTAGAAATCCTTTGTGTGCCACCTACCCATCGTTCCTTTCTCACTAGTCCCTGGAAACCACTGATCTTTTTACTGTCTCCATAGTTTTGCCTTTTCCAGAATTTCATATAGTTGGAATCACACATGACATAACTTATACAAATTGTCTTCTTTCACTTAGCATAAGCTTCGTCCAGGTCTTTTCCTGGAGGAATTGTTTTTCATTTGTCTGTCTGTTTGTTTGTTGGAACTAGCAGCCTGTAAACACAGAGCTGGGACTAGTAGCTTGGAAATGTTAAAATGGCTCCCAACTTTCTCTTCTCTTAACTGTAAGCTTTAAAGCAGATCAGGGACACCATGAAAAACTAATCAAACAAAAGCCTGGTGCTTTCTAATATTGTTAAGGGCAAATCCACAAAGACTTTTTTTTTTTTTTTTTTTTTTTGCGGCACGCGGGCCTCTCACTGTTGTGGCCTCTCCCGTTGCGGAGCACAGGCTCCGGACGTGCAGGCTCAGCGGCCATGTCTCACGGGCCCAGCCACTTCGTGGCATGTGGGATCTTCCCGGACTGGGGCACGAACCCGTGTCCCCTGCATCGGCAGGCAGACTCAACCACTGCGGCACCAGGGAAGCCCCACAAAGACATATTTTATATTATCCAGTGCGTGTTTATAGATATGTCAAGTGAGTCAACTGAAATTATCCCATCTCAGGGAATATTATTACAATTATTCATTACTAAAATGAGAATGTGTCAGAGTTCAGGTGGAAAAATAAAAGAGTGCTTGAGCTCCGTGAAACAGCACAGACAGATATTCATTCAATTGGTTGGTTAATTCTATTTTAGTGTACACACATGTTAATGGATCGAGCACCAGCCAATGGGTGTTATCTGAGAATGTAGCAACGGCAAGGCTTTGTGCAACGCACTTTGGACATGTGAATGTCTTGGACACATGCCCTGCACACTAGTCGCATATGATCTCCTGGGGGAGTGCGTTGCTTGCAATAATTAACTCCAATGTTAGACATTATATGCTGGGGCAATGGAGGTACAGAGGATGAGTGTCATAGGAGCTCAGACAAGGGAGGTGCTTTCTGAGTGGCTGATATGTGAGCTGGTAGCTCTTCAGGAAGGGCAGAAAGTCATACGTAAGCAAGAGTGCAGTAACAGGACAGCATAAGGAGGAAGAGGGCAATGGTGACAATCAGGTGCCTCCCCTTTTTTGGTACAGGAGTCTCAACCTTGTAATCCAAGTCCAGCTTTTGTTACTTTGTGTGTGGGGTTTGGGGGGGAAAAGGGGGAGTTACTCTGCTTTATTTATTTATTTTTTGTTAAAATAGCTTTTTAATGAGTTTGAATAGCTTTAGGCAGGGCATGTCCACACCAATTTACTATAGTTATTTTTATGGTCTGCCCATACTTAATGTGCATCTGAGATAAACCTGGGGTATAGGGTATGCAGAGAGACTCAGAGGGTGATACGCCTAAGATACAAACTGTGTAAAGGTTGAATTCTGTGTTTAAAAACTTGAACTTCCCCCTGACAGCAAGGGAGAGCCATAAAGTTTGGGCAACTTCATTTGGAAGACACTGTCTTATATGGTCAATATTTATGAGGCCCTTGACTTAAAAGATTCTCATTCCATAAAGAGTAAATCCCATATCCCAGACATCCAATGACAGGTAAGTATGGGCAACCCCATGGATGACAATAGCAGATCCAAGAAGCTTCCTGATGTAGCAGCAAGACCATGGATACAAGGTGTTTGAAACAAAACACTGGATTTTCCAAGGGAGCAGGTTTGGGCTCTGGTTAGGTCACTTGAGGTAAGTAAAGTCATAAAGTATTAGAGCTCTTAGGCCTTGACATTCAAATATAAGTTGCTGGTGCTTCTGCAAAATTCAGGGAAGAGAAAGAGAAAGAAATACATTTCTATGGTAACCAGTCCCCTTCTGATATAGAACAGAAAAATCATCTGTCACTTTCGTCAGGGATAATGGGCTCCTGCATCAAGTTGATCTTTAATTTAGAAATAATTGCATTCCTTCATTTATTTGCTCTTTCACCCATTCAACAATGCCTATTGATGGTCTTCTACATGCTGGATATTGTTCTGGGTGATGCAAAAGTAACAAAGTTGATAAGACAGATTAATTCCAGCATGGTTATTATATACAATACAGGACTGGGCATCGTTGAGCAAGGTAGAATAAGTGCTTGACACAGGATATGGCACAAAGTACACACCTGATAAATAGCTACCCTTAGTATTAGATGAAAGGAAGAAGGAATGTCAAGCTTCAGAAGGAGTGTGGCCACTTTTTGTTAGATGACTAAAGGAAGCACTTGGAAAAGTGGCATCTGATCACGGAAGTACATTAGCATGTGGGTTGAAGAGGTAAGAGAAGGCGGGGAAAGTGGCAGAACAACAAATGTTTACAGAGATGAACACAACCCACATGTGTCTAGAACATGAAGGATATGAAGAGGAAAAGTAGAAACGGCAGGTACAGTCTAGAACGGAAGACACAAAGACTAACTAGAAGTATGAGCAATGGAGAACAACTGATTATTCTTTCATGTGGGAATGACATACCACTTCCTGTAGAATATCACACACTGACTTCATGACACTCAACAGTTATCTTAATCTCTCTTCAGTTTTATTATCTGTAGAATGGGTAGAGATGATTTCTGAAGAATGATCAAATATGTCATTCTGCAGGAATTTTAACTTGGTGTCAGTGCACAGGAAGCTTAGAAGTCAGAGACACAGAGGGACATCTGAAGAATTAGGAAGCCACTACAGGTGTTGTAAAATAAAGACAAAAACTGAGATGGTAACAGTGGAACTGGGAAGGAAGGGAAGACAATGACAGAACAGCAAGATACAATGATTTCAGCAAGGGTGACGGGAAGAGGGGAAGTCCCAAGCTTAAGTGACAAGAAGAATGGATGGGTCATTGGTAGAACTAGCAAAGACAAGAAAAAATTAGGTTGGTGTTTAGCAGATGAGGTGGAAGATTTTAATAGTTCCTCAGTGCCCTCATGAACATAAGTTTAAGATAGAGAGAAACTGAGTTTAGAGTATGGAACTACAATTAGTCAAGGGAGAATCTGTATGAAGAGCTATGGCTTCTTCTACACTCTACCAGGGGAAGCAATTCAACTCAACCGTGTTGAGTCTGTATTAGATAATAACTGTAGGGGCTTCCCTGGTGGCACAGTGGTTGAGAATCTGCCTGCTAATGCAGGGGACACGGGTTCGAGCCCTGGTCTGGGAGGATCCCACATGCCGCGGAGCAACTAGGCCCATGAGCCACAACTACTGAGCCTGCGCGTCTGGAGCCTGTGCTCCGCAACAAGAGAGGCCCGCGCACCGCGATGAAGAGCGGCCCCTGCTTGCCACAACTAGAGAAAGCCCTCGCACAGAAACGAAGACCTAACACAGCAAAAATAAATAAATTAATTAATAAACTCCTACCCCCAACATCTTCTTAAAAAAAATATATAATAACTGTATATTCTGCTTTAAAATTAGAACAGATAAGAGAGGAAAATACAGCCTTACATGTAACAATCTTAAAATGTAGTTGAGAAAACTGCCAAATCTGTGTTCTACATAAGTCAACATAAAACATGTGTCTGTTGCTGTCCTTCTCTTTGCTTATTTGCACGTTTTTCAGTAACCCTGAAATTCCCTGCGACCACTCATCCTCCAACTAGTTCATGAGATTTGGTGCGACTATTCCCCACTCTTACCTTGACATCAGGGTCAGCATGTGATCTAGACCTAAGCCAATTGCAGTGGCCTTGGTGATTAGTTTAGGGGGTGGGCGTGTAGCACAGTCAGAAGCAATTGGAGCCCACCCAAAGACTTTCTGTTAAAGGAGCCCTCTTTCCACCAGGGTCATGAGAGATTAGGACAGGGGCGTGCAGTTGCTAGCAGCCATCTTGCCACGCTGAGGGGAAAGTTTCCTTCTCGAGAACAAAGGTAAGTCAGAGAAAAAAAGAAGAGCTGAAAGACGTAGGAAAAGAGAGCACTGCCAGCATGTTGTGAGCTCTTAGACTCGATCACGCTCGAAGTCAGGTCTTCTCTTGAATGTCACACCTAATGGCCTACAATTCCCTTTTGCTTACACCAGTTTGAGAAGGGATTTTCCTAACCTCCAACCAAAACACCCCTTACTATACACAACATATAACCATGGGTAACACCGAATCATACAGAAACAAAGTCCAGGGGCAGGCTTGTGTTCCGTAGGCTATGTTAGCCAGGGAATACTTCTTGGAGGCTGGTTTACCGTGCTTTGGCTGATGGCATTTTGTAGGGCACTGCAGGGAGTATAAAAAGTGATCTCAGTGCAGCACCTGCTAATCAGGGACCTCATGATTTCGTGTAGGAAACAGCTACATGCCAAACTCAACAGAAGAGTGAACAAAGTTTAAGGAGATGAAGAGAGGAGCCTAACAGAGAAGGAGGCATCCTTGTGAGACAAGCGAAATTAAGGACTGTGGTTTTTTTCAAATGGAGCATTTACTGAGCAACATTCTATGTGCTAGAACGTCTCACATTTACTATCTCTGTAGTTCTGTTCTCAAGAGCAACAGTAATAATAACAATAAAAGCCGTAAAGCCCATGACTGCTTCCTCCAGTTTTCTCAGACTGGACTGTGCCATGTGAAAGTTGATGCTTTAACCAGTAAACTGCACTACTAGGAACCTCTTGCCTGCTCGATCCACCAGCCTTTCTGGTTAATTTATTCTCTTTCCCACCCCTGAATTTGCAAAGACTCTTTATTTGCCTGATACCAGTCAGAAGCAGGAAACTACCTTCTTACTATGCTCACCCAAGGGAGGGCCTTTCTGCCACTGCCACCATGACTGCCTTTGAGGCGCCCCCCTGCACCCTGCCTCTAGCTACCCACACCCCAAAGGTACAACCATTTCATGCAGAGACTAGCAGAAGAGCAGATAGCTCTCTCCAAAAAATTCCCTTCATGACAACAAATAACCTTGATAATTACCCAGAAGTGGCAGAAAAAATATCACTCGCACAAGAGAAGCAACACTTCATCTTTAAATGAGATGTAACGGAGTTTCTAGCACGGCATCAAAGTCATTGTTAAAAATATTGTCCTCCAAATGAGAACACCACTCTCCTGATTCCAAGAGTCAAATCAGTTCAAACACATCTCTCCCCGAGACAGTTTTCAAGACTATTAATAGTGTATGTGTTGTTTTGGGAAATGTTTTTTCCCCTGCAACACAAAATAACATTTATTTTGTGAGCTTTGAGCAGGCCATCTATCCATTCCCCACAGACACACTGAGGGGAGAGGAAAAGCAACTTTTGCCAGGGACAGCATGAAATTGGAGTGGCAGACAGGAACACCACTGCCTGCGGTCGGGGTCCACCTTCCAGACAACATGATAGAGCCCTCAGCAGCTTCCATCTTTTATGATAATAATATATATGAGGGAGCACAAAAAAAGTATGACTATTTGCAAAAATAGTTAAAATAATACAGCTATTTTTTGTTTTTCAGCAATTAGACTACAGACATGGTGCTAAGCTGATTTAGCCTTACAGTTTCTTCAGTGCTATGTTTTAGTTTTTTAAAAAATCCTGTAATATTTTCTTCTTATAAAATATGTAACATTTATCATATGTAACATATAAAATAAATGTAAGTTATGAAGCACAACAACACAAATACATGTGATCCTACCACCAAAATTTTAAAAGTAGACCTCATCTATTGCATTGAACTATCTGTGTGCCCTCCCTGAACCCCAAAGGTAACACTCACCAGAACTGGAGTTTTATTGTCCCCTTGATTTTCAAAATAATTCTATCCCATAAGTATGTAACTCTAAACACAATATTGTTAGGCAGTATTTCTTTCTGAAATTTAAAAATGGAGTCATACTGTATGAAGCCTATTTTGATGGGGTTTTTTTCCCGCCAGGGTATTTTTCCAAGATCCACCCATGCATGTTGTTCAATGCAGTTTTAGTTTGTTAATTTTCATGGCTGAATAATATTCCATTGTGTCAGTATAACACAGTTTAGTTGTCCATTTGCCTACCAATGGATACTTGAGTTACTTCCAGCTTTTATCCTATAACAGGAAATTATGTTCATATATTCATGCATGTGTCTCCTAGCAAGCACTTCCCCAGGGTTTACACCAGGAGTTGATTGTTCAATTGCAGGATTTGCATTTAGTTGGTGTCAAAGGTACTGCCAGCCTGTTTTCCAAAGTGGTTGTTCAAAGGTAAACTGCTATGGGGATGTACTAGGATTCCCACTGAACCTCAACCATCCTCATACTTGAAATGACTAGGCGCCTTACTATTGCCAGTCTTGTGGGTATTAAATGGTATCTGATTGTCATACTAATTAGCATTGCACCAATTACTAATGACGCCGAACATTCTTTTCATGCTTATTTCCCACTAGTGTGTCCCCTTCAATGTTATGCCTTGTCATGTATTCTGGCAAGTATTTTGTTAATTTGCCTCTGGTTTACTTACAAATTTGTAATATTTCTTTATGTAAAATAGATCCTTATCCTTGTATTGTCAATATCTGCTCCAAGTTTGTGGCTTATATTTTTACATTTTTGGTATCTTTAATGAAAAACTATTCCTCATTATTATGAACTTTAATTAATATAAGTTGAATGTATTCATTTTATGGTTAGCATTTTTGGGGTCTTAATTAAGAAACCCTTTCTTATCATAAGGTGTAAAATATAGCTTCTAGAATGTTCTTCTTAAAGGTTAATATTTTCTTTCACATTTAATTCTTAAATTCATCTGGCATTTTATTTTTGTGTATGTTAAGAAGTTCAGACCCCAATATATTTCTTTCCTCTGCATAGGCAATTATCCCAGAATAGTTCATTCTATGCCCCCTGTTCTGTTACACCAACTCTGGTATTATTAATTTGCCATATGTTTTGTATGACTCTTTTCTGAGCTCTCTATTCTCTACCAACTTGTCAATGTGCCCATGTTTGTGTATGTATGTACGTGTGTGTGTGTGTGTGTGTGTGTGCGTGTGTACAAACTGAACAGGGGTACAGAATAAAACTATAATTTTCGATATCTGCTCCACTCCAGCCCAACAACACACACTTTATTCCCCTTCAGGTGAATCTGGCTTATTCTTGGGCCTTTCCTGTCTTTCACGTATTAGAAAATCAACTTGATAAGTTCCTACAAGCATCTATTGTTATTTTGATCAAACTGTATTAAAACAAAGCAACTGCAGAGAATTGACATTTTTACTCTACTGAGGCTTCTAGTAAGTATGCATGGTGTATTTTTCCATTTAGTTTGGTTTCCTTTAATGTATTTTTTTAAAGTTTTGAAGTTTCGGGGGGGTGGGGGTGGGGGGTGATGAATTGGATGATTGGGATTGACATGTATACACTGATGTGTATAAAATTGATAACTAATAAGGACCTGCTATATAAAAAAAAAGAATAAAATTAAATTAAAAAAATTTTTTAAAGAAAGTTTTGAAGTTTTCTCCATAAAGGTCTTGCACAACTTTATTCCTGTTGGAAAGTAAAACACATTACACAATGTAAATTATGTTTTTAATTATGTTTCTGAACTGATTATTGCTGAGGAATAAAAATCCATTTGATATTGCTAAGCTTTATTAAGTTTAATAAATTGTCTGTAGTTTCTTTTGAGTCTTATATGTAGAGAATCATATCAACAGAGGATAACTCTTTCTTTCTTTTTCTTATCTTATTATGATGGTTAAGATTCCCAGTGCAACACTGACTCAAAGCTATAGTAGTAGGTATCTTTGTCTTACTCTTGATTTTGAAAGAAATGTTTTTAATATTTAACAATTTAAAATAATATCCATTGTATTGCTCATTGATAATCCTTATCATGTTGAGGAAGCACTCATCTTCCACTCATTTGCTAAGGAGTTTTGTTTATTTGTTCATTTTGTTTCTTGTTTTTGCTTTGTAAATCACGAACAGGTGTTGAATTCTATTCAAGAATTTTCATGAATCAATTGAGATGTTAATGTCATTTTTCTCCTTAAACCTTTAACATAGTGAATTTCGTTTTTACATTTTTTTAACATTTAATGACCTTGCATCCTAGAAATAAATGAAACTTTATCATAACATATTCCCTTTTGCATACACTGCTGGATTCAGTTTATCTCATTGAATCTTCACATTATGAAGCAGGTGCTTTACAATCTCCTTACAGAGTGTCATTTAGTAGTGATGTGACCAAGGGTAAAGGTAGAACTTGACCTCAGGCCTGTCTGACCCCAAACTCCAAGATTTTAACCATCTGCCATAGCTCTCTGGATGCTTTGAAGTCAAAAACTCATGAGAGTGCCTTGACATACATTTGTATAGTGTCCACGAGTCTAGTTTTTTGCTCTTGAGACAGTAAGATCCAACAGGCTCATTTAATTAAACTTGACTGGTAGACCTTGAAAGCCAACCTTTTAGATGTGTGAGTATAAAGGGAGGAAAGGATGACTGAACTGCTGGCACTGACACGCTCCAAGACCAGAGGGAAAGAGTGTAAGCGCAGACTAAAATGTCTCTTGGGTCTATTAGAGGGAGTGACTTGAAGTTTATCAGGTTACCATCTTAATGGGAGGGGAGGGACCGCCTCACCTCCTTTCCATCTAGATTTATGAATCTATCAAATCTATTTACCCAAGTCCACCTCCACATATTTCACACTTTCTCATCAGAACCTTTACCACTGTCAACCATTCAATATTTAACTTTAGACTGAAAAGATATTCACTGGGAAAAAATTGGCAAGCTCTCACCAAACCATCCAATGTCCAAAAGTTCATTCAGACTTCCCCTTAAGCATGGTTTTCCTTCACTTTGAACACAGATGTTTTTCTCAACCTACTCCAGTTTCTCCACATCCTTTTCTAAACTCAGTCACTAGAACCAAACATCACAGTGAACTCAAATGAACAGGGGAGAACCTAGGCCTAGGGAGGCAAAAGTTTTGGGAAACTCAAGAATGGGTGTAATGTGGCTCCACCCTTCTGTGCTGTTAAAGTCCTGCCCACATTCAAGAGATCACATTCTAGATATTAATGGTATGCTGGAGACCCACAGTGCTGGCTGGAGCCTCTGCTCTGGAACTTTGCGTCTCTCAAATATCACTGTCTTGATGAGACCTCTCCTGACATCTGTAAGTTGTAACTCTCCCATCCTGGATCTCCCTATCCTTTCTTGTGTTATTTTCCTTACAGGACTTAGGACAATAATTAACAACATATGTTATTATTAGACCAACTCTGACAGTAGTTAGCCAACTACAATTGGCCCTTGAACAATGCAGGTTTGAGATGCCCAGATCCACTTACACGCAGATATTTTTCAATAGTAAATACGACAGGGCTCCATGGTCAGTGGTTGGTTGAATCCATGGATACAGAGGAACCAAGGATACAGAGGGCTGACTATAAACTATAGATGGATTAACCCCCACGTTGTTCAAGGGTCAACTGTATATCAAGAGTTGACCAACTAAATAAACCAACTACAATAATAAATGTTATAACAATTCATTTTTTTAAATTTTATATATATATATATTTTTTGTGATACGCAGGCCTCTCACTGCTGTGGCCTCCCCCGTTGCAGAGCACAGGCTCCGGACGCACAGGCCCAGCAGCCATGGCTCACGGGCCCAGCCGCTCCGCGGCATGTGGGATCTTCCCGGACTGGGGCATGAACCTGCGTCCCTTGCATTGGCAGGCGGACTCTCAACCACCGCGCCACCAGGGAAGCCCCATAACGCTTTATTTTTAATTTGACACACATGGCAAGTTTCATGATGGGAGAAATTTTTGCCTGGTTTTTGTTTGTCTGCTTATTCCTTAATGGACCCAGGTGCCTAGAGCACTGCCTGGGACATAGTCAGTGTGCCATGAATATTGATGGAAAGATGAAAGGAAACTGGAACGGAGGGATCCAAAGAACAACAGCAATCAGACTGTGGTAGAGTCATCAGGCCAGATGTCCAAAATGTACAGTGTCAACTTAAAGTAGGTTTATTTTCTCTCACTTGCCCTTCCCCCTTTGTCCAGCTACCACTCCTCCTCCTGAAATGAAGAAATCCTCTAACAGCATCTCATGCATGTACCAGTTCTGCTCATCTATCTCCGTACCTGTGTGGCCACCCGAGATGTTTTTTGTGCCACTTGTCACCACAAAAGCTTTAGACAACACTCTGTCTGGGCCAAGGCAGCCATAACCCCCAGCATCTCCCTGGAGATTCACCCTGACCCTAGCCTCCCCTTGTTGTTCTCTTAGAAGTGTTTAAACATCAGAAAAGTACCACAGAAAGAAAAAAATAGAAAGTGTACTTCCAATAGAAAGATTTTTCATTTAAATGCACTTTATTGTGTGATGTATCCCTTTAATTAAAGTGTGTGTCTGGGTGCATCGGTTGGTATTACAGTGCAGTTCCTCATGCTTATTGAATGCAAGAGTAGCTGGGGCAATGCAGTGGAAACTCACACATTAGCTAGAGTACAGCTTAAAGCTATAGTTCCCTGATCTTTTGAGCTTCTAAGAGGCAGATAATCTTCAGTGTTAGTGGCCCAGTGTGATGAGATGCCCTCAACAAATTTACAGAGGTCTCATATGAAAAAACAATGTTTTTTTTCCAAAAACCTTGTTGGGCTTGTCTTGCTGTCTCACCCAGATTGCATCTTTCACCTCTAGAAGAAACACAGAACCAGGCAAAGGAAGGGTAGATGCTAGAAACTTTCCACCACCTTCAGAAGATAGTATAGGGAAGTAGAATTATTAACACTCTCTGCCATTTCATGTTACTTTATGGCTTACAGAGAACTCCTCCTAAGTGGCTTGTGCAGTGTTATTACTTCCCATACTGACTTAGGAACTACAAAGGTAAAGGACAAATGAGGTACCCAAGTCGCACAGAAAACAGCAGAGATGTGCCAGACCCATACGTCTGACTCCAAGGCCAGTGCTCTTTCCACCACCACAGAGCTGGCAATAAGGTCTCTGGTCTGATTCTGCCATGAGTTATGACCGACGTTAGAACAAATCCTGGAACCTCCCTGGGTTTTAGTCTCTTCATCTGTCAACAGAGGGGATATTTCAACATCCCTTTAATTCTTAAATTCCAATAGTCTCTTAAATATGCTTTCATAAGCTGAGAAATGGGAAACCAAAGAAGGGGTTTTATTTCATGATCACTGGGGAGGTTGGTTCATTTTCTTCCTAGCGAGGGCCCTGTAACACCATGAAAAAAAGGTAGCATTTCCTTCGGTATCACTCCTGTTTTTTTCTCAAACATACTGAGAAAAAAATGTCATCCTAACATATCAGATTGTTAAAAATCAATTATTAGTTAATAACCCCAACAGATCAACTGTTTTCATTTCCTCATGATCTCTGCCAGGTCTTTTTCAACATACATCTATACATTTCCATGCTGATATACCATCCCACTTCCATTTTCACAAGGAAGAAGGTCTATCTTTCTGTTCTTCTTCTGAGCAAATACTGTACCTCCAGAATACTTTTTCTCTCCACCTTTACTGTGAGCTTCTTGAGGGCAGAGACCCTAAATAACACATCTTTGGATGTGCCTCGGCATTTCTTGTTTACTGCTAGTAGCATTACAAGCCTTAACAGACATTTATATTTATGTTCCTCTGCTTCTTGAATTTGTCCTTCCACAATTAAAGCTCTGCTTTCTTTTCCAGATTCCCTTAATAAAATCAATTTCTCATTTTGGCTCTGGTCTTCACTAGTTCTCAGTATAGAGGCAAATCACATACTTCTCTATGACCTGTTTTTAATTCTTCAATTTCCAAATTAAAAAAATAATAATAATTACCAACTCACCAGAAAACTGTGCAACAGAAAGCACACTGAAGCACTTAGCACAATATCTGGTATACAGCAGGGGCTCAATAAATATGTGTCAGACATGAGAATATAAAACAGCATGTGTCTATGTTCATACTTCCCCTTAGAGTTCAAGGGAAAAAAAGAAGAAGAAAAAACTATGCAGCCAAACTTGACTCAATCCTACCTTCTCAAGACTACTCACCATTGCTCTGTCAGTAACTTTCAGTAAGATGGACAGCATCCTCTAAAAACACGCTGGCTATGAAGTGCTCACCACCAGCCTCTTCTGATGACTCAAATGCAACAAAGACCATAATTCAGATACCGAAGGACAGTTCAAAGCCACATCAGAGGGATAGATGCACCCATAATGATATTACAGCCTTCAAGTTTAGTCAGGTTAGAATATATTTCCTTGAACAGGACTGATGATGGGAAAAAAATATCCCTTCATGGGGAATTTCTACTAGACATCAGGGAAATGCAGACCTTTGTTCAAGAACTGACTATTCGGTATTTAGCACGTGCTGGGCACTAGGGATTCACAAAAGAAAAGACAAGTTGTCTTCTCCACTTTACTCACAGTCTGTACAAAAAAAGGGTGGTTATAATACAAAGTGGTAGATGCTAAGATGTGTCTGTGCAGAAACAGGAAGGAACCTGAGACTGCCTAGTAGAAGATGAAAAAGGCTTGTCAGAGGTACTTGAGCTGAGTGAGAATTTGCCAAACAGAAACCAAACCGCGTAACCAGAATCATTCTTCGCCAGCGATTTTTCTGTTCTTTCTTCCCCATTCCTCTCCAGCAACACCATTTCTTTTCCCCATCTTTTAGGCCAACCTTAAGTTTCTTCTTCTCAGTGACATAGCCAATCATCCCAGCCCAAAGAGATTTCTTCCCTGGAAGGAGATCTCCATTTGCCCGGATCTTCACCTGCTAACTTGATTTCAAATTTATGTCCTTCTACCTCCTGAGCTCTTTGAGTGCAAGGCCTGTGCCTGGGGTAGCTCAGCATTTTATATCCAGCACTAAAAACCCTGCCTGGTACCTAGTAAGCCCTTCTATAAATAGACACGCAATGAACAATCATCCTGACAGTTGTTCATGTCATGAACAGATCTTATGCCCTGATTCTGGGGGCTCAGCAAACATGGTCTGCAATCATGGCACTGAGAGTCAGGCAGGTGGTTTTGAATCCAGCTTCTGCTACTTCACTCACTGCCCCCATCCTCACAAACTCCCATTCAGACGCTCACCTCGGAAAAGTTACTGATACTCTCTAGGCCTCCACTGTCTCATATCTGTTTCTTTCTTTCTTCAGAGGGGTGTAAGGGGTAGGTATAACAATGGTACTTTCTAACAGTGTTATAAAAATTAAATGAAATTCCCAATGTAAAATTTTGATACAGTGTCTGGAACACAACTATTAATACTACTGGCGTCGCCTAGTACTGTTAATTACTGGTGTGTGTGTGTGTGTGTGTGTGTGTGTGTGTGTGTGTGTGTGTGTGTGTGTGTGTGTGTGTGTGTGTGTGTGTGTTTCACCTCCGATAGATGACCAAGACTCTGGAGAACAGAAATTATATCACATATTTCTTTGTATCTCTCATAATACCCAACACAGGCCTGTATATAAAGTAATTCCTAATAAATATTAATTAACCAACTGGTTAAAAAGCAGGGGAGAAAATGGAGAGGTCAGGATTTGTCTTTCCAACTCCCTTCCTGCCTGCCTGGCTCCACATGTGCAGCAGGGGCTCCCTCTCCTGCGACTTCAGCTGGTGGACGCTGCCCCTGGACCACTTCAGCTTCACTCCGGGAATCATGGTGTGCTTGCTCCTTCAGGCTCAGGGGTTTAACATCCTCCGACTGCAGCTTCCTAATACTGCTGGGTCTCAGGGCCTTGTCATGCTGTGCTGCTCCCCTCAACCCTGCACACCCCTCTGAAAAGAGTCCCTTCACTCAGTTCGCATGGAATTCTAGCTAAGGCCAACCCTCTCCTCCGGGCCTGGATGCTGCCCGGTACAAGGTCAAATTGCATCCCCTCTCGGCACCATCCTGCTCTGGCGCCAGCCCCTCCCATCTTCCTGCACAGCCCAGGCTGTCAGGCAGCCCGCTGCACGGTGCCCGCTCTGATTTTACAGCCATCCACAGTCTCATAAAAATCAACGGAACAAAAACCCAGAGAATCTTTATCACACCTGAGAAATTTCCCATAACTGCCCTGAAATTGTCCTGGATTTCCTGTGGTAAAACTTAAAGAGATGGAAAAAAAAAAAAAAGAAAGAAAGAAGAGGGTTTGACATCCAGGCGTAAACAAGTGGTAATTCCTGTCTTTTCTGTGACTGGATGAGAAATGAAGTGTCCAGGAGGAGCTCAGGCTGTCTGAAGACAGAGATAACCCCTAGTGCGCCCCCTGTTCTGAGGGCTGCACTGTTTGCAGAAACGTTTTCCAAACCCCAGCTCCCAAGTGCTCGGGAGGGAAGCCACAGCATCAATCAAAGCCTGGTCAGAAGAATCAGTGAGGGGGGACTGGCGCCCACCCTGCGCTCCTGTCTCCACACACTCGTGCTAGGATGCCAGGTAAGCAAAATTAATGACAAGTGGTTTGTACAGTTTCTGTAAACATATTAACACCTCGCTCTGCACACTTATCTGACATTAAGTGATTAACCAGTTGCATAAGCTAATACTTATACACGACTTGCACTCGTGCAATGCAAATTAGGCCCCATTTATCACAGAATCAGAGAATTTGGAGAAGGAAACAGTCCAAGGACATTCTCGTCCAACCTCCACAGGTTGTAGGTGAGGAAACTAAAGCAGAGAAGGGGAGCGATGTGGCCACGGTGGGGAAAAGCAAGGGGTAAGAGCTCCTCTCTCCACTAAGTCCTTTTCCTGCTATATTTTGCTATTTTCCACTCACAAGGGAAACAAGGTACCCACCTCTCCCAGATTCTTAAAGAGAATAAAAATTCGACTTTTTCTAACTTCCTTGAAGGCCAGAATAATAACTAACATTTTGTCAGTTTTCACTCTATGCCAGGCAGATGCTAAGATCTTCGTGGAGTAAATGACTAAATCCCCCAACATCACTATGAGATTGATGCCCTTGTTAGGAATTATAATAAAGACTGCGAGCAAGATTCCTGATCCTGGGTTCACATCCAGCTCCATGAAAGGGCTGCAGGACTTTTCTGTCCCTGCTTCTACATCTATGAAATGGGGATGATAATAGCATTTATCTCCTAGGGTGACTGTAAGATTCAGTCATAATCAAATAAAGCAGTTACCATGGTGCCTAAAACATAGTGAGCACCCTGTAAGATGTTCCCTATTTTCTTGTTCATTATATTCCATATTTTGTAGATAAAGGAAGAAAGGCAGAGAGATATTTTTTAAACGTGCTCAAGAGCACACACAGACTCACAGCTGCTAAAGGACAGAGCCAGGTTCCAGCCCAGGCTTTCTGATTCCAGCGCCAACATACCCTTTCACTGATGCTGTCCGGTAGAACGTTCCATGATGGTGGAAGTGGGCTACAGGCATACTAACCAATGCGATGATACCAGCTGCATGTAGCTACTGAGCATGTGAAATGTGGCTAGGGCAGCTGGGGAATGGGGGTTTTATCTTATTTATTTGTAATTAATTTAATTTATAGCCCCACGTGACTAGTGGCTACTGTATCGGACAGCTCACCTCTTCACTCCCTTATTCATTTTGGAGTCTTTATACCCTAGCTCAATACCTGACCTACGTATGGTAGGCACTCCAGTCACTCTCTAGGATACAAACCCTTATTCCCATCTTTCTGACACTAGTGTCTTCACAAGCCTGTCCTCTAACTAGGGTTATACAGCTAAGATGAACTCATAATGTCTGTAAAATGGATGAATAAATAAATGAACTGCCACCTCGTCTAGGTAGAAAACAGCTCCATGTGAAGCAGGGCTGGTCTCCTGGTCTCCCCTCCTCTGTCATAATGCAGACACCCCTTCCTCAGCCTGCAGACTTTCAGCTCTTGTCTGCTCTTAAGGAAAGACAAGTGGGCCAAACTCAGAGGCCGTAAAGATCCTGAATCCTGTCAACTGGTTCCCACCTGGGCATACAGCTGAGTGTCTGGAGGAGAATTTGGAGTGCACTGATCTCTCATTTTGATTCTGGCGGACACATCCCCCCACGTGCCCAGGGAAGTTTCAAAAACCACTTAAAACACATCCCACTCTGGGACCTGAAAAATTAAGATGCCTCGGTATGGAGTCTGACCAGCCTCTGTTTGAATCCCAGTTCTGTCATTTCTAGCTCCAGTACGTTGGGCCACATCAATACTCTAAAACTTTAGTTGCCCGATCTTTAAAATGGGAACAACAGGGCCCTTCCCCAAAGGGTTGAAAGAGACACTGAGTATGAAGAGCTTAGTGCAATGCCCAATGTGTTGTACTTGTTCAGGACACAATGTTCTGCTTCTCCCTGCATGGCTGGAGTTACCGCAACTGCCTCCTCTAATTGGCCTGTCACTAACCCATCCTTCCTTTCAATGTTTTTCCCCGAGGGCGTTTCTACAGGCAACTTTTCAAAGAAAAAGTGTATTCAAACGTGAGCATAAAGCTGGATCTGATCCCATATTTTTGCATAAACTTTTCAAATGGGAAGTGCAATTTCAAGGAAGTTTTTGGATAATTACCATCACCATAAAAAGGCACTTAAGTGCCTCTTCACAAGTGGTGCTGAAGGAAGAGGACAAGACTACACAGTCCTGCCCTCCAGGCACATTTCAAAGAATCACGTAGACACAATCTGTTCTTTTCAGAAAATTGCCAAACCTAATGGTTTTCTCAGCCCTTACCTCTCTAACAGCATTTGATTCTCAGTGAAACCTTGAACCTCTCTTCTTCCTATGGTGTTGCTCATTTATGGTCTTCTTCCTGTTTCGGGAACATTCTTCCTTTGTCTCCTTGGCTGGTGGCTGTTTATCTCTCTTCTTCCACTTACTGGCTGTGCAACCTCTGAAAACTTACCTAACCATCCTGAACCTTGATATCGTTATTCATAAGATCAAGGTAATGATACCTACTTCATAAGGTTAGTTTGAAGATTATATAGGAGAAATAGGCTGCAACTAGATGGTACTCCATCTCCTGACAAATGTTTTGACATGCTAAATAAAATAAAACTCAGAATCTTAAATAGTTTCCCACCTTGGAAGGAAATTCCAGCATGTCAAAATCAAACTGAAAACTCAATACCAAAGTGGTAATCAGGGGCTGACTCAATCATGATCCACGGTGTTTTGTGAACTAAATATAGGCTCTGGGAACTGAGGGGTGGATTCTAAGATCTATCCAAGGAAAAGAGAAGTTTTTATGCCCTACAAGGTAAATAGCTGGAAAGAGCCCATATAGAAAATTTGCAGTGCTATCAGACATGACACAGAGCCTTGAAATATGTTAGCCGGTGTCTGCACCAGCAACAACAAATTGCCTTCTGATCAGAGTCTTGGATTAGGGTGCTGTGGGAATAGCCACCAAAAGAAAACAAAATCCCAGGCTAGCTACTGCTATGGATCTGGAGTTTGAATTCACATGACCTGCATGACGTGTGTGTGTGTGTGTGTGTGTATGTATGTGTGTGTGTATATATATATATATATATATATATATATATATATATATATATATATGACACAACCACTGATACTCCTAGGGCTCAAACAGAAGCAAATGCAAAACTACCTACAGGGGACATTTTACAATACAGGGAACCCTATAAGAATGCAGAACAGAGAACTCCATGTGAAGATGAGCTAATACTTAAAACACATATATAACCCCCCCAACACATACACACACCACTGTGATACTTGAAACAAATGAAATTGATAAATGAGTCAGAAAGAACCTAGAATATTAAAATTAGCATAAGTAAAACAGCATAAGGCTTAGTATATATTGGTTATTCAACAGTTCCTATTTCCCACTCTCTTTTCTTCTATACCTTAAATAATGGTTACAAAATTCTGCCCTTGTCTCTGTGTGGGACATTGATTTTTGGTTGTCTTATATTTTATTCATTCATTCATTTAGCAGAGGAGCCCATGACCAGTACTGAGCTTTAGGAAGACAGTCCTTTGTGCTACCACCATATTGATTCATACACCATTGCAAAAAAAGGAATAAAAGAATCCAAGGCAATAATGGAGAACCAAGGGCCAAGCTAGAGGCAGGCAGTTCAAGGGAAAGGCAATCTATCTGCCTACCACAACAGAGTAGCCATGTGGTTAAAAATTTTAAAAAAAGTATGAGAGAAGGAGCTAGCAGTATAGAGAAGGGAGCCACTGAGGAATCTCCAGCTCCACGTGTGGACTCTAATGGGCTGCGTCCATGACTTGAACCCAAAGCTTAGGAGTATAAAGCATCCTTCTAAACTCTGTGTGTGTGCTTTAAAGGCCAAGAGTTGGACCACTGGAGCATGAGCCCTCCTGCCTCCCCTATATATAACAGGGCTGTAGTTCAGGGTTTTCAGAAGTTATCTCCTGGAGCAAGAGATGTTCACCCTGGAGGGGACAAGCGTACCAAAGCTACTAAAGCTATGCCACCTATTTGAAGGGTTTTCATACGAAGAGAGGACTCGTAGGCTTCAGAAAAGAATGTCTGAATGAGGTGGTGCCAAAAGAGAAACTATTTCCAATAGATAGAAGACTAAAGAGGGTAGATTTCATTTTACTGTGATATGGCCTTAGCTAATAGTTAGAATTCTCCAAAACCAGAATTGACTGTTTGAGGAAATGAGCTCCCTGAAACTGGAAGTATATAGACAGAAACTGTGTGGTTGCTGTCAGAGCTAATATACAAAGGATTTGGGAGTTGGACTAAAGACCCATCCAGCACACGGATTCCGTAAGAATAGCCTAAGAAGATAAAACGTAAAGAGATAAGGTTAAAGACGCAGACATAGAGAATGGACTTGAGGACGTGAGGAGTGGGAAGGGTAAGCTGGGACGAAGTGAGAGAGTGGCATGGACATATATACACTACGAAATGTAAAATAGCTAGCTATTGGGAAGCAGTCACATAGCACAGGAAGATCAGCTCGGTGCTTTGTGACCACCTAGAAGGGTGGGCTAGGGAGGGTGGGAGGGAGACGCAAGAGGGAGGGGATATGGGGATATATGTATACATATAGCTGATTCACTTTGTTACACAGCAGAAACTAACACACCATTGTAAAGCAATTATATTCCAATAAAGATGTTATATAAAAAAAGGCAGCAGCAAACACACTACAAAAATATTTACCAATGAGAATATATAAAATGAACTCCATACCTGGAAGTATTAATAAAAACAAAAAGAATTTAATTAAATAAATGATAATAAGTATTTTTTCCTCTTTCCCTTTTTCCATTTTCATAACAGAGGGTGAGTACTCACACACATAAGCAATCCAAAGGAACACCACCAAGTGACACTGGCACAATTGAAACGCTAAAAATGTCATAGTTCCCACATTGTCATCACTTTTCTCTTCTGTGTATATTTCCATGAGAAAGAGCTGGATCATCTAAGCACTGCTGTCTTCAACTCTGTGTTTGCAGAACATGGGCCCTGATGCATTGCAAATGGAGTGAGAATCCCTGCTTGTGACTTAATGAGGAAAGAGAGCCCAGTCACAGGCTGGGCTTACTCCATGTTAATCAAGGGCTGATGATTTTCTGCTGAGAAACTGTCCTCACTGATATATGGTCTTATTAGCCAACTATTACCCAGTTGGCCTAAGACCTCTGGCCTTTCTAATTTTGAGTTTGGACAAGTAGACATTAAGGAGACTGAAGGCTCAAAGAATCTTGGGAGGTAACTTCACCCAAGAGAAAATATCCCCTGAAGTCCTAGAAAAGTTAAAATTCATGGGAGCAAAAGAAGAAAATTTTAAAAACACACAAAAAAAGAAAACAGAAAAAAAAAACCTGCCAAGAAGGAGAAGGAGATCGGAGTTAGCTCATCCAATCAGAGGCCAAATAATATGAAGATCAGTGTCATCTGCTCAGCTGTGAGGCCTGACGGGGTAAAGCTGCTTTATGCCAAGCAGAGAGCTCACACTGAAAAGGGACTTAGCACAGCTAAGAATCCTTCACCCACAGAATCCTTACAACACACCGGTGAGCCTTCCGTCATGATTCTCACTCTACCTAAAATGAAGCAAGTTCAGAGATGTTAAGCCATCCACTCCAGGTCACGCATCTGGGAAATCCCACACATGGGATTATAAATCCAGGCCTTTTGAGTCCAAGTCCAATTCTCTCCAGAGCCTAATGCTATGTCCCTCAAGAGGGTCAACTTTCTGCTGCATATTAATTAACTATGAATTGTCCTCTAAAGCAGCAGTCCCCAGCCTTTTCAGCACCAGGGACTGGTTTCATGGAAGACAATTTTTCCATGGACGGGGGTGGGGGTTGGTGGTTATATGATGGTTCAGGTGGTAATGCGAGCAATGGGGAGCAGCAGGTGAAGCTTCGCTCACTCGCCTGCTGCTCACCTCCTGCTGTGTGGCCTGGCTTCTAACATGCCATGGACGAGTACTGTTCTGTGGTGGGGGCTGGGGACTCCTGCTCTAAAGTGTTTCCTTAACTGAGCCTTTCTCCATAACCCACTGTCACCAAGTATGTAACAGGCACCTAAAAAGTACCCCAGTGGGTTTCTTTTCTTGGTCGAACCTTCCTCATCCTTCAAAGTCCAGCTAACTCCCTCCCCCAAATTCTGTAGTCTCCAAAGACCTTTCCTCACTGGTGGTCTCAGAAAGTCATTAGTTTCTAAGGTTCCAATGTCCACATATGTGATTAACAAGAGTTCATTACTTTTTCTCTCTCATCAGACTGAGCTACCTCAGGGAAGGTCTGAGTCTGATTCATCACTGTCAGTGATGACAGTGCACTGTCATCCACACAAGCACTGTACACAGTTATTTAAACCTTTCAATTCCTCAGTAAAGGTGTACAGAATGGAAAAGTAAGCTCCGGCATGAGGAAACTGGGGTCTTGCTACAGAGCCAAGGCATACATGTGAAACAGATACTGAAGAAAAGATTATCACATGCTACACTGTGTGTCGCAGATTTTAATTACTGTAGAGACAGTCCCTAAGGGACACTCCCCAGAAAACAAAAAGCATACATACACATCTCTCCTATCCTCAATCCCCAATGTGCTTTCTCCTTCTCCCAGAGATTGGAAGCATCCACAAAGGGCTGTTCCCTATGACTATAAAGACAGGTCACTGCCTGATCAAGACTGGATTTCTTAATTGGGATAAGATTATCGATGGAAAGCCCAAGTCTCAGACCAAGAGAAACAGAATTGCAGAGAAAAGTTCACATCCTAAATTCTGAAACTAATTGGGAAGTTGATGAAAGGCAAAGCTAAAGATCATCTTTAGGTTTTGAATAGTTTATGCTAAAGAAATAACTTACTCAAATAGCCTTTGTTATTTTAACACAGACAGTTCCCAACCTCCAGATGAACTATGCTAACAAGAAAAGAAATAATTTCCAATCTTTGCATAAAAAAGCACAAATTATATAGACTAACTCCCAAAGGTCCCCCACTGGCTGACCTCAGGCTAACTTCTTTGCTACCTTCCATCATGCACCCTGTGCTCCAGCCAAACTAAACCACTTGCCAAACTTAACTATACCTCCCCTTTCTCCACCTTCACAAGTTTACTTAGGCTTTTTGCATTGCCTATAGTATCTTCTCTGTGTGCTAATCTGACATTTTTTTCCAGGAACCATCCACCCAAAAAAGCCATGCTTTTCATCTCCCACACACCCTGGCTGGATCTTCCTTCACTAAAATCCTGAAGTACTTTTACCTCTCTAGTGGGATGTGAGGGCAGAAGTTTGTACTTACTTGACATTTTAAAGCGACATTTTAGTAGTAAGGATTTTTTTCTATTATTAATTCTTGTCTCTCAAAGTCCCTCTAATGGCTTCAAAACATCTTCTCTTACACTAGGTAATTTTCATACTCTTCTGAAACTAGTTAAAATAGTTCCATTTTACAGGTGAAGAGTTACAATAAGTGCACTCAGTCACAAAGGAGCAGAGTATGGTCAATCCTGGTAAGCCGTCTATATGCATTTGAGAAGAATGTGTATTCTGGTTCGTTGGGTGAAGTGTTCTACCAATATCAGTTAGATCAAGTTAGTTGACTGTGTTGTTCAATTCTACATCCTTACTGATTTTTCTTTCTACCTGTACTATAAACTACCAACAAAGAATCAAAAATTGAATTTTATAAATACCATTTAAAAATCATATTTATGAAATGCTTAGGGATAAATCTGGCAAAAGAGGTTCAAGATCTATAAAATATTTATATAAAACATTGCTGAGTTAAAGAAAGTCCAAATAAATAGAAATAATGGGTTCATGAATCAGAAGACTCAATATTTGTAAAATGCCAATTCTCCTCAAATTAATCTATAGACTTTATGTAATCTTAATAAAAATTCCAGAACCCTTTTTTGGAGGGTAGAAATTGACAAGTTGACTTTCCAATTTTATGGAAATGCAAAGTACCTAGAATGACCAAGACAACTTTGATAAGTAAGAACAACTTCAAGAGACCTACTCCCAAGACATTATAAAGCTACAATAATCAAGATAATGTGGCACTGGTGTCAAGATAGACAAATAAATGGTTGAAATGCAATAGAGTCCAGAAATATACCTGTATATATATGGACAATTGATTCTTGACAAAAGTGCAAAGGCAGTTCAATGGAGAAATAATGGTCTTTTCAATAAGTGGCATTGGACTAATTTGGCATCCACATGCGATAATAATAAACTTTGACTCATACCTCACGCCATATGCAAATTAACTCAGAATAGATCCTAAGGCCTAAATATAAAACTTAAAACGATAAAGCATCTAGAAAAGAGCAGAGGAGAAAATCTTTATAAACTTGACAGGCAAAGATTTCCTAGGCATGACACCAAAAGCATGATCCAAAAATAAATAACTGAAAAACTACCCTTCATCAAAATTACAAGAGTCTCTTCATTGAAAGACACTATAAGGAGGATTAGAAGACAAGCTATGGTATGGGAGAAAAATATCTGCGAAACATATATCTGATAAAGGACTTTTATCCAGAGTATAGAAGGACTCTTAACCCTCAATAATAAGACAAAAACAACCCAGTTTTTAAGAAGGACTCTTAACCCTCAATAATAGGACAAAAACAACCCAATTTTTAAGTAGGCAAAATATTTGCTCAGAGATATCAACAAATAAATAATCTAGATAGCAAATAAGCATATGAAAAGATGCTCAAAACATCCTTAGTCACTAAGAGAATGAAAACTAAAATCACAATGAAATATCACTATACACCTATTAGACGGGTTAACATTTTAAAAAATAACTATAACAGATGGGAGTACGTCAAACTAAAAACTTTTTGGAAAGCAAAGAAACTGTCAACAAAATGAAAAGGCAGCCTACTGAATGGGAGAAGATATTTGCAAATGATATATCTGATGAGGGGTTAATATCCACAATATACAAAGAACTCATACAACTCAACATCAAAAAAACAAACAGGGCTTCCCTGGTGGCGCAGTGGTTGAGAGTCCGTCTGCCGATGCAGGGGACACGGGTTCATGCCCTGATCCGGGAGGATCCCACATGCCCCGGAGTGGCTGGGCCCATGAGCCATGGCCACTGAGCTTGCGCGTCCGGAGCCTGTGCTCCGCAGTGGGAGAGACCGCAACAGTGAGAGGCCTGCGTACTGCAAAAAAAAATAAAAACAAACAAACAAACAAAACAAACAAACTGATTTAAAAGTGGGCAGAGGACCTGAATATGCACTGCCCCAAAGAAGACATACAAATGGCCAACAGACACATGAAAAGATGTTCAACATCACTAAACATTAGGGGATTGCAAATCAAAATCACAAGATGCCACCTCACTTGTCAGAATGCCTATTATCAAAAAGACAACAAACAAAACGTGTTGGCAAGGATGTGGAGAAAAGGAAACCCGCACACACTGTTGGTGGGACTGTCAATTCATGCAGCCACTATGGAAAACAGTATGGAGGTTTCTTAAAATGTTAAAAATAGAACTGTCATATGATCTAGCTATTCCACTTCTGAGTATTTACCCAAAGAAACAAAACCACCAATTTAAAAGATATATGCACTGTGATGTCCATTACAGTATTATGTACAATAGCCAAGCTATGTAAGCAACCTAAGTGTCCACTGACAGACGAATGGATAATGTAGATGTGATACACATACATACATATATACAATAGAATATTTCTCAGCCATTAAAAAATGAAATATTGCCACTTGCAACAACATGGATGGATCTAGAAGGTATTATGCTAAGTGAAATAAGTCAGAGAAAGACAAACACTGCACGTTCTCCACTTATACGTAAAACCTAAAAAAAAAAACAAAGAAACAAACAAAATGAAAACAGACTCATAGATACAGACAACAAATGAATTAGTTGCCAAAGGGAGGGGGGGAGGGGGTTGGAGGTGGGCAAAATAACTGAAGGGGATTCAGAGGTACAAACCTCCGGTTATATAATAAATAAGTCACAGGGATGTAATAATGTACAGCATAAGGAATATGGTCAATAATAATATAATAACTCTGCATGGGAACAGGTGGTTTCTAAACTTATCACAGTGATCATGTCATAACATATGCAAACCTCAACTCATTAAATCATTATGTAGTATACCTGAAACTAATAGAATATTGTATGTCAACTATATTTCAGTTTAATTAATTAATTAAAAACCAATTATGACAAGTGTGGATGAGGAGGGGAACAACTATAACTCTCATGTGCTGCTGCTGCTGCTGGAAATGTAAAATGGCACAACCACCCTGGAAGACGGTTTGGCACGTTCTCAAAAATCTGAAGCTACATCCACCGAATGAGCCAATCATTGCACTATTAAGCATCTGGTCCAAGAGACGTAAAAGCATATGTCTATACAAAAACTTGTGCAGGAATGGTCATAGCAGCTTTATGTGTAACAGCCCAAACCTAGATTAACCCATTAATAGGTGAACGGATAAATCAATTTTGGTATATCCATACATTGGACTACTCCCCAGGAAAAAAATCATGAACTATTGATACACGCAACAACATGGATGGATCTCAAAATATTATGATAAGAGAAAAAAGCTGTGTAAAAACAGAGTCCATAATGTTTAGTTCCTTTTATATAAAATTCTAGAGAATGTAAACTAATCTATAGTTACTGTGAACAAATGCCCAACTGTGAATGCTGTGAGGGGATGAAGGGTGAGAGGAAGGAATTACAAAGGAGAACAAGGGGGTGATGGATACACTGACTTTCTTGACCCTAGTTATGAATGCATGGGCGCATCAGCATCAAAACTTATCAAATTAGTACACTTTAATGTGTGCAGTTATTGAATATCAACTATACCTCAATAAAGTTGTTTATAAACATCTGCAGGCAACTCACAGAGTGACCTTAGTTTTATTTTAAACAATGTTTATGAGCACTTAATGCCAAGAGAATACCCTAACTCTTCTATACATATATCTTCAAGATATAACTCTTCAAGTGCTACAGAAAACATTTTTGAAGCTAGGTCAGACCTTCTCCCTAAAATATGCTCTCATAACAATCTACAGTCTTATTTTGTCAGGTCTGGCATTTTCACCATAAACACCTTTGGGTCAAACAATTTCACAGTACAACTAATTAGCCGTAATGCAATTTTGCCATAAAAGATAAAATAACTGGTTGACAATTTGGCTTCATTTCATCATTGACACACTACTCCCATTTTTATACTGTTTAAATCTTAGGTCTCATAATGGTCTATACCGTGATGAGTAGACATGGTGGTCTGAAAATAGTGGATGATAACAACTCTATTCGAAAATATGGTGATAAGAAACTTACTGGAAGTATGAGACAAGAGAGTGCAACGCCAGACTGCACACTATACTAGAAGATGATAACAAAGCAGTTTGCAAATCTTTCAGTAAGCCCAGTCACCCTCCCACCCGTCAAAACCAAAAGTTTACCAAGCTATGGCAAATATAAAAGAGGCGGCTTGTACTTCACACCAGGCTTTGGGAGCTTTAATTATCCAGTCTTTGTCTGATTTAGATACAACAGCTCGTGCGCTCATGCCATCTTTACCAAATTTATCACACAACATAAGTTGGAGGCAAAAGAAGAAGAATCAACCTCCTCCTACGCCCCCAAAAAGAAAGGATTACATGATTCCTGATGAGTTTAAGTTTCTTGAAAATGGTAAAAACTTTTTGCTATTTGATAGTATAGAACATGACGTAGATAGAATTTTGGTAGTTGGCACGAACCTGGCTCTGATGATTTGGTGTAATATAAGAATTGGGCATGTGATGGAACATTTAAATGAAGTCCAGATATGTTCTACCAGTTATATACATTACCTATAAGAAATAGCATCCTTCCTCTGTTTTCCTTCCAGGGAAATCTGAAGAGATTTACAGCAGATTTTTCTATATCGTGAAGAATCTATGTCCAACATTAGATCCTGAATCCTTAATGATCGACTTTGAGAAACAAATTATCATAGGTTTCTCTAAGATATACCCGAATATGACGATAACTATCGATCTACACACATTTTAAATGTATTCAATTTTTTTTTTGTATTTTCATTTTTCACAATGAAATCTTTTTTTAAATGTTATTACTTTTCATGTCTCATGGTGTCCTTTTTAATGCCCCTCTTTTATTTTCATTATTTTATCTTTTACAGCAAAATTTTCCTCTGGCCAGTTAGTCATGCAGTGAAACTGCTTGCGATGAAACTGCTGTGGCAAAGATTCAATACCTAGAACCCTTTGCAGACTTATCACCATTGCCATCAATTACTCATTTGATCAATGCTTCTCTTTCTATGACAGCAGAGATAGTATCAGTATCCTTCATTCCCGCTTCTCTAGGTCCTGGTACACAGTAAGCGCTCAATAAGTACTTGTTGGATATAGTATTTTGACCTGGTGTCTGGGTGATAAAGAGCAGGTTGTTGATCCTTGAAAGTAAATACACTAAAAAATAAGAGATGGCTTCTGCTCTTTAAGCTTTTCTTCGTTTTCCCATTTATTTTGTCAATGTGCATTTTAGAAAAATTTTTTTCAAGATTCTAAAACATGAATCTCTGTTAGAATTTGTTAGAATTTGTCTGGTATCTGTTAGTAAGTTACTTGGAAGAAAAAAGACAAACGTCACAGCATACTTTTCAGTTATTTTTAATGATTAAGTTGTGATACCTGTAATGGTGATTAAATGAATAATATCAGCTTTTTACCTGATTAGTAAAGTGGCATTTTTCAGCATCAAAAAGGGAAAGAGACTGTATAAACCTAAGGGTAGACAGACTCTATCAAGCGTAATGATCTGCTAGTCAGACCTGAAAGCTCCCTTCCGGGGCTGGAGCCTCTGGGCTAGAAGGTTCCAGAGACCATCCATGCCTCAGATAAACACAGGACAGAGTAGATTCCTCAGCCACCTTTCAGAATCTTAATTATGAAACATTCAAGTCCAATATTAGTAAAATAATATTTGAATAGAGAAAAGTTAATCTATCTTTTCTTCCTCACTCATTCCCCAGCTACCTATCATAAAGCTTCTGGATTACAATCCCTGGTATCTCTACCAAGCGCTTCAAGTTAAAAGTCTCCGTTTTAAAGCTAATTCTGTTTTTTTTTTGGCGGTACGCGGGCCTCTCACTGTTGTGGCCTCTCCCGTTGCAGAGCACAGGCTCAGTGGCCACAGCTCACGGGCACAGCCGCTCCACGGCATGTGGGATCTCCCCGGACCGGGGCACGAACCCGTGTCCCCTGCATCGGCAGGTGGACTCTCAACCACTGCGCCACCAGGGAAGCCCAAGAAGTCTCTGTTTTAAAAAGCCTGTTTCAAGAGCTTTCTCAGACAGACACTGCTGGCTGCTGCCTCTGGCACTCAAGAGCAGCCAAGGGAGGCATGGGGCAAAATGTCAGAAAAGCAGCCGAAGGGAAAAACAACCACAAAAGAAGGTCGTCGTCCCCTCCATGTTACACCCTGGTGGCAATGCCTACTAGGGCCTCCCCTCTCCCGTTCAGTGTGATTGAGAAACAAACACCTCCTGCGTCAGGAAAGAAAGGTGCTGTGGGCACAGCTCACGGCCTTAGATATCTTTGCAGGCAATCAGACCATCGGATCAATGGTGTCCTTTGCCACGTCGGGATTATCAGGCTCCCCTTCTTCCTGTGACTTCTATGCAGTCACCAAGTCTGCTTCTATTTTCAAATCCCTCTATAATTTTTTCCCCTTTCTTTTCAACTCCAAAATTATTATCTTAATTCAGGTCTTCCTTATCTCTTGCCCAGGGACAATTTAAGATCTTTGGATGTCCTAAACACTGAGATACATTTTGGTCTCTCTACCCCTCATGTACTTAAAAAATATAAAACCATAAAATAAAAAGTTTTCCAGTACGCTGATGTGAAAATAGCTTTTTTCTAGATTTTTCTTAAAAGTCGAGAAAGCTTTCTCTAGAAAGTCAGATTTGCACTGAGTTGTAAAAGATAAAGAGATAACTAGATAAAGAAGGAGAAAAGGACTCCCGGAGGGAAGTGTCTATGTCAAGGTATTCTGGGCTGAACCAAGAGGATACATTTCCCTGTTGCATGAGTGAACAAAGGGCTTGGGAAAAGGGCTAGAAAGTAAGACAGCATCCAAACTGCGATGGTCTGTGTGCTGAGCTGACTTTATCTTCCAAGCTATGGGGAAGCCAATGACGAACTGTAAGAAGATGTATAACACCTTCAGGTCATTCAAACCTCTTTCTGTGAGATCTACTGACATTTTCAAATGCAAAGAGAGAACAAAAACCAAGCATCAGAAACAAAATCAAACACACCAAATCTAGCTTACACAAGCAAACAGCCATGATTCTCAAAAATAAGTTTCTAGCAGAGATTTCTTTCAAACTGTTCCCCAGTGTTCTCCATCTTTTCTCTTGTGCCCTCCATGATTCCCTAACTTAACCCAGGGTCAAAGCCCTTGAGACCTTCCTGACCAGTCTCAGGGACTCTCATGAGGTTTCCATCCCAGGGATAAGCCTCACCCTCACTTCCTTAACCCCCCCACCCAACTTCATAGCACATCCTTCCTGGAGGCTGGTTCCATTCCACTTGCCTCAGAAGCAGTCATGCTACACGGAGGAGACTCTTACCCTCTCCTTACACAGGGCATTACAGACCCAAAGGGCAGTAAGACTTTCATCACTTAGCAACCTGGACACCCATTTATGTTATCGGCTAAACTGTATCCCCTCCAAATCTATATGTGGAATGCTAATCCCCAGTGCTTCAGAATGTGACTATTTATGGAGATGAGGTTTTAAAGAGTTAAGTTAAAATGAGGTTATTAGGGTGGGCCCTAAAGCAATATGTTACATATAAGGAGAGGAAATTAGGACACAGAAACACACAGAGGGAAGACTCTGTGAAGTACAAAGAGAACAGCCATCTAGAAGCCAAGGAGAGAAGCCTCAGAAGAGACCAACCCTGCTGACACCTTGATCTCAGACTTCAAGCTTCCAAAACTGTGAGATCTTACATTTCTGCTGTTTAAGCCACCCAGTCTTACAGCAGACCTAGTAAATTAATACAATATGTGACAAGACGGGGAACAGGTTTGTGTTTCTTTTCACCATAATTCCTCTTTGGGGGAACTCTTCTTATTTCACGACTGACGTATCAATGTAAAGAGGGGTCATAACTATGACCTAGATGGCCTGTATTTGGATCTGTGGATGCCTGGGCTTCCAAGAAGTAGGTGCAGATAAGTAGAGAATTTTGTCTGCTGTGGGACAGAAGACCCACTGAAGCCAAGGGAAGGTCAGTGAGTGTGTTAGTTTCCTCTCCCTGCTGTAACAAATTACCACAAACTTAGTGGCTTAAGGCAACAGGAGTTTATTATTTTATAGTTTTGGAAGTCAGAAGTTCAAATGAGTCTCCTGGGGTTAAAATCAAGGTGTCAACAGTGGAACGGGGAAAAGCCAAATCTGACTACATGTTGGATCTGTTTCTTTTACTTTAATCTTTGCTTCCCGTTGCTTTTGTTCACTAAAAGGATATTGTCTATACATAACGGCCTGCCTTGGGGAACCCTGCCTCTCTGCCTGAATGTTAAACCAAAGTGCCTTTGTTCAGGGAAACATCCGGACCCTGTCCACCTGTGAATGGCTGCAAGAAAGAAGAAATTAACACATCATCTCCCTGAGGCTGGCCATTCCAGGGGGTATTTGCAAAACTTATGGCCTTTTTACTTTACTTCCTCATCTCCTCCCCGACTCTGTGCTATAAAAGAAAACTGGACTCCAAACCCTGATAAGATGGTTATTTAGAGACATTAGTCTCCCATCTTCTCGGCCTGCCAGCTTTCCGAATAAAGTCGTCTTCCTTGCCTCAACACCTCATCTCTGATTTATAGGCCTGTCCTGCGGCGAGCAGAGCGAGCTTGGACTGGGTAACGACAGGGCTTTCTTTCTTCTGGAGGCTTTGGAGGAGAACCCATTTCCTTGCCTTTTCCAGCTTCTAGAGGCTTCCTGCATTCCTTGCCCCGTGGCCCCATCTGCAAAGAACATCTTGCCAACCTCTGCTTCTATTGTCACATCTCCTTTTTAAACTCTTCTGCCTCCCTCTTCTAAGAGCCCTTGTGAGTACACTGGGCACACCTGGTAATGCAGGACACCCTTCGCATCTCAAGATCCTTACCTTGAGCACATCTGCCAAGCCCCTCTTGCCCTTTAGGGAAATGTATGCACAGGTCTGAGGATTCAGAGGTGGACATCTTTGGGGGAGGGAGCATTTATTCGGATTATAACAGTGAGGAAAACTAGAGGGTGGCACAGCCCAGGAGGAACTTAGAAACACAGAAATGTCAAAGGAGGTGAAAATTTATATGCTGTGGCCCCTGTTCTTGACCTCAGAAATCTTCTGCTACCACCACCAGTCACAAAATGCTTGCATAGTTGGTTAAGTTCCCCCAGGAGCAGACACTGAGACAAGAGCTAAGTAGTTTATTTGGGAGATAGTATAGCGGTAGAGAAATTACAGCCAATGGAGGGCAGTTAATATACAGTATGTTATAAAGCCAGCTAACTCTCTGGGCAACTAGAGTTTAATCCCATTGGGAAGTTCTGGAAAAAAGTGTAAAACTCTTGGGAGTTGTTCTACATGAGAAGTGAGGAAACCATGGTGTCGCTACACCAGATTTTGTTGGTCATTGGCTGAGGGCTGCTCCCACATGTTAATTCCCTGGTACTTCTATAGAAATGGGTAAAGTAGCCTCTAGAGCAGGGGTCCCAAACGGCCCCCGACCCCCCCACCCTGGGTCGCACGGCACGTGGTGAGCGGCAGGCGATCGAGCGAGTGAAGCTTCATGGGCTGCTCCCCATTGCTCCCCGTCGCTCACATTATGGCCTGAACCATCCCCCCCATCCCACCCCACCCCCCGTGGAAAAACTGTCTTCCATGAAACCTGTCCCTGGTTCCAAAAAGGTTGGGGACCCCCTGCCCTAGAAGCTTTGGAGAAAGCCCGCCAGCAAAGAAATGCGAATCTTGCAATCAGATGTCAGTGGGAGCATTTCTATTACAATGGGAATGCCAAATGGATATGGGCAGGACATCCTCCGTGTCTGCTAAAATTAGATTTCTCATGGAAATCAGTGACATGGCTGAGTTTTGCATCCTCATTGATGTGGGGCTGAAACAGTCCATAAATATGAGGTAACAGCTGACATCTGGACTGCACAGAGAATAAGCACCAACAGAAAGCAACTTCTGCGCTTGTCTTACACTTTATGCCTATAAACCGGTCACTACTGCAACCCATTCTACAGTCTCTTCCACTGAAAAACCAGCCCCGAACTCCCTGTTTTCCGGCCCCCGTTCAGGACTTCCGTAGCACCCCGTTTCCAATATTTCCCTGGTCCAAAGTTAGTTTCCCCCTCCTCTCCCGCTCCCACCACATTCGGCTTAGACAGAACAGCAATCTACAGTGCTGCACATCTCTATTGCTCTTTTGAGTAGACAAAAATAATATTGGATAGAGTTTCCCTCCACCTACTACTTCCTCCCTTGATTAAAAAAAGAAAATTAAAAAAGAAATTACAAAAATAAAATCCCCAACTGTTATTTTCTCCTTTCATTTCACTCCAAGTCCTCAGGCCTTCCCCTTCATTCTCAGCCATAAATCGGGCATTTCTGGAGTTTCCATGTCCAAATGCACAAGGACAATACGCATGTGGGTACTTTTAAGTAAGAAATCAATGCTCTCTAATTTAATTTTCTCCTCTCACATTAAACCTGCCATTCTCCACATAATTGGAGTGATAAATGCAGAGTCAGACTTCATCTTCCTGACTTTCATACCTATCGGTACTCCAAATGCAAATAATTGTGACATTCGACTTTATAAAAATTACCAAGCACACCAACTTCGTTTAATTAAACCATTTAAAAGTTGCTTTTGTTACATTTAATGAATGATATATTACACTGCAGTGAAACATGCAGCGATACAAATACTTCACAATGCTTCCAATTAAGACTCACTTCACTTATGCCAATTGACAACACAAGTGTTCCACACTTCATTCAGTTTGTGCATTTTAAATGAACTGGTTAGTGAGAAGGGTGCTTCTTTGCTAATGAGTTTTGTAATCAAGGCATCTATTTTAATTTCAAATTGGCTAGATTGGGGGAAATTGCTAGACTAAATGGCTGGTACTAATTAGGATTATAAAAATATTCATCATGCCACGGAATTAACATGGGGGTCTGATTTTCCTGCATTTGCACACTGCTTGAGTTTTGGGGGAAAAAAATCTTGACAAATTGTCTTCTCTTTAGCAAATTGAACAAACACTATATCTGTTTTAGCCTTTCTTTTCATTTAAAGCATAATACATATTCATGGTTTGTAAATGAAGTTAAATGATTTCAACTTCTATCTTCATTACCATGTTAAAGATGTCTCCATAAACTTCCTTAAAAAACCCAGATTATAGTATTACCTATTTGAATGGCAAAGACTTGTTTAATCTACATGTTAACCCAAACACTGGAACAAATGGATGGGAAAAGTGTGCAAAACTGGATGAAACCCCAAAAAAACAACTGCTTTGTTGTTTATTTTCTTCCATAGGCAGAATTACCTAGTCCTATGACCTATCATCAGGAAACAACGTGATGGCTTTCCTACTCAAGGTTCCAACTCGGCAAGTACCATTGGCTGAGGGACCTGAGGGACGCGCTAGAAGAAACTAGATTCATCTGAAGGTCTGGCCTCCGTCCAGCTGATTTTGTCATCTCACGAGTACCGTGTTCTCTGGGGTTAAGGTTCAATGTAAAGTGACCCCTATGGAATTCTGCCCTGAGGCGGTGGAAAGTCTGTCCATCTACTAGCCAGAGCGAGGTGTGGTGGTCATAGTGGGGGGGTCTCAGCCAGGCTTAGAGGAGCAGGCCAGGCCCCTCACTTTCTGGGTGACCTTGACCAGGTGGATATTGCCTTCAAGAATCATATGCTCACCTGTAACTCGGAAATTATAACACCCACTTTGCAGATTCCGATGCAGATTCAATGTAACCATGTATATGAAAGCACCCATCAGTGCCCATAGACAGGAGATACTTAATGACATATATCTCCATTTCTGAGAAGCGCCTATATGTTCAACACCGAGTAACGAAACATGGGGAGTGTAAGAGTCACTAGGCGCAAACTCCAATTCATTGTGTATGTCTGCACCTCTTGGCTCCAGAGTATTTGTTTCCATTACAGCTGTCAAATCACATAACCAACTGCTAATTCAATTTTAGGATATAGCCACAAATTTCATCTGAAAAATCACCAGAATAAAGCGCTTCCTTAACATCCATCTCTAGTGGGTTCTTCTAAATAATAAAACCTCTATCTATCACTGAGTTGTAAATAGTAACGATTGAGGTTATATCCAACAAGAATACTTCCTGTTAGGAGAAAAAAATAGTTCCTAGAGTTTCACAGTTCACAAGGGACCACAGTGAAAAGCAAAGCTAAAGAAAAGAGAAACGTCAGACTTGTTATATTCCTAGTTAGGGAAACTTTCCTCTACACCACATTGCCTCTTGAAAATGTAGTTTAATAGTGACTTGAAATGATTTTACCTAAATTGGCCTTATTCACACCTAAAACCTTTTTTAAGATCACTGCCTTATAATTGAACATAAGCTATGTTCAATAAGCTGTTCAAGGTAGATTACTTCTCAGAATTCTTTAATCATAAAATTAATCTATAATGAAATAACACAAAATTTAAAAAACAAATGTTATTAAAAAACAAACATAATTCCATCATCTTAAGATAACTCAGGTAATGTTTGGGAATATTTCCTACCATCTAAAACTTTTTCTCCTTCCTTCCCTCTTTGCTTCCCTCCTTCCTTCATCTTATTTTATTTGTTACATACTTGTATTCAAAGAGCACTCGCTTATTTAATATGAATCATGTATGAATTTATATATACATATAATGTATGCAATATGAGATATACATGTTGTAAGGCCAACTGGCCCAAGGCAGGGGAACACAATCAGATTCACAGGTTGCATCAGACCAAACTTCTCCGGACCACCCAGTTCCAGAAACTGCCCTGGAGACATTCCGGACCACCCAGTTCCAGGAACTGACCTGGGGACTTTGAACCCAGCCCAGCCTTACCGCCTTTCGAGGGGCGGGACTAACGGTTCCCCAGGATACCCGAAAAGACCACCAAATAAGGAATACCCTGCACCCTCCCAGATTCACCACACCCCTTTCCCTTCTTCCCCTATAAAATCTCCCCCCGGGCGCGACTTCTCTGGCCCCTTTCTGTCGGACCAGTGAACCTCGCCCGGGAGCGCTCCCTAATAAAGCTCACTTGAAGCTCTCCTCTGTTTCGCGGTGCCGTTTGTTAAGATCCGACCTTACACATGTATTAAATAGATATTAATATGTATCCATGTTGCTACATGGTCATCATGACCACCATTTTAATGGCTGAAAAATATTCTGGCCAATGTATATATCCTGATTTAAAGTCCCTTGGGGCTCCCCTGGTGGCGCAGTGGTTGAGAGTACACCTGACGATGTGGGGGACACGGGTTCGTGCCCCGGTCCGGGAAGATCCCACATGCCGCAGAGCGGCTGGGCCCGTGAGCCATGGCCGCTGGGCCTGCGCGTCCGGAGCCTGTGCTCCGCAATGGGAGAGGCCACAACAGTGAGAGGCTCACGTACCGCAAAAAATAAATAAATAAGTAAAGTCCCTTAATATTGGGCATTTAGTAAATTTCTGTCCAGATTTTCCCATTATGAGTGACTTTGATAAACATTATTATGCTTAAATCTTTTTGGTATTATGCTGTTGGTGCAGTCTCAGAAGTGAAGTAACTGAATCATTGGATCAAATTTATGAATATGTGTATGTCTTCTGATACATGTGGCCAAGAGGTTCACCAGGAAGGAAAACCCATTTGCACGACCATCAATACAGTTTCGTAATAATGAGTTTCACCATAACTTTGCCAACACTGGGTATTTTCCTTATGGCACAGAAAGGAACACATATTTAAAAATACAACCTATAAAATTAATTTTAAATGAGCATCTTTTGAAAGCTTCCTTATGAATTCTCTGGATTAGACTTACTGAACATTAATGAATTCTTGCCTTTGGCTTAGACTAATTCTCTAATGTTAATATTTTTAGAAGTCTCCTTCTCTGTCATTTATCTCACTTGATATCTTCCAACCTTTCTTCCAAAGAGTTCACCTTGTGTCTATTTCTTCACCAGTTTAGCCAGCCATCAATCATCTGCATGAAATTAAAAATGACCCAACTGAGAGCAGTCCCACTGCGGGTGGAAGGTAATGACTGAAGAAGTGCACCAGGGGGATTCTGGGATTCGGGTCATGCTGTGTATCTTGATCGGGGTGCTGGTTCCATAGGTGTATTCAGTTTATGAAAATTCACTGAGCTCATGATATGTGCACTTTTCTGTATGCATAGTACACTTTGATTTAAAATGTTTAAAGACTGACCTGACTTTAAAAGGCCAGGTGCTATCACACCAGGGGGAGTGGTCACAGTGGAGGCAAAGAATGGAGGGAGGACAGAAGGTGTGGCGAGGTCAGGTCGACTGGGTCGTTAAGTCCAGAGAGGCTTGCAAAGGAAGCAATAAGCAGGAGAACTCCTAGCTCCAACTGGAAAACTGGAAACCTAGGGTCAGAATTAGGCAAAGGGATCAGAGCTAGGGACCCTGGGCAGCAGTGTGAGCACTAACGACCAGTGCATGTGTAAAGACAAGGTCACTCCATATAGGAAGGGGTGGAGGAACACAGAGAAAATGGTTGCGTTCAACCAGAGGAGGCTGCATTGCGTGACCCTTTGCCCACCTGTAGCTGTAGTCACCTCTTTCACCAAAGTATTGCCACGCCTGAATTTCTACCCTGAGAGCATAACTGCTTTGGGAAAAGTGTTGTTGGGAAGAGGTACCTGCGTACCCTTCTTAATACATATATACGCCGCATCTTCCATTAATTATTTTAGCAAATGTTCTTTTCCCTGACAGAACTGTGGCAGGTTACCAAAAGGAACACATAGGAGGTAGCGGCAGAGAACTGAAGTCTGGGACGCGATATAGAAAAAGCAGGCTTAGGAGGACAAAGGCCACCAGATCCATATCTTGCTGAAGGCTGTTCCTTTGAGCTAGCTTTCTCGCAAGCAATGTTGCAAAGCCTGGAGATTCTTACTGCACCACCATCACTGACTGCGAGTTAATGTTGTACATTAAACCAGTTTGGTCATTCAGAACTCAGCTCAAATAGGTTAATTCTAACATCTGAATAACACAGTGGCTGTGCCACCTTTTTGATACAACACAGGGCCATTCTTGCTTGGCCCACTGTTTTTGTTTTCACCTTCAGGAAAGTGGCCTCATGGAAACTGGTGTTTCTATGGTGATGGAGATAACACATTTCTATTGTATTGATGAGACATCTGTAAGATCAGCGTGGGCTCCCCCTAGGTGAGTAGGCCTATGGATTTTTCTTTCCCTTAAATTATGCACATATGATTTTACAGGCCACAGAAGAGGACCTAATGAAAATGCAATGTTTTTCTTTTAAAAAAAAAAAAAGGCACCCTTCAGTTCTAGTCTTACTCCATGGAAAATAAGCTTCAAAACCACGAGCATCCCTAGTTAATCCCCATCAGCTTTGTCCCCACCAGGTGGGGAGCCACGAAACCTGCTCCTGTCAATGGCTGCTAAGGAACGCTACCATCACCTGCTAATCCTGGAGGCTCTGGTGCAATTACATTTCTAATCTGAGGGTTTACATGAGAATATAAATGAAAGGAACAGCTTCATTTGTATCCAGCATTCTAGAAGTACAAGGTTAAACTTCCCTTTGAATTTTCAGGCCCTCCACACACCAGATACACCCTAATTCACCAGTGTCCTGCTCGTGTGTGGCAGCACCAGGTAGGGTCCAATCAGGAAAACCTACCTGGAACCACTGCCATCTCCTCTGCTGCAGACCCTATTTTGCCAGTGACCTGACTAAAATTGCATCAGCTTCCTAACCAGCTTGTCACTCTGTTAGCTACTATTGAACTTGGCGGGTAGCCAGACATAAAACAAAAACAACCAAAAAACCCCATAGTTGCATACCCACCTCCCTCCCAACTACCATAAACAGCAACCCTTCATTATGTGTGCTAGTGTTTCAGAAAGCGGTTTTTACATTGAAATGATGGGCAATTCTAGACCAGTCTAGCCCAGAAGCATATGAAAAATAATAAGTCTGAAATCCCATTGAGATCCTCATCTCTGATGACTAAAGCAGCTAGATTTGTTAAAGTTTCATTTTGTCAAGAAGATACATGATAATAGAGAGCTCTGCGATCCCACCTCTCAGGCAGAAAAACAGCTATTTTCAACTCTCCATCTCCGTGGAAGTCCCCCTGTCCAGGATGTATGCATCTGTAAATACATGAGCATGTGCCCATTTTTTTAAAAAAAAACTATACTGAGTCTTTTGTCAAAATGAGGGATGTTTAAACACCCAGCTTTCTATAGCTATGAGAACAGCACCTATCTCTTAAGAGGACTGCAATGTCCTCAAAATCTATCTCAAAATCTTTCAAAAGTTCTCAGTTTCAATAAGATTACTGAACCATCCAGCTAATCCAAAACGTCACAATGTGAGCTGTTTCGGTCACCAGCAAGGAAGTAGCCTGATGGGAGCAAAAGAGAATCCTGCTTCTTAAATAATGGGTAAATATACAGCTCTCCTAAGATGTTCTAGAGCTTTGGTTCAGAGAGGAGAGGAGTAACTTTTATTATGTCCAACTGGTCAACCATAACCTATTATTTCTGCTATTTTTTTTAATCTCAAAGATTTTTTATAAAACATCTCCAAGCTTCTTGTACCCAAGAAAGAATCTCTTGTTTTTACTAAGAACTGAGTCAGTGAATATTAAAATGCAAGATGGCAGGAGAATCTGTAAGGCAGAGGGGAGCTGCCATAGTCCTGTGGCAGGACTCACAGGATGGCCAGAATAGAAGGACTTGGTCAAAGGCCCAAGTCACACTGAGCAGGACACAGAAAGGACTTGGCTAGATCGAGACACAGCAGAATTGGAGAGGCATGATCCTTCAAGAGGGTCAAGTGCAAGGTGCATTTGCCCCCACCTCCATACCCCTTCATAGCTTTGGAAGTTGGAAGGCCTGGATCACTTTCACCCCCCACCAGGCCCTGACCAGTACAAGCGAGCCCTGTTTCCCAGGTGATTCACAACCTGCCATACAGCATCTCAAGGAACACAACGTCATGTGCAGCTCTCAACTTCTAGACACAATTTTGTTCTATCCAGAAGGTATTTCCTTAATTCTCCAGCAGTGCCCTTACTGAGTAAGAACTCCTAGCAAGTCTCCTGCAGCTTTGGGGTAGCAATTTGGAAAGTAGAGCAACTGGATATTGTCCTTTTAAAATATCATTCAATTAGGTCTTTTGTAATACATACAACTAAAGAGATAGCCTTACCAATTCTAAAGAAATGGCTAGTGCATTTCATCAAAGGCACAATAATGGAAACATTGATTCACTCCTCGCCACAAACATCTCCCTTTGATGCTGCAGTTACCTTAATACTAGCACTTTTCATTTTCTCTAGAAGAAACCAGCGCCTCAATACATGCACATCAGAGGAGGCAGCAGTCTGAAGTAAGACACTGGTATATCAATCTCAACCACCCTTGCATCTTCATCTGCTGCTCCGTGGCATCCCTCTCCTTGACTCTAAACCAGTAAATTACCCTGAAATAAAGAAAAACTCTGCTGTAGCCTGGATGCCTGGATGATGTTTTATGGCATCTCTACAAATGTTGCCAGGGGATCATCGGCCTCCTCACACCATTTATTTAAGAGTGGCAGGGCGCTGGTTAGAGACTTTACGGACCTGAAGAACACTCAGCCACTTCACACAAAAGATGCTGACAAGAAAGAGAACTTAAGGAAGAATACATCCGGAAATGTGCAGTGTGATTAGAAAAATCCAGCAGCTCCCACTGCCACATTTCCAAATATCTTTACCAAGTGAAAAAGCAACCACCGAGTCGGAAAGTATCTAGAATGCATTATATCCACAAGCGTACTTCACAAGCAATGCCGTAGATGTTCTCAGTGCTGTGGAGTTGGAGAAAAAGAAGAGTTCTTCTATAGACACAAGGCATATTGCATTTGGTTTATTAACCTCTTGGCATGAGACGTCTGTTGCCTCTAACCTAGATTGTCTCTGCATAAGTAAACACATGGGTTAAGGGTTCTGAGTTTCATCTAAATAAATTACCATACCATTTAACATCCAAATGATTTTTTTTTCAATGCATCTTCAAAATTCCTAGCTATACTAAGCATCTAAACTCACAGACTATCTGACATTTGGCTAAGTCTTTCATACAATATCCACCTGATGTCATGAAAGAAATTTATTTGCAATGGCTTTTGCTCTGCAAATGTCATGTGGGTGTCCTTAGGGAATTGCATTTAGCACCTGGCGCCTACCATGAGGCTCTATTAATGAGAGATATAAAGGTTATGTTGAAATTATTGTTTAAAGGTGCTGACATCTCACACACACACACACACACACACACGCACATGCACACACACTCATTTACAAATTATATATTCAAATATATACTGAAGAGCAACTGTTTCAGGACTTAAGAGAGAACAGAGAGAAGAAGCTATTTCAACCAAGGTTATTCTGTAGATATCTCTATGCAATATAGTGTTCATAATTATCCATTTCCTTTCACTGATTGAAACATTGTTACACAATAATTTGGCATCAAACACTGTACTAAGGTTCTGGAGAAAGCAGGAAATACAAAGAAGAATTAAGTCTCTTAGGTATAAGTTGATCAGCTATAAAGGGCTCATTACCATAGCACCAATGCATTCATCCACTAATTCATTTGCCTAACAAATACTGATGATCAGTAAGTAGCAGGCACTGTCCTAGGGTCTGGTGCTACAACTGTGAGTGAAACCAGACACCGTCCTGCCTTCCTAGAGCTTGCAATCTAGTGAGAAATACAGATGATGCCAAATTCACAACAGTCAATGGAAAATCTCAACCGTGACAGGTACCCTTGAAGGGAAGGGTGCATAGCCTTACGAGAAAGAACACCAAGGGGGATTTAACTTTATCAGGGAGTTTAGGGAAGACGTCCTGCAGAAGTGATGCTACATCACAGATCTGACAGTGAGGAGGTGTACTTTAGGGAAGAAGATCCCAGGCCCAGGAAAGGGAGCAAGGGGGACAGCTGGGGCGGGGAGGGGACTGAAAGATGGCCATTGAAAGGGAAGTGCTAACAGTGAGTCAGGAGAGAGAAGGAGGGACCAGACCAAGTAGGTGCTAATAGAGCCTACTACGGAGGACTTTGGTCTCTTTTTCTGCGAGTAATGAGAAAATGCTGAAGGAGTTTAAGCAAAGGCATGAAAAGATCTACATTTGGGAAATATATTGTTCAGGTGATAGTACGAACACATACTACAGGAAATATTAAGGATACCTCCTAGGTTTGCAACTAAATGAGTACAATTAGGGAATACTGGAAGAGAACCAACTATGCTGGGGGAAGGTCAAGAGTTCATCTTTGGAATATGTTGAATCGAGAAGTTTTTGAGATATACAGGAGACAAGGTCAAGTACACAGCTGGATGTATGGATCTGAAGCTCAAAGGGAAGGACTCATTGGGCTACTCTATCTTGGATGTACTTTTAGAAAATAATGAAATGGGGCTTCCCTGGTGGCGCAGTGGTTGAGAGTCCGCCTGCCGATGCAGGGGACACGGGTTCGCGCCCCGGTCCGGGAAGATCCCACATGCCGCGGAGCGGCTGGGCCCGTGAGCCATGGCCTCTGGGCCTGCGCTCCACAATGGGAGAGGCCACAACAGTGAGAGGCCCGCGTACCGCAAAAAAAAAAAAAAAAAAAATAATGAAATGGACATGTTTGAGGCTTCCCTCCCTTTGCTAAACTGAGAACAATGGTTATATTCCAATTCAAAGGTGCGATGGGATATTCCTAGACTTGGAGTCTGACAACAGCATCCAAGCCCTGGCTCCTCCAGCTAGTAGCTGTGTTTGAACAAGCACCTTAGCTTTTCCGCACCTTTGTTTACTATAGTTCCATAAAATTATTATGGATACACATTTCCTACTTACAGCACAAGGTTGTTTTAAAGGTCAAATGAGTAAAATCATAGAGAAAACTATCTCAAGCCTGTGAAATGACAAATAACATTGTCAATAAATGAAATATATCTGCCTGCATATTTTGATATGAAAGACTAGAAAGGAAAGTTAACCAGCTGCAGACACAATCAACGTGGTTGGAAGGATACAATATCACTGAATCCCCTCCAACATTTGGATTGACTAAGCAAGTGCTTTTCACCGGGTGGTACCTGAGTGACAGGACATGAATGAAACCGGTATTTGTTCACCTTTTGATCCAGACTGTAGGCCAGCACCCAGTCCTCTTGCTTGGGGTGAAAGAGCAGACTCTGGATATAGAAGGTGAGCCGGTATTTCTGATAGGTGGCCCCTTCATCTGAGCTGATCAGTATACTGCTCTCCAGCTCAGGATCACTAAGAAGCATGATCTAAAGAGAGGGGAGAGGAGAAAATATAGACAGAGTTAGCAGGAGAGAATAAATACAAGAAATTAAGGCATAAATATAAAGTCATCTGTATTTCTACAGCACAGCACAGAAAGGGGCATCTGGGCCTCTAGATGAAATATTGATATTTTTCTAACCCAATTTAGTCCCTCATTGCTGAATCGAGCTAAAATACTGTTCAAGGTTAGGTCTGCATACAAATGAGGATTCATTTTTTTGAGGTCCTTCTTTTATTTATTTTTATTTTTATTTATTTATGTTTTTTGCGGTACGTGGGTCTCCCACTGCTGTGGCCTCTCCCATTGCGGAGCACAGGCTCCGGACGCGCAGGCTCAGCGGCCATGGCTCACGGGCCCAGCTGCTCCGCGGCATGTGGGATCTTCCCGGACCGGGGCAGGAACCTGCGTCCCCTGCATCGGCAGGCGGACTCTCAACCACTGCGCCACCAGGGAAGCCCGAGGTCCTTCTTTTAAATACCTTCATTTTTGATGTTTGTACTTGTAAGTACTGGAAGTTTATTCCCGTGGTCCTCTGTCCCCTGACCTTAGGAGCGTCACACCTCTGCTTCCTCATCTCCCCTCAGTCAGTTCTCCATGTCACTCTTCATCACGCTACTGCTCTTACTACTCTTTAGTTATGAAAGAGATCCCACTGTTTTGTTCTTTCTAAACTGTTTTGGTGATGTAATTGATTTAAGTGGTTTCATGACCCTTTTGCTCTAGATGTTTTCCAAAGCACATATCCCCAGAGGCCTTTGGGACAAATATTGATGCTCAGGAAAGTTTGTCCTCCCCAAGCCAAATGGACAGAGTGGTGTAGTGAAAAGGCTTTGGCACCTGAAAGAGCACATTCAAGCATCAACACTTCTGTGTCATCCTGTCACCTTGAAAAGCTACTTCACCTCTGGAGGCCTTGGTTTCCTCAACAAGAACTGGGTCTGACAATACAAGAACTGGCTTTCAATGCTTGGCATAGTGTATATTTTTGACAAGTGATAGCTATGGTTACTATCGACCTCTCAGGATTTAAAAGCCCCTCCAGTCAGTGCAATTTGACTTCTACTCACAGGACCTCAGTGGCATTGGTCTCACTAAAGGTGTGAGTGATTTTCTAGTATTTAAATCCAATAAACACTGAGATACTCAGACCTAGCTGTCCCTTAGTTAAACACTTAGCAGTCTTTGTTACCACTGACAATTCCATCCTTCTGGAAGCATTTTCTTCCAGGGGCTTCTGTAACACCATACTTCTCTGGTTCTCCTTTCTACCTCTTTTGAATACTCAACTTTCCCTGATTACCCTTATAATATGGCTATTCCTCAACCCTCAGTTTTGACTTTCTTCTCTTTTCGCTCGACACACTGTTCCTCGGTGACCACTTCCACCCTCACTTTTATTTATTTTTTTCATTACCACCTTTCTGGAGACAACTCGTAAATTAAATGTCAATCTGAGGTCTCCTCTGAGTTTCAGACTTGAAAACTCAGCTGCCTGGTGCCTTCTTCTATTTGGATGTCTCACAACACCTCACACTCAGCATGCCCCAGGCTGTACCTCAGCCAAGCCCTCTTCCCCCCCAGGGCTTCCTGCTTCAGTGAGTGTTTCCACCAACCACCCATCCCGTGAGAAGCCAAGCGCAACACCATCGCTAACTCTGTTTCTCCATTCACCTCCTATAATTAATTAGTCTCTAAGCTCTGCGTGTTCTGCCTACTCACTAACTCTAAAATCAGATCTGTTCTCTCCCTGCCCATCATGATTGCCTTAGTCCAAAATGTGACCATCTCTGTATTGGATTCCTGTAAGACACCCCTAGTCATTCTCACAGCTTCAACCAGTATCCCCTCCAATTCACTTTGCACACTGTGGCCAGAATAATCTACAACCATTCAGTGGCTTATCTCTGATCTCCCTATATTCTAAAATTCTTAAAATAGCCTGGTATGATCTGCCCCTTGTGTATGTGTTTGGTTCCATCAGCAACAAAGCCCTTTTGACCTTTATCACCCAGCTCCACCCAACTTCTTTGAATTTCCAATCTTTGCCCAGTGACTGAATGAGTTTATTTCCTCTTATAATTTGTCCTGTCTTGGGCTGTACCGCCACCAGTTATTAGGGCTACTGCTACACACAGTCTGCACCATGGGGTCCAAAGTACCGAGTAAAGTAAAAAAAAATTTCCATACCTTATAAAACTATTGAATACTAGGATTTTAAAAATTTACCCATAGTATATATTAGTATTATGAGGTAAGCTTTAAACAAATTCAATGCCTTTAACTGCTAAGATTCACAGTGATTTTCCTCTTTTATTCCTTTATAGCTTCCAAGACAAGTCTACTTTCTTTTTCTCAAATACTTGCTTTGGCTTCATTGAAATAAGTTATTACTAGTTATCAGCAAATTTCTGAGAAATGGGTGCAGTATAGTTTTTTTTTTTTCCATTCATGTGTGAATAATCTAGGGGAAAAGCTCTTAGATGGGTTATTCATAGACAATAACTTTCTCCTCCCTTGGCACTGAGAAGGGTAGGGACTACTGGTAAAGGCACCCCTGCTGCCCTTGAAAACATCTAAGAGGATGCACCCATGCTCCTCGCAGAGTCTGCAAGGACAAATATACAGGGAAAGAATGAAGCTGTCATAACCACCTTCTCTTGCTTCCTGGCACGTACCGATGAGCTACATAACAGGCAATGAAATCATTTCTCCCCTGGTGCAGAGAAATTAAACTGCTTATTTTATGCAGGTATAAAGAAGCTTCATGCCCATGATTTTAATTAGAAGGTAAGACCAACATCATAAATGAACTTTTATTTTATATACCATGAGTTACAATATACTGAATAAGGGTTACCATCAAATATCTAGTGCAATGGACTCTCTTCGTCCAGCCCTGTTTCTTCCTGCACACACACTACACACTTGCATACACAAACACACTAAGCCGCACACAGATGAGGCACATGTGTGTGCACACGTACGCTTACACATATATCACTGTGGCACACAGATGCATGCACACGTACAGAAACACACTTATATTTAAGGTCTATTGAGATTGTGTGTTGGTTTTAGGGTGCTTTTGTTGGCAAGAGGACATTTTTATTGCAACCTTTCTCTGACATTCTCATCAGAAATCCTTTTTTTTGCATATACCCTGAGAAAACCATAATTCAAAAAGAGTCACGTACCACAATGTTCACTGCAGCTCTATTTACAATAGCCAGGACGTGGAAGCAACCTGAGTCCATCCACAGATGAATGGATAAAGATGTGGCACATATATACAATGGAATATTAGCCATAAAAAGAAACGAAATTGAGTTATTTGTAGTGAGGTGGATGGACCTAGAGTCTGTTGTACAGAGTGAAGTAAGTCAGAAGGAGAAAAACAAATACCATATGCTAACACAGATATATGGAATCTAAAAAAAAAATGATTCTGAAGAACCTAGGGGCAGGACAGGAATAAAGACGCAGACGTAAAAGACAAATACCGTATGCTAACACATGTATATGGAATTTAAGGAAAAAAAAATGTCATGAGGAACCTAGGGGTAAGACAGGAGTAAAGACACAGACCTACTACAGAATGGACTTGAGGATATGGGAAGGGGGAAGGGTAAGCTGTGACAAAGTGAGAGAGTGGCATGGACATATATACACTACCAAACGTAAGGTAGATAGCTAGTGGGAAGCAGCCACATAGCACAGGGAGATCAGCTCGGTGCTTTGTGACCACCTAGAGGGGTGGGATAGGGAGGGTGGGAGGGAGACGCAAGAGGGAGGGGATATGGGGATATATGTATATGTATAGCTGATTCACTTTGTTATACAGCAGCAACTAACACAACAATGTAAAGCAATTATACCTCAATAAAGATGTTAAAAAATATCCTTTTATATACTTTGATATCACTGGCAGTGTCTGTATTCAATCCTAGTGTCTGAGAAGAATGGAAGGAGGGACATAGAAACCTACATGTTTTGGATCCTAACCTGTGCTGGGCACTTAACAGGGTATTTTATCGAAACCTGAAACAAATTATGTGACATATCATTACTTGCATTTTACAGGTAAAGAAACTGAGGCTCAGAGGAGGAAAGCAACTTGCCTATTACCTCCTCTGATGGACTCCAATGCCACCACCTCCTGCCACACACAAACTAACACTAATGCTTTTCTGGACCTTGAAATCTTAGCACTTTGTGCTTTACCAAGGGACAAGGGAATGTCAGAGAAGCAGCTCTTGATTCTTTTTTAAGCAACGCTAAGAAATCCACACACCAAAAGCAGTTTCAAGAAAGCCCCTTTCCTCCTCTAACTCATATCCACCTTTGGCCAAGAGGACATGAAGAATTAATGAATAGGAAACCAAAGGAGAAATAGAATGTTAGCGCTAAAAAAAAAAAAAAGGAAAAAAAAAAGAAAAAGAAAAAGAGGGAACCATAATATTAACATAAATAGAATCAGAAAGCAAAGCCTCAGCAGAAGTTAAGCCTCAGGGTAAAATATGTATATTGTGTATGAATCTACGTAACTACTTCTATAACTACATATACAAAGAAAATCATCCCATGTCCACCAAGATCGTTACTGGGAAGAAGGGATTTCAAAGGTAAATGCCTAAGAGGGCAAAGCAGGTAAACTAAGTGAGCAAAGCAGATAAAGCAAAACAAGGAGTGGTAAGAACTATGCCGAGGGGCTTCCCTGGTGGCACAGTGGTTGAGAGTCCACCTGCCGATGCAGGGGACACGGGTTCGAGCCCTGATCCGAGAGGATCTCGCATGCCGCAGAGCAGTTGGGCCCGTCAGCCATGGCTGCTGAGCCTGCACATCTGGAGCCTGTGCTCTGCAACGGGAGAGGCCACAACAGTGAGAGGCCTGCGTACCGCCAAAAAAAAAAAGAACTATGCCGACATGGAAAGTATACACCTCTCCTTAAAACGTTTAAAATGAGATTGTTACAAAAAAAATTTTACTCACATTCAATCTGTCTGTGGACTGAATTCATGAAATAGGAATGTGACTCTTGGCATAGTTATGACAGTTTGATCCTACAGACCCAAAGAAATTACCACCCTTGCCTTTGAATCTTTAATTGCAGGGATATACATATAAAATTTATGGCAATACCTGTTAAGACACCTGTGAATTCTGCATTTATGTGATTTTGCTAATATGAACAGGGAAGGGTTCCCACTGGAGATTTTTTGTTTTGTTTTATTTTGCTCTTGCTTCAGTTTGCTTTGATTCTTTTTCTAGCTTGTCCTGACACAAGATCTGCAGTGGGTGTATGCATGTGCTGGAAGAGGAGAAGGGGGTCTTTCATTTCGGGTTGAACAGAGTTATCAATGCCATAGGCTCTGGGAGAAGGTGTCTCGAGTTCAAATCTTCAGTCTGCTACTTTATGTGTAAACGTGAGGATATTACCCAGTTTTTCCAATCAGTTATCTCACCTATGAAAAAAACAGATAATAATTATCTCTAACTCACAATGCTCTTGAGAGGATTAAATGAGATGAGGATTAAATGAGATAATGATTAAAGAGCTTAGCACAGGGCCTTAATGGCTAAATAAACATGAACCTGGATCTATAATCACCCAGGATAAGAGCACAACTGAAGTCAGAAGTGATGCCAAGCAGGTTGGAGATTTGGGGATTATCTGCCTCCCTCTTGGCTCCCTGAGTTTTGTAGGTAAAAACCAAAGGGATGGGTGGTGGGGGTAAAGGGGGAATGCTGTTCAATGTGTATAAAGCTTCAGGCCTGCAAGACGATCAAGTTCTAGAGATATGCTGTACAACTCTGTGCTTACAGTTAACAATACGGCACTGCGCAATTGGAAGAGTTTGGTAAGAGGGTAGCTCCCACGTTATACATTTTAGTGCCACAATTTTTAAAAAATGTGAAAGGATGAGGGAGAACAAAACTACAATTTACACTTAGTTTACATTCCTAGTAACATTTTAAGAAAAACACACTCTATTAGCAAATAGCAACACCGCCAAAATGAACACCAATCAGTAGGTAATCGTCAATTCACTAAATACCATTGCGCTTTGAATGACCACTCTCATCTCTTCAATGGGAGGCTTTGGCCCACGAAGGAATTAAACACACCACTGCCTCAGGGGTAAGAACCTCATACAACCTGTCTCTATGGATTTGGGCATTTATGGTACATGAACTGTCTGTATCTCAGATTAGAGATGGACAAGTTTTAGAGTTTATCAACATACAGATGGTACAATATCTTTTTTTTCTTTCTTTTTTTGGACCAGTAATTCTTTTTGTAGGAAATTCCTGGGAAACTTGAATAATGGTGGCCCTAATTTTAATGGCGGGTTGCAAATTACAAAAGACACAGATGTAAGTCAGGAATCAGGCAAGGCTTTGCTTCAGCAACTTAGATTTTCAAAAGCCTATAAGCTTATTTGTGTCTAAACCAGTCAAACTTAGTACTGAAGATGTCAAAATTCTCCCCAGAAATCTTTCCAGAATGCCCACCTTCCTGCTGCTGGGTGAGTCTTATAATACCCAAATTGTAAAATTAATGAATATGTTACTTTATTCAGTTGCCATGCGCTGTTTCTCCTGTGTGCAATTATAAAATGGGGTGAAAGCTATAGGTTTCCCAGTCTCTTACTCGGCCAGAATCCCAGAAAAGCAAAGGAAACAAATTGTAGTTCAGTGCTTTGAAAACAGTCTTTGAATAGGAATAAGCAGATTTCCTCTGAATAGAAAAGCAGAAATGCTATAATTTACTGTATAATTGAGTCCTAATGGGAGACTCTTAGCACAGCTAGTGCTCAGTAAGAAATAACAATAATATCAATACAAGCTCACACAGAATATAAGAGATATTCTTTAGGCTGACCCCTAAACCTACTGACATAATCAATATGTTGTTGAATATTGACTTACACACAAGTAAAGCCTGTTACAGATAAGGGTCTTAATCACAATATAACAATATACCCGTATTCGCTCCCCACCGCCCATCTATCTATTTATCTCTCTACCTAACATCTCCTCTTATATCAGAAGTTATAGCTGGCAAGAAAGGGGGTTGCCCTCAGGGGACATTTAGCAATGTATGGAAACACTGTTTTCTATTGAGTTATAATTAACATACAATATTATATTACTTTCAGGTGTACAACACGTTGATTTGTATTTTTATACATTTTGACATGATCACTGTAATAAGACCAGATACCATCCTGTTACCAAACAAAGTTGTTACAATATTATTGACTACATTCTCTATGTGTACATTACATCCCCCATGACATTTATTTTATAGCTGGAACTTTGTACCTCTGATCCCCTTCACCTATTTCACCTATTCCCCCTCCCTGGAGACATTTTAATTGTCACAACTAAGGTCAGGAAAGAGAGTAACTGGCATCTACTGGGTAGAGGCCAGTGATGCTATTAAATAATTACAATGCACAGGACAACACTGGACAACAAATAATTATCTAGCCCAAAATGTCGAAAGTGCTGCTACTGAGAAAACTTGTTACAATATTTGTGCGTTTATAAGTATATATATATATATATATATATATATATATATATATACACACACATATATGTATACACACACACATATATGTATACACACACATATATCTTATTTTGGGAAAAATTTGTAAACTACATATACATTTTTCAGGTAGAACATCAATTCATATTTATGTTTATATGCAAGTCCCTTTCACCCATTAGTATTTATACATGCCATTCTCTTCACCAAGATTAGACTCCTCACCTTTCCACTCCAACCCATTTTATTAAGCATATTTCTACTTGTCCTTCAGAACTTAACTCAAGCATCACCAGTAAAGCAACAATCATTGAGGCCAATCAGCAAAAAATATATATAAAAATCCCAAATCAACAACAACAAAAAACAACTCAATTAAAAAATGATCAAAGGACTTGAATAGACATTTTTCAAAAATATACATATATAATATATATCTGGTGAGGATTTAGGGAAATTGGAACCCTTGTGCATTGTTGATGTGAATTCTAAATGGTGCAACTGCTATGGAAAACAGTATAGTAGTTCCTCAAAAAAAATGGAATTACATATGATCAAGCCTTTTCACTTCTGGATATATGCCGTAAAGAATTGAAAGCAGGATCTCAAAGAGATATTTGTACATCCATGTTCAAAACACCATTATTAACAATAGCCCAAATGTGGAAGCAACCCAAGTGTCCACTGATGGAGGAATAAACAAAATGTGGTATATACATATAATGGAATATTATTCAGTCTTAAAAAGGAAAGGAATTCTGACACATGCTACAACATGGATTAAACGTAAAGACATTATGTTAAGTGAAATAAGCCAAAAGACAAACACTGTATGATTTCTATTAGAGTACCTAGACTAGTCAAATTCATAAAGACAGAAAGTAGAAAAATGGCTGCCAGAAGCTGGGGGAAAACGGAGAATGAGGAGTTGCTGTTTAATGAGCATAGTTTCACCAGATGGAAAGAGCTCTGGAGTCTGGCTGCACAACAATGTGAATGTACTTAACACTACTGAAACGTACATCTAAAAATGGTTAAGGTGGTAAACTATAGTTATGTGTATTTTACCACAATTTAAAAAAAAACGCAGAAAGAAAAATATAAAATTAGATATGAGGGCTTCCCTGGTGGCCCAGTGGTTGAGAGTCCGCCTGCCGATGCAGGGGACACGGGTTCGGCCCCGGTCCGGGAAGATCCCACATGCCGCGGAGCAGTTGGGCCCGTGAGCCATGGCCGCTGAGCCTGAGTGTCTGGAGCCTGTGCTCCGCAACGGGAGAGGCCACAACAGTGAGAGGCCCGTGTACCGGGGGGGAAAAAAAAAATTAGATATGAGATGAGATAAAACAACTTGCTAAGAAAATGTGAAAACTAATCAGACGTATAAACACTATTTATTCAACCATTATTTACAGAGTCCTTACTTTATGCCAGGCTGTACTATAAAGACTAAGATAAGAGCAATAAGCAAACCAAATGAAAAACCCTGCCCTCAGAGAACTTGCATCCTAGTGAGGGGAGAACAGACAACACACAAACAAAGAGGTAAAGTGTGTAGCTTATCAGATGATGACGAGTCCTTTAGATTAAAATAAATCAGGAAAGGAGGAAGGAAGTACTGAAGGGGAGGGTCTGAAATTTGAGTAGCAGGGTCAGGAAAGGCCTCACTGAGAAGGGGACATTTCAGAAAGGATGTAGGAGTCCACTGAGCTAGGACAGAGCGACGGAAGTAGAGGGTTGAGCATGGGGGCAGTAGGTGATACGAGCACCCTGGCTTTATCCCAAGGGATGTGGAAAGCATTGGCGGGCTTCCAGCAAGGTGATGTAGGCTGTGGCCTGTATTTTGATCCTTTAACTCCCGCTGAATAGAGCATTGTGGGAAGTGGGGGATAGCAGGTAAAGAATCAGAGAGACCAGTAAGAGGCCACTGAAATGATCCAGGTGGGAGAGGCTGATGATGGAGTGCCGTCTCAGTTACTGAGGTGTGGTCCATCTGTGGGGATAAAGGAAAAGTCAAAAAGGTCTGCTTATAGATGCGCTGTAGGGAGTAAGAGAAAGAGAGGGGTCTCATTAGAAAATAAAAAGGTTTATACCTGTATGTTCATTTCAGTGTTGTTTATCATGATCAAAACTTGGAAATAACTCAAAGGGTCAGGTAGGTTTTTGGCCTGAACAAGTGGGAAAACAGAATTGCTTGTTTATGAGACAGGAAAGCTTATGGGAGGAGCAGATTGGGGGCTTTGGAAATGAGGAGTATGATTTTGAAAAGGCCAGGTTTCAGGTGCCTAACAGACATCCAGAGGGGCTGATGAGTAGACAGCGGATAGAGTGGGCTGGCCTGCAGATAAGAAGTTAGGAGACTTCAGTGTTTGAACAGCATTTAGACATGAATCTGGAGATCACAGAGACAGCAAATATAGATAGAAAGGAGTCTGAGAACTGGGCTCTAGCACACTGTTTAAGGGTCAAAGATATAAGGAAGAACCAGAAATGAAGTGTGAGAAGGAGAAGGAAGACCCAGAGAGTGTGACGTCCTCAAAATTTGAAACCAAGAAAAGAAAGTGTATCAGGAAAGAGAGTGTCCAACTGTGTCAAATGCAGCTGACAGTGCAGTAAGATGAGTTCTGGAGAACCGACCACTGGATCTAGCAATGTGGAGGACATTGGTGACCATGGCCAAGACAGTGGAGTGAAACATGCAGACAGTCAGTGTTGATGCAAGTATACACTGGCATGACTGTTCTGAAAGCAATGCAGCAAGATGGAACAAGATTTATAAATATTCATACCTTTGACCCTGTAACTTCTCTTCTAGGAATCTGTCCAAGGAAACCATCAGGGACCCAATAAAAGACTTAGGCACCTGTGTGTTCATCTCAGCGTTATTTATAACACCAAAACATTGGAAACAAACCAAATAGCTGATAGAATAATTAAGTAAAGTAGGCTAAATCCATTCAATGGAATATTATGCAGCTATTAAGTATGAATTCAAATAGTTTTATGACACGTGAAAAATAATCATATGTGGAAGCCGTGCATGAAAAGCAGGCTGAAAACACATGAGGCATAATTTCAAATTTGTTAAAAATTGTTTCTATCTCATGCCCACATTTATGCACAAATGAACAACTGGAAGGAAAAATTCACTCCATGTTAACCGTAGGCATTCCTGTGCAGCAAGATCATGAGTCATTTTCATTTTTTTTTCTTACACTTTTCTATTTTTTCCCTATTATTCTGCTATTCTGCAATGAGCAGATATTACCTGCTCATAAAAATGAAATGTTTCTCTCTCTCTCACCACACCTACACACACTTTCCCATTAGCCCTTTCGAGAATCCCAACAGGATCATGCTGCCCATTGCCTGCCGGTGGAAAAGCTGAGAAGCTGGACAAGTATCTGTCCACACTGCATGCACTGCTCTGAGTGCAGGACAGGCATGGGTGAAGGCGGGGTAGCTACCGAGGGTACCTCACTGAGAAAGCAACGAGAGCACCTCCCAGGCCAGGGAGCACTAGTCTTGACCTCCTCTCTAGCAGGAATCCTGGTTGTCCGCCCCACCCATGCTGTAAACCATCGAGCCTGCCTTGCACTGCACGATGGCTCTCCCCTGGCCCAGCTCTGATCACGATCATGGCATTTCCTCTCCGTAAGAAACTCCAGTACCCTCAGCAGGTCATGAAAACCAAGTCTGGCACCTCAGACACTCCATAAGTGTGCCCCACACTGTGCTCAGGCTTGATCTCTACAACCCAACCATATACCCTAGCCAAGCACTCCTCTAACATTCCTATCTTTGCTAGTGTTCCTCCTTGCCTAGAAAGCCTAGCGTTTTCCCTGGTCCATGCCTTCCTTCCAGGCCCTTTTTAATTCCCTCCCTTCCATGAAGCCTTTCAACTGCTCCAGGGGAATGATCTCTACCTTCCATGAACTCCACTGGCAAATTCGTGATCACACTGAACTATGGCTTCATGTTTAAAATATGTGAAAAGTTATAAACACTTTATATATTTTAACATATTAGTTAAACTTTGTTTCACTTGCATTCATCTCACTTTGCCACCTAGATGTTAAGTGTCTTAAAGACAGAGAGTGTCACTGATACCACATCCCCTGGCCTTTGCTGTGCTCAGTGAAGCACATGCTCAATCAATATCTGATGTGTGGCTGAGTGAAAGTCGCTCAAGGGTTTCAAAGTTTGCTTGACCAAATGTTCACTGTATTGGATCTGTGGCTTACCAGGGCCCTGTCCAGAGAAGCCAGCTCCATCTCAGTAAGAGCAGTCAGCAAACCTTTATGTGAAGCAAGCACTGGCCACTGGCGGTCCAGGTATCACCAGCCCTACCTGTGGTAATTATCACTTAGGGCAGTCTCTCTGTCAATCTAGTTCCTCTTTGTCGAAGTCTAATACAGATAAGTTAATAAACTGATGGCCATGTTATTTTTCTGCAAGACGTTCAACTCCAATATTTTTTAAGAAAGCAAGTCTAACCCTGGGAGAGAAGGAAAAAGAAGTCTCATAATTTTTTAAAAAAACCTGAAATCTATAGGATTGGGTTGGAAGTCATTTTCATTACTTTTGTTGAATTATTCGTAATGTTTTGTTATGGTCTGACTTGAGGGTCTTTGGTTTATTTGTTTGGTCTCTGTCCATCTTAGGAGCACTAAAGAAAGATGCATGTACTCCTGAGAGCGGATGGAGGGTGCTGAGACATAGGTTAGATGGGACGAAGGCGTAGGATTTGGTAACCAGGGGTACTGGGAAAGGTTGTGAGAAATATCAAACTAGCTGAATCGAGATCATCTACATTATTTGCTGTTTCAAGCACCCAACTTCCTACTGTGCACATGTGGGACCGCAGTGGAAGCCCAGAGTTAAGAATCGCTGCTCAGAATCCTAAAATCAGAAAGGCAATGACTATATGAAGAGAGAAAGAAAAAATGCTCACAGCATGCATATTACCTACCACAAAAGAAACTTAATTTATAAGCATCTTGTTGAAGCTGTGGGGGAGGAAGATCCTGAAAAGATTCTAGCGCACAAGGGATGGTAAACGGAAATTAACTGCACTGTACCCATTATGACTAATTTAAGAATCGCAGATTGTCAGTGATACAGTATTTATTTAGTGTGCTAGCTTTAGTATTTCATTCAGTGAACATTATAAAAAAGAGACAAGGACTTTTATAAGTTCACCTGCTAATCCTATTTTTCCCATTGGATCTTAAATTCTTCATATGAGAAGCCTTCAAGCTAGGCAATTTTCAAGGACTTGACCCTACTGGGATTAGCAATTTGGGAACAACTATTCTAGTCAGGAGAGGCAAGACAAGCAATAGGTTATCCCAAGGAAAACAATCAGGGGAGTAAATATGCTTGGAAGTGTCCTGTGTCCCAGCCTAGTTGGAAGAGACCATGCAGTGGAGAGCTTCATTAGCATAGGGAACAAGGTCCCTACGTTCCGTTCCGGGAACATCTCCTGGCTCAGTAAGAATGCTGAGCATGTGAACAGGAGTTGGAGTTAGAGCTCAACTCCTCACTCCCCATCACCGCCCACACTTCCGAGGGGCAGGGATGGGCTCACATACGGCTAAATGCTGGATGTGATCAACAGGGAGTCAGGCAACTTTCTGAGGCAGCAGCCCCTGGGGCCAACGGACCCCCTAAAAGCCAGGCTGTCCTAACCAGTGGTACCTCACAGTCCCGCACCAGTGCGGGAACCGTCCTAAGGAAAGGAAATGGTGGCACTGAGCCCATTCGGCCAGACCAGAGACATTTAGCTCCCAGAAAGAGTGAAAATGAAAAGGAACCAGACCCTGCAAGGAGCTGGGCAGACCCTTGATCTGTGCTTTCCACCCCCAGCTCAAGACACCTGCTGTGCATCCCTTCACCCTCAGCTGAAGTTAATATTGAGGCCTTCGCGTGGCATTGCATTTTATATTTGGCCAAGTCCTTCCTCAGCTATTTTCTCCTCCATCCTCACTGTGCTCCCTGAGGAAGGCAGAGCTGGCATTATTACCCACTGTATTAGTTCCCTGTGGCTGGAAACAAATTAGCACAAGCTTAATGGCTTAAAATAACGTGATTTTATTATTTTACAGTTTGGGATCTCAGAGGCCCAAATGGGTCTCACTGGGCTGAAGTCAAGGTGTCAGCAGGGTGGCATTCTTTTCTGGAGGCTCTAGGTGAGAATCCTTGCCTTTGCCAGCTTCTAGAGGCTACCCCCAGCTCCTTGGCTCCAAGCCCCCTTCCATCTTCAAAGCCAGCCATGGCCAGTCTAGTCTTTCTCATATCACATCACTCTGACCCTTCTTCCCTCTTACGAACTGTTGACTAAAAAAAAAGCACAACCTAAAAGTTGAGAATTATGTTTATTTGACAGACTTGCTGAGGACTTAAGCCTGGGAGGCAGCCTCTCAGTTCAGAGGGACAGCTGTGAAAAGGTCAGGGAGGAGCCAGGATGTATAGGAGTTTATGCAACAAAAACCAGGCAGTCCAAACATTAAGAGATTACTGTTAGTTAAAGAAAAAGCAACATGAAAGGACGCTCAAGATCACTAATCATTAGAGAAATGCAAGTCAAAACTACAGTGAGGTATCACCTCACACCAGTCAGAATGGCCATCATCAAAAAATCTACAAACAATAAACGCTGGAGAGGGTGTGGAGAAAAGGGAACCCTCTTGCACTGTTGGTGGGAATATAAATTGATACAGCCACTCTGGAGAACAGTATGGAGGTTCCTTAAAAACTAAAAATACAACTATCATATGACCCAGCAATCCCACTACTGGGCATACACCCTGAGAAAACCATAATTCAAAAAGAGTCATGTACCACAATGTTCACTGCAGCTCTACTTACAACAGCCAGGACACGGAAGCAACCTAAGTGTCCATTGACAGATGAATGGATAAAGAAGATGTGGCACATATATACAATGGAATATTACTCAGCCGTAAAAAGGAACAAAACTGGGTCATTTGTAGAGATGTGGATAGACCTAGAGACTGTCATACAGAGTGAAGTAAGCCAGAAAGAGAAAAATAAATACCGTATGCTAACACATATATATGGAATCTAAAAAATAAAAAAAAAGTTTCTGAAGAACCTAGGGGCGGGACAGGAATAAAGACACAGACGTACAGAATGAACTTGAGGACACGGGGAGGGGGAAGCGCAAGCTGGGATGAAGTGAGAGCGTTATGAACTTATATACACTACCAAATGTAAAATAGATAGCTAGTGGGAAGCAGCCGCATAGCACAGGGAGATCAGCCGGGTGCTTTGTGACCACCTAGAGGGGTGGGATAGGGAGGGTGGGAGGGAGACGCAAGAGGGAGGAGATATGGGGATACATTTGTATGTATAGCTGGTTCACTTTGTTATAGAGCAGAAACTAACACACCATTGTAGAGCAATTATACTCTAATAAAGATATTTAAAAAAGAAAAGAAAAGAAAAAACAAACATCTCAAGTAAGTGAATTTAGCACTTTTCTATATATGGGAAGATACAAGAGTCTGGGTTCATTAAAATCATTCACTTGATATGCACCTGAACTACCTAGGGCCAGTATCCTGTTTTTCCCCAGCCTGAATCACCTCAGGGCACACAGTTGGGATTGGCTGCAGTGGCTCGATGACCACACACCCTTTGTTTACTGATGCAGCAGGCAACAGTCTTCGTCCACAGCACTTTTAAGGATGCTTGTGAATACAATGGCCCACCTGGAGAATCCAGGGGGCTCCCCTGGCAATTGTGCTAGGCAGGTGCTCTCTGTAATGATCGCCATCCTGTGCCAGGCAGTTTCCAGACAGGCAGGGGAGAGAAAGCCACAACAAGAGTCAAATATTTTAAGGTCAGAGGATGAACAGCCTTAATTCCATCTAGAACCTGAATTCCCCCTTCACAGATTCCAGGGATTCGGATGTTTCCAGGAGGCCATAAATCTGCCTACCACACCCATTCCAGAGGCAAGGAAATACCAAGCCTGCACCTGGTGACTTGCCGAGTTCACAGCTGGTCACCAAGGATGAAAACTGGGGCTCAAACTCAGAACTTGACCTGCCAAGTTGAGTGCCCTGTCCTTGCTGTGCTCTGTATTGGTGACACGGTGAAGGACAGTGAGAAGACACAGCAAGGGAACAACAGAGTCAGTGCAAACACAGGAGCAGAAAAGAATCAAACAGAGCAGGAGAGACTTTTGTCCACCATTCTCCCCCTTTGGTTTCCATCCCTTCAGCTGCAAATTTGACCCCATTCTCCCCAAACAAAAGAACCCCTGGCAGAATGTTTTTTTTTTTCCTTTTGGGTTTTCAGGGTGTTGGTTTGTTTGGCGGTGCTTCCTCTCTTTCCCAACGTGATGCAGGATGGGAGGGGACAGAGAGGTGGCAACTTCGCCGGGGAGGTACTCTCTGTAATGATCCATCATCCTGCACCGGGCGGTCCCCAGACAGGCAGGGGAGAAAAAGCCACAATAACTGTCAGAAACGGAGAAGAGGGTCTTCCAGGTAACAACGTAATGAGGAGCCCCAGCTGCCGCAGTCAGGGAGAGTGGGAAGAGGCAGGAGAGGAAAGACTGAAAGGGAGAGAGATGGAAGTGCCCAAAGGTTGCAGTTTTATATTTTGTGTGTGTTTGTGTGTTTTCTCTCCCCAAAAGCACCACACACACTCTCACAAACTTTGTGTTGTTGTTAAGGATGGAGCAGTGCATTTGTCATAAAGGTCCACTGTCATCTCCGATTCCAAAGCTCGCAAAGGATCCACCCCTATGGTGATTTAGATTAATCGCTTCTCATTAAGAGCCAATAAACAAACTACACGGAGAGAGCTCCTCTCAGCCACGGCCCACTGTTGTGGTGTGTGAGTGCCGAGAGGGAGAGCAGAGGCGTACCAGAGAGGTGTCAAATGTAATTTATAGGTTTTTAAGATCTAATCATTCTCTATGATATTAGATTAAATGACAGTCTGTATTAAAGAGGAAATTACATTTCAGCTTGCTTTCTTCACTTTTCCCCACTTTCCTAGCTAGGGTTTTCAAAGAGCTCTAATCCCACAGCCAAGGGCCAGAAAACGCCCTTGACAATGTACTTGAATAGGATCAGCCCAAGGACTTCCCTGCACCCAGAAGTCTGTCCAGAGAAGCGGGACTGAAACTGTGCACCTCAGATGGGACTTGAACCCACGTGCCAGGACTCGAACCCAGCCAGAACTCAGGTTGGCACTTGAACCCACGATCTTTTCATTGAGATCACACACCTGGTCTCAGGACTTAATGAAGCTCGGGTTCTTTATGTTTCATTGCAGAAAGAATTCAGTGAGAGACAAAAGTGATAGGTAAGAAGTGGATTTATTTAGAGAGAAACACACTCCACAGAGTGTGGGCCATCTCAGAAGGCAAAAGGCCCTCATACGGTGGTTAGTTTTTATGGGCTGGGTAATTTCACAGGCTAATGATTATTCCAATTATTTTGGGGAAGGGGGTGGAGATTTCCAGGAATTGGGCCACTGCCCACTTTTCGCCCTTTTATGGTCAGCCTCGGAACTGTCATGGCGCTGGTGGGTGAGTTACTTAGCTTATGCTGATGTATTACAATGAGCGTATAATGATGCCCAAGGTCCACTGGAAATCAACTCTTCCACCATCTTGGATATAGTTGGTTCTAACTAGTTTTTGTCATGTTCTATAGCTATGTCATTCTTTTAAAAGTTGTGCCCTGCCCCTTTCCCTCCTGTTTCAGGACCCGAGATAAATGGGAATATTCACTTAGCTGAGCCCCCTCCATCCAGGAGCCCCACGAAACTGGCTCCCCTCACTCCCACCAGAGCCGTGCCATCTTACCCTCTGACGACCCTCACCACAGCTCCAGAGTATTTCTTTCGGTGTTTGTGGTGGTAGAGAGATCCCTTACAGAATCCCATCACGTTGAGATTTGGAATCAAACATCCCTTGATTTTTCATTTAGTCATTCGGTCATGTGGCCAATCATTCGCTCACATTCTAGGATGGGCATGGGAGAAACAGGGTAAGACAAGATTCAAATCCCAACTCCATTTATTAGCTCATTTATTAGTGCCTTGACTTCAAAGCTTCAGTTTTTGCTCCACTGTGAAATCCAAAAGGAACACACCGCCCCACCACCATTAGAGGAGAAAGTAAGAAAGAGAACTATTGTTTGGAAACTTCTGACGCACGTTGGCAAACTCAAATGTTGGGGCTTTTCTTTCCCTTCTGCTCCCCACAGGGCTGAGAACAGTTATTCTCAATTAAGATGGTGACAAACACAGAGGATCAGTTTGAAGCAGGAGGCGAGTCACTCAGATTGCAGAGCTGAGATGTGGGAAGTAAAAAACATGTAAAGATTGATATCCGCTGTTGTAGAAGGATGTATCTGGTCCCTAAAGCACAGGAAAGGAGCAGTGGGTCAGTCATCCAGTATCGTGCATGCTTGGGAAACACAATGTCAGATTACAGAGAACAGACTCATTAGCCTGGAGGTCACAGTCTCTCACTCACTGGTTCCAGCAGAACTTTCCAACCCCATGTCCTCAGGGCGCCTAAACTCTTGAAAAGAGTCACCCAATTCACTCTTCCTCAAACATCTTACTTTGCCACCTCCAAGCCACTGCTAATCCCATTCTTCTTCCTGGAAAGCTCTTTTTACACTCTATACACCTAAACCCTATCTGTCCTTTAAGGCCAAACCCAACATCCTCTAAGAAAGCTCCGTGGATTCCTCCCTTTTCCCTCTGCAGTGCTTTTTAGAGCTATGACTACCTGCTTAAATTACAGTAAAACCGTAAGCTCTTTCACGGCAGGGAGAGTTCCCCCATCTTTTTATCCCCACACCCCCAAAGTCCGAGTGAGTGTCTTCCAGAGGGAGTTCAAAAGACCAACTGCTTGCTCTATGCCACCTGCCTTTGCGAACTCAGCCTGAAGGAGCAACTGCTGCATCCCCGCAGGACCACTGGATGTGGGAAAGGAGTCACGGCAGAGCCTCTAAATGGTTCCTAAGGCTTCTGATCACAAGGGGCACTGGTCACCTCTGCTCTCACTGCATTCATTGGCCAAAGCAAGTCATATGGCCACGCCTGCTCCCGCTAATGTAAGTTATAGAATTCCCCCAGGGGGAGAACCCCAGGGGCAGGGTGGGGGGCAAGGAATATCTTGTACAAATAATACACCTGAATTCCACTCACAGGTGTATGCTCAAACAAATCCAAAACAAACACTCAAACAGATACATGTACATTCATGTTCACAGCGGCACTATTCACAGAATGTAGCCAAAACATGTGGAAACAGTCCAAACATTCATCCGCAGCTGAATGGATAAGCCAATTCTGGGACACATACATGGAACATTACACAGCCATGAAAAGGAACGAAGTACTGATAATATGCCACAAATGGATGAACCTCAAAGACATTATGCTAAGTGAAAGAAGCTGGTCACAAAAGGTCACATATTGCATATGTCCATTTATATGAAACTTCCAGAACAGGCCAGTCCATAGAAATAGGCAAGTCGGTGGTTTCCAGGGTCTGGGTAGGGAGGAACAGGAAGTGACAATTTAATGGTTACAGGGTTTTTGGGGGTGATGAAATGTGTCGGAACTAGAGTGAGGTGGTGGCTGTATAATATGGTAAATGTATTCAATGTCACTGAATTATTCACTTTAAAATGGTTACTTTTATGTTATGTGAATTTCACCTCACTACAAATAAAATAAAAGAGCTATGGCCAGCACTGGCTGGCTCCAGCCTCCCCCGGCCATGCCAAGAAAAACCAGTATGACAATACTAAGCGGAAGATACTGGTAAGCGCAAAACTGATTCCCACCTGGCTTGTAAAGTGACCAGTCTAATCAACTCCTCTGCTTCATGAAAATTAATAACTATACAGTTGGTCTAAACAGGTCCCACAGACCACTGCCATCAGGGAAGCCTGAACAGCTCTACTAACCTAACAGCCCCCTACTGGCTCATGCGTCTTGGCACTGGTCTATTTTCTTCCCAGTGATGTCTGACTCCAACTCAGGCTGGAGAACCTACATAAAGAACCCACATGACCTGCTGATGGAAGGGACAGTTCCTGGCAGATGACCCCTCCCAGGAACAAATCCCATTCTAATTGCCTCAAGCCTCCTCTTCCTATTCCTTAAAAATTAACATTACCAACAGGTTTAATGAACAAGCAGAGGCCCCTTCATGCCCCAGCGCCGTGCTTGAAGGCTCTCGTCTCAAAGGGCGGCGTGTACAGGGGCTTCATACAGCTTCACGAAGCGTGCGTTATAAAGCCGCCTCACCTACATGGCTTTCATACACCAGGGCAGTCCGTTCAATTCAGTCCCATAAAACCCTAGCAATATTTAAGCGTTAAAGGTGACTTTCACTACGATATTTATTATTGGGTAATGAAAAATGGGACAGATAGCCTGCAAACCTCCAGGCAATGGACTGAACCACGTCTCTTCTAAGATTTTAATAATAGGATCACCATATTTCCTGGAAATAACACAAATCCCCAGAGTCCCTTTCGAGATTCTCTCTCGGCAGCATGAATTTTCTTGACAGTTTTTTGTGTTTGTTTGTTTTTTGTTTCGTAGAGACCAAAACCCGTTATCAGTCAGAGGAAACTCAGTTAGTTACATATCTGGATCTGCCTCTTCCATCAGACTGGATGTTTTTAGGACAATCTTGCCCTTCCCATAGGACCAAGAGTTCCCTATGACTCTTGGTCTCCCCTTGTTGTAGACACCCCTACAGAACGCAATATAAAGCGCTATCCGAATACAGCGGGAATTCACTCCATGTCACCTTTCCCAACTCTGGACCCTCTTGGGTCCTACGTCCTATTGCTATTATACCAGCTAGTATGCTTACTGCCATCTATTGCTCCGTACGTGTGTGTCCTCAGCAGACTGTGACATCTCTGAGAACAGTGACTGTATCTGACTTCTCTTTCTTTTCCCCGGCATTCAGCACAGTATCTGGTACACTGCAGATGTTAACAGATGTGTCTGTGTGAAATAATAGTTAACTAGCTCCGAGAAAGCTATTATAGAGCAGAATCATCCATCACAACTCTCTCAATATACAGTTGAGGGCACGTGAGAGATTCAGCGATCTTCTTAAAATCCCACAGTTATCAATGGTATAATTGTTAGCCAAGAGTGGCACCTTGGATAAGACCATCTGAATCCTCTGAAATGCCTGTTAAACTCTGCATCTTCCTAGGTCCCACTGCAGACATACCGAATTGGGGATTTCTGACTCAGAGTGCAGAGCCCTGAATCGGCCTTAGGACGAGCACCGAGATTATTCTAATGTACGCACATGGGGCAGCACCTCACCTTCAGAGTGTTTACAGCAAGAAAAACTATTTTTCTCCAGCTCCTTGCAGAACAGAAGTAAACTGCTAGTGCCTGATAGCCCTCCATCAAGGAGGTGGCCATGGAGAGTCTGAAGAACTCGCGTGAAGTAAAGTGGAGCGTGAAATGCAGGTGCAGCCTTCACACGACGGCTCAGTGTCCCTGTACTCGATGGGAAATCAAGGGCTGCAGGAGAGAAGGATGTGGCCCCAGGGACAGAACAATCATAGCAAGGGAATCAGGACAACATTCGTTAAGATCCTTCTCTGACTAGCCTTTAATCCCCACTACTCTGTCAGAGGTGAGGTCCCCAAACAGCCGTTTCGTAACTTCGCTAACTTCACACTAAGCTCCTAAAAGGTGCGTGTCTTTCCCCCTAAAGAGTCTACATTTTAGGCTTTCTAAACACCACCTATTTACAGAGTTGGAAAGAAATGAGCATCAACTGTGGAGCAATGAGCTGCTGCTTTCAGGGTGTACATTTAGTTTCTGGAACAGAAATGAGCAGGAATTAGCCATCCTCTCGCCTCATTAATAGGCGAGAGTTGCCATCCCTACTAGTTTACAACATGTTAACACAACCCGAGCTACTCCGTGGTCGTCGTGCCTAGCTTAAGGTGACGTCAAAGGGAAACAAGTATCTGGTGTCACTGTGTGTATGCATTTAGGCTACAGAGGCAAGCATGTGGGGACGGAAACTTGAATCTGATCAGAATGGAGTAAGCACAGCTCTCAACTTAGTCCCAAGGTAAAACACGAGAGGACCTTCAGTCTTTGTTCCTGCCTCACGGTTTAATGCATACGCCAAGGATCGTGGACATCTAGACTAGGCCAATTTAAGACTAAGGGGAGAAAAGGTATAGCTCAGAGCAGTGCATTTCACACTTGAATATGCTCATGGATCACCGAAGACCTTATTAAAATACAGATCCTGGTCTAACAGGTGTGGTGAGGGGTGTGAGATTCTGCACTTCTAACAGGCTCCTAAATTAAGCCAATGCTTCTGGGTCTACAGCCCACACCTTGACTAGCAAGGACTTAGAGGAAGTAAGTATTCTGAGAAACAGCTGACGTAGTGCTGTCACCTGAAGGGCTTGTGGAACCGTAGGTTGCTGCCCCCTCTACCACCACAGTGTGTGACTCCGGAATTCTGGGGTGGGTCTGGGAATTTGCATCTCTAACAAGTTCTCAAGTGATGCCGATGATATGGAACCACACTTGAGAACCACTGGCGCAGCAGAAGAACACTGGACACGGAATCAAACAGAAATGACTTCAAATCTCACTGTGGGGCTCACCTGCTCTGCTCTCTGAACCTGGTGTAAAAGCAGATAATAACTAATATCTATGGGTTGGTTCACTGGTTTGGGTAGGAGTTAAATGAAATGACGTACATAAAATATTTAGCCTAGTTTGTCAGGCCCTCGACAATGGACAATTGTGAACTTCCTTCCTATTGTCAAGATTAGCCAGAAGGAAGAATGGCTGAATTATAAGAATATCCTGGGATGTGGCTTCACGATATGAGGCATCACATCAAAAGCCAGCTTTGCCCAGAAGTCAAGATAATCATGAATCTGGGTATTGTGTCCGCTTTGCTTTGCCCACATCTGATCTTCCAGCTCTGACGTGTAGACTGCTAGGTAAAACTGATCGATCAGTTATTTATTTAATTGAGTCTCACACCATGCAAGGCAGTGTGAAAGGTGCCTCTGAGACTGGGAATTGAGCAATACGGTTTCTACTGTCAAGAAATTTATCATCTTGCAGAGGACATTCAGTCCTAAGTAGTGTGAACTTGGCCTGTTATACGCGAGACATTTCATAGGGAACATGCAAGACAGCATATAAATACAGTAAGTAGCATTAGTGAAGAGTAAGAAGGAAATTATCTGTAAATAGTAAAGATAACCAGAAAATGGAAATACTGCTGGTGCCCACTACAGATGCCCAAAGGGCTCTGTATAGGAATAACTATTCCTCTCTAGACTACAAGGTCGAAAATGTAGGCTTTCTTCAAAAACACATTCAACTTCAGATACTCCTGTTACACAATCACTTTGCTGAAATCATTTATATTTAAGACCCAGCCTTTTAGTTATGAGATCACTGAGAGAACAGTATTTACATATAAGTCTGTGGATTTCAACTTTATATAAGAATCGCCTGGAAATCTTGGTAGACCATTCACACCCCATGCTACATGCTCTGGAGATGCTGATTCTGGAGTTCTGAAGTAAGAACATAAACCTCCCAAGCCCCCTTTTCTTCCAAGACAGCACTTCTCCAGTCTGAGCTGAAGGAAAATATTGTTTTTCCCCAAGCATTGAAACTAGCCCTTCTATTCCAAATGGAAGTTTCCAGCAGGTTTTCTCCAAAACCAATTTATAAAACATTTTTGTAACTAAACCAGATCTATAAAAACAGCTTTGAAATCATAATCACAATCATAATAGCTAACATTCCTTGCTCTTGCTATGTGCCAAGCTGTATGCTAAGACTTTTTTTCATGGGTCCTTCATTTAACCTGCACAAGGACTCTATGAGTTAACACTCTATTAACCAGTTTTCAGAGAAAGGTCCAGCAAGGTAAAGACGCATACAAGGTCATACAGGTAGGAGGTACCACTGCAGGAACAAAAATCTGATATTTCTAACCCCCAAACTTACTATTGTATACTACGCTAAAATTAGCATTTTGGCTGGGGGGTGGTCAAAAAAGGCAATAGGCAGTATCTCATTGGCTGTGGGTAGTGATCACACATGGCTTCATTTCAGAAGGTGACATTTTGAAAATGACCTTGAATGGGGTAGAAGGTTGATAGGAAATAGAGCAGAAGAGTGTTGCAAAGAGGGGCACAAAGGTGTAAAGGTGGGGAAACTCAGGAGTCCTGGTTTCTCTACTCTGCTTACTGTTACGCTTTATTTGCTCCACCTTCACCTTCTCTCTTATTGCCCTGGCTTCAACCTCTGCATCTTAGATTGATGCTTTCTGTGACTTAACCTGACACCTGTACAGGTGGGCTCATGCAGCTTAAATAAAACCTGCACACAAACTAAACTTGTGTATACATTGGGAGTTTGGAATTGACATATACACACTACTATATATAAAATAGATAACCGATAAGGACCTACTGTACAGCACAGGGAACTCTGCTCAATATTCTGTAATAACCTAAATGGGAAAAGAATTTGAAAAGGAACAGATATATGTATAACTGAATCACTTTGCTGTATGCCTGAAATTAACACATTATAAATCAACTATTAGTCCAATATAAAATTAAAATTAAAAAAAAACAAATTAAACATGTAAATCGAATCTTATTCCTCCACTGACTCATTACCATTTCACTTCAAATTGATAATTCAATGTGCAGTTTAAAGTTTCTCTCTTTTAGGTTCTCCACCAAGTAGCTAATGATCTGTGAATGAACAGTGAAATACACCAAGGCACTGACCAATAAGTTCACTATTTGCTCCACCCCTCCCTCCTCCATACACAGGATCTCAAAGCCCACCGATTTTACAATTTGAAATATTTATATTGTGGGTTTTCTTAAAGGGAACACGAATTTAAGCATGCACTTGTTTCTACTCAAAAAGCCGCAATGAACAAAGACCCAAAACCTAGACCAGGCCAGATGATTACTTTAAGGTTCTCTTTATTATATATGTATGTGGAAGGAAAATAGAATATATTAATGGAAGGTAGCAGGAAGTTCCAAGAGACAGCATCACATTTCCTGAGAAGTAGAAGGTGTAAGTCATACTTAACTTCGTTTCTTAATACTCTATACTTTGAACCCCTAAGAGAATGCCTATTCTGTTAAAATGTTTCACTTTCTTACTGGGAAAAATAATTCAGCTCATCTATCATTTCCCTGAACTGCCAATTCCAACTAAAAGCCTGACTTCCCAGGCTTGAACTACTTTCCAAACTATTTTGCTTTTCCTCTGGCATGTAAGCAAAAAAGCTCCTTCTACCATCCGTGTCTCCCCACTGACACCCAAACACAAACATAGTGTCTGTGGAAAACACAGCAATTTAAAGGCAAAGCGAACACTGCAATTTTTAATAAAGCCAACTCTCAATTTTCTGCCTCTGGAGTGGGGCAGGGATTATGTATGCTCAAGGAACATATTGATATTTTAAACATGGAAGAAAAAAAAAAAAACTTGGCTTTTACTGTTAAAGCTTCGTTATTCATACTATGGAGAAGACCTGGAACAGTGGATAATCCCAAATGGTAACTCATCAAAGCATTTATTTTTTCTTTCTATCCTGGATGGTGGTCTTTTCTGCAACAAATTAGCTTGAATGAGCTTTGGCTACTGTTAGCATGGATTTGCCTTCCTTGACAAAGTAAGTGATATTTAGTGGGTGGCTGGGAGGAATGAGGGTGGTGGCAAATGGGACAGGGAGAAGAGTGGCCTATAATTAAATACTTTGCATAGAGACACAACTATGAATAATCAACGCTAGGATAATGGAGTTGTCTATCCCATTTGTTAACTCCTAAGAGGCAAATCTGATTTTCATTCACTTCCTGTGTGTTCTTCCAATCGAGGTTTCTTTCATTAAAAGATCCTTCCTTTGGACCCATGAGGCATGTCAGGATCAAAGAAAAGGAAGACACTGATAGATATCTACGTGGAAAGTCAATAACATGAGGGCAGGGCTATATTTAGGGTTTTAACTACTGTGTCCCACCCCCACCCCCACCCCCGCCTGACACCCTGAAGGTGCTGTGAAGTGAATGAATCCATATGTCAACCCTGTTCCCAGCTGTACCACTTCTCTCATGAGAATTTCCTCATTCCTTTCCACTGACCTCCACACTGCCGCCCTTGCCCAGTTCTCTAGAATCACCTCCATACCCACCCAGCCTCTACACTTTTCATGCCCAACTGGATGCCATGTGATATCTAAGTCTGGCTTCCCAGATCCTTGATGTTGATTTCTTTGTCTTGTGTGAGGCACCCACGTAACAATTTATTGGTAATGACCCACTGATTGGGTAAAGCCCTGATTTCTGGGTTTTGCAGGCTGTCCTTTATGACCTCTACCAGCAAAGCAGAACCCTGGGGATGGACTTAAAAGGCTGAGGGGGAACACAGCTAAACCCTGGGGAGGTAAGCAGGACCCAGAGGCACTCAAGACAGGGCCAGGCAGAGGTCAGTATCCTGAACTGGTCAGAGAGGTGGACAAGGTACACTTGGGAAAAGCACGCAGCTTAATTATGTGTTATTTGTTCCTTAAGGCCAAGCCCATTCTCAGTCCTGCTGGGAGTTCTCTATAAGGAGTCCTTTCAACATTCTCACTCATTTTTACAATGACAAAAATAGCTCTGGTGCCCAGACAAAAGCAGTTTTGTTTTTTGAATACTTATGCCCAAGGTCTTTAAAGACCGTAAAAGGCAGTGCTGGGTCAGGACACGGGTCTTGGTGAGCAAGCAAATGGAGAAGACAACTCTCTGAGTTGATGGGATTGATGTGTTACCGCACAGGTCAGCCTCACTGTCCATAAAAGGACAGCAGCACCTCTGTTCTAGATCCTTTGGGCTTCTGGAATCGCTGAGCCTCCCTCGAGAGGAGACAGAATGAAGCTCTTCTCTCTAAATCCCAGCGTTTGCTGAGCCTTCCTCAGTCCCAGTAGAGTACCATTCTAAATGGCACCAGTCCTTTCTAACACCCACAGAGAAGGGAAAAATTTCCCCAATCTGTATAAACTACAGCAGGCACGGACCTTACTGCTGGTCTCTGCCAGAGAACCTTTATTTTTCAAAGTGTACCTCTCTCCAACAGCCCTTCCTTGGTCAACCACATTCTCCCTCCGGGCAGGGGAACTCTCTATATGTGAGCAAAAGAAAAAGTGATGTAAAGAGAAAAGCAAATACCGTATGCTAACACATATATATGGAATCTAAAAAAAAAAAAAGATTCTGAAGAACCTAGGGGCAGGACAGGAATACAGACTCAGACGTAGAGAATGGACTTGAGGACACGGGGAGGGGGAAGGGGAAGCTGGGATGAAGTGAGAGAGTGGCATGGACATATATACACTACCGAATGTAAAACAGCTAGCTAGTGGGAAGCAGCCGCATAGCACAGGGAGATCAGCTCGGTGCTTTGTGACCACCTAGAGGGGTGGGATAGGGAGGGGGGGAGGGAGACACATGAGGGAGGGGATATGGGGATATATCTATATGTATAGCTGATCCACTTTGTTATAAAAACAGAAACTAACACACCATTGTAAAGCAATTATACTCCAATGAAGATGTTAAAAGAAAAAAAAGTGATGTGGCTGTGAGGACGGGGGTAGCAGATTAGACTAGGTATCAATGCTAATCTTAATAGGCCACACCATGGCTTTTTCTGGAACATGAGCCGCCATCACTTCTCTCCATCACCCATGCCGGGCACAGCAAACAACCCCACCTTGCCACCCCCAGAGGTGAGTTTGGCTTCAGTGTTGACTCCCGTTCCCCGCAATCCCTGTTCCTTCTACATCTGCCTTCCCTATTCCCACACCAGCGGGACAGGCTGAAAGCTCAGAGGGAGTGAGGGCCCCTATTTCTCTAGGATGTAGAAATCCCACCAAGGAGGCATAAAACTATTAACTCCAAATCAAGAGAAGCTGCTCTGACGCCTTTGCTCCCTTGGGCCACATGCGACTGGTTCTCCCGCAGAAGGAGAGGGGGAAGGATAATGGGCTGTGTGATTCCAGGACGTGGGCGCACTCCCTGCCAGGGGAAACTGAGACACAGTGGAGTCAGTAAGGCTACCGACCTGCAGCCAGCCGCACCTCCCTCCAAGCAGGAGACGGTCCCAGCGTTTACAGAGTTCTGAGTGTCCTCTCTCCGAGTCAAACCCCCTGGGATGGTCTGACCACAACAAAGCACTTACCAAATGATTCTGGTTTCTGCTGATAAAATAGAACCAGACTGGTTCCACTGCAACCATACATACCATTCAGACAGAAAGGGAGGGACAACGTGACCCAGGCAGGGAGCAATGTGGCTAGAATTCACTGCGCTGCTGTGAGACAGGAGAGGAAGGGGAGCACAGAGAGGGGGCCCCAAAGGAAGAGATGGGAGACTGAACAGGAGAGCAGAAGGAACCAGTCTGGCAGTCCTGTGTTTGTGATTCTTCATTCTCAATCCCCTGTGGGCATCTTACACAGCCCCCCGCCCCCTCCGTAGCCAGTAGTATGTCAAGAAATTGTTGTCCCCACTGTCAAACCTGTCACTTCCTGAGCACATGCTATATGCTAGCCATTGTGCGAAGCACTTTCATGGGCTACCTCATTTGATAACAACACCCTAGGGGATAAGCATTAATATTATTCCCATTTCACAGATAAGGATACTGAAGCTTTCAGGACTCAAACTACTCACTCAAAATAACACTGCTAATAAGCAGTAGAGCCTAGAATTCAGGTCTGCCTGAAGCCAGCGTGGGGGCTCTTAAAAACCACACCAGACCGCTACGAAACAGCAACCACCTAAGTCAAAGCCTATTCCCATAGCCCCCGAAAGGGTCGCCAAAGCTACTCAACTTCCCCAACGTGAATGAGGATTCACTGGCCTGAAGAAAAAGCACAGCATGGAGCAAACACACTTTTCTTTTGGGTGGGTGTATGTATGTGTGGTTAATTTTTTGAAAAAATTGTGTGTTGCTGAATAGAGCAGCCATGAATCCCCTCTTAAACCAAGGTGCCTCCTTAACGTTACAAAATAATTTAATGTAGACAATATACTGAAGTCAACATACACCGAGTTCACAGGTGAGTGTGCCTCTGACATAAAGAACATTTAGCAGCCACTCAGAAACCCACCATGTGTCCACTCTCTTCCAAAAGTAACCATTATCCTCTCTTCTATTAACATTCATTTCTTTTGACCATTTTTAAATGTTATATCAACGGAGCTGCACTTGCTTGTATGGCTCCACATTCTATGAGATTAATCCATCTTGTTGCTTGCTTACAGCAGCAAAATCTCTTTGCTGTATAGTTTTCCATGGTATAAATATTCCATAACTTATTGGCCCATTTTCTATTAATGGACATTTGAGTTGCTTCCAGATGGCGGCTTTTATTGCTATGAACATTCCTTTACATGCCCTGTGGTGCACATATGCATGCATTTCTGTATGATATATACCTAAGAGTAGAATCGATGGGTCATAAGCTACGTATATGGTCAGGTTTAGTAGCTGTTGCCAGTTTTTCAAGGTGGTTATAACAGTTTCCATCCCTCTCAGCAGTGTAGAAAAGTTCTAGTTACTTTACGTCCTTGCCAACATTTGGTATTGTCTATTTCTCATTTTAGCTAGTATGTTGGCTATATGAAGCATCTCAGAGTGGTTTCATCCTGCATTTCCTGATGACTAATAAAGTTGATCAAGTTTTTGTATGTTTATTGGAAATTTAGATATCTTCTTTGATGAAATGTCAGTTCAGGTCCTTTGCCCACTTTTCTATTAAGTTATAAGTTTGCTTTAATGATTTATAGGCATTCTTTATATATTCCAGATATGAGTCCTCTATAACATATATCTTATGAACATCTTTTCTTTTTTTCCTTTTTTTTTTTTTTGCAGTACGTGGGCCTCTCACTGTTGTGGCCTCTCCCATTGTGGAGCACAGGCTCCGGACGCGCAGGCTCAGCGGCCATGGCTCACGGGACTAGCTGCTCTGCGGCATGTGGGATCTTCCCGGACCGGGGCACAAACCCGTGTCCCCTGCATCGGCAGGCAGACTCTCAACCACTGCGCCACCAGGGAAGCCCCAAACATCTTTTCTTATTAAGTGACTTATCTTTTTACTCTTATAATGTTTTTGCTGAACAGAAGTTATTTAGTTACTTAAAGTTCAATTTATCAATATTTTCCTTTATGGTCAAAACTTTGTGTGGCCTAGTAAGAAATATTTGCCTATCTAGAAGCCATGAAGATAATCTCTTATGTTTTTGTTGGGGAGCTTCATGACTTTAACTTTCACATTTATATCTGTAATTCTTCAGGAATGGTTTTGTGTAGAAGTAAGATAGGAGTTAAACAAACTTCTTTTAAAAAATAATAGGATATTCAGTAAACCAAGTTACATTTTTTTTAAAAGCACACCCTCTGTATCACACCATTTCAATGTTACTTTTGTTATAAATCAAGCAACTATATATATATATATATATATATATATATATATGTTTACTTCTGGGCTCCATTCCACTGGTCTATTTTTCTATCTTTGTGCTAATACCATACTGTCTTAATTACTGCAGCTTTAAATAAGTCTTGATATCTGGTAGTGTAATTACTTCAGCTTATTTTATTTTTTTCAGGATTGTCTTATATACTTTTGGTCCATCACAGTTTTCTAAAAATTTTAGAATCAGCTTCTCAAATTCCACAGAAAAAGTACACTAGAATTTTTACTGGGCCTGTTTTGAATTAATAGATGAGTTTGGCAGAGAATTAGCCACATAAACATGGTTTTATTTTCAGTGTATTCAGGCCTTCTTTAATCTCTCTCAGCAATGTTCCGTAGTCTTCTGTATCAAGGCCTTGCTCGTTGTGTACTACTCTGTTCATTACCTTATTACCTACATATTTATCAGATATTATTTGATGCTATTATACCCAGAACCATTTTTATATTTTTTATTTTCTATTTGCTTATCATCACATAGAATTTTATATAAATATACAAAATATAGATATATGGCGTGTGTATATATATATATGCACATACATATTGTATCCAGTGACCTTGCCACATTCACTTATTAATTCTAGTGGTCTGTTTACATTTCCACATAGACAACTGCGTTATCATTTCCCTCTCTTCAATCCTTATACATTTGACTTCTTTCTCGTCTTTTCCACTGGATAGAACCTCCATTATAATGCTGAATAAAAGAGGTGATAGTGGGCATCCTATTCAATTCTCAATCTTAGGGGAAAAACATTCAAAATTTCACAATTAAGTGTGATGTTTGCCGTGGGTTTTTAAAAAATATATATTGGCCGTGCCCCTTGGTCCTGGTGGCGGCGGTGGGGGCCGAATGTCGTCCGGGACAGGTTCCCCTGGGCGCGCCCCCATGGAGGAAGAGGCGTGCAGGGCTGCAGCCCCGATGCTCGCACTTCCCACTGGACGGCGACGAAGGCAGTGGCCGCGCGTGCGGCGGGCCGGCCAGAGGCGAAGTATATCATTGGCTGCTGCTTTGGGGGTTGAACGTCCTTCTGGGTGTCCATTGTTGTCCCCACATAGCGCGGAGGAACTTCTCTGCACTTCCAAGCAGATTCCGATTGGCCGCTGTGTCCATGGATATCCTGTTTTCAAACTATTTGAAGACTGCGTCATCCTGCCTCCAGCACCAGCAGTTTCTCTGTTCTTGATCAATGTGATTCACAGGAACTTTTAAAGTAACAAACAAAATGAGCCAGGGCCGTGGAAAATATGACTTTCATATGGGTCTGGGATTGGCTATGAGTTCCAGCATTTTCATTGGAGGGAGTTTCATTTTGAAAAAAAAGGCCTTCTGCGACTTGCCAGAAAAGGCTCCATGAGAGCAGGCCAAGGTGGCCATGCATATCTTGAAGAATGGTTGTGGTGGGCTGGACTGCTATCGACGGGAGCTGGCAAGGTGGCCAACTTTGCTGCGTGTGCCTTTGCACCAGCCACTGTAGTGGCTCCGTTAGGGGCACTCAGTGTCCCAGTGAGTGCCATTCTTTCTTCATACTTTCTAAATGAAAGACTTAACCTTCATGGAAAAACTGGATGTTTGCTAAGTATTCTGGGTTCTACAGTTATGGTTATTCATGCTCCAAAAGAAGAGGAGATTGAGACTTTAAATGAAATGTCTCACAAGCTAGGAGATCCAGGTTTTGTGGTCTTTGCAACACTTGTGGTCATTGTATCCTTGATATTAATCTTTGTATATTTATTTCATCACATTAAGGAAGTTCTCTTTTCCAGCTGGCTAAGAGTTATTGATATGAATGAGTACTGAGTGTTAGCAAATATTTGTTCTGCATCAACTAAGATTATCATATGATTTTCTCCTTTATTATGTAATTGTGGTGAATTACATTTCTTTTTTTTTTTAAAGAAGATGTTGGGGGTAGTTTATTAATTAATTAATTTATTTTTGCTGTGTTGGGTCTTCGTTTCTGTGCGAGGGCTTTCTCTAGTTGTGGCAAGTGGGGGCCACTCTTCATCGCAGTGCACGGGCCTGTCACTATCACGGCCTCTCTTGTTGCGGAGCACAGGCTCCAGACACGCAAGCTCGGTAGTTGTGGCTCCGGGCCTAGTTGCGCCGCGGCATGTGGGATCTTCCCAGACCAGGGCTCGAACCCGTGTCCCCTGCATTAGCAGGCAGATTCTCAACCACTGCGCCACCAGGGAAGCCCCGAATTACATTTCATTTTTAATATTAAAGTCACATTGCATTCCTGAAATAAGCCCAACTTGGGTATGATATATTATCCTTTTTATATTTTGCTGGTTCAAATTAGTTAATACTTTATTAAGGATGTTTGCATCTATGTTGATGAGGGGAATTAATCTGTCATTCTTTTAATGTCATTCTCAGGTCTTGGTATCTAGGTTACACTGCCCTCATAATGAGCTGGAAAAACTTCTGCCTTTTTCTATTCTCTGAAGAATTTCTCTAAGATTCCTGTTATTTTTTCCCCAAACATTTGGAAGAATTCACTGGTGAGGCCTTCTGGGCCTGTTGACTTCCTAGTGGGAAGACTTTTCATCACAGATTCAGTTTCTCCAATAGACACTGGACTCCTGAAATTTTCTAGTATTCCAGAATATTTCAACAGTTTCTCTAGAAAACTATAGTATCTGACTCCTAGAAGTCCTCAGGAAATGCTCCAACCCATTCCACTGGTCAGATTCCCTCCACATTGGTCAGACTCTCCTTCACAGTCCAGATCTTTTATAGTTGGATCTCCTTCATTCTCATCCTATCTCAGCATTGCCTCTCTGATGAATACAAGATGTTTTTATCATTAAAAAAGAAAAGACAACCCCTGTCCTTGCAGCAGGGTGATTTATTGAGAATTTAACACAGCAGGATAACCTATTAAGACATAACATTGTGTCTTCTTTCTCAGTGCTCCAGATTCATCAGGCTGTAACAAAAGCTAAGTCCCATTTCCCCACATAAACCTTCCTAGACAAGCAGCCAGGGCTTGGTTTCCAAGCACTGGACTCTCTTTTCCCCCAAAGGGGAAATCACATCACAGCTTTTTTGTTACTGTGTTTCAGAGCCTGACCAAGAAGAGAAACAGGCTTGTACTTGGAAGCCAATGCTGAAATCATCTTTGCTTGTTTTTCCAAGGCCTAGACCAGTCCAGGAAAGTTAGCCAGATTGTCTAAGTTTTGGTGCTCTGGTTGAAAAGAGAAAAGTCCAAATCCTTAAAGTCTTATTCAATAACAGTAAGAAGAGCTGTTGCTCTCTTAGCCTGATCAGCAGCATTCAGAGTGGCAGAAACTCAAACGGGGGAGGCTGTGAGTACCGACTATATATATATATATATATATATATATATATATATATATATATATACATATATCGCCTGTGAATGAAGTCAGTAGCCTTCAGAACCCTCAGGAAAGTATGCACAGCGCCGTCCAAAACAGAGGGAGTAGAGATGGCTTCGGAGGGAGCCATGGCTGAATGGACCAGACGGACACTTGTCAAGGGCCAAGTGTAGTGAAGACCGTCACCAAATGAGGTTAAAGATGTTCCCACTCTTCCCTGGGTTGTGTAAAGCCCAGCGTTTTTACATGACCCACGGGGGAGAGAGCCAGAAAGAATAACTGGTATGAAATAGATCAATAAGTCTAGCAATTAAGGATTCCAGCTCCCGATTTCTTTTTTCATTTTCAATAAAAACAAATTTAAGAATTTTAAATGTGGTCTTTTAATCTCCGAGTGTTGTGGAACTATGCTCCCATCTCTCTGCACTTTTTGGAACAGGGTCAGTGTGTCAACCGACCAGGAAATTAATTTTCTAAGTAGGTGTTGGTGAGGGTAGTCACTTCATAGAGCTTCAGAAACAGTTTGGCCTGCCTTGACCTCCCTCTTTCCCAGTGGTACTTCCACCCAGAGGACAGAAAATGTCCTCTATACATCCAGCGTGTGGGCCCAATGGGACAGCCTTAAGGAAGTTCGGAAGAGTAGCGGCAGGAACGTGATGGATGGAGTTCAGACGGTTCACCTGCTTTGGGCACTTTCTTGGGTTATTTTCACTCAGTAATGGCTTATTAATTTCAGCTCAGTTGAAATGAATGTCAACCCAGTGCCACCCACTGTGTTAGGCACCAGGAAGCCTGGACAGATAATGCATGGTTCTGGCCCTGAGGGATTCAGTGTTTAGCAGGGGAGACAGAGACGTGAATGGCTGAGCTGCAGGGAGATTTATACTAGGAGAGGAGATACACGGAATGCTGTGAAAGCATCAGGGAGGGAGTGATCAATTCCACCACAAATGTCCCCCTCCCCTTCCTCATCTCCCACCCCCAGCAGAAGGTGCTAGGCTCTGGATTCTGACAGAGGATGCTGGGGGAAGATTATAAGCTATCACAGCTAGAAGCCATTAGTCCCGCTGCAGTGACAGGAGAAGCCAGCAGAAGGCTGAATGCAGAAGGAGAGTCCAGGATGGGGCAGCCAAGCTCAGGTGCCATCTGGACCCGAAAAGCAGATCCGGGAAGCTGGGCTAAAACCTGAAGCAAAAGCCCTCTTGCTCAGTTAGCCCTCCACACGCCGTGCCCAGGGAAAGGCTGAGAAGCATCGACAGGTGGCCGGGATCCAGCCACCCTGGAAATGCCTCCAACACCTGCACTATGGTCTCCCTCCAAGGCAGCCACAAGAATGCTGTGCTCTGAGAGCATGCAAGACCTTGCACCAGGCACTGTGATGGGTACAAGAATGGGACAACTCAGTCCAGACCCTGAAAGATCTAACCGAATTTCTATAGGCAGAAACATTAAAAGATGGTACACAAAGTGAAAAACGCCAGTCAACGTGGGAGAAAATACTGGGTGAGTTGACAGGTAAAGGTCTCTAGCAGGAGATGACTCCGCACGGGGCCCTGAAGATGGTCAGAATTCAAGTAAGTAGAAAGAGAACAGGGAGAAGAATTCCAAGAAGACACTATGAGCCCAAGCACAGGAGCTGCCAGAACAGGCGAAAGGGAACGTGGAGTGTCTGAATCCTACAAGAGTAGCAGAGTACAAGTTAGATGGGGCAGGAGGAAACATCTGGTGCAGGTGAGGGGGTAGCTTTAAAGTCCTGAAGGCAACGGGCAGTCGCTAGCAGATTTTTTTTTTTTTTTTTTTCGGTACACGGGCCTCTCACTGCCGTGGCCTCTCCCGTTGCGGAGCACAGGCTCCGGACGCGCAGGCTCAGCTGCCATGGCTCACGGGCCCAGCCGCTCCGCGGCATGTGGGATCTTCCCGGACCAGGGCGCAAACCTGTGTCCCCTGCATCGGCAGGCGGACTCTCAACCACTGCGCCACCAGGGAAGCCCTGCTAGCAGATTTTGAGTGGGGTAGGGACTGCATAAAAGCAAATTATCTCACATAACCCTTCTCCCTGAAAAACATCCCTCCCTGACCAATAAAGGCCACTCAACGGGAAGATGTCAAAGCACAGCCTAGTCTCAGATTATAAACTTACCTCCCAACTACTGAGAGCCATATCAGCTTTAGAAGGTTTGGTCTCTGCACCAAATTTATTTCCCAGTCAAAAATTTAAGGCACTAACAGTAGAGAAAGAGGCAAGCTGAGGTTAAAGGGTTCCCAAAGCACCAAAAGGAGGCCCTGGAGGTACAGAGAACACATTAAGCAGCAGCAAAATCAAAGGGTTAAGACTGGAGTCCAAACTCTGCCCATCAGTCACCCTCCACCAGGTCAAGTGTCTACCACTTGGCTGGCTTCCATCCCCACTGGTGCTCAAATGTGAACCGGTCCTCACTGCTGTGCCTTGTAATTAAAGGGAAGAGTACACACAAGCACTGCCAAAGGAGAGGGGTCAAACACGTGGGAAGCATCATTTGGAAGTGCCCAGTGGTGTGGCAAGGTGCGTGCAGCAGTGGGATTCTGCCGCCGCTTTGCTGAGTGACCTTCAATACACCCCCTGGAGGTGAGAAAGAAGAGATTCGTCCATTCCTATTGAAGCAGGCATGGGGATTGGGGCATCTGCCTGGAGCTTAGTGGAGGGCTGTCTACCCAAAACCCAAGCTTGACTTGGCTGGGATGAACTGGAGGAAAACATATCACAGGCACCGTCCATATTCAGAGAGTCAATGTTGCTTTGCCTCGTAGTAAGTGAAGGTGACATGAGCTTTCAGTCAAACAGAGAGAACTTAAACTGGCTTACAAAACACATATTCAGTGTCAGCAATCTCTTAGAATGGAACTTGAATTTTATAGTGAATGCCTGTAATAAATTTAATATTCAGCTTCCTGGCATTCAAATTAATACCCACTTTTTCTAGAATATGCTTAATTTCTAAAGCGAAATTCAGCTGCAACAGCGATGTGTAAACCACCGATCCGCTTTGCAAACTCTAACTCATCTTTTAAGGTTTAGTCAAATGTGACCTCTGTTCCAAATCTTCCTACTAACCACTTACGGTCAACTTAATCACTCCCCTCTCTGTGTTACCAAAGCATTTGACACATACCTCTATTCTAATATGTTTCCCTGGTCAGAGACCAAGTCTTGTTCATCTTGATGACTCCTGTGCCTGGCACTGTGCTAACCACAGAGTAAATTTTTTTTTTTTCAAAGTAAATTTTTAATAAATATTTTCTGAATTGATGTCGAACAGGGTTTATTTGCTCTTAATCCTAGGTTCAACAACAAGAATCGCAAACATACTGTATTGTGGAATTTACCTTTGTTTGCCAAGACTTATACGTGCTCTTAAGCATAAGCCTGTCTCCTAGGATCTAGACCTATAAATCCAACTGCCTAAAAGCCTTCATACCTGGATATTGTCAAACTCAACATGCCCCTACCAAACGGATTATCTTTTGCCCCAAATCTGTTCTTTCTCTGTAGTTCATCTATGTCTTACAAACATCCCCAACCTCCACTCATTTACCCAGCCACTCAACTGAAATCCCGAAAACCCCCCTTAAATCTTTTGTATCCCAACATCCAAGCAAGCACTAAGTTGAGCTGATTCCACCTCTCTACCCCTTCTCAAAGCCTACCCTTCGTCGCCATCCTTCCACCACTGCAGGAGTCCATGTCCTCTCATCCCTTGCCCAGAGCATCATGTCAGCCGCTAGGTTTCTGCTTGCTTTATTTCAGATATACGGTTCTATAACCTGGTTTTTGTTTTTTCTTATATGTGATGAACAGCTTTTAATATCAACAAACCTAATCTTCAATCACTACACAGTACTCCACCACACTAATGTATTTTAATTGACTAATAAACCTCTCACGGTTGGGCATTCATGTGACTTCTAATCTTTTAAAAAATCATTTTAAAAATAATAATAATTTTTATAATAAGGCAATGTCATACTGGATTCTGATGTCAGTCTCACCATCCTTCACCCTGTTCCCTGAGTGACCTTTCTAAGAAAGGTGCAATGACTCCCCACTCCATATTCTGCTAAGAACAAAACAAACAAAGAAAAAAACACTCAACACCCTAGCCCAGAACAGGAGACCCTTACTCATGTGGCCCTTTACCACCTCTCTTTCCTCCTCTGCCACCTCCTCACGTGTACTCTCACCCCACGCCCTGCAAAGCTCTTGGGGCTTCCTGAACATACCTTGCTCTCTCACACGTCTAAGCCTTCACACATGTTATTTCCTCTGCCCGGAAAACCCTCCCCAACCCACCCCTGCCAAGAGTCCTCAGTAAACTCCTCCTGATGCACTGACTTGGCTTCAATATTAGGTTCACTGTGAGCCCTCCTGGCCCTGCCTGGTAGAATCAGCACCTCCTTCCTCCGTGACCCAGAGCATTTATCACCCTCCCGGACATGCCTCCATGAAAGCCAAAGTCCAGGACGCAAGACACACTGCAACATATTCGTTAGATAGATGAATTTATCTTTCCTCCAAATAGACCAGTGGCTCTTGATGCATTTAAAATGTGTCCAAGGTCAAAGAACTGATACTGTTGAGAAGGACAAAGAGAAGCTTGGACGGGTAAGCTCGGAACCACGTGCTAAACCACAAACACATATAGACTTCTCCCAGGGACGCTGGGCAGATCGTGAACGTTTCCAAGTAAGGAGTGCCATGATCAAAGTGGTGATTCCTAAAAATAAATGACCCATTCTGACTGCTGTCGTTTTTTGAGAGGATGGCTGGGGTAAGGGTCTGCTTCCTCACCACTTCCCCTCCTTCCCTCATTTCCAGAGGCTGATGGTCCAAGACCCCAAGTACCCGCCCCAAAACTTCAGGGTAAACTCAGCACGCATGAGTTCATACGCAAGCAGCTGGAGGACTAAAGAGAAAGCATGTTTATAGCTGCTCGAGAGGAGAGGATGGCTTGGAGTACTTTTAAGCATTTACAGTTGTCTGAGGTCCAGCTGCGGCAAGACAGGCTCTCCGGACAGCCACGTCACGAAGCTGTTAGGGTTGAGGAAATCTTCTCTGAGAGATAACTTTTTACAACCTTGCGTCTATGAGGCTGGTCTCCTCTGAGCTATCAAATGCTGGTGCTCTGTGATTTGGGATCGAGGCAGGGAGGCTGAGACCAGGAAGCCAGCACTTTATTATTCCAAGCCGACTTTCCAGAGCTAAGCTGCATGCGAAGATTCTGCTCTGACATCAACTCACTCCTCTCCGAAGGTCCAGAGTGGCGTCAGGAAACCTTCCATGCATATATCTGCTGTCACCATCCCCCCAAGGATGATTAAAGTTTGGAGGTTCAGGCCAGCGACCACTTTGGATAATTGCATCCTATCTCTCTGCTACTCTTCTCCGGTGTCTGTCCTTCTTGTCTGGCCTGGCCTGACTGTTTTAATCAGTCAAGTGCCTCTCCTCTTACCATCCCCCAACTAGGGAAAGGTACCCTATGAAAACGGGCTGCCCATAACCTGACAGTCCCAGTCAGGAACCCCGTGCCCAGGCCTGCCATGCACTCCGTGGCCTGGCCTCCTGCTATCTTCCCTTCTGGCTGGTCTTTCTGTTTGGGGCCTTTTCTCACCCTTTGGACTTCAGCACACCTTCTTTCTCCAACTTGGACCTTTTCCCTCTTTATTCAACCACTTCTCAGACTCTCCTCTGATTTTGCTGCCCTTGCCTGCTCTGGGTCCAAGATGGCCTTGGGGACCTTATCCATGGCCGTGTGCCCTTGGGCAGTTCCCCACCTGAGTCACCCTGGCCTGAAAGATTGACTTGGCCTCTTCTGGTCCCAGTGCCCTGGAGACTCTGGGTTTACTGGACGGACAACAAGAGCCTCAAAGCTCGCAGCTGTCAGCGTCCTTGGCCACCCGTCTGCCTAGGTCTGTCTGCACTGTGCAGCGTCTTTCTGTGCCACTTCACAGAAAGAGCGCTGGGCTTGAAGCCAGAAATCTGATGTCCAAAACCATAGTTCTGCCATTAAGTGGCCGGGCAACCTTGAGTCAGTGAGAGTCCCCCCCCAGGAACTCAGTTTCTTCAACAGTTTAATGAGAAGCTTGAACCAGACAAACTTCCAGTCACCTACCAGAGCCACACCTCTCCAAGCCAATCACTCGATGCCAGAGAGAGGGCCTGGGTGCCCAGCCAGGCTGAGCACACGGGCAGCTTCAGCATGGGATGACCCCTTGTTTGCAGGCACCGGCTGTCCTGACATCGGGGCAATGATAAGAGTAATAGTAATGGTATTTACTAACCGGACACCGGACTCAGTCACTGGCCAACCATTTGCAAGCATTTTTCATTTAATCCTCCTATCAGCCTATGAGATGGGTACTAGCATTATCCTGATTACACAGACGAGGAAACGGAGGCTTAGAAATAGTTAACAGTGGGGCTTCCCTGGTGGCGCAGTGGTTGGGAGTCCGCCTGCCAATGCAGGGGACACGGGTTTGTGCCCCGGTCGGGGAAGATCCCACGTGCCACGGAGCAGCTGGGCCCATGAGCCATGGCTGCTGAGCCTGCGCGTCCAGAGCCTGTGCTCCGCAGTGAGAGGCCCGTGTACAGAAAAAAAAAAAAAAAAATAGTTAATAATGTTCCCAAGCTACCAGCTGCTAAGAGGTAGAGCCAGGGTTTGCACAAAGTGGCTTCTTGCCCAAGTGGAAAGAGACCCCTGGGGACCCGGGCAGCCCCACCCTAGGGGGCTCCAGAGTGGGAATGCCAGAGCCGAGGCTGTGCTCACCCCAGAGAACTACTGAATGCTCAGGCCTTTTCCACAGGCGACAAACCGCCCCATCGTCCCTAGTCTACGGTCTGTCCGATATTGAAGGAAACCCGGCACCCCTGTGTTCCTCTGACTTCTCCTCTCCACAGTGAACATCTTCCACAACTTCTCAGCACAGGACCACGGCATTGTTGGACTGAAAGAAACACATCCCTCTGCATATCTACACTCCTTTTTTAGATATATAAAGAGCGGTTTCCAGAAGGTCACCATGTCCATCTAAGCCGAGGGAGGCCAACATGACAGCATACTAAAAGCTTATGTTTCCAATTTGGGCAACCTGGGTCTGAAGCCTGGCCTGGCATCTCCGTAGCTCGGAGACCTCTGTCTTTTTGCTTTGATGCGTTCTCTCTCTTTTTCTTCCCCCCATGAGTGCCCGCAATCACTCTCACTCTCTCGTCTCCCTAACGTTCTCATAACATGGGGATAATAAAAGTATTTACTTTATATATGTGTATATTTTAAAGCCTTTATTGAATTTGTTACAATATGACTTTTGTTTTATGTTTTGGTTTTTTGGCCCCGAGGCATGTGGGATCTTAACTCCCTGACCAGGGACCGAACCCACACCCCCTGCATTGGAAGGCGAAGTCTTATTAACCACTGGACCGCCAGGGAAGTCCCTAACTTTATATATTTTTGTAAGGAAAGTGTTCATGTAAAACCATGAGCATGGCACACAGTAAGTGCTCAACAAATTTCTTTCTTTCTAACACTCGTGCTGGACCTAGTCCCGGTCCTGATGTCTCGTCTAGCAGTTGCTGTCATAACTACAGTCTCTGAGGTCTTGGGGAAACTGCTTCTCTCCCAGCTCTCAGCCCCAAATGAAACTCCCACTTAAATACCACCTCTGCCAGTGCAGGGTCCAAGCCTGAAGCGCCTGTGTGCTTCCTGGGCCTGGCGCAGAGCACCCACCCAACAGCAACGAGCTTCCCAGACGTGCACTTTCGAGACAGATCATCTGTACACCACCAAGAGGGAGCAATGAATCCAGGTGTGCATCTGCACAGATGGAGGGGGCGTTTCGTGGGGTTACGATGCCGGAGGGCTCCCTGGGGCTCTGGAGCCAGGCAGACCCGGATGCGAAGCCCTGTTCCAGCAATTCTACGTGCCTAATGGGGCTTGGGTGATAATGGGAGGAAACTGGCTCTGCACATACTACCCAGGGCTGGCAACCATCACTTTTAATGTATTGTCCATTAAGTGAGATAGAAGCAATCAATGGATCCGTGAGAAGGCACACAAGGCAGGTGGCTGGATAGAGGGAGAAAAGGAAGGGATAGAGAGAGGACAATTCTTCTGTTGTTTTGGAAGTTGAACAGACTTTGCCTAATGCTGGTTTGAGGAAGGGGTAGATTCCTTTTCCCAGGATGAAAAAGTCGGCTATTAGAAATGGGCTACCTGGGAACTGGGAGGCATTGCTGAGCAGAAGGGAAGCCAAAGAGAGGTCCATGGAACTGGGGTCACACTGTTGAACCCCTACCCTGTGCGCTCTATATACATTATGTTATTTTATTCTTAAATTTGCTTTTTTTTTTTTTTTTGCGGTACGTGGGCCTCTCACTGTTGTGGCCTCTCCCGTTGTGGAGCACAGGCTCCAGACGCGCAGGCTCAGCGGCCATTGGCTCACGGGCCCAGCCGCTCCGCAGCATGTAGGATCCTCCTGGACTGGGGCACGAACCCGTGTCCCCTGCATCGGCAGGCGGACTCTCAACCACTGCGCCACCAGGGAAGCCCTAAATTTGCTTTTTTAAATCCCATTGTGAGCCCCACTTACAGATGAGAAAGCTAAGGCTTAGAGAAGGTAAACTGTACATCCAAGGTCACACAGCCAGGCGCGGGGTGTGCTGTGAAGCCCTTCCCTCCTCATCATCACTCCTCGCTGGGCACCACCGAGGAACCAGGAACAGCGGGAAACTTTCTAAACTGAACCGCACTCTTTCCCATCTCTGGCAGCTGAGAGATATTCACATACACTCCTTGTACCTCCATCCTCTCTGGTTCATTTCTTTCCTCCGTCTGGTCATCATAAGACAGCCCGGCCATTGCTCAGGGGGAGACTCAGGCTGCAGAGGGACAGGGCTGTCTGTCCGCTCCTGTCCCTGGGGACCCTCCGCATGGGGCTGCTAGCACCAAGCTGGGCCCCCATTTGTCACTGAGGTCAGTGTCTCACTCTGCATGGCTGCGGGGACCGGGATTTGCTTGCTCCAAACCTGCCCTCGAGCCATTTGGTGGCCCGAGGATCCCAGGATGCTCGCCCCTCATTACCCGGACATGCTCAGCAGCAGAGCGTGTGCTGAGCGCTGACGTCTGTCATGCTGACCTTGGGCTGGTAATGCGGGGACCGGCCGGGGGCGAGGCGTGCGTGGCAGTAGCAATCTCTCTGCTTGGTTGAGCTCACCAAAGAAGAAAAAAATAGTTGCTTCTTTCACTGGTGGTGGTGGTTTTTGTCACAAATATCTCTACTTCAGGGGCAGTGAGATCCATCTGCTGTATAACTTGTGCGTCAGAATATTAGGAAGAACGTATCGCTCTGGCTTCCCAGGCTCTTTGCAAAAATTGCTCTGGCCTGTGATGCTCAGAAAACACACCCAGAAGGTCTGGTGAGGGCAGGGCAGGGAGAAGAGATGGAACAGGATGCCTGATCCAGGCACCTCATTGGTCCAAGGGGCCTCGTCAGTCAGCCTTTCTCATACGCAGCTCTCGCGCTATCAGCCCCTAGCTCAGAAGCCTGCTACGGCTCCCCATGCCCTCTGCACTGAGTCGTAACTCCATCCCTGAGCCTCGATGGGTCTACAGTATATAGCCCCACCCATCTCTCTCTCGACTTGCTGCTGCTAAACGCAATACGCCTATTAAGACCTCCAAACCCTCATTCTCCTATTGAGCTTGTCATTTCTATTCCCTCCTTCTCCAAATCGCAAGATTTCTTCCAAAGTCTACCCAATTTTTGCCTCTATCTTTCACTGGCTCTGATTGTGCCACAGGACAGCTTCTTTCTTCAAGCCTGGTGCAGTATTAACTCTTTCCGTTATTTCTAACGTTTGCACAATGCTCTTTGTTGAACATCTTCTAGACACACACAGATGCATGGGTGTGTGTGTATATAAAACCCCAAACCAAGAAAAATAAAATTAAAATAAATAGGTTAGGCAAACATAAATCATGAAGAAGTACAGTAAAGAGCTAATTCTTATTATTTCTCTTAAGTGCCTGGATAATCTTACTGCAAATCATATCATTATTTTTAAAAACTATGATATACTCAATGCAAACCCCAAAGGGCACTTTGGAGAGAAGCCAGGCTATAGGTTTATATTCTTCCCATTTTCAAATAAAATGCAAAAGAAAAAAAACTAGTGATCATTTTAATGAGCCTTTAAATAAATTCTTGGCTAGAGCACGGCAGCAATTTATACAGGGGACCACATGCATATATTTGCCGAGAAAGGGACTTTGTGACTAAAGAGTGAATTTCCAAGAATTACTCTAGATTCCTTTCCTTTAAGTGATTAGTTTGAATTGAACCACACTTCACATCCACTCCATCACTGGGTCACACTTGCAAAGGCAAATGGAAACTTGTAAACCAGTGTCTGCCCCTTCATTGATCCACCTCTCTTCCGGCTTCTTAACTTTCCTTTGTTCTGATTTCTCAGGCCCTGAAGAAGTCAGATACTTTCACTTTCGGGGGGTTTCCTTTCTGGTTCTTTTTCTGAACATACCAAGAAGAAAAAGGTTTGAACTTGGAATCAGTAAATGAAGACGGTTTGGTCCAAGTTCTGTTCTTTTCCTTTTTTTCACTCCTTCCTCTCACACATTTCCCCCTAAACTCAACTTCCGAAAGACTGCTCTAGCCTCTCGGTAACTGTTAATTTATGAGGCAAGAAAAACGAGGTGGTTGTGAATTAACAAGAGTGGGACCATTTCTCTCCATCAGCAGAATAATCAATCTCTCTCAGGCAGTCAGCAGGTTTGGTTTTAAAAGAGAGGGAAGACGACTGGAAAAACACAGGTGGCGGCACGCCTCCTAGACAGGGCAGGATGTGAGACTCTTAAAAACCCAGGATTCTGGGGTCTACATCCTCCTCAAGGAAACTAAGAAGCAGGGAGCCCAGCAGGGGAGGCCCAGCAGCCCTGTGGATGGCCTGCAGGGTCCCTGGATTCCAGGGTGTGGGCCTGAGGGCAGCTCCATATGAGGGGTCCCTTTCTGTAGCTGGTTTCCTGCAAAAAAATATGACGTTTCTCATTTTATCCTAATTATGGTCCCAGAAAGAGGGGATAGGTAAACAGCTTGAGAAACGGAGGCTCAGACAAGTTCAATGACTTTTCCAAAGCCCAACAGCTAATGAAGAGAAAGGTCTAAACCAGAAATCCTGATTCCTTCCCTGACACTCTGCCCCAGGGGACCTAGTCTCACTTCTTTGATAGCCATTTGCCTTGGGCACCCTACTCAACCATCCTGTGCTTCCAATGTGCTCAAGGCAGTTTGGATTCCAGACCCTTGATTTCTCATCCAGGTTCATCTGAAATGGGATTCCAGCTGCAATACTGCTCAGGCTTTGAGACCAGAGAGATGGGAAGCTATGGATGTTTGCACAAAGCCTACAGCTTATAACACATGCTCACTGAGATGGGCAGGGAGTACATATTCCCAACTGTTCCCTACCTGCACCCACCCCGGTCCCCAGCCCGGGTTCTCCACCAGATCTGTGTGCTCCAGCTGTCAACAGCCCATGGGCTGAACAGAGAACACTGCACTAGGAGTCAGCAGACCCAGTGCCAGCACTGGCTCTGCTGCAAATGACTTCATGACCTCGGGCAAGCCCACAGGTGGTCTCTTCTGTTAAATGAGGGCCTGCCTAGACAGTCTCTGAGGGCCCTTTTATTCCCAACACGTGGTGAGTCTAAGAATTAAATATGAGTGAAAGTGAGTTACACGAGCACGTTAGACCAAGGTAAGTGACCATCAGCAACGAAATTTGAGCAGGTCGAACGGACCTTCATCAAACCTTCATCATCTGCAAATGGACTAATGATAGCACCAACATCGTAGAGTTGCTGGTGAAGTATTCAATGAGTTAATTCATATAAAGCATTTAGAATAATTTTTGGCACATAGTAAAAATTCTCAACAACTGCTAGCTGCTGCCCCTCCCCCTCCTCACCATTATTACTGTCATTCTTTTTTTTTTTTTTTTGAGGTATGCGGGCCTCTCACTGTTGTGGCCTCTCCCGTTGCGGAGCACAGGCCCCGGATGCGCAGGCCCAGCGGCCATGGCTCATGGGCCCAGCCGCCCTGCGGCATGTGGGATCTTCCCGGACCGGGGCACGAACGCGTGTCCCCTGCATCGGCAGGCGGACTCTCAACCACTCGCCACCAGGGAAGCCCCATTGTCATTCTTATTATTTTCATAAACACTTGTTACCTTGGAAACAGAAATGAATATTAGCGCTAAGAGGGATTTCTCTTACTTGCTCTTTAAATATAGCTTACTGTGCACATTTTCTGAAGGAAGAAAGCAGGGTCCACAGAGATGAGGTGCCTGGTTGAGGCTGTAGGAAGTAGGTGGCCACAAAGGCAGAAGTGTGATGCAGCAGAGCTGGTCCCTTGCCTGCTACTGTGACACTTGGTGTCCTCACCCCCGGGTTGCCAGAACAGATGCAGACAGCATCTCTAGCTCCCTTTCCTGCCGGAGGAGGGCTGTGCACGCCTGGGTGAGCACAATGAGGCTCTTGGGAAGCTGCATCAGCTCATGCTGAGGGAACCCCTCAATTGTGCCACGGAGGATGCTGCAGTTCTGAGTTCCACCAGCAGAGACAGCAGCTTTCAGGGAACCGCCCACCTTCTGAACAAGGAACTGGGACTTCAGAAGAGCTGGCCGGAATGGGAGGGCTTATCTGGCCAATGTGTGGCCACAAAACCAGGAGCTTTGGGGACCACCCCTTCCAAGGACTAGCCACCTGGCTATCCATCGAGCCCAAGGTCCACAGTTGCACACATATCACCATGTAGCCCTCTGAGAGGCACAGTCCAAATGGTGGTCATCCAGACCATCTAGGCTGGAAGGAGCCTCAAAAAGTAGAGGACCCACCCTTGCCACTGTACAAATAGGGAAACGGAGGCTCTGCAAGGGAGATGGCTTACTCAAGAACACCCCGTCACCCAGGGGCAGAAAACCAGGACCAGAAAGAAGACATCTGCCGCCTTCTCCTACTCTGATGGTCTTACTCTGAACTGACACAAAAGGTCCCTCTGAATTGCAGAACCTTCTATGTGATTCCTCTGAATCAAAGGGAGGTCTCTGCGAGCCATGCTCAGCTTAATTTATCTCACTCGGATCATAAAAGCACCACTGCAGGCCCCCAGCAAGAGCAGCTTCTAAGTGTTACCCTTATTCTGTTGCCCCGAAGACCACGTTGCAAATACCAACTCTTCACCTGGAGAATTACTTACTACTCAGGTCATGGCACATGACACCAACTGGATACAAGGATTAAAGTAGATTTGGGACAGCCTGCCAGGCCCCACACCCTGAACTCCACACCCTAGCCCGTCTAACACATTTCGAAATACATAAGTTTCACGTGAAAATACGCAGAGAAAAATCTGTTAAGAAAATCAGGAACTGATGACAATGATGGTGTGGCTGTAATGAGCCCTTGTTCTCGCAGGGCGACAGTCATCTATCTGGAGCTTAGATTACAGAGCGGTTGCTGCAGTCCCCACCTGGCCAACATCTCTCATGGACATTACCTGCCTGGCCCTTGTCTGCATTTGTGATTGAGTCCCTAGGTCTATGCAAGCAGTTGTTTTCTGTGTGCATCTCGTCTGCCCAAATAGACTGCACATTTCTGAAAGCCGGAAACTCCCATCCAAAATACTTTGCTCGGAGCTAGACACTTAACAGATAGTTTAATAGCCTAAAATTACCTTTCCACATTCTTTTTTTGCTTTGCTTTAGTGTAAGAGATTTTAATATCTGTGAATTGAAAGTGTACTATCTTAGAGCTGACCTTCCCTGACCCCTCCAACGATCTCAGGAGACATGGTGAAGGAAAGCAGGGGTCCAAGATCTTAAGAGTCTGTGTTTTGTTTTGCTTAGAGGTTTTCCATTGTGTCAAAGATTGCTCAGGGTTATGCCGCTGTATTGAGAGACTGACACGGGAATAACCAACACCTGACCACACACACAATGCCTCTTAACAGCTTGACAAAGGCAGCCTGCTCATCGGAGAAATCTGACTGGTAATTCCCACTGTATTTCTGCAGGGTAGCCTGGAAGTAATTATCCTTCTCCCTGGTAAATCAGTTAGGAAAGGAGGATCTAACACTCCTCTCCTCCTCCAAAAAACTGCTAATCCTCTAACAGTAATGGGCAGAAAACCCCAGGCAACAGAGTTACTATGAATAGAGACATGAATGCACTCACCTGGTCTTTTTACCTGTGGCAGGGGCAGCCAAGCTGAGGCAGGTCAGAGTAGAGAGCATGCCCTGTGTGGTCAGACAGAGGTGGATGGACCACCTCAGACAGAGGTGGTCAGACAGAGGTGGTCTAGCTACTTTAGAGAAAGCAAATGGCTCATCTGCCTGAGCCTCAACTTCTTCACCTGCCAAACGGGAACAAAACTACCAGGTTCAGGGGATTAAGAGTGAAACTTAGAGTATAGAAGTGAACTTAGCCTAGTGCCCAGAACTTATTAGGAGCTCAATTTTAAAAAGTCTTTATCCTCTTCTGACGCCAGCCCTTATGGTCCTCCCGCCTTCCTCCATCCCCACACAGGCGCACACACCTCTACCCTGCAGTAATTTGATCACATTTGATCACATTCCCTGGCAGTCAGGACTTTTGTCTGCTCTGTCATTTCCAAAACACTCTTTCCAAATCTGCAGGTGTCAGCCGTTTTCGAGCCAGAGCAATTAGGCCATAACAGGCCTGCATTTCTCCATCCACTCAAAGATTTGCTCTTAAACAGATACCTGTGTCTAAGCTAAGCCCCTCCCTTGTTGAGGCACAAAGACTTCAGCCTGTTTGTACAAAGCACAGTGCTGGTAAATGCAGGCTTGACCTCGGCACATGCCATTCTGCATGGGCCTAGGGACAGAGTCAGCTGACAGTCATGAGTTCTAGGAACCCAGGGACGTTTATCTCCTGCAAAGGGAAGGGGAGGCTGTGAGCAGAGCCCTCCTCCAGAGGCGAGCCTCACATCCACATGGGGAACTAATGCAGTGCTCTTCGTGTTCAAAGTGCCAGACGCAGACATCACCCAGGCAATGGGCTAACTGGCCAGTGGCCAGAGAAAAGCAAACAGCAAGGGATGCAGAATCACATCAAATACAAGTGGGGCAGGTCAACGCCATTAAAATAACGCTGATGCCCCATACCTTAGGATGGTCTAGAACACTTCAACTCAAGTAGCACCCAGCCCTTCATATCAATACTCTAATTTGGAAAAAAAAACTAGTAGACGCCACTAATCTAAATCTCAGCTTCCTTGAGGGAGTCCAGCATTGCCAGATGTATCCTAATTTGTCCCCCAAATCAACCTCTTGGAAAGATTGTTGCAGACTCACCATTTATAAGTAAAACAAGCTTGGTGTGATTTACATAGAGGCTATTTCCTTATCTTGCCTGCCTTCTAAAGTGCCTGGGACGACTGGCAATTATATAGATAAAGCTTCTAAAAGGAATCTAAGCATAGTTAACGCTAACTAAGGTTATTACTAGTAGGAGACTGTACACACGTTAACCACTTCTACTTTCAACCTAATAGCTTATTAGCTATCTACATTTGGAGATTTTATGTTGTCAAAAAAGTGTTAAGACATCAACAGTTAGCTTTGGGAACAACTATATAAATACAAGCACACTCTACTGTTTGGCTAGGGGTGACAGAACTCTGATGTACTCATAGCCTCCAAGGAAAGCAGTAGCCACCTGTTACATAAGTAACTCGTGAGGTGAAAAGCAAGTGTTTCGACAAGATGAACTGAAAAATCTGCTGCAGACGACTTCCATGAGCTGGTTGATGAACATGGGCAGCTACCGATCATTTGAATGCTTTGAGAACCAAAAGAATCCTGCTTAATTCAAGCTCAGATGAGAAGCCAGGTGACCAAAGCTTTAAACTCCAAGACATGTAAGCAGGACACGTAAAAAAAACCAAAACAGTTTCATTACAAGGTCATAATGGCCCAGAGTACCAGACCAATAAAGAAACAAATAAGAGTGTTTTCATTTCCATCTAACTGTCAGTTTGCCTGAGCGGCTTGAGAAGCATAGTCTAGTGAACTTGAATATTCTAGTGAAGAGAAAGTCACGAGGTAGAATATTTGTGCACCATCAGCACCCCAAGGCTCAGAATACAATCAAAGACACCAAATGAAACAGAATCTAATTTCATCTCTCCTCGGATGACTCAGAAAGTCCTTCAGGAGCACACAGTCTCCTTATGAAATGAATGTCTATTGGTATTTCCAAAATAAATAAATAAACAAATCCATGATATTAGTCTATCTTTTGTCTGTTCCCTATCTGAGGGAAGAAAATGTCTGCACTTTTAACCTTCTGGGCGGCAGTGCCTCTTAAGGTGGGATTTAACTGTGTCTTGGTGGTGTTTCTCTGAAAAGACATGCAAAACAGCCTAACTTTTGTCAACTGGGCAATAATTCCTGTGAGGAAGTGCTCCAGAGAGCCCATGGTCTGAACGTCACCTCTGGGAAGGAGAAATGGAGGTGCACTTCTGCACCAGTGGGCTCCAAATCCCAGCTTTATGATCCTTCTAACCCTGAGTATCTGCCTTACCCTGCCCTTTGTCTCCCACACTACTGAGCACCTCTAGATCATACTAAGAAGAGATAAAACAGTCAGGAGTGGAGAAAAATGGAAAAAAGACTGAAAGAGATGTTATGAGTAGGAGTCCGATGGGAAACATACATGACAGATGACTACCAGAATGGATGCCAACAGGTGTGACCCTTCACGTGCCCCTTGGGAAAATCCTCATGAAGACAGCTGATCTATCACCTACACGAAGATGTGATTAATTCTGCTGTGGTCCAGACATAGGTCAGAGATCAGTGCTAAAGGACATCTGCCATGTGTCAAATACCCCCTTCTTGCTTCTCCCAGAGTGCAGACACCCCCTATGATTCCACCTGACCCCAAGTCACTGGGAGTTAAAAACCAACTGCCCATCCTGCCGCTGACCAGCTGAGTGACATGGGTGGGACATCTGTCCTCTGTGGGCTTCAGCTTCCTTCCTAATGAAGGGAGAAGGCAGAGGAAGAGTGGAGATAGATCATGGCTGACTTGATTCAGTCAAGTCTTATCATGTGTCCATCATGGACGTGGCTTCAATTCAAGGCCACGAAGCAACTGCCTCAACCTCCCCGGTCAGGACTAGACCATGAGTTTTCAAGCACGGGGCTGTGACTATACGGGAGGAAAAGGAGCAGAGCCTGGGCTGAAGCCAAGAAACCTACACTGAGCATCAGGAGTCCTGAGCTCTCACTGGCTCCATTCCGTACCTGGCTTTGGAGCCTTTTCTGGCTTCAGTTTCCTCATCTGGGAATTGAGACTATTGGTATAGATGAAAGATTCTCAACCAAGACTCCGTGGACATCTTGGGTCCAGAGGGGGGATTCAAGGTGTTCCTAAACACCTAAAAATTGTTTGCAAAATTTGGGGGGCGTGTGTCCAGAGGGGAGCTCTAGAGCTTTAATCGCATTGGCAGAAGACTGCAGTTTAAAAACTACAAATAACTGCTTGTATCGATGAAATCTATGATCCCTTCCAGCTCTAACATTCAGTAATTCAAATAACAATATGGAAAAATGGGGAAATGACAACCCTTTGGGACACAGCATTTATTTTCTAAAACCATCCATCATCCCAGGCCCCCTCCTCCCAGGAGGTCTCAGTGACCAAAGTCTGACCTTATATGATTTCACCCATGTCCTGGCTGTTAAGTGAAGAGGAAAGACAGAAAAGAAGAGGCCAGCAGAGCCAGTGTGCTCCCCTGGGCCTCAGAAGGAGCTCTGGAGCAAGTGGAAGAATCCTGGGGCTGCCTAACCTTCCCTTGGAGGAAACCGACTCCCTCTTTACAAGGAGCTCTCTGAAAACAGAGCAGCAAAAAGGAGGCTATAGGAGGACTCGGCTCTGGAGTCAAGCAGACCCATTTTCAAATCCCAGGTCTGTTGCTCACCGTGTTATCTGTTACTGTCTGGCATTAGGCTAGACAGTTACTTAATCTCCCCGAGCTTCAGTTTCTTTGTCTGTAAAATGGGGACAGTAGTCATTTCTACCCCAGAGATTCACTGTGAGGATAAATGAGCTAAGGTGTGTGAAGCACACACCGCCATCCTTGGCTGAGAGGAACCCCTTACGTGGTTATATAGTTTTATTATTGTTATCGTTGTTGTTATTATTATTGCTACTAGGCAGTTGTTAGAATTACAATGTCTGTGGTGTTCTTGGCATATAAAATAGGCATTCTGTAAGTGACTCCACGGCTACTGGTTTTTTTCCTTAACTCCTAGGCCTTGGAAGCCCTGCCACTCCGCAGCGAATGCCCAGGACCCATTGACCACCCCCTCTCACCTTCCTTTTGTTGGTGGGATTGACGTAGAGGTAACTGAGGACAGTCTTCAAGCCCACTTTGTCATTGAGCTTTTCATAGGTGGCGCCGTAATCCGTTGATCTGCAGGTAGGAGAGAAAGAAAGAAAGGGAGAGATTGCTTTACCAAATGGGGGACTGTGTTTCAAGGGGAGCCCAGCTCTCCCCCGACCTGCATCTTTGTTCCCAAATCACACGAGTGCTTAAAGGTGTTCTTCAGAGATAAAAGGCCCCATTAATTTTAGAAGAGCAGTTAGACTGATGCAGCTGCCTACTACCTAAGCTCGCTGCCCTTTGCTCCCAGCCTTTCTCAGAACCTACCTTCCTGCCCTCTGGGCGGCTGCGAGTGACAGGAGCTGCCGGGGAGCCAGGCCACCTGCCACAATCAGCCCTCTGTCCCCGCGGGGCATTGCAGGGACCTTCTCCTGAGGTCCCTGGGTACAACCAACTTCACGCCCCTCCACTGAGTCTGAAGCCAAGGGCCCCTCAGAAGGGCAGGAAGCACTGTATCCAGGAGCTGTGGGGTCCAACGGCCAAATCGGGCCGCAGCCGGCAGAGTCTGAGGCTTTACATGGGGAGCGATGGTGTGTCAGGGGGAAGAGCCAGCGACACTGGACTGCTGCCAATAGCTCATCACCCCAACGCTCCTGCTGGCCACCCGCCCCTCCTTGGGGCCTAATTTCCAGGGCTCTGACCTCGTACCAAGACCACGAGTCAGGGCTCAGAACAAAGGCGGGCCAACCAAGCCACAGGCTCCTTCCTCTGCATCCCGCCTTTCCACAGAGCAGGAGGGAGAGCGAGTACCCGACAATGGATTCAAGTAGCCGAAACCCCTGCTGCTCCCGCTTTGCTTCCCCACTCCCATCCCAGACACCTCCCTCCCTTTTCAGACCACCAGGAGCTTCAGGTTCTCATCCCCTTCCTGCCATCGCCTCCCTTGGCCAGACTCAGGAAACCTCTCCCACTGGAGCTTCAGAAGGCCACAGAGGCCCGTTCACTCTCTCTACGGTGAAGTGACCTCGTGGATGCCTGCCTTCTGACGCCGGCCCTGTGTCCCCCTAGTAACTACCTGCCCCTATCTTTCCTTGGTCCTTTACCCACCTTCTAACTCTAATCTGCTTCTGCCTTGGCCCACAGATGAGTTTTATAAGTCTAGCAGCCAAGCTCTGCGATGACCTTTAAGAACTGTCTCCACCCCCCAGGTTTTGAAGCAGAGGAGGGAGATTGGACTCCATTCCAAATACAACAAGGAAAAAGTGGGAATTTATAGCCAAAGAGAAGGGTGGGAGTCAGTGGATAGAACATTACTAAGAAGGTAGGGAAATTCTTTGCTAAGCCGACCCGACAGGATTCTCACTGAAGGCAGGTCAGGGTGGTCAGACGTCCCCTGGGGGATGGTGGAGGATGAGGAATTTGATCAGATATTGAGTATGATGAGATACTGCAAGGGGTTGGGGGGATCCTGGCTAAACTCACTTAGCAGAATTGTTGCTAAAAATGGGCTCTTTGAGGACATATCCGAGGACAGGGCCTAGCTGAAAAAGAGCTCGGAGGGTCCTGACTAGAGCTTGGTCAAGAAGAGAATCTTTGTCAAGCCCCATTCTATCATCACCACAACAGGTTTAACTCAGATAATCGTAAGGCCCCTTCTGGACTTGAAATCTTATTATCCCACCAGCACAGCGCTAAGCTGTTTCCAAAGAGCAACTTTTCCTCATGCTATATATAGCAAACATCTTACTTATAAGAGCTAAACTCTCAGGGCTCCCGGCATGACTGGTGTCACAACGAACTTCCTCCCCGCGTCCAAATAGCCCTCATCAAAGGCAGCGTACTTAGCAGGATGCACAGTCTCTCTTCCTGCAAGCCGCACAACCGAGTCCCACTGACTCTGCTGTCTTCCAAAAGTGGCTGCACAGGGTAAGGGCTTCCCAACACAGGATGCGCCACGGCTCAGCTTCCTCTGCTCCTCGGGCAGCTGCTGCTCATTCAGGCAAACAGAAACAAGTCTCACTCGGTGAGGACACCTCAAGGAGCCACTGAGCCCTGGGACCAAAGGAGGCCTGGTCTCTGCCCTTTCCAGCATGGAGGCCACACACCGCGTTGACCACGGAGTTCTGTGGGCCCCCTTCACCTGGGGTGAGGGGCAGCTGGCAGAGAGGCCTCAGCACCACGGCCAGAGCCAGCTGTGCCTGCAGAAGTCGCTTTGACAGGAAGGCAGACCATCCTCCACCTTGTGACTCCAGACATCTGCCGGCGGGGTCTCTCAGAGGAAGCAGGCTCATTTCCCCTAACTTAAAGCTAGTTTCCCAAAGCTTGACATCTTGACGCTAAGCTCCTAACGCTGAAATGTCCTGAAACCTGGAGACTTCACACACATGCATGGGCACCCGCCATAGGCCGGGCACTATGCCAGTTACCATTTGGAATGGCTCAGAACACACAGCTAACCTGGCAGGCAGCACGTGAGAAGTGCCCAGCCACAGGGCTCCCAGCTTCTGTTCTGGGCTCAGATTCCTGCAGTTCCAGAAGGTTATTCCACTGCCGCGTGTGTGTGTGTGTGTGTGTGTGTGTGTGTGTGCGCGTGCGTGCGCGCGCGCATGCACATGTTTGTATCTCCCTCTCTCTTGCTCTTTGTCTTTCGTTACGAATTATTTCCAGAACACAGAAAAATACAAGATGCCCAATCATACACCCACTACTAGATTTATATGTTGTTTAGGAGCACAAATGCTTGATCATCGTTTGGAGCGTTTTTGGATTCACGTAAATGTTATCATACAGGATACACATTCTGCAGCATGAGTATTTTGTCCAACATTCAGTCTGGGGGTTTTATCCATGTTGACACACCTAGCCGTAATTCATTCACTGTAACTGCTGTAGAGCATTGCGGCTTACCAATAAACCACTGTCTATTTATCCTTTCAACCCCTGATAAATAGTTTTGTCTTTTTCCTTTAAAATCTGCTATGATAAATGTTTCAATCGCCATTTGTACATGTGGCTTCTTGTGCATCTGTAAAGAAAAGTTTTTTCTAGAGAGACATCTTGATGTGCAATTACCACTCATACCCCATGCATAACTTCTTTGCTGGTATTTAACAAATTTTTCTCTAAGGAGGCCTTCAAAGAGACACTCCCTTCGTCCCCAGCTCCAGAAGTTGGGCCCTTCTTTATTGCCAGGGCCTGAGTCCATAGCTCCTGACTGTCTCGCCCCAGCCATCTCTGTCTCTGGAATCCTGAATTCCAGAGCATCTGGACCCAGAGAGCAGCTGGGGCCCTGAGTCCCGGCTTCAGGAGTGCCGTGTCTGGTTTTCCCATTCACATCACTGCAGGTCACCTGCTCCATGGCTCCACTGCCTGCCCAAGGATCCGCGTGCTGTCGGGCTGGGCCTCCCAGCTGCCAAGCACTCACACTCCTCCCCAGGTGCCTGGTGATGACTGGTAGACTAGATGTCCATCGTCTTCAGCCTCCCAGCACTCCTGGTCTGAGCCCTTCAACTATTCAGAGCTCCTGTCCCATCCTGATAGGCCTCCAGAAGACTTCCGTGTGGGCCAGTACATTGCAGGAGGACCCCCTCAGCCTAACTTCCCATAACCCTGGTAGTCACCCAAAGCCAGTCTCTCAACGACAGTTTCCAGGGTTGAGTTGTGAATACACTATACTTCCCAGCAAGCTCTCACTCCTCTAGTGAGCTTCTGCAGGAGCGGATGGTGGCAACAAGCATATGGCTTGCTATTTTAAAAGTGAAAGAACAGAAAAGAAAAACTTTTAGCCAACGCAGCCAAGTCAGCTTCCTGGTAGAGCTGAGCTGGGGCTCAACACCACCCCCCCTCGCTGCATCCCCAAAGCCACATTCCTGCCAGAGGTGAGAGGGCTCCAGAGGGCACTCTGCCAGTTCTCACCAGCCACCAGATGTGCAGGATCAGGGCAGGCACACTGCTCTCCTAGTCCCACCAGCTGCCTCCCCTTGTTTGCCACCTGTGCTCTCAGCCCCCCTCCTCCTTCCCTCTCCAAGTCTCACCCCTGGGAAGGAACTGGGACATTTCAAGTCTTTTACTCTTTGATTCTCTTATCAGTCTTTCATCTTCTCAGTGGACTCCCTTCTCTGTGATATTATTTAAATTAGCAAACCACCTCAGTCCTGATAGTTCCTTTTCCTGTTAGCAATTTTATTTTTGCTTTGCTCATTTCTTAACACATCTCTATCTGTTCTCTGTTATGGCATCTACCATGTGCCAGGGACTGGGCTTACCCCTCCTCCCTCTCCAGTAAGGGACACTTACTTACGAGGAGCTACAAAGCTCAGGCAAGCAAATTGCTTTCTGTAAAAGGGCCACAGAGTAAATATTTTAGGTTTTGCCAATCTCTATCACAACTACTCAACTCTGCCCTTGTAGCTCCAAAAAAGCCAAGCAGGATACATTAATGAATGGGTGTGCTGTGTTACAATCAAACCGTATTTACAAAAGCAGGCGGTGCACAATTGGGTGGCCAGGGCTGCTCTAGCAGACTACAATATCAACCCCTACCATCCCTACCACCAGCCAGGCTCCCATCCCGCTTTGGTCTCTAAGACAACTTCCCAAGACTCTGGCCAAGGTCTCTGATACCCTAACTCACGCTTCCCTGTCTGGCTGCCATCAGGTCAAAGTGTCTGCCTAAGCCTGGCACTCAGGTCTTCTCAGGCCTTTGCCCCCTTTACCTCCCATCTTCACTCTCCCAGTGAGCTTATGGCTGGCAAGTGTCCAGATTTCCTCCTTTTTGACTCCCAGCTCTAGTACTAACTACATCTTAGAGACTTTTCCTACAACTTCAGCCCACACCCTCCTCTGCATTTGTATCAACAGCGTTAGGAGTTCCCTATTTATTCTCTGAATACGCTTATGTGCTTTTTTCTTTTCAGCAATGACTAAAAGCTCCTTAAAAGAAAAACAACAAATGAAATCTCTTTTGAATTGCTGAAAGTGCAGAGCACTAAGTAGAGAAAAGGAAGATGCGAGCAGGGCAAACACAACTATACCCAGTGCTGGACGAACTAGCCCTGTGAGCTCTTCACTTCTCTGAACAATAGCGGCGCTGTTGGGAGGACTCCATAGAGAACAGTGAGAAACACAGTCTAGCATCTGATAAACCCCTGTGCCATAAATGTGTGTGGTTGCCATTTTTACGACTACTCCAGATTGTATTTTTCTCAAGGACAATCACGTTGGGTTTTTTTCCTTGATTTATAAACTCCTTACGCTTAGGGGGTGAGGCACATGGACGCCCAATTCATCATTAAGGAATCTTTGGCCCCAGTTTCCAACTGATGCCATGAAAGTACAATATGGCCCAGCTGCCTGGGGAATCAAAAGGAAGAACCAAGCTTCCACGTGCCAGGCCCTGGAATGCCTCCACCAGCCTTTCCCCCTGAGTGTGTTCCCCTGAGCTACACCAAGAATAGTCAACAATCAAAGACCAGAGGCAACAAGGGGCTCCAGTGTGTGGTGAACCACAGCCCCCTCCAAGGGCAGGGCAGGAGTTTCCACAGCATAGCTCCAGACCCAGGGCTGCCCAGACCAGTCTTTATGATCCAAATGGAGAAACCACTGACGCTCCCCTCTGGCCTGTTCCACTCCCCGTCTTAAGGCCAGCGCCTAAGGCCGCGTTAATTTGTATCTCTGCAATGGCAGAAGCCCAACCTGACCGCAAATAACCAGACAGAAAACTAATTTCAGACTCCAAGCCAAAAACGAGTGACTTCAATAGCTTCACTCTGCAAGTGGACAGTGGCCCCACCCTCTGCTTCAGAAAAACCACAGGCAGGCTGATGCCCAGGCAGAAGCTCACACAGCTCTCCGTCACCTCTTTGTGTCATCTGACTCCACAGCCGCATTACCTCGTCTCACAAAGAGAGACACAGGGACACAGAACAGTTAATGTTCTCCTGCCCCAGCTATCTGAATGAGAGCCATCATGGGGTCCAAGTGCAGAAAATTGAAGGTAACCTGACTCTGGAGACCAGATCATGCAGAATTCATGGTTTATATCAAATAAAATGTAGACCCCCCAGCAGCACCATTCCAGCTCAGACCTAGGAGGGAAGGTTGGCATGTGTGGGCTGGGCCAAAACATTCAGATCCTTGGTCTTTGCTTCCCATTGAAGTGTGAACACTTCATTTCTCACTGAAGAATCTCAGTTAAGATGACAGAGTTGCTGGGTTGTTATGTTGAGGACTTAAGATGACAAAAGATCTCAACCCTACCAGCCAAGAGGCCTGTTTGTGTCATACTGGGGAAGGGAGGAAAGAAGTCCTCCAGAGAGAGGAGAGAGCACGAGCAGACCCTGAGAGGATGTGACATCCCATAATTCACTGCACCTTTGTTCACGTGAATATAGCGCATTTTACACAACATGCACACACACACACACACACACACACACTATACAACAGCATTAAAGAATCAGGTAGATGTCAAGATTATTGACCTAGAAAAGTCTCTAAGACATTACTCAATGAAAAAGCCTACTGAATAATAATGCATTAAAGATACAAACAGTATACCCAAACAAGACAAAACAATATATTTCCATTAGGTTTGTAAGTGTGTACACCAGTGCATTGTAAAATTTCTAGAGGAAAACGCAAATACATGGTAATAGAAGTTACCTCTGACTAGGGGCCCGGGGTGAGGTGGGTTGGCTATAAGAACTTGAGTTTACTTGTAATGTTGCAATGCTTTCCAAACCAAAATATAGCCATGTATCACTCATGCGGTTAAAAATAATCACAATAAAGTGATTTGTTACTGTGCAGTTATGAGGCAGATCAGTAAATTAACACATCTGTAGAGGAGCTCTATTATAGATAAGCATTTGCATTCGAAAAGACAACCCAACATAACCATAAGAGGATTTGTTTCAGTGTCAATCAGATTTGGTTTCAACTCCAGCCTGTGTAACCTTAGGCTAATTACATAAGTCTCCTGTTTCATATCTGCTCAGTGGAAATATAAATATCTCCTTCCTAGGATTACTGTGAAGCGTAAATGGCCCTAACACCACGCAGTTCACTTCACTGCCAGTTGCTGGGAGACCCCATGGTAGAACAATAATGTGATCATTGGAGGAGAAATTGTCCCAGGCATCTCTGGGCAAACAGGAGGTGAGTTATAGTTACATAACCACCAGTGGGCAGGCCAAAGCCATCCCATCCCCACCAGATCAGCAGTCAGCTACCAAAAGGTACATGGGAAGTTGGAGGAGTTGCCACGCATAATCAGAGACAGCCTCCAGCAGGTGGCCAATACTAACAAATTCAAGTCTAGGGAAAACAGACTTCACTTTGTTCAGTAAGATTTCCTCGGGAAAAAAAATAATGAGGCACAAACTAGAAGGTTCTGGACAGTTTTAGCAAGGCATCTCTATCTGGGGAGTAGATGTTTACCATTTCCCTTCAAAATTAAATGCAGCCAGTTGGGTCCCTATGACATGCCAGAATTATATCTGTGCACATCCAGAAACCCCCAGGATAAAGTGCGTAGCTGCCTAATGGAGAGATGTAAACTGATGGAGAGCCTCCAGACCACCCCGCTACCCTAGAGAAGCTAAACTCTGTGCCCCATTTATTTGTAAATCTTTCTCTTCTCTGGGATAAACATAATACCTTGCATGCGGTAGGCACTCAAATCATTAATTAATTTATCAGTTAAAGCAAGTCTATTTCCCCTGAGCAACCAGCCCCATAGAAAAGAGAGTGGCTTCTCCAGCTTCTATCCTCCTCCAAGAAGCCTCTCATCTTTCCTGCCTCTGGTTTCCTAGCGCTCAGCATCTGTGTCACTCTCAGGGAGCATCGTACCCGCTCTCTGGGGATGTACATCTCTTCTCTTCTGCTGTTGTTTTATGTCATTATTTAACTTTTTGTGCATGAGGCTTCTTTTTCCAGACAGAGTAAGTCCTCTGAGATCAAGGAACTACCTTGTGTATCTCTCTTAGGCCCTAATGCATGCTGCATAATGCCATGCAGTTTGAATTCTCAGGCTGAGCAAATGTGTCCCAGGGACTAAATAGTCACATTCAGATTCCCTTCTGCTTGGGAAAGGTTCTCCTGGGAGAGACTAACAACAAAGCAGATGTCCTTCAGGCAGAGCTGGTTCTATCGTTTATCTTACTGGTCATTCGGGGAAGAAAGAAGACTAAAGTATTCCAACACTGGATACCTCCCAGCCCAAGAAAGAACTGGAAACTCTCAGATACCCAGGAGTGAATCGCAGGTCTCCCATTTGAAGCTCTTATACCACAGCCACTCCATCTCCTTATGGGCCCAGAAATCTGAAGTCTCATTTACCTCTTCCTCTAAAAGAATTATATGTTGATTGCTATGCTCCCTGCACCATGCCGGCTACACAACATTACTTAAACAATTGCGCTCTTGGACACCACATTCTACACCCCAAACGCTCTTGACAACAGACCAGAGCTATAGGGCATGAAAACCAATCCCAGTTTTTTAAAGCTTTCCTTTGAAAGGCTAAGAAGAAGAAGCACTTAGCTAGAAGTTGGGTTTGTTCTCAAGTCACAGAGTATTTCTTAAACCATCATTTGGCCCTGAGAGAAATGCCCCTCTGAGACCTGCGGCAGCACTCATCTGAAGCCCTGGTGCCATGGATTGGCTCAGTAGACTGGAGCCCATGGCCTTAGAGAAGATAAATGCCACACTCTGGGGTCTTTTTTTAATTTTAATTTTTTATTTAATTTAATTTTTTTTTTTTTTTTTTTTGCGGTACGCGGGCCTCTCACTGTTGTGGCCTCTCCCATTGCGGAGCACAAGCTCCGGACGCACAGGCTCAGCGGCCATGGCTCACGGGCCCAGCCGCTCCGCGGCATGTGGGATCTTCCCGGACCGTGGCACGAACCCGTATCCCCTGCATCGGCAGGCGGATTCTCAACCTCTGCGCCACCAGGGAAGCCCTGGGGTCTTTTTAAAAACTAAAAGGACTGAAAACTTATGATAGAAATATCATAAAGTATAGAAAAGTATAATGTGCAACATAGACATCAATTATAGCCACGCTATACAGAGAAAAATCCACTTAACATTTTGGTACTTTTTTTTTCTCTAATCTGTGTGCATGTGTATGTTTACAAAATTGGGGGTTGTTCTCTGCAAAGTGTCCTACTTTTTCACTTAACATAATATTTTAAGCATCTCACCAGGTTGTTTAATATTCTTCCAAAATCATTTTAAAAGCCTTACAGCATCCCAGTGTATAAATGTATCATAATTTACTTTAACTGCCTTCTCGGTCAGATGGTTGGTTTCTGGCCAAATTTTTATAGTAAATAACTGTAGTGTGTATTCTTCTACATAAATTTTGTATGCGTCTTTGTTTCCTTAAAGTATATCCATGTTAATGTAATTATTGGCTCAAAGGGTAAAAATTATCATTAATATGGTAATTGTTACAAAATATTCTGCATGACATAAATATTCTGGTCAATCTGCACTTCCACTAACAGTACTTGGGAGCACCAGTTTCATTGCATACTGGCCAACACTGGGCATTAGTATTTTAAAATCTCTAAAAATAGGTGTGTTGGCACCAACGCATTATAAAAATATGAGACCCTAACTGTGTCTTTACACTGGAATACCATGTCTTTAACAATGGACCCCCTTGATACTTTTAAATATTATTGTGGATCCTAAGAGATTTAATTCATATGTTATATCCATCAGTCTGTACTGTATTAGAAATTGCATCTGATAAAATTTTACAATATTTATTCATTTATTTTAAAATAACAATAATAAAACATAAATACCATAATTTTATGAAAAACAACTACAGTTTCCCTAACAAAAACAAGTTAGTGAGAAAGTGTGGCTTTTTTTTTTTTTTTACATTTTTTGCAAAGCTCCTTAATATCCAACTTAATGGAAGACAGTTGGATTCTCATATCAACGTCTGCATTTAATCATTATGACATCACATACGTCATGTAGCTTCTAGAAAACTCTACTGTACACTTGTGAGTGAATGAGAATAAAAAAGGGCAAATAACACTTACTATTATCATAAAATATATTCATTAATCCCCTGATAGGGTTGTGGGCATTCCCCAGGGTTCCCAGGACCACACTTTGAGAACTGCTGCTCTACGTCAAACAACCGGGTCCCAGAGGACTGCAACTTACAAAGAGATCTTTTCAAGTTGTAATTAAAGCTATGGACTTCCTGCAAATCTCCTCTCACCTCAAACAGTCTTCTTCGCCAGACCCCATAAAGTTCAAATCCAGCCTCCTACATAAAGCCTTCTCATCTACCTTGCCCTACGGTGATATTTCCTTTCTCTGATTCTTTACTACTTTTATATCACTGCAGCACAATTTGGACTATACTCTCTGATTCTCATTGCCTCTTCTCCCCGCCAAAACTATAAGCTTCTTGAGGTCGGGGATCAAGCCTTTGGCTCACACGTGGGCTCAATAACTGATTTCTCGGGAGACTGCCACCCTAAGTCGCTGTGGCATTTAAGGAACTAACATTTGCGTAGTGCTTTATACGAAACACTTTCTCTTGAGATATTTCATTTAATTCTCGCGATGACCCTTTTACAAAGGTATTTTATCTTTGTCAGAAAAATGAGGAAATAGAGACTCAGAAAGGTTAAGTGACTAAGTAAATGACAGTGCTGGAACTTGAACCCAGGTCAATGGATTCCAAATCCCGTGCGCTCTACTTCAATTCGTAGCTGTTTATTGGAAACAGTGGTAACTAAGCCTCTGTTTCTCAAAGTATCACATAGTAGAGATTTCACTGACTCATCCTTTCAGGGAATCTCTGAAGACATTTCCTACTAGGAGGTATTACAGGTATTAAAAAGGAGAGCATTTGAAGTCAAAATTAGGCTAGAATTCCTGCTCTCCCACCTACTAGCAATATAACCCTGTGCACATTGCCTTTGCTTTCTGGGCCTCAGTTTTCCCATCTCTAATATAGGCATAATAATTGCTACCAGGCAGGGTTGTTGGGAGGACCCAACGAGAAAATCTACATAAAGCACAGTGCAAGAATCAGCTTAGTTCTTGGATACACTTTCATTTCTTTCTAAAGCCATTTAACCGCCATCCTTTATTTCCCCTCTGAAAAATGAGAAGGGCTGCATGAAATGATGACAGGCACTGCCTATAGCCTGAACAATCTACTGAACGGGAAAATATTTTATCCCAGACACCTGGGTCTGGGGTCTTTGGTACAGAGAGGCTACAGAAGCCCAGGCCAAAAGTATCACTGGAAAGAAAGGACGGTGTCTTTATATTAAAAGACATTCACTGCCAATTCATGCGAGATCCTGTAGAAGCCAGCTCCGCACAGCCCACCCCCCTCAACATACACAGACACTCCTCAGGCTCACATCCTCTCGGAGTCCCTGGAGCTCAGTGCCTTTCCTGACACAGGCTGCTCCCACGGGGAAAGGCGGTGCTCAAGTGCGCAGGTCAAGATGCGGAGAAGAGCCAGAAGCCTGGTGGGGAGCAGTACCTCCCAGCCCACCAACAAACACCAGGACTGGCAGCAACACAAAGCGCTGACTGTCCCCAGGGGCTCAAACTTCAGCATTCAGCGAGGCCCACAAGTTCTGGTCTATTGGGCTTCCAGAATCTTATCGTTACAGACACTCCTTGTTTCCAACCCAAAACAATGCTTCACAGTTTGCTTACTCTCCTCTTTTGTAAAATGAGAGGGTTGGAATCAGTGATCTCAAAAGTCCCTGCCATCTCCAACCTTCTGTGCATCTGACCAAGCTCCAAATGGCTTCTGGTTGCTTTCAAAATGCAGATCTATGCTCTAGGGATGCAAATCTGTCATCACCAAGGGCTACTGAGGTCCTGAAAAAGAATTGCCTGGGCTTGGGCATGTCTCTGGAATAAGTGTTCAGCTTCCCAAAGGTCTACCAGCCTACGGATCACCTAATCTAGGCACCTACGGGAATGCTCTCAGAAAGTATCATATGGTCTTGGGGAGACAAGACCATTTCTCACTAAATAACTAAAAAGCATGGCATGAGTCAGTCCTGAAGGCCAAGGGACATGTCATTTTAAACACAGCACCTGAACCATCAGGAAATGACAGGCAAAATGACACAGCACACAGGTGAAATTTCGATAGAGTCCTCTCCTGGAGAGATTAGTGGGGAGGGAGAAGCTTAGGGAGAGGGACAGCAATTAGGAAAGGGGCTCAGGAAAACAATTAGATAAAACTCTGTGAGGACAAGGGCCCTACTAAGTCCCTAGTGTCCAGTCCCTGGCACTCAATCACTATTTTCACTATGAAATCACTATGAAATCACTAAATCACTAAATCACTATGAAATCACTATGAAAAAGTGAATAAAGGATAAATGAGTAGGAAGAAGTTAGACCAAATTCAATAGGATAGCAGTGTGGTTAAGTACACACATTTTGGTGTCATGGTGCCTTCAAGACCTGGCTCCACACCCCTTACTATGTGATTTTGGGCAGGTCGCTTAACCTCTTTGAACTTAGGTTTTCTGATCTATAAAACAGGCAAAACTACCTAAACTAAGTACCTCACAGGGTTGTTTTCAGAACTCAGTGAAGAACTCAATGAGGAAATGCACATAAAACATTTATCACAATTTCAGGCATACTATATATAGGTTCTTAATGTGATGGCGATGATGATGATGATGATGATGAAAATGATGAAGATAATGATATTCATTAGCGCTAAAGGAGCTCAGAGGAGAGGAAGGGAGATTTCATTGAAGAGGTGAACTTTGAGGAAAAGGTGGAGTATTAGGAGCCCAAAGGAATACAAAGACCATGTTCAAAGGCTTGGAACCTGAAACATGCACGTATTTTCAGAAGAAAATTAGGAGATGGGCCCAGCCTGAAAGAAATGTTTATACACAGGCATAAAAGGGTGTAAGTTTAGATAAGTAGAATAAGACTTTGTGGAGGGTCTTGAATATCTGCTAAAGAGCTTGAACTTAATCTTACAAGCAATTGGGGCCCCCAAGGTTCTGGAATAGGGTAGGGACATGATAGAAGCCCATCTGGAAAGACTAATCTGTTGCTGATGGATATGATGGGTTGGTGAAGCCTGTCCTTCTGGAGGTAGAAAGACTTACTAGGAATCCATCCACTAACCTGATGATATTGTGTTGTAAGAAATGAAAGAGGAGCACAGAAGACACACACTGTGTTTCCTGGACAGGGACAGAGAAGGAACAGGTAAAGACAACGTCAAGGTTCTAAGCCTGAGCGCCTAAGAGAATACTGTTACCATGGACGGAAGCAAGAGTAGAACTGACATCTCTGGAGCAGAGTATAAAGTGACCTTGAGAAAAAAGAAAAAACATCCTAGGCTGAGTTGTCTAAAATCAGAGCTTGAGTCTGGGATTTGGAAGCTGAAGAATGATTGAGGGAGTGCTCTTAGGCCAAACCTAATGGAAGAGAGGAAGGCAAGATAGGGAAGGGGCATCAGACCAACAAGGTTGTGGTTCCAGGTAAAGCTTGATCCACAGGGGGACTCTGGTGCAGAGCTCTCACCACAGACTTAAGCCATTCTGAGGCAAACGGCCAGGCTTTTGTGCCCCATACCAGCCAGTCATTGGCCATCGCAGATGTGGGAAGGGGTGACCTCTGGAGGAAGTCATCACATTTCTTGCAGCAGCTGATGGGTGGGTAAAGGGAATGTTAACCTCAAGTTAACCTAAGGCTTATAGCACATAACACTCAGCAAATGCCTTCTATTATTACCGTGATGGTTAGCATTGAGAAGATGGCAAGATGTCCAACATACTTGATGGATGAAAGAAAACAACACTGGGCAACTACAGTTCTCTGTACAACCTCTGACCGAGAGTATAATTCATTTCCCCTCCATTTTCTGACCTAATTTGTGTAAAAGCAGCAGAAAGTTAAGTAGTGGTCATACTCCGGATTTTCAACACCAGTCATACAATTCATCAGAGGGGCAAGAGCATGAAAGAAAAGCTAGGTGAGTCTTTCTCAAAGTGGAGGAAAGATAGGCTGTTTCTATTGTAAGCACTTGAATATGGATGGGAAGACCTCTGGGCCCCCAAAATTTTCCGCAAGGTCATATATCCCGGCCTAGAACCATCTCTCCTGGATGGAGCCCATCTGCAAAGCTGCTCTAACACACCTAGAATTCTATATGGCTGGATTTTCCTTGTATACGGTAGGAACCTCCCTGAAAGGCTGTGTGTAAATTTAACATTAGATTTAATGTTCCAGGTAAGCTGAACTCTCTGTTTAAGAGCTGTATACTAAATCCTGTAGTAGAGAATCACCCCCAAATGTATATTTCCTCTGAAATATCAGATCGGTCTAACATAAAACATGCTTGCATTTTATAGGAAGCTGCTGTTTCATTCTTCGACCCAGAAATCAATCAGCAGACGTTTATTGAGCGCCTATGGTGTAAAAGGTGCTATGCTAGATGCTGGAAAGATACAGTGTATCTTGGGAATAGTAAAAAGACATTCTGGCTGGAGAACAAAGTGAATGTAGGAGTAGGAGGGCTGGATATGCATTCCAGAGACTGTATGCACTGAGGAGCTAACTGCAGTAGCAAACACCACCCACGCGTCAGTGACTTAACACTATGTTAGTGTACTTCTCACACCACAGTCCAATATGGACTAGCAGGGAGGGGAGGGGCAGGAAGGGGCTCTGGTTCCGTACCATGACTCAAAGAACTGAGCTCCTCTCGTATCAGGGTTCTGCTCTCTTCCAAATCTTAGGAATTCTCAATTGAACTGGTGGAAGGAGAAATGAGTGAGCATGGTTTTTACCATGTATGGAAGTGGCACCCATCACTCCTAGCCTCCTTCTATGGGCCAGAGTTCAGTCCTATGACTACATGTCAGTGAAGGAATGTAGTCTAATTGTTTGTCCTGGATGAAGATGAAACAGGCTTCGTGAACACAGGCACATCTCATTTTATTGTGTTTTGCTTTTTTGTGCTTGGCAGATACTGGGTTTTTTACAAACTGGAGGGTCATGGCAACCCTGCATCGAGCGAGTCTATCGGCACCATTTTTCCAACAGCATTTGCTCACTTCGTGTTTCTGTGCCACATTTTGGTAATTCTCACAATATTTCAAACTTCTTCATTATCATTTTATTTGTTACGATGATCTGTGATCAGTGATCTTTCATGTTACTAATGCAAAAAAATTCTGCCTAGCTGAAGGCTCAGATGATAGCATTTTTTAGCAATAAGGTATTTTTAATTAAGGTATGTACCTTGGTTTTTTTCATCATAATGCTACTGCACACTTAATATACTACAGTATAGTGTAAACATAACTTTTACATTCACTGGGAAACCAAAAAATGTGGATAACTCATTTTACTGCCATATTCATTTTACTGCAGTGGTCTGGAATCAAACCCATAATATCTTGCTGGTATGCCTGTTTCTATTCAGTCTCTGCCACAAACATGAGGTGAGATTTCAGAATTTTGAAGTTAGGATTTTGTCGTATACATAAAAGACTGACCAACTAATGCCTTCTTGCTTCCAAAAATATTCTGAGCTCAACTGAGACACATTCTACTCACCAAAAGAACAGGAATATACTTTGCTGATTACCTATTCATTTGCAAATTATTTATACAGTGCCTATGACTTGTTTGACACTATTCTAAATACTCAAAACACCATGTTAATCGGAAAACGAACAAACAAACCATGTGTCAGGCACTTTCATTAAGACAGATATTTTTACTTTTATCCCAATATTTCAGATAAAGAAACCAGGATATTTCAACATCCTTTCATAACAAAACATTTAAAAAAAAACAACTCTCAACAAATTGGGTTTAGAAGGAATTCACCTCTACATAACAAAGGCAAGCCCACATAACAAGCCCACAGCTAATGATATTATTAATTATTACTCAGTGGTAAAAAGTTGAAATCTTTTCCTCTAAGATCAGAAACAAGACAAGGATGCCCACTCTCACCACTCTTATTCAACATAACCTTTGAAGTCCCAGCCAGAGCAATAATGCAAGAAGGAGAGATAACAGGCATACAAATTGGGGGAAAAAAAGAAGTAAAACTGTCTTTGTTTGCAGATGACATAATCTTATATATAGGAAACGCTAAAGACTCCATCAAAAACACCCAAAAAACAAAAAATCTGTTAGAACTAATAAGCAGCAGTAAAGTTGCAGAATACAAAATCACCATACAAAAATCAGTTGTGTTTCTATATACCAACAATGAACTATTAGAAAGAAAAATTAAGAAAACAATCCCATCAGAGTTGTATCAAAAAGAATAAAATACTTAAGAATAAATTTAATCAAGGAAGTGAGGATTAGGAACCAAGATGGCGGAGTAGAAGGACGTGCTCTCACTCCCTCTTGCGAGAACAACAGAATCACAACTAGCTGCTGGACAATCATCGACAGGAAGACGTTGGAACTCACCAAAAAAGACACCCCACATCCAAAGACAAAGGAGAAGTCACAATGAGACAGTAGGAGGGGTGCAATCACAGTAAAATCAAATCCCATAACTGCTGGGTGGGTGACTCACAGACTGGAGAACACTTATACCACATAAGTCCACCCACTGCAGTGAAGGTTCTGAGCCCCAAGTCAGGTTCCCAACCTGGGGGTCCAGCAGCGGGAGAAGGCATTCCTAGAGAATCACACTGTGAAGGCTAGTGGGATTTGACTGCAGGACTTTGACAGGATTGGGGGAAACAGAGATTCCACTCTTGGAGGGCACACACAAAGTAGTGTGCGCATGGGGACCCAGGGGAAGGAGCAGTGACCCCAGGGGAGACTGAACCAGACCTACCTGCTAGTGTTGGAGGGTCTCCTGCAGAGTCGGGTGGTGGCTGTGGCTCACCGTGGGGACAAGGACACTGGCAGCAGAAGTTCTGGGAAGTACTCCTTGGCGCGAACCCTCCCTGAGTCCACCATTAGCCCCACCAAAGAGCCCAGGTAGGCTCCAGTGTTGGGTCGCCTCAGACCAAACAGCCCCACCCATCAACAGTCAAGCAGATTAAACTTTTACTGAGCTCTGCCCACCAGAGCAACAGTCAGCACGACCCACCACCAGTCCCTCCCATCAAGGAACTTGCACAAGCCTCTTAGATAGCCTCATCCACCAGAGGGCAGACAGCAGAAGCAAGAACAACTACAATCCTGCAGCCTGTGGAACAAAAACCACATTCACAGAAAGACAGACAAGATGAAAAGGCAGAGGGCTATGTACCAGGTGAAGGAACAAGATAAAACCCCAGAAAAACAACTAAATGAAGTGGAGATACGCAACCTTCCAGAAAAAGAATTCAGAATAATGATAGTGAAGATGATCCAGGACCTCGGAAAAACGATGGAGGCAAAGATCAAAAAGATGTAAGAAATGTTTAACAAAGACCTAGAAGAATTAAAGAACAAACAAATAGAGATGAACAATACAATAACTGAAATGAAAACTACACTAGAAGGATCAATAGCAGAAGAACCGAGGTAGAAGAACGGATAACTGACCTGGAACGCAGAATGGTGGAATTCACTGCCACAGAACAGAATAAAGAAAAAAGAATGAAAAGAAATGAAGACAGCCTAAGAGACCTCTGGGACAACATTAAATGCAACAACATTCGCATTATAGGGATCCCAGAAGGAGAAGAGAGAGAGAAAGGACCTGAGAAAATATTTGAAGAGATTATAGCCGAAAACTTCCCTATCATAAGAAAGGAAATAGCCACCCAAGTTCAGGAAGTGCAGAGAGTCCCATACAGGATAAACCCAAGGAAAAACACACAGAGACACACAGTAATCAAACTGGCAAAAATTAAAGACAAAGAAAAATTATTGAAAGCAGCAAGGGAAAAACGACAAATAACATACAAGGGAACTCCCATAAGGTTAACAGCTGATTTCTCAGCAGAAACTCTACAAGCCAAAAGGCAGTGGCATGATATACTTAAAGTGATGAAAGAGAGGAACCTACAACCAAGATTACTCTACCCAGCAAGGATCTCATTCATTCCATAGAGAAATCAAAAGCTTTACAGACAAGCAAAAGCTAAGAGAATTCAGCACCACCAAACCAGCTCTACAACAAATGCTAAAGGAACTTCTCTAAGTAGGAAACACAAGAGAACAAAAGAACCTACAAAAACAAACCCAAAACAATTAAGAAAATGGTCATAGGAACATACATATCGATAATTACCTTAAACGTGAATGGATTAAATGTTCCAACCAAAAGACACAGGCTTGCTGAATGGATACAAAAACAAGACCCATCTATATGCTGTCTACAAGAGATCCACTTCAGACCTAGGGACACATACAGACTGAAAGTGAGGGGATAGAAAAAGATATTCCCTGCAAATGGAAATCAAAAAAAGTTGGAGTAGCAATACTCATATCAGATAAAATAGACTTTAAAATAAAGAATGTTACAAGAGACAAGGAAGGACACTACATAATGATCAAGGGATCAATCCAAGAAGATATAACATTTATAAATATATATGCACCCAATATAGGAGCACCTCAATACATATGGCGACTGCTAACAGCTCTAAAAGAGGAGATCGACAGTAACACAATAATAGTGGGGAACTTTAACGCCTCACTTACACCAATGGACAGATCATCCAAAATTAAAATAAATAAGGAAACAGAAGCTTTAAATGACACAATAGAGCAGTTAGATTTAATTGATATTTATAGGACATTCCATCCAAACACAGCAGATTACACTTTCTTCTCAAGTGCGCATGGAATATTCTCCAGGATAGATCACATCTTGGGTCAAAAAATGAAGTCTCAGTAAATTTAAGAAAATTGAAATCATATCAAGTATCTTTTCTGACCACAATGCTATGAGATTAGAAATCAATTACAGGGAAAAAAACATAAAAAACACAAACACATGGAGGCTAAACAATACATGACTAAATAACCAAGAGATCACTGAAGAAATCAAAGAGGAAATCAAAAAATACCTAGAGACAAATGACAATGAAAACACGATGATCCAAAACCTATGGGATGCAGCAAAAGCAGTTCTAAGAGGGAAGTTTATAGCTATACAAGCCTACCTCAAGAAACAATAAAAATCTCAAATAAACAATCCACCCTTACACCTAAAGGAACTAGAGCAAGAAGAACAAACAAAACCCAAAGTTAGCAGAAGGAAAGAAATAAAGATCAGAGCAGAAATAAATGAAATAGAAACAAAGAAAACAATAGGAAGGATCAATAAAACTAAAAGCTGGTTCTTTAAGAAGATAAACAAAATAGATAAAACATTAGCCAGACTCATCAAAAGAGGGAGAGGACTCAAATCAACAAAATTCGAAATGAAAAAAGAGAAGTTACAACAGACACTGCAGAAATACAAAGCATGCTAAGAGACTATTACAAGCAACTCTATGCCAATAAAATGGACAATCTGGAAGAAATGGACAAATGCTTAGAAAGGTATAACCTTCCAAGATTGAATGAGGAAGAAATAGGAAATATGAACAGACCAATCACAAGTAATGAAACTGAAACTGTGATTAAAAATCTTCCAACAGGGCTTCCCTGGTGGTGCAGTGGTTGAGAGTCCGCCTGCCGATGCAGGGGACATGGGTTCATGCCCCGGTCCGGGAAGATCCCACATGCCGCGGAGCAGCTGGGCCCATGAGCCATGGCCGCTGCGCCTGTGCGTCCGGAGCCTGTGCTCCGCAACGGGAGAGGCCACAACAGTGAGAGGGCCGCGTACCACAAAAAAAACCAAAAAATCTGCCAACAAACAAAAGTCCAGGACCAGATGGCTTCACAGGTGAATTCTATCAAACATTTAGAGAAGAGCTAACAACCATCCTTCTCAAGCTCTTCCAAATAATTGTGGAGGAAGGAAGACTCCCAAATTCATTCTATGAGGTCACCATCACCCTGATACCAAAACCAGACAAAGATACTACAAGAAAAGATAATTACAGACCAATATCACTGATGAATACAGATGCAAAAATCCTCAACAAAGTACTAGCAAACAGAATTCAACAACACATTAAAAGGATCATACACCATGATCAAGTGGGATTTATCCCAGGGATGCAAGGATTCTTCAATATATGCAAATCAATCAATGTGATACACCATACTAACAAACTGAAGAATAAAAACCATATGATCATCTCAATAGGTGCAGCAAAAGCTTTTGACAAAATTCAACACCATTTATGATAAAAACTCTCCAGAATATGGGCATAGAGGGTACCTACCTCAACATAATAAAGGCCATATATGACAAACCCACAGCAAACATCATTCTCAATGGTGAAAAACTGAAAGCATTTCCTCTAAGATCAGGAACAAGACAAGGATGTCCACTCTCACCACTATTATTCAACACAGTTTTGGAAGTCCTAGCCATGGCAATCAGAGAAGAAAAAGAAATAAAAGGAATACAAATTGGAAAAGAAGTAAAACTGTCACTGTTTGCAGATGACATGATACTATACACAGAGAATCCTAAAGATGCCACCAGAAAACTACTAGAGCTAATCAATGAATTTGGTAAAGTAGCAGGATACAAAATTAATGCACAGAAATCTCTTGCATTCCTATATACTAATGATGAAAAATCTGAAAAAGAAATTAAGGAAACACTCCCATTTACCATTGCAACGAAAAGAATAAAATACCTACGAATAAACCTACCTAGGGAGACAAAAGACTTGTATGCACAAAACTATAAGACACTGATGAAAGAAATTAAAGATGTTAACAACAGATGGAGAGATATACCATGATCTTGGATTGGAAGAATCAATACTGTGAAAATGACTATACTACCCAAAGCAATCTACAGATTCAATGCAATCCCTATCAAATTACCAATGGCATTTTTTACAGAACTAGAACAAAAAATCTTAAAATTTGTATGGAGACACCAAAGACCCCAAATAGCCAAAGCAGTCTTGAGGGAAAAAAAACGGAGATGGAGGAATCAGACTACCTGGCTTCAGACTATACTACAAAGCTACAGTAATCAAGACAATATGGTACTGGCACAAAGACAGAAACATAGATCAATGGAACAATATAGAAAGCCCAAAGATAAACCCATGTACCTATGGTCAACTAATCTATGACAAAGGAGGCAAGGATATACAGTGGAGAAAAAGCAGTATCTTCAATAAGTGGTGCTGGAAAAACTGGACAGCTACATGTAAAAGAAAGAAATTAGAACACTCCCTAACACCATACACAAAAATAAACTCAAAATGGATTTGAGACCTAAGTGTAAGACCGGACACTATAAAACTCTTAGAGGAAAACAGGAAGAACACCCTTTGACATAAATCACAGGAAGATCTTTTTTGATCCACCTCCTAGAGTAATGGAAATAAAAACAAAAATAAACAAATGGGACCTAATGAAACTTAAAAGCTTTTGCACAGCAAAGTAAACCATAAACAAGACGAAAAGACAACCCACAGAATGGGAGAAAATATTTGCAAACGAATCAACGGACAAAGGATTAATCTCCAAAATATATAAACCGCTCATGCAGCTCAATATTAAAAAACAAACAACCCAATCCAAAAATGGGCAGAAGACCTAAATAGACATTTCTCCAAAGAAGACATACAGATGGCCAAGAAGCATATGAAAAGCTGCTCATCATCACTAATTATTAGAGAAATGAAAATCAAAACTACAATGAGGTTATCACCTCTCACCAGTTAGAATGGGCATCATCAGAAAATCTACAAACAACAAATGCTGGAGAGGGTGCAGAGAAACAGGAATCCTCTTGCACTGTTGGTGGGAATGTAAACTGTTACAGCCACTATGGAGAACAATATGGAGGTTGCTTAAAAAAACTAAAAATTGAATTACCATGTTATCCAGCAATCCCACTACTGGGCATATACCCAGAGAAAACCATAATTCAAAAAGACACATGCGCCCCAATGTTCACTGCAGCACTATTTACGATAGCCAAGTCATGGAAGCAACCTAAATGCCCATTGACAGACGAATGGATAAAGAAGATGTGGTGCATATATACAATGGAATGTTACTCAGCCATGAAAAGAAACGAAATTGAGTTATTTGTAGTGAGTTGGTTGGACATAGAGACTGTCATACAGAGTGAAGTAAGTCAGAAAGAGAAAAATAAATATCATATGTTAACACAAATATATGGCATCTAAAAAAAAAAAAGTGGTTCTGAAGAACCTAGGGGCATGACAGGAATAAAGACATAGAGAATGGACTTGAGGGAACGGGGAGGGGGAAGGGTAAGCTGGGACAAAGTGAGAGAGTGGCATGGACATATATACACTACCAAATGTAAAGTAGATCGCTAGTGGGAAGTAGCCACATTGCACAGGGAGATGAGCTCAGTGCTTTGTGACCACCTAGAAGGGTGGGATAAGGAGGATGGGAGGGAGACGCAAGAGGGAGGAGATATGGGGATATATGTATATGTATAGCTGATTCACTTTGTTAGAAAGCAGAAACTAACACACCATTGTAAAGCAATTATACTCCAATAAAGATGTTAACAAAAAGAAAAAAGAAAGAAAAACAAAGCTGGAGGCATCACAGGTCCTGTTTTCAAGCTATATTACAAAGTTATAGTAATCAAAACAGTATGGCATTGGCATAAAAACAGACACATATATCAATGAACATAATAAGAGAGTCCAGAAGCAAATACATGCATATACGGTCAATTAATTTTTGACAAAGGAACCAAGAATATACAATGGGGAAAAGGATAGTATCTTCAGTAGAAGGATAATGCTGGGGAAATTGGATATCCACATGCAAAAGAATGAAACTGGACCATTATCTTACACCATATGCAAAAATCAACTCAAAATGGATTAAAGGCTTGAATGTAAGATCTGAAACCATAAAATTCCTAGAAGAAAGCATGGGAGGCAAGCTCCTTGACACTGGTCTTAGCAATGATTTTTTTTTTTAATTTGACACCAAAAGAAAAGGCAACAAAAGCAAAAATAAACAAATAGGACTGCCTCAACCAAAATAACTTCTGCATAGAAAAAGAAACAATTTTTTTTTCACATTCACAAATGAAAAGGCAACCTATGGAATGGAAGAAACTGTATGCAAACCACATATTCAATAAGAGGTTAATATCCAAAATATATGATGAACCCATACAACGCAATAGCAAAAAAACAAATGACCCACTTAAAAGTGGGCAAAGAATCTGAAAAGATATTTTTCCAAACAAGACATACAAACAGCCAACAGATTTATGAAAAGGTGCTCAGCATCACCAGTCATCAGGGAAACACAAATCAGAACCACAATGAGATATCACCTCACACCTGTTAGGATGTCTATTATCTAAACAAAAATAAGAAATAAAAAAAATGCTGGTGAGGATATGGATAAAGGGGAACCCCCATACACTGCTGGTTGAAATGTAAACTGGAACAGCTATTATGGAAAACAGTACAAAGTTTCCTTTAAAAATTAAAACTAGGGCTTCCCTGGTGGCACAGTGGTTGAGAGGCCGCCTGCCGATGCAGGGGACACGGGTTCGTGCCCCGGTCCGGGAAGATCCCACATGCCGCAGAGCGGCTGGGCCCGTGAGCCATGGCCGCTGAGCCTGCGCATCTGGAGCCTATGCTCCGCAACGGGAGAGGCCACAACAGTGAGAGGCCCGCGTACCACAAAAAATAAATAAATAAAAATTAAAACTAGAAATACCATATCCAGCAATTCCACTTCTAGGTATATATCCAAAGGTAATAGAGGATCTCAAAGAGATATCTGTACTCCCACGTTCACTGCAGCATAATTCACAATAGCCAAGGTATAGAAACAACCTAAGTGTCTGTCAACGGATGAATGAATAAAGAAAATGTGACATACATACATATATATGTGTGTATATGTGTGTGTATATATATATACATTTATACATATATTCACACATATACAATGAAATAATATTTAGCTTTAAATAAGAAAGAAATCCTGCCAATTGTGACAACATGGATGAAGCTGGAGGGTATTATGCTAAATGAAATAAACCAGTCAGAGAAAGATAAATATTGCATGGTATCGCTTAATATGCGGAATCTAAAAAATTAAAAAGACTCAAACTCACAGAAACAGAGAGTAGAACAGTGGTTGTCAGGGGCTGTGTGGTGGAGGAAATAGCGAGAGGCTTGCAAAAGGACACACATTTTCAGTTCCAAGACTGAAAGACCTTAATGTTGAAGGAAGGAAGGAAAGAAGGAAGGAGGGAAGGAGGGAGCAAGGGAGAGAGAGAGAGAAGGAAGGGGGGAGGGAGGGGGGAGGGAGGGGGGAGGGAGGGGGAGGGAGGGGGGAGGGAGGGGGAGGGAGGGGAGGGAGGGGGAGGGAGGGGGAGGGAGGGGGAGGGAGGGGGGAGGGAGGGGGAGGGAGGGGAGGGAGGGGGAGGGAGGGAGGGAGGGAGGGAGGGAGGAAGAAACTACTCTCAAAGAGACCAAGCGGCTTGCTCAAGTTCACATCTGCTAAGTAGCGCAGTGGGTGTCTGAAATCATGTCTGCCTGACTTCAGAATGCAAGTCATACTTCTCTGAGCCAAAGAAACTGGCAGATGCCTTAAAGAGAGGCCATCGCAACCCAATCCTAAAATCAGCTTCTCAATGGTGCTAAGGAACAGATGTTTAACCAGGGAGATTTAGCCCTCTATTTTCCACCTCCGTGAGAATAAAGAGGCTGGACTGAGCGTGAGAAGTCAGGATGGACTGCGGATATCTGGATGTGTGCTCCCAAAGGCTGGCTGGCAAGCATGAGTTGAACTACCCCACTCAAAACGTGGTATCCTTTTGATTTGTTTTTCAACCATTGAAAAATGTGAAAGCTGTGCTTAGCACACAGGCTATACAAAAACAGGAGGCAGGCTGGATTTGGCCCATGGGCCCCATCTGCTGACCTCTGCCCTTGGCCCCTGCCTTCCTGCCCCCTCCCCACTATGAGCTCCCTTACCCCATGCTGACCTAGCAGCACCGACACTCAGCTTACCTCCTAGGCCAAAATCTGCATTCACACTATGACTCATGCCTTCTTTGAGCTGTGCCTTGCCTGAACCACCCCAGTCCCAGGATGCCATCCTGGCCTTTGTCCTAGGCGGCTGACATGCTCATCCGATTCACAGTAGAGTTAGTAGTGGGAAAGGAAACAAAAGGGCTGCCAAACGTTGGGCATCTTCATGCCTTCAACAGATCTGCACTTTAAGGGAGGCCAAGCTGCAGCCTACCCCACGGACCAACATGCATGAGGCCCAAGCTGGGCTTCTTCCAAAAAAGAATGGGAAGCATCCACCGCTTCACTTTCTTTGCCACAAGCCCAGTGAGGAAGCATGTGTCCTGTAAACGGGGGGAACTGACAACTCCAGCAGGGGAAATTGTGCACCAAACCCATCTGGCCAGTGCAATCTGGCCAGGCCCATGTGGCTAAACTCATGTTGCCTAAAGCAACAGTCTACATCCAGGTTGGAAAATGGCAGCAATAAAAAATCAGTGGAACCCAGCCAGAGAGATGATTCTCAGCAAAAAAGACATACTGCATAAGGAGAAATGGTGGGGGGGAATATTTATATCCAGAGAAAGAGAGAGAGACATTATCTTCTTCTCCAACACATTTTTCTGAAGTTACAAGTCAATGGTTTCTATTTATTCCCATTGGAGGGAAAAACAAAAACTCTGAGATTTATGAGCAGTTGTTTATTTATAATCCAAAAACTCCCCTCATACCATATGGTTGGGAAATTTACAGAAAGGCAAAGCGAGAGGAAATTGCCTGCTTAATTCAATGGTCTTGGCAAAGCTAGCAGGCAGAGAGAGCTTCCCAAACTCTTCCTCTGACACATGCGTAAGCTTGTATAGACGTGGCGGCATGCACGCAGAGAGCAGAGCGAGCCCTTTCCTTGCCAGCAAAGCCATAACGCAGTGTAGTGGGAATGAGAGCGGCTGATGAGCCCAACGGAGGAAGCTGGACTCATTTCTCTATTCTAGCACAGGACAGAGACACAGAAACCGAGAAATAGCTGTAAAGGAGAGTGAGGGCTAAAAGACGTGGGAGCAACGAGTCTTCTGGACAAGTAAAGAGGATGCACAGCGCACGGGGGTTCTCAGGAAGGCAAAGTGCACACAGGTCTCTACAACACTTTTGTTTAATCATTTTCCTCCTTGGCGTTAGTGGGAAATAAGCAGGAATTTCTGATTCCATCTCTGCTGCCCAGCGTGCTTTACAGAAAGGCAATCACTCACAGTTTGCACTGGTTGCTTTTATTTCCTCTGTGATCTACTCTCCATTTTCAGACTGATGATAAACAGAAAGGAAGGAAAACACTGAAGTTAAAGACAATTAATGCAAATGAAAATAGTGTCCAGATATGAAAAGGGATTGAAAAGCGTGAAAAAAAAATACAAATGACACGATGGGGCAAAGGGAAGTCCACCTCTTCGAGAAAATCGCCCCTGACACTTCTGTCCATGGGGCTCCATCCACTGAGTGTCCACAGCCCAGAGGGCCGGCCCACACCACACTAGGGTTCCACACCCACTGGCCACAGTATTAGCTACCTTTTAATATGCATACAACTGCTCCTCTGGTATGTCTCCCACTTCTAATTGGATGACTCCCCAAATTTATCCTGCTCCAGCCTCTCCTGTGAGCTCCAGTCTCACATTTCCCAATGTTGTGCAGCGAGCCATTGGCACTGCACTTCCAGGATGCTGAAACCGAGCTCATCAACCCTCCCCCATAACAATGTTTCTCCTCCCCACTTCCTCCCCCCTCTCCTCTTCCATTCCCTCACTCTGTAACGGAACCAAACCCTCCCACCCTCCCAGGTCTGAAATCTTATAATCATCATGACTATTTCGCCTCGTCCCTCACCTCTAATCACCATCAAGTCATGTTAACTGTGCCTCAGAAATCCCTTTTGCATTGACCCTTCTCTCTGTCCTTCTGAACAACCCAAGTTTAACATGATGGGCTGCCTGGGCTGCTGTAATACTCCCCTAGCTCGCTGCCCCACCTCTGGACATCCTTCTCCTCAGCCCGGGGTTCACAGTGGTGTCAGATCTACCTTCCTAAGGCATAGCTATAAGCAGTCATTTTCCAGCTCAAGAACCTTCATGGTTCCATGTTTACCACAAAATATAATTCTGGTTCAATACCCGTCTGCGCCTTCTACCACCACTGCTCACCCCAACGCCGGGGGCAGTACACAGTTGAATCTCAGTAATTGCCTGATGATGAAATGGCTGATGAACGAAGAATATGGAGGAGAGCGACGCTTTTTCTCTTTTCCTCTATGGCTACTTGGGAGAGATGCTGCTGTCGAGAGGACCTGTGGGCTTATAAAACTGAACTGATTTGACAGTTACAAGTGTGTAAAACAATGATAAGAAAGCAAAGGGAGGAAAGAAGAAAGGCGATTACACCAGGCTTCATGACAAATAACAGGGAGGTAGCCTAGTCGGTAAGCAGCCCAAATAATTAAGGGCAAGGCCCAGAAAGGTCTGGGAATAAAACTGCAGGGCCTGGGCGAGTGAGGGAGAAGTAATTTATTGATGAGGCGTAGATATAGCTAAACAAGGAAATGAATTTGTGGGGGAGGAGTGTTGCAGGAAAGGGGGAGGGAACAGGTGCTGGAGAGAGGCATACATTTGCCAACGGAGAAAAACCCCAGGTCCATATCAGAATGGGTGAAGGAGCATCTCAGAAGAGAAGAAGGCTGACCAGATTAGTACGTGTGACAGGGTTTGCCTGAGGAGGAAATAACTGGAGAAGCACAGAGCCGTTCATCCTGGCATGGAGACCGCCAGCTTCCTCTCAACAGGCAGAGCAGGTACGGCAAGGAGTCGTGAATACCTGGAAGGAAACGAGCCCTAATTCAAACAAACAGAATCTACAGAAGCACCTGTTAAAGGTCTCCCACCAGGAGACCAGGCGGCCAAAATGGGACAAGGCATAAAAGCGGACAAGAGGGACAAAAGGTTTGTCACACGTCAGAGGCACTGAAAACAACCAGTACGTATCACTGCTAGAGTTCCAAAGCCAGGGAATCACACTACGAGTGACATCAAACTGGAGTGAACTGTGCGCTACCATGTTCTGACTGCCAAAGCTGACAAGGCAGACGGTGTGGGGATCAGATGGAAGAGGTCCTTGCCATCCGTCACTCTATACCCAGAATGAGGGTATGCTTTGTACACAGCGATGCCCAGAAAACTTACTCATTGCTTTTGGAGATTCTACTCCACAAGTGCCTACTGAGTGCCCTGCATGATGATGCTGTTGTATAAACACAAATCCAACAAGTGTGAACCGTTGTCCCACTGCCCAAATCAACCACTGCAGGGGTGATAAAGCAAATAAAATCCCAGCTCTCATGAATCTCACTATCTAAAGTAGGAGATAAACAATGAACCAGTGTAATAATAAGTAAATTCAAAACCGGAAATCCTGAAGCATGCTGAAGGGAATAAAGGGGGACTAGGAGAGAGACAGGCAGGGGGCGATGTATTCTAAGAGGAGATGCCACTTACGCTGGACCTGAAGTATAAAAGCATATGCAAAATGTGAAATAAAAAGCACTACAGTGCTTTGTAAAGGTCCTGTGGCAGGAAAGAGGCTGGCCAGCTTAAGGAATTAAAGAGGGAGTAAGGCTAGGGTATGGTGAGCAAGGGAGAGAGAGGCACGCAAGGGGAATACACTTGTGGCCCAGCCTCATGTTTCACACTGGGATGACACAAGATGGGAGAAAGTAATGAACATATCTTGCCTGCCTTCTATGTCTTCTATATGGGAGAGGTATTTTTCAACCTGTAGACGCTTACAGAGAGAATACAGTCAGTCATGCTGGAGGTGTTTTTACTGGTCTTGGTTTGGTAAGAATTTGTGGGTAAAACAATCTCATTTTGCACCTTCAGCCAAAATACCAACCCCAACTAGCCTGATGCCTCTTCCTAAACACAGCACCGAGCTGGTGCATTATTACTAAGCTTTTTTTGTACACTTAAAGTCTAGCTTTCTTAGCAACAGTGATGGACAGAGACCTGAATGGATATCTTAAACATCAAAAGGGAATTTTTTAAAGGGACACATCAACAACTCAGTACATATTTTTACAACATCAAACAACATAAAGTTGTAAAACTTAAATCAAGAATCTGCACAATATATTCACGCTGACACACAGTCTGCCTCTTCTTTCCGGGGGTCACAACCCTGTCTACAGAAGCACATGTTTGACAAATAAGAATCAAAGAAGATGCAGGAATTCCATGAGCTTCTGTGTGTCTGGGATTTAAATCTTGTCCTAGAAGATCCAGTAGCCAATCATTACCTTTGGCGGGGACGGTTGTAGTGTGTAAAATGACTAAAAGAGCACAAACATGGAAGAAAGAAATCTGGGATCTAATGTCAGCTTTGCCTCTAGACCAGTTGAATTAACCTTAGGTAAACATTCACCTCTTTGGACCTCCGTTTATCAGGTATAAAAATAAGGAATAGGTACTTCTGATTCTGGACATGATGGAGTAACCAGGACTGAATCTAACCTTTCACATGAAATGACTAATTAATTAATTAATTATATCAAACAATTTCCATTTCAATTTCAAGTCATTGGACAACAGGCAACAAAAAACAGGGATCCCTGAGAGATAGGGAACAAATGAGATAAGTATTACAATTGCCCCAGATCACTGCACGGAGAGAGTCTCCAGGCTACACGCAGGGTAAAATATTTATATAGAGCCCAGTGATCTCCCTGAGTTGAGGTGATGGAATGGGGAATCTGGGCAGGCAAAGGTGCCTAGAATTTGCAAGAAACAGTACTGGAGAAGCTGCAGAAACAGAGAGAACTCTAGAGAAACGCAGAGGGTTCCCCTCAGGTCTTCAGCTGAGTGTTAATCAGTTCATGCAAGTGAAGAAACTACCGAAGGCTGGAGAAAGAATCCCCTGAAAGGATTAGAGGGAGCAATCCCAGAAGCTCACACAAGGTCAATAAGCATCACTGTGCCCATCAGCCACAGTGGCAACCCTCATACATCATGGGATATCTGGTAGAATACGTCAGAAAAGTTCTGCCTCAGTAGTGGGGCAACATCAATCCTAAACAAAATGCTCTTCCAGTCCCACCGTATCAAGCTTAACATTAACACGTGAAAGAATTCAAACATTCCCAAGTAACTTAAGTGTGTCCCAGAGCAAGGCTCAACAATACTCGTAGGAATTTAAAAATATCTAGCAGCCAAGAAGATAAAAATCTTAGTATCTGGCAGCAAATGAAAAATTATTTGGCATTGGGGCTTCCCTGGTGGCACAGTGGTTGAGAGTCCGCCTGCCGATGCAGGGGACACGGGTTCGTGCCCCGGTCCAGGAAGATCCCACATGCCGCGGAGCGGTTGGGCCCGTGAGCCATGGCCGCTGAGTCTGTGCGCCCGGAGGCTGTGCTCCGCAACAGGAGAGGCCACAACGGTGAGAGGCCTGCGAACCGCAAAAAAAAAAAAAAAAAAAAAAAAAAAAAATTATTTGGCATTGACGGAAGCAGAAAAATCACGCACATAATGAGGAGAAAAATTAACCGATTTAACTACTAGTTCTTAACTACGGGTGATTTTCCACCCTCTCCAATCTGGCAATCTGGGAACATTAGTCAATGACTGGAGAAATTTCTAATTGTCAAGACTGAAGATGCTACTGGCATCTCGTTGGGGGAGGACAGGGGTTATGCTACAATACACAGGAAATCTCCCCACAGCAAAACATTAGCCAATCCAAGATGTCACTATTACCACTGTTGGAAATCATATTCAAAACCATCTCAGAAATGATACAAGTGATAGAATTAATAAACAAGGACATTAAAACAGTTAATACAACTGTATTCTGTATGTTCAAGAAGCTGGAGGGAAAAGCGTATGTGTTAATTATATACATGAAAAAAATAAAAAGGGGATACAAGCCAAACTTTCAGAGAGAAAAACTATAATGGCTGAGCTAAAAAGTACACTGAATGGGATTCATGGCAAATTAGACACTGCAGAAGAAAAGGCGAGTGAAATTAAAACCATAATAACAGAAACTGTACACATGAAACACAAGAAAAAAATGGAAAAAAGGAATAGCACAGCAGTGTGCTGCAGGACATCATGTGTAATTCAGAGTTCCTGAAGAGGGAGGGGAGAAAACATATTTGAAGAAACAATGGCTGAATATTTTCAAAATTTGATGAAAACTATAAAGCGACATCCAAGAAGCACAAAAAACCCGAAGAGTCATGAATAAAACGTCAAAGTACATCATAATCAAATTGCTTAACACAAGTAATAAAGACACAAGGAAAGAGAGAAAAAGGGTACGGCACACAGAGTGGAACAAAGATACGGATGTCAGCAGATATTTTGTTAGAAACAACATAAATGACAAGAAAGTGAAGCAACATGTTAAAAATACTGCATAGAAAAATAACGATTGATACCACATGGAAATCTGGATCTACACAAAGGAGTGAAGAGTATGGAAATGGTAACTACATGGATAAATATGTTCTTCTTATTTAAATGTCTTTAATAGATCACTGATTGTTTAAAGCAAAAACAATAGCAATGTATTGTAAGGTTTACAACATACGTAGAAATGAACATGGCTACAGTGGCCCAAGGGCTGGGAAGCAGAAATGGAAGTGCACTGGTGTAAGGTTCTTACACCGTATGTGAGGTCGCAAAATGTCACTTTGGATCTAGTCTGTGGTAAGTTTTAAGATGTGTGCTATAAATGCAGAAGCAACAACTAAAATAACACAATTAAGGAGTCATATCTTAATAAGCCAAAAAAAGAAGGTAAAATGGAACAAAAAAATATTCAATCCAAAGGAGGAAGAAAAAGAGGAAAAATGGGACAATAGAAAACAAAGAGTAAGATGATAGACTTAAATCCAAACACATCAATAACCACATTCAATGTAAGTGGTCAAAGGCAAAGATTGTCAGATTGGATTAAAAAAAAAGCAAGATCCAAGTATATAGCATCTACAGTACTCTAAATATAAAGACACAAGTAGGTTAAAAGCAAATGATGGGGAAAATGATGGGAAAAGATGCACCAGTCAAAAGAAAGCTGGAGTGGCTATACTATTATCAGGAAAAGTAGGTTTCAGAGTAAAGAATATTACCATGGATTAAGAGGACAATTACGTCATGAAAAAGTAGTCAATCTGTCCAGAAGACATAACAATCCTAATGTTTATGCACCTCCTAATGGAATTTCAAAATACATGGAGCATAATAAAGCACAAGCAAGGCTAATATTCAAACATTAATAATGTTAAAATAATGGAATTTGGTAAATTGCTGTTTCCCCAAGGCCCCTAAATATCCCCCAACCACCCCTGCTTCTCCCCCAGGTTCTTCCCACAATTCAGAAACTAAAAGAGTAACATCTGTACAGCACGGAGTTTCGTTACCCTGTTCCAGCCCTGTTGCCTCAGTCTACTCTGATTGATTGATACCTACTACTTAGTATTTTAAATATAACCTCTGAGCTTAGATGAAGGTAATATCCAAATTTTCCACCATGCCTAAGGTTTTACCGTTTCATGTATTTAAGTTGACTCAACACAGAGAAAAGACTGAGGGCTGGAGGGGTGGTTGGAGCAAAGAAAGAATGGACAGTGGCCTTATTTTGCATTGGTGGTATGTGTAGAACACGTGTTTGTAGAAACATGGAAACAAGGGCCTCTTCCATTTCACATTTCTCACTGAACACCACAAGGTCTGATGCTCTGCAGGAAAATACAATTCAGCTCAACCCTTGGGATCAACCGGCGTATCAGTCTCTTGGCCCAACCATTCTACCTGTCACTTTGCTCTGGTGGTAGCTAGGGATTTATGGGTCTGATTTCAACATTTAATTCTCAGTTTTATTCTCAGTAGCAGGGGAATAAAAGAGTAAAATCGTTTAAAAGAGGTTAAGTGTTACAATTGTATGAGACTCTAAAAAGCGAAAGGAAGGGGAACGGTTTTACAATGCTCTCTAAAAGAAATCTATGATGTCTCAATGTTGCAAGCAAGAGGAAAAGAGATCCTGGGGGAAAGCACAGCTTCCAGGCCACCTTTGAAAAGAAGACCATAAACCCCAAACTCTTACTAGAACTCTCATTGGTCTCAGGCTGTCTCCATGGACTCGCCTCTCCCCGTGTTGCTGGGAAGGTACAGGAGATGAGAGAGGTCACCTGGCTTGCACTAAATGTGCAAGCATCTGTACCTGCACACCCCTTGCAGATCTGGCCACTGTACACCATGACAGATGCAGTAAAGCTTCAAACATCTACAGAAGCAGGAGTAAAACAAAGTAACAGAGATTCAGAAGACGTAAGCACGACTCTCAAAAGTGGCACCATTTGAAAACAATCCAGTTCAGACGGGATCTGGGTAACTTTATGGATGAGAGCTGCACGCCATCAACATCACCACTTGGAAATCCTGGGGCAGAGAGGATGCTGGGGTAAGCACCCAGTCACCTGACCGGGAGTGGCAAGTCTAGTCCTTCCTGTCACTGGACTCTTGTCTAAGAGCTGCATTCTGTGTCACAAGCCCACAGGAGCAAGTTCAACTCCTCAGTGGAGCTTTTAAAGCCCTCTAACATCTGTATCTTCCCACCTCCCTGTGTAACTACGACTCTGATTATTCCTCTGCACTCCCTCTCCACACCAGCAGGAAGGAATGAGTCCAAGCGTCCCACAAAGCCATGTTCATTTCTGACCCAAGCTTTTGCTCATGCCAAACCTCCTTCTAGAATATTCTCCATGACTCCTCTCTGCCCAGCTCTTTCCTATTCATCCTTTCAGCCTTAGCTCAAGCTGCTCCCACCCAAATTCCCTTTCCCAACCACTCCAGCCCATAATGATTGCTTCTTATTCTGGAGTACTTTAGCATTTACAAACAGAAAAGTATCTATGACATTTGTTCATAGAGGGTTTTCAATTTTCATATAATTACCACTTACGTGAATCTTTTATCTCCCCAACTAAATCATAAATTCCCATAAAACAGACACTCTAAAATAAACTCTTTTCCCTACTATGCTTAGGGAGGTATTCATTAAATTACTTGCTGAATGAAGAAATTTTAATCTCTAGGATTACCCACATGTTCCCACCTAAATATTACTTTCGGAAAACTCTGCTGTCAACCTGCACTGCAACTGAGCTCACAGACAGGAAAGTAAAAGGAAGTCATATATGAGAAATTCCGACCAGATTACTCAAAAAGTTGGACTATGAAGATGATGGGGAAAACTGGGAAGGAAAAAAAAAAAAAAAAATCAAAGCAAGCCTGAAAGCTGTCACTATAGATAAAAGAGTAAACATTTTAATTTTTAATTCAGGTAATCTAAAGAGAAATATTTTCTCCACTATCTTACGAATTTTACATATAAATTTAATCATATAGCACAAAGGTAAACAGGTTCTATTTCACATGCCATTTCTGGCTGATACCTAGTTACTGTCCCGGGCTCTCACCTAAAGAAAGATTATAATTCCAAATCTATGTCTAGGGAAAAAAAAAAAAAAAAAAAAAATATATATATATATATACACACACACACACACACACACACACATACATACATACACATATATATATGTAGTATTTTGTGTACTTTATACATTATTGTATATAATATATGCTATACATATACATAAGTACATGTAATTTATTACTTATATGGCATCAGGGCACATTCTGTGTAGGTGCCTATTCTGAACAAACAGAAATATATATAAAATTAAGTCCATAAAGTAAATGGAATGAATTCATCATTTATCCTTGTGACAAAGATATTCAAATTCAATTATTTTCAGAATACTGAAAAGAGAGAGGTAGCACTTGGATGAGCATTTTGGGACCGCTGATGTGAATAAGGGGATCCAAATAGATTTTGCTGCCTCCATACAGGGATGACCAATCATTATGCATCAGAATCCCCAAAATAAAAGCCTCCACCCCCACTCCATTATATAAAGCCCTGGATCAAGTAACTCTTACTAGAAAAAAATAAAGATGTATTTAAAGACTACGGAACAGGGAGTCAAGAGACGTAAACGTCCTCACACAACTACTATTGGGCTGGCCAAAAAGTTCATTCGGGTTTTAAGGCAACGTCATTAAAAACCTGAACAAACTATTTGGCCAATCCAATATCTAGCTTGGAATCTGTGAGATTACCACCTAATATTTCTGGACTCTCAGTTTGCCAGCCTGTTAAACAGGAGGAATGGCTATGATGTCATTTCTGACCCAGAGGTTCTCGTTTTACTTTGAACATTACCAAATCACCTGTCACCGAGACTAGATACAACTATGTTTTCTCTTTTTTCTCTTTTCTAACTATTCTGTTGACATTGCGGCCTTCGCTGTTCCACTTCAGATCACATGAATTAAGAGAAATTCTTGGCAATATTAAGAGAAAAGTAGAAATCCTAAAAATGGAAGTTATTTTGCACTAAGGTGCACTCAGAACTTGCCCAGGACGCTGGGATATCCATCCTGGGTGTGTTCTGTCTAGTCTGATGCAGTATCTGCTTTACGTCATACACTTCATGTAAGTAGACTGACATGGGAGTGGAAGAGAAGTAGAAACAAACAAACTAAAAAATAATTTCTTGGTTATGCATTTTATATTTGAGGGAGAACCTTTTTCTCCTAAGCCTTAATACCCTGCAAGCATTTTAAAAGATAATGACCGTTAACTTTTTTTTCTAACAAAATTAAAATGCATTAAGATATACTTTAAAAGTCCTGCAGAGTACTGAAGACCGTATTACCACCAGGACCACCTACACAGCAGTGTCTCTGGAATAGAAAGGAATGTCTATTGAACAGTTTTGAAGTGCTTCTTGGGCACTGGAAACACAAAAGTGTGTGTGCCCTCAGAAATCTAAGTCTCCCTGGCAGGGTAACCTGAAATCTGCTATCCTTGAGGTCTTTGTTTACCTGACCCTGATAAAGGTAATGTTTTTGGTTCCAGAACATCCAGTAAAGAGACATTGTTGACAGGAGGCAGCAGTGCACTTGGCTTTGCCTATGAGCATCCATAAGGTGACGTGGAGACGATGCTTCCTGCAGGGTGAGCAGCGGTTCAGGCTCCTTTCACCGTCCCGGCTTTAGAGAGATTAGCATGTTCACTGTATTCCCAGCCCCTGGCATGGTTCCTGGCACTTGGTGGATTCTCGGGAACTCTGTGTTAAAATACTGACTTGGAAATTTCCCACTCGTCCACCCACAATTTCCTGACTTCCTACCAACTTTGATGAAGCAGAAGAAATGGAATGAGAAAGCAGTCTACAAACAGGAAATGCAAGGGATGCTCTGGGCAAAGTAACTAGTGCAGGTCTACTATGATTAGTAGCAAGCATCGTGAAGGGATATGGAAGAAAGAAAAGCTAGAAAGGTATATGGAACCAGGTTCTGGAGAGCTTTGCTGATGAGCACCTTCTTTTTCCCCCAAATTGCTACCTATAGGAGTTCAATACTTCTTTGTGGAAATGTCTTATTTTCCTTACACCCAAATCGTCCATTAAGTGTGATGGACTTTGTATCCATGCTACTTCTCAAAAAGGTCACCTCCTGTCTATACCAATAGAACCTGGTCCTTCTTTTCTACGACCAACCTGTCACATACATCTCATACACTATCACCTGATTATTCTTCCTAACTTCTATTTCTAATCTGCCCACACCCAGCTCAAACCTTCAACAGCTCCCCAAAATCTGCTGACTGCTTCCTTAACCAGCTATCCAAAGTCCACTGTCCTATCTCCTCCCTGAACTTTACAGTATTTTATTTAAAGGTCTCTGATAGAACATATTGATTTTTATATCACAGATCCCAGATGCTGGATTGCTTTATATCACTTGTTACATCTTATTTATCTTTTCATCCCCTCCAGGGTAACCCAGCAGGTGGTAGTCCCTCCATGTTTGAGGAATGAATTAAATAATTAAGTGATCAAAGCACACTTGTGCTAAATATCTCTTCTCTTTTCTAAAGATCTGTAACACTTGTAGAATTGCAAACTGGAAGCTTGTGGGCTAAGTCCTCCTGAACATGTTTGATTTGGCCTGCCAAGAAGTATTTAAAACTCTGAACTTGAGCAACTTCAGAGGGAATACAAATATGTTGACCACAGGCCCCACCCCTCTCTATCACCTGTCCTGATTTACCCATTTGTTCTCCTCTGAATTTCTGATTCTGCAATCCTTGATTTCACGTTTATACACAAATGAATCATGACAAGAACTGAATTTTATTGGGTATTCACTTGTGCCAGAACTTGTTCTAGGGACTTTTTACATACTACTGACTTTTACACAATCTGATAGTCAACAGTAAGGGCCTGGTGTTATGCATTTAAAGTTCAGTGGTGTTAGCGTTATCCCCAACTGGACAGTTCGATCTACAAAAGGAGAGAGGCTGGTCCCCTCCATGGTTCACACACAGAAGGAAATGAAGGTGTAGTTACTGGCTGCCCAAAGGAAAGACTCCATGCCTTCTTTAAGAAGTTCAGGAAAGCTTGGGAAAGGTGGAGCATTGGTCTCAGGGGCCATGCTAACAAACCCACCTCCCACCTTCCTCAGAGGAAAAAAAGTTGAGTTGCCCCAGCCTGGCTCCCTAGGACTTAAGAAGCTCCGAGACAAAGATGCCCACCTCCTTTCAGAGCCTTGAAATGCTTAGCAGGATCACCAGTAAGAAATAAGACGTTCCCCATAGATTCCAGCCCCAGTTGGCTGTTTTCTGCAACATCCCTGCAAGACGTGACCCAAAGAACCATTTTTCTTAGCTCAGCCTCTCTACCAAGCTTTTTATGATGCTAATAAATGAGGTAAAATCTAAGGTTTTGCCTTTTAAAGTACATATTTCAGAGTTTTCTTTATCTTCCCTTCATTTACGATGAACCCCTCACAGTCTTCTCGTAGCCTTTGTGCAAAGGCAGTTAATCTTCTCACCTAATGACACTGTCTACAGAGAGAAGCCACCGTGTCTCCATTCACCAATAACCAGATGAATCATGTGTCTCTACGAAAGTGAAGTCATACCAAGCTGGTTTTTAACATTACTGAGGGGTGTCATTAAAACCTCGGACACTCTGTCTGCGATGGGCTCTGATAGACTGTGATTAATTAGGTCTCTCTTTCCCATAGACTCCCTCCCTGCCTCTGCTGTCAAACCCGCTCACCCCAAGGCGGAGACTCCTGGGCTCCCCAGACCCTGTGGCAACCAGCCTAAATGAGGTCCAGGAAACTTCCTCACACCCACTGCTCTGCTCTGGAGTAGAAAAATGAAGCTCCTACTTTGTCTACTGAGAATGAACCAAGCAGACGGTACAGCAACCTGTAACCTTAAAATGTGTGCCCTTCCTCCCCGTGATTCTGCGATGTTGCTCTCCTGGGGACCAGGATGCTTTCTTCTACCCTTCACTGTCCATCAGTGGCATTCTCTCTGAAGTGGAAGCGGGGGGGCAAGAGGGGAAACATTGTGTGACAGTGAAATGGTGAATTTGCTTTCTTTTTCTAGTCCAAATGTTCACCAGCCTTCGTGTTATCTGCAAAGATTCTCTCATCCCAGGCTGTGGCTGGGAGGGGGCAGTGGATGGGGAGTTTGGAATAGGCAGCAATTCCAGGCAGCTATAGTATGGGACTCGGCAGCACCAAATTCGAAAATTGTCCAAGGAAATATACAAATCACAATGTATCAATATGTTACAGACAAGGGAGTGGCCATCGGGATGTTTCTTCCCTAGATAGGTGGGTTGGGTCAAACCCATGAACACGTTTCGCAGTGGGCTTTCTCTCTTCAGGCTTCGGTGTATCGATTTGTAAAATGGTTCTGTAGAATTCTACAGCTCTAGGAGGCCATGCTCTTCTCCCACCACGAACAGTGAGGCGGTATCTATCAGGATTTCCCTTCAAAACTAGCATTCTGAGGATACTTGCTTCATAAACTGATGCTCTGATAGTCATTTCTCCTTTCTCATTCCAAATACGAAGTTCTGCTCCAAAAGTGTCTGAAGCCAGGAGGTTTCTTTTGACCAAGGACGCAGTCACCCTTTCAATCGTGCATCAAAGCCAAACCAAAAAAAGTGACTTGGGAGCCACATTTATAATAAATCTGGGCATTTCACAAGCAGTCAGATTGAGAATAAATCTCTCAATAAGTCTCTGCTATACGCAGAGGCAGGAAGCGAATCAGGTGGATCTCTATGCTCAATTTGTTGTGAAAGAAAATTCGTACTTTTTCCTCAACTCTCCAAACTAGAGTACTGATCAGTGACAGTGATCTGCTAAAACTCTTCAAAGGAGAATCTACAATTTTTTTTTTTTTCCGGCGGTACGCAGGCCTCTCACTGTTGTGACCTCTCCCATTGCGGAGCACAGGCTCCGGATGCGCAGGCTCAGCGGCCATGGCTCACGGGCCCGGCCGCTCCGTGACATGTGGGATCTTCCCGGACCGGGGCAGGAACCCGTGTCCCCTGCATCGGCAGGTGGACTCTCAACCACTGCGCCACCAGGGAAGCCCGAGAATCTACAATTTTTAAAGGGGAATCTACCTTCCAAATTTCACTGTGCACCTGTTGTGCATCACCTCTGCCTTCAGATCCCATTTGGAAACTTACTTTTTTCCCAGTGGGAAACAGAGATGCCTGCTAACTGCTGAAGATGGAAAGAGCTTTTATCCCATTCAATATACATGAAAACCATATGAATTCCTTAAGCTAAGTAATGATGCTCCCATTTTACCAGTGAGAAAAACTGAGCCCAGACTTGGCCAAGGTCAGACTTGGCCTGAGCTTGGCCAAGGTCATGTGGTGAGTTAGGGATGGAGGTGGATCTGGTATCCAAGCCTGCGGACATACTGCATTCCGTGGCCTTTCTGCTATGCTACTATGCTAGGTTTTTGGAGTCAGAAAGAGAAAAACAAGTATAGTACATTAACACATACATGTTGAATTTAGAAAAATGGTACAGATGAACCCACCTGCAAAGCAGAAATAGAGACACAGGCATAGAGAACAAACATACGGACACCAAGGGTCGGGGGGAGTGGGATGGACTGGGAGATTGGGATTGATGTATGCACACTACTATGTATGAAGTAGGGGGCTGGTGAGGCCCTACTGTATAGCACAGGGGGGAAAAAAAGAAGGTACAATCTATTTGCAGGACATATATTAAGTTAACCTTAAAAAATGCATTCCGATATACATTAGGTGCAGACAAACACTGTTTGATTCCACTTATACGAGGTACCTAGAACAGTCAAATTCATAGAGTCAGAAAGTACATGGTAGATGCCAGGGGTCGGGGGGTGGGCTGGGGAGGTGGGGAGGGGGACTAGGGACTTAGTGTTTAATGGGGACAGAGTTTCAGTTTAGGAAGGTGAAAAATTTGGGAGATGGATGACGGTGAGAGCTCCACAACAATGTGAATGTATTTAGTACCACTGAACTGTACAGTTAAATATGGTTAAAATAGTATGTTTTATATTATGTGACTTTTACCACAATAAAACTACTACACTCTTCTTCAGTAGAGCAAAGCTTCTGCCTTTATAGCTGTCAATGTGTGTACTTAGCTATATTTAAATATAAGCAACTGAAAAAGTGAACACTGCCCACCCTTCCATTCTTAATATGAAGTTCTTTAGTTTGTTAGTTTTTTTCTATTAAAAGAACTCTCTTTAATCAAGCAAAAAGGCTCAGACTCTGTCTGCATGTTGTAGGTTCCCTCCCAAGCTTGGTCTTTGCAACTGAATATTTCCATTTAAATGCACCATCAATTCAATCAAAATGTTAATATTCTGATTACAAAGTACTGCTCTCTGCATTTTTAACATTTTTCTTCCCACTTTCCCCCAGCAAAGCACAGAGCTGGAGTTCACAAATAGGCAGGTCATTTTGGTTTAAAAGGGGACAATTTACATGCCACAGTGCTACAGTAACTGATGAGTAGAAATATTTCCGCAGATTAAACTACAATCTATATGCACCCACTCACATTCAAATCACTTTTGTACTCTGCACACAGCTACGGCACAGTTGCTAAACCTTTGTGTGTGTCTGATGATCAAGGAGGACCAGCAAACTAGCAGCTATCCTTCTAAATCTGCATTAAAAATGGTTTTCCTGATGTGATTAAGAAGCGTAACTCTTTTTTCATTCTTTGCTGCATAAATGATGCTGAAGTTGGAGCAAATAAATAATCGCAGTTTCAACTTCAAGGCATTATCCCTCAGACTACAGAGATTATATATCTTAACAAGTCAGATACAAAGAACCATGTCAGGAATCTTAGAATACTAATCTCTTTCTCCCCTGTATGGAGAGTGACAAACACGTGGTTTCGAAATCCAACTGTGGCTCACATCCTGACATTCCCACTGCAAAATGGACAGCATGTAATGGGAGATCCGCTTAGTAATGACCCCGTCAATAAGAGGCACCTCCCTGCTTATCTGCACTATAATATTACAGAGCAAAGCAGGGAGGCCAGGCTGGGGGAAAGCAGGATTTCTCATAAGGGGTTGGAGAATGTGCTTAAATGTTTTGGAGCAAGGCCTTCTCCCCACAGTGGGTGGGGGGCGGCGGTAGAAGGGGGAAGGCTGTTAGAGGCATTGGTGGAAGAGGCAACAACCAATGGGATAGGCGTCCCCGGGAGGAGGAAGCCCCTGACTCCAAAGTGCTTTTCCCACCTGCTCTGACAATTCTTTTAACACAAAGCAAAGGCTTTAATCCTGTAATTAGGCATCAAAGGCATGCATCCCTGAAAGGCAGACTACAGTGATAAACTCAATACCCGCTAGCAGATTCTGACAGAGGAAAGGGAAGGCAGAGAGCACACAGCAGCCGGAGGGGAGGACGAGAGGTCCCGCAGAGAAAAGGAGCGCTCAGGGAAGGAAGATAAACTTTGCTGTCTGATACTTGTGCACTGGGTGGCCATAAGAAAAAGATAATGACAGCATGTGTTGGTAAGTCTCAAAGGTCTTTTACAATTCCCACCACATTTTATCTCAGCCATGGGTTCACTTAGGCCACCCGTGTCATTAAGTATCTAATAATGAAGTTGGGCTACAAAGAATGTAAGAAGAGAATGCAGGCTTGCTGTCCTTCCAGGAACTTACAGCCTGGCTGGGGAGGTGATATATAATTATTTAAAAGTAGAGAGGAAAGTATGAGGAAGTGAATCCAGGGTGGCTTGGGCCCTGGGGAGAAGGATTTGAGCTGTGGACCCCTCACCTGCCCCAAGTGACATGGCATCACCCAGATTTACCACCACAGCCATTACTATCCCCAGAAAGAGGTGGCAGGTAAAAGTCACTGGACTTCAACACTCTTTTCTAGATGTTTCCACCCCTTGACCTTGCCCAGGGTCTCTGTAGAGTGCTGGGCAGATTCAGGACATTGTGTCAAGGGAGAGAGTGGACCCAGTCTGCACTCCGCTAGGCAGGCTGTGAGCCTGTTCAGTGGAAGGGAGAAATTTTTACGAGATACTGTCAAGTCACCTGAAGTCCTTTCTGAAAAATGGTAATTATATATGCATACACAAGTAAACATTTTTTTAAATATAAATGTTATTACCAAAGAGACCTCCTTTAAAGAAAACTAACTTTATAACACAGGGGCTATAGAAAACTCTCAAAGTCATAATGTGAATGACACAATTACGTTTTGAAACTGGAAAATTGTAGGTAACGATAGAGCAAGGACATCCTGTATCTGATTCCTTCCCAGGAGATTTTCTTCCTATCTCCCTGTATAATTAGCCTTCCTTTCCACTCTTGGCCTGTTTTCTGTCCCTCATGTGGCATTCTTTTAGAAGGCCTTGCCTTGAAATTATTTGTATACACCTTTCTTTATTTGATCCTGAGCCCCTGGAAACTGTGGCCAGCTTCTAACTTATTTATCCCCAGTGCCCAGGCCAGGTCCCTACACACAAGGCTTGAAGGAATAAATGACAATAAGCTAAATTAATAGTGGTGGGAAATTATATATATTGAACATCTTTATGGGTCAAATGCCTGTGCACTGACTACTGACTTAATCCTCATGAAAGGTATGACAAGATTGCTTCCCTTTTACAGATGAGGAAATAGGTTCTGAGGGATCAATAAGATTGTCCAAGGTCACATAGATCACTGTGGTTTGGAAAGAAGTGTGGGTGGGCATTGAAAGATGCAGAAAGTGAAAAAGACAAAGAAAGGAATGAGGAGAGAGACATTTTAGGGTCAATAATAACGTGGGAACCTACAGGGCATGCTGGCTAGTGGGGGAGTGGACTAGGAGTTACTGAGAAATAGTAGATGTTATGATTAGAACAGCTCGACCTGGACCAGGGTGTGGTGTGCATGTGATAGGGCAGCACTCAACCACCATGCAGAGTTGTGTGGCACGTGGAAAAGGTATCCTTTTCATTCTACAGTCACTGAGGATCAGAGCCATGAAAAGCTCTATCCAAGCCTCCTAACCTCCAACTCAGGCTCTTTCTTTTATATCAAACTGAGATATTATTACTTTGTAAAAGGATCTAAAGGTCTTTTGGGACCTCTGGTATCGTGCTCATAGAAACAGATGTTTAATTGACATACAATTTCTATGCCTCTACAGATGAATTTGAAGGGTGCATAACTATAAAGTATTTTGAAACCTGACTTGCTTTGTTAGTTAGCTGCAAGAAAATGCAGAAACTCAAAGAGAAAGGATAACCTTATGAAAACAAGCACCACTCTCCAATAGATAGAAAAATCAAAGCAAGTAATTAACATCTGATGGTAACGTTGTTATCCAGGACAAACTGGTTACAATAGGAGATGACTACAGTCCTTAGAATTCAATGCCTTTCTGGAATGCTTCCTGCCCTTAGTGACTTATGGCAGTTGAAGTCCAGTCCCCCTTGGTCAGCAGGTTTTGCTGTTTTTCTTAAGAAATGTCAGGTCTTACCTGCTAGTGTTGGAGGGTCATCTCCAAAGGCGGGGTGTGTGTGTGTTGTGTCTCACCATGAGGACAAGGACACTGGCAGCAGAAGTTCTGGGAAGTACTCTTTGGAGTGAGCCCTCCCAGAGTCTGCCATTAGCCCCACCAAAGAGCCCAGGTAGGTTCCAGTGTTGGGTAGCCTCAGGCCAAACAACCAACAGGGAGGGAGCCCAGCCTCACCCATCAGCAGACAAGTGGATTAAAGTTTCACTGAGCTCTGCCCACCAGAGCAACAGCCAGCTCCACCCACCACCAGTCCCTCCCATCACGGAATTTGTATAAGCTTCTTAGATAGCCTCATCCAACAAGAGGGCAGACAGCAGAAGCAAGAAGAGCTACAATCCTGCAGCCTGTGGAACAAAAGCCACATTCACAGAAAGACAGACAAGATGAAAAGGCAGAGGGCTATGTACCAGATGAAGGAACAAGATAAAACCCCAGAAAAACAACTAAATGAAGTGGAGATACGTAACCTTCCAGAAAAAGAATTCAGAATAATGATAGTGAAGATGATCCAGGCCCCGGAAAAAGAATGGAGGCAAAGATCGAGATTTGCAAGAAATGTTTAACAAAGACCTAGAAGAATTAAAGAACAAACAAACAGAGATGAACAATACAATAACTGAAATGAAAACTAAAATAAAAAACTGGGACCTAATGAAACTTAAAAGCTTTTGCAAAGCAAAGGAAACTATACACAGGACGAAAAGACAACCCTCAGATGGGAGAAAATATCTGCAAACAAATCAACGGACACAGGATTAATCTCCAAAATATATAAACAGCTCATGCAGCTCAATATTAAAAAAAAAAAAACCCAATCCAAAAATGGGCAGAAGACCTAAAAGACATTTCTCTATTGTCTTCTCTATGATTCTATAGAGAATCAATGAATTTCATAAAGTTGAAAGATATAAAATTAATACACAGAAATCTCTTGTATTCCTATACACTAATGATGAAAAATCTGAAAGAGAAATTAAGGAAACACTCCCATTTACCAATGCAACAAAAAGAATAAAATACCTAGGAATAAACCTACCTAGGGAGACAAAAGACTTGTATGCACAAAACTATAAGACATTGATGAAAGAAATTAAAGATGATACAAACAGATGGAGAGATATACCATGTTCTTGGATTGGAAGAATCAATATTGTGAAAATGACGATACTACCCAAAGCAATCTACAGATTCAATGCAATCCCTATCAAATCACCAATGGCATTTTCTATAGAACTAGAACAAAAAATCTTAAAATTTGTATGGAGACACCAAAGACCCCAAATAGCCAAAGCAGTCTTGAGGGAAAAAAACGGAGCTGGAGGAATTAGACTCCCTGACTTCAGACTATACTATAAAGCTACAGTAATCAAGACAATATGGTACTGGCACAAAAAACAGAAATATAGATCAATGGAACAGGATGGAAAGCCCAGAGATAAACCCACGCACCTATGGTCAACTAATCTATGACAAAGGAGGCAAGGATATACAATGGAAAAAAGACAGTCTCTTCAATAAGTGGTGCTGGGAAAACTGGACAGCTACATGTAAAAGAATGAAATTAGAATACTCCCTAACACCATACACAAAAATAAACTCAAAATGGATTTGAGACCTAAATGTAAGACCGGACACTATGAAACTCTTTGAGTAATATATAGGAAGAACACTCTTTGACATACATCACAGCAAGGTATTTTATGCAAGATCGTTACCTCCTAGAGTAATGGAAATAAAAACAAAAATAAACAAATGGGATCTAATGAAACTTAAAAGCTTTTGCAAAGCAAAGGAAACAAACAGGACGAAAAGACAACCCTCAGAATGGGAGAAAATATTTGCAAATGAATCAATGGACAAAGGATTAATTTCCAAAATATATAAACAGCTCATGCAGCTCAATATTAAAAAAACAAACAACCCAATTCAAAAATGGGCAGAAGACCTAAATAGACATTTCTCCAAAGAAGACATACAGATGGCCAAGAAGCACATGAAAAGCTGCTCAACATCACTAATTATCAGAGAAATGCAAATCAAAACTACAATGAGGTATCACCTCACACCAGTTAGAATGGGCATCATCAGAAAATCTACAAACAACAAATGCTGGAGAGGGTGTGGAGAAAAGGGAACCCTCTTGCACTGTTGGTGGGTATGTAAATTGATACAGCCACTATGGAGAACAGTATGGAGGTTCCTTAAAAATCTAAAAATAGAATTACCATATGACCCAGCAATCCCACTACTGGGCATATACCCAGAGAAAACCATAATTCAAAAAGACACATGCACCCTAATATTCATGGAAGCACTATTTACAATAGCCAGGTCATGGAAGCAACCTAAATGCCCATTGACAGACGAATGGATAAAGATGTGGTATATATATACAGTGGAATATTACTCAGCCATAAAAATGAACAAAACTGGGTCATTTGTAGAGACGTGGATGAATCTAGAGACTGTCATACAAAGTGAAGTAGTCAGAAAGAGAAAAAAAAATACTGTATATTAATGCATATATGCAGAGCCTAGCAAAATGGTACAGATGAACCGGTTTGCAGGGCAGAAGTTGAGACACAGATGTAGAGAACAAACATGTGGACACCAAGGGGGAAAGTGGTGAGGTGCAGGGGTGTGTGATGAACTGGGAGATTGAGACTGACATATATACACTAATATGTATAAAATGGATAACTAATAAGAACCTGCTCTATAAAAACATAAATAAAAGTAAATTTTTTTAAAAAAATGTCAGGCTTAACAACCACGCCAAAGTGAGAAATATGATTCGCTACTTACTGGCATTTGACCTTGATGCGTGGAGTAATACTAACTAGAAAGAAAAGATATGGTTCAAAAACTCCCAAATAAACTTGAGGAGCCTGTGGGCTTATGTTTGGCAGTGTTAGGTGAAAAACAGCCAGTTTCCTTTTGCCACGTGAGTCTATTTAGCCATTCTAAAGCTTTCCCATCAGTGATATGGTGTCTAGAGATTCAAAAACACCATTATGTCCATTGTGAAGCTCTGCATTGACCATCAGCCTGGAACTTAATCAGACAGGCATGCAGGTTTTACAATTTAGAAACATTTCTAATATACACCATTGAGCTCATGAGATCATCTATTTTTTCATGGACATGGGCAGGCCAGTGACAATAACTAACTAGGTATTGCATTAGAGCAGCTGGGTCTCAGCCACAATTTATAGACTCAAATGTCTTCAACACTTCAGAGCTGAACCTGAAATTTCAGAGGTTCACTGGAGGCAAACACTGATTTGAAACTTTAGCAGGTCAATGACTTCTAATTAATAATAATTATCACTTTTTAAAGCATTTACTAAGTTTCAGGAACTATGCTAAACACTTTACAAACATTTATTAATGTAATTATCACAATTAATTTATAAGGTGGACCCTATCATCATGCCCCATTTTGAAGATGGGGAAGTTGAAGATAAGAGGAGTAACTTGCCCAAGGTCACACGGGTATTTAGTGGCAGAGCCAGGACTTAAATTCAAGATTGAGTGTTCACGTAAACCACTATTGTGAAAGCAAAGCGCGAATAATGGTTTATCTGCCAAGATGGCACCCGTGACCCAATGCACATCCCAAAATAGAAGACAGGGTATAATTTTCTTGATTGGTCAAACACTCTTGACTTGAAAAAAAATCTACCTATTGGCAAACATTCATTGAGCATCTATTCCAAGCAAAGCACTGTGTATGTAGAAAGCTTGATTCTTGCCTTTGAAGAAGACAGTCTTTTAAGGATGATAAGACCTGTGACTTGAGGGCTTAAGGTTAAGGAGGAATCAAGAAAATGGAAGGCATCGTGTACTCAAACAAAAACTCAGATTCAGCAGACGTAAGAGTGTGAGGAAATTGGAGAAAGAAGAGAATGTGGTCAGAGAGGGGAATTTCAGGGTTCATATTATTTTAAGTAAGGCAGTTCCAAACGGTGATGAGGACCAAGATTTGGTAATGCTGCTGCATGGTTGAAAAAGAGAGCTCAGACTATGAAGTCAGCGTACTGAAGGTATCTTCTGATATGAATGGAGAAATCACCACAGAGGTTATTAAAGGACATGATTAGGAGGACAGTTGTAAGCCAGGGACGTGGGAAGGAACACAGCTAGGTAGACTTGAGGTTAGCTTACAACCTAAAGGAATAGTAGGCAGGACAGTAGTTGCCCTCCGTTATGACACCTTCAGAGTTGGCATAGACGTAGCCACTCATAATTTCACCCATCCCAATTACATGTAAGGTTGGCTTTCATTTATTAAGAAAACTACCTCTTGGGAGTTTTCAGAAGGTCTCCACAGTTTTGATGCCCCAAAACTTTGGTGAACTAGCCAGTCTACAAAAATCAATAATTATAGGTGACGAATATTCGAAAGGGACCAGTATACACAATCCGGGGGGCAATAAGACCTTTAACATGTTTCTCATAACAGAATAGCCCTCAGTGGCAGATATTCCCAACGCTGACCAAAGCAGCAATGTGTGCTAGAGACGAGAGAGCAAAGGGAAACGGAGGTCGAGAGGAACTCAGCGGAATGTACGTGCCTCTCGGTGGCAGATCAGCATGGCCACTACCTACGGCCAAACCAAGGACTCCATGAAAATGCCTGGTATCTTGTCATTTATCGGAATTTGTCAGCATGACCAAATCCTCTCTCAAACAAAGAAGGAGGGTGTGAAGGAAGCAAACAAGATAAGCACACAGCATTCTCACCCGTATTAATGTGATTTCTTTGCATGGCCTTGTTCAGGACAAACTCCCATCACTGTGTTCACCTCACCACGGCAGTGAATTTTTTTTTTTTTTTTGCATTACACGGGCCTCTCACTGTTGTGGCCCCTCCCATTGCGGAGCACAGGCTCCGGACGCGCAGGCTCAGCGGCCATGGCTCACGGGCCCAGCCGCTCCGCGGCATGTGGGATCTTCCCGGACCGGGGCACGAACCCGTGTCCCCTGCATCGGCAGGCGGACTCTCAACCACTGCGCCACCAGGGAAGCCCAGCAGTGAATTTTTAATGCAAATCAACTGTCTACCAGTATTTGTCTTACAATAATAACCTGCAAGAACTTGTTTAATATCGGAAGACTTAGTGGAACAGATAGATGAATAGCTGCAACGCAATATCCACGGGATAGAAATTCAATTAGAAGCTGCAAGTGGAGCTGGAGAGAGGCGGTTATTGTTCAACACGTACCATTGGGCCCTTTGCCGGAGCACAGCTATTAGCCGAACTGGTTGAGAAATTCTGTTTTCCTTTATGGCAATCTGTTAGCTTGTATAAAGTTAAATTAATAAAAACACCAAGCTGCCTCTGTGGTGGGAGAGCAGGATGAGGCCAAGGGCTAGTCGCATATTTTATAATTATGGATTAAGTGCATTAAGCCACGCAAATTAAAGACATGCCACAATTATAATAAAAATGAGAGACTGGGCTTCCCTGGTGGCGCAGTGGTTGAGAGTCTGCCTGCCGATGCAGGGGACGCGGGTTCGTGCCCCGGTCCGGGAAGATCCCACATGCCGCAGAGCGGCTGGGCCCACGAGCCATGGCCACTGAGCCTGCGTGTCCGGAGCCTGTGCTCCGCAACGGGAGAGGCCACAACAGTGAGAGGCCCGTGTAACGCAAAAAAAAAAAAAAAAAAAAAGGAGAGACTGTGCATCTGCAAACGGTGATTGTATGACTACTGCATCCAAAGGAGAGCGCTGGGGCCCTACCTCCAAAAGGCAAATGTTTCTGCTATAAAAAAAGAAAAAAGGAGGAAATTCCCTTTCACGCACACTCTCCCTCTAAATAGGCAGAACAGTACTTCTTCTAAAGACAGTCAGGTAAAAGTCACATGGGGCTGTTGACCGCCTCTGCTCTGTGCTCAGAACTGGGTCCCACTGCTCAGAACCTACACATTTCAGTGGGGAGCACTCTGGAGTGAATGAAGGTTGTCAAGTTCACTTAGGAATGAACAGATGCCCAGCAACTAAGGAAGAGCAGAAAACCAGGGGTCTTCTATCACTGAGGGAAAGTAGTCCAGAGGACAAAGACATCCTGCATTCCACGTTACTGCATTTCTGCCTCAGAAGCCCTCGCTACGCTTCCATTTTCTTCTAGTTTTGAAAACAGGAAGCAAAAGCCCTTCTTGTGAAAATGACTGACACGTTGGCATCCCCTGCTCCCTGCTGAAGAGGGCACGGGTTCTTCAGATCTCTCTTAGCTCTTTTCTTACCACATTTATCGTGTGGGAGGATACTCAAGTATGTGTCTGTGTGTGCGCGCATGTGATCGTAATCACATTCTGCAAACAGAGTATCAATCCTTCGAGCCATAAGCTCTCAGTCATGGCAAATGATGATGCTTTCAGCACATAACACAATTTTCCTTCTGCCAAGACTCCAGCATACTGTGCTTTTCAGAAAACAAACTTTTCAACCCGTATTGTTTGTAATGGTGCATGGGAATGGGCGTGCGCGTGCACATATGGGCGAGCACATGAGACCCACACAAGGAAACGGAGCTAAAGAAAGGAAGCTCATCAGAAACCCAAAAGGAGATGTCAACGCAAGAAGCTTTTACCTGCATCTCCTCTGTTATTCTTCCCCTGTTGCAGGGGTTCCCAAACGATGACTTGCGGACTAATCCCCTGGGACATTTGCAGAAGTATGAGGATCCCTAGGTCCAGTTTCACACTTACTGGAACAGGGTCCCCGGAAGATGGGAGCTGAAAGCTGGCATCTAGCAGGATTGTGGCATGTCGTGGCGAGGTGATGCTGATGGGCACTCAGTTTGAGAACCAGTCCTCTATTTTCTTGTCCAAGCCAAAGACCCCAACATGCAGAGAGATTCTCAAAAACGCTTAATCAGGAGTATCATCAGACACACTCCCCTCATTTTCCAGACAATGAAGCTGAAGTCCAGGAAGGAAAACCAACCTGTCAGAGGCCACACGGGAGTCACTGCTGAAATCACAGAGCTGTGTCTTAGGGGTAGGATCACCTGGGCCTCAGCTCACAAACACTGATAGAAAGGATCCCAGCAAGACGGCTCCAATACAAATGGATCGAGGATTCAAAACCAATTACCAAAGTATCATCTCACTCAGATGGGCATGCTAAGAATAATTACCCTCTGTAAGAAAAATGTCTGTTGTAGACACGTTGCAGAAGCCTGCATAATTAAATACAGCTGCCAGTTCTCATTCATCTTTCCGGCGATTTGCATTTGAGGGTCCACCTGGATTGCCAGAAGCCCGGAGCCAACGTGCAGAGCAGGGTCAAAGAGCAGGGGCCTCACGTCTCTGAAGTGGCCGGACTCTAATGAGGCACTTCCGATGGGTCCCAGCTCTAAACATCAGCTTGCACCCCCAATTTAGTGAAGGGGACCCCCTACGTAGACCGCATGCCTTTCCTCCTCCCTTCCTGGAAAGCTCTCCCCGGTCTCTTTGCCTAATTAAATCCTAGCCCTGCTGCAAGGCCAGATCCATAATGGAGCTGAGTTCTCTGTGCCTTCATTTCTTCATCTTCAAAATGGGGATGAGGAGAGCAGTCACTTCTTCAGATTGGTGTGAGAATTTTAATCTACAAGTCATTTTCTTTTTTTTTTTTTCAAATTTTTTATTGGAGTATAGTTGCTTTACAATGTTGTGTTAGTTTCTACTCTACAGCAAAGTGAATCAGCTGTGTGTATACATAAATCCCCTCTTTTACGGATTTCCTTCCCATTTAGGTCACCACAGAGCATTGAGTAGAGTTCCCTGTGCTATACAGTAGGTTCTCATTAGCAGAAACAGAGTCACAGACGTAGAGAACAAACGTATGGATACCACGGGGGAAAGAGGTGGGTGGGATGAATTGGGAGATTGGGATTGACATATACACACTATTGATACTATGTGTAAAATAAGTGTATTAATTTTCGAACAGTGCATGGCGCCCAGTAATCTCTCAGTAGATATGACTGTTGCTTTATCCTCTGGCCCCTCTGGCCAACACCGGCCTGTTTCTTCTCCAGTTGCTCCTCCCCTCGACTACACAGGGTCCCCGTGCGCACGTAGGGCTGTTTCTCCCACCGTGACCTCTGCTTACTCCTGTGCTTTGTGTCGGTCTCTAGGTTCCTTGAGGGCCGACAGCCTTAAATCCTTCGGCCTCTCACTAAAAAGATGCTCAGAAGACAGGCTGGCAACAGAGTCAGAATGATGCCTCATTGCAAGAGCCCTTCCTAGACAGACAACCAGGGGAGGTGAGAGGGGCAGTGGTTAGAGGAGACGGGTGTGGGACGGGCCTACCTCATGTAAATCAAGCTGGGCAAAGCCCACGGGGTCACTCTCAACATGGCAGAGGCCATCTTCACTACGGCCAGCCTCTCCTTCACGTTGAACTCGTTTCTCCCTCCCTCCCTCCACTCCTCCAGTCACTCTTGGCCAGCCGCCCTATACCCTTTGCTGTCCCCAGGACCAAGGCAACCTAAACCCTCATGCGTTCCCCAGTACCCCATCAAAGTCTCTCTCAAAACTTTCCCTCACACTGAGGTGCCAGGAGATGTCAGCCGTTGTAGGTATTACTTTTGTTTGAAATACAGTTTTTAATGAGAACAAAAATATTTATTCAATATAATAATGATCCATCAGTTTCATCAGGGGCTGGGCCTTAACAAATACGTGTTGAACGAATGTGTGCACAGATGAATGAATGAATACATGGCTCCCACTCATTGCCTCTTACTAAAGGGGGCTCGATGCTTCCCTTTCCCAAGGACTTAGACTGGCCAAGAAGGACAGTTCCAGATGATAGGATCAGTATGGAAAAAATAAATATTAACTGAATCGAGTGCTTTTGTTTCCATATGTTTTATCTGAAAGACAAACATAGGGTAAAGTGTGCACCAGCCTTTGAGATCTGTTGAGACTTAGAACACACATCTACTGTGCATCAACCATAATAATAACAAATACTAACAATAGTAACGACAACTTAGAACCTGCATCTACCGTGCGTCAACCATAATGATAACAGAAATAATAACAACAATAGTAACGACAACTTAGAACCTGCATCTACCGTGCGTCAACCATAATGATAACAGAAATAATAACAACAATAGTAACGACAACTTAGAACCTGCATCTACCGTGCGTCAACCATAATGATAACAGAAATAATAACAACAATAGTAACGACAACTTAGAACCTGCATCTACCGTGCGTCAACCATAATGATAACAGAAATAATAACAACAATAGTAACGACAACTTAGAACCTGCATCTACCGTGCGTCAACCATAATGATAACAGAAATAATAACAACAATAGTAACGACAACTTAGAACCTGCATCTACCGTGCGTCAACCATAATAATAACAAATACTAACAATAGTAACGACAACTTAGAACATGCATCTACCGTGCATCAACCATAATGATAACAGAAATACTAACAACAACAAGAGTAGTGACAACCATCTAAAGCATTACTAGAGCTCTTGTGATATGCCAGGCACTGTTCCAAGAACTTCCTCTTTACTCCAGAAAACAACTCTATGTAGTGGTTGCCATCATCATTATGCCCATTCTGCAGATGAGGACACCAAGGTACAACAACGGGGAATGTTTTGCAGCTAATAGTGATGAGGTCAGCAAGAGAACCAAGGCAGTCAGCACGACACAATATGTGCAGTGATCACGCTTCCTGAAATTCCTAGTCCTGAGTTCAAACATTTAATCTAACACATTCAAACACGACACATGGTGTGTTCTGCTTCGAGTCTGGGAAGAGATGTCTGGTGGCATTGCCTAGAGGGGTCCTTCTGAGAGATGCCATCAGGAAATCAGAGCCAGGGGGAAAGATGGCTGGACTGGCTGGGGAAAGCCTGTCCTAGAAGCCATGGCCACGGACTAGCTAGATTAAAGGGGCCTATATCTGAAGTGAAAGACACAAGTGAGCATCCCTGGCAAACTACACAAAGCACGGGAGATGGGGAGGTCCCGTGAGAACACAGCTTTGCAACAGCATAAGATTCTGCTCCTACAGAGTCCACATTAGAAAGAGTAAGAATATCAGACACGGCTCAGGAATTAGAATTTTGCTCATAATTTTGGAACTTTGCGATGTGGCATTTCTCAATGATGTGTTAATATCACTGGTGTGCTTTTAATTAATGGTCTCTAGCTGCACATGTTATTTATAAAGAGACATTTCCCCAAGAAGGCAGCCAAGACATTTTCCCTCAGTCAGAGAACAAACCCCTAAAGCACTCTGAAGCCCGAGTAAAGGAAGAAATGGATGGAATCACCTGGGCTGAGCCACGAGGCTCCTCAGCAATTAAAAACAACCCTATATGAAAAGATGAAGCAAGGACGGGAGGGGCGTGTTTCTAAGAATCTCACGGAGCCAGAGCCCTGCGTGCTAATGAACGCGGGGAAGCTCGGGTTGTAAAAACACGGAATACCACCCCTCATTAGTGCTGCACTTGACGGCTGTGGAAAAGGAGGAAAACGATCCACTTAGAAAGGGTCTTTAACATCGATGGGTCAGGTTTGGCAATTACAGGATTTACGCGGCTATCTTTGCACCACATTGAAATGAGCCACGGCAACAGCGATCTTCACTCACGTGCTCAGCTGACGACCATGCAGCTCTTTGAAGGCTTGCGTCCTCATGATGTTTTAGGTTTCAGCTCAAAGGTCAACTCCTAGGCAGGGCTGGGACCAGCAGGAGATAGGCAAGCAGAGTGTCTAAGGCACGAAATGTAAGGAGGCCCATGCAGGGCCCTAAGGAGGGGTGCCTCCTTAAATAATGCACCCAGGGCAGCTCACCTGCCTCCTCTGTCCCACCCTAGTCCCAGCCCTGCTCGTAGGTGAGGTGACCCCTGACCATTCTAAGAAAAGTGCCACCTAGGGCTTCCCTGGTGGCGCAGTGGTTGAGAGTCCGCCTGCCGATGCAGGGGACACGGGTTCGTGCCCCGGTCCGGGAAGATCCCACATGCCACGGAGCGGCTGGGCCCGTGAGCCATGGCCGCTGAGCCTGCGCGTCCGGAGCCTGTGCTCTGCAACGGGAGAGGCCACAACAGTGAGAGGCCCGCGTACCGCAAAAAAAACCCCCAAAAAACAAGGATGTGAAAACCTCTGAAGAGAATGGTATGCAATGACTCTATAAACAACCAACAAAATCCTCCTAAACCCTTATTCTTCCTCCTGATATTAAACTTTACAGAAAGAACCAGTCTTGTGGGTGCATGTTCAAAACTGAACTACTCCAAACGAGACTTGGGGGGGGGGGAAGCACCTGAGTTAGTAAAGAGATATTCAAAAAATGTGAACTCCACAAGCATTAGAGCCACATTTTCCCAAACTGCTGACAGAAAAAAATGGAAATAATGAATGAACACCCGCTTATCATAGGCACTTCTAGATTATTTCAATTAATGCTCACATTAACACTCTGAAATAAACCCTGTTTGCACTTTCCAGATGAGGACATTAATGTGAAGATTAAAGAGGTTACATACTCTGTCCATGACTTTACAGAGAATAACTGAGGCAGCCAGTGTTCAAATTCAGCTTTCCGCAAACAACTACTCTTTCACATGGCCTAACAAAGCACCTAGACTGAGTTAACTTCAAGGACTCAAGGTTATAACATAACAATTACTGACGGTCATGACTCTTCCCAACTCTGATTAAAGAATTCCTGGATCAATAAATCCAATAAGTCAGAGTAGTCAACACAATTAAATAATTTTTTTGGAAATATATATCTTTTTACATATTTTAAATATCCATCCTGTTACTTTCCCACCATAATAGGTTTTTTTGGAGGTGTTTTTTTTTAATGGGGTACAGTTGTTTTACAATACTGTGTTAGTTTCTACTGTACAGTGAGGTGACGTAGACTTACTAACTTCTGTTACGTAAACACCTAACAGCTCCCTTACCTTACTTAACCTGTGTCTTTTCTTCTTGATCAGACCTCTCTGCCTCAAGTACCTGACCTTGAACATTAAGTCAAACGTTAGGTCACTTCCTCAAAAGAGACTACCACAACTGTGTCCCTCTTCTCTCTCAGACCTTTTTTTAAACGCACTGTTCGCTGTTTTGGCTGTATCTTAAATGCACTTCCTTGCTCCCTTCCTTTTCAAATTTCAGGGATAAGGCATATGAGGTGTCAACCACAAGCTGATGAACGTGGGACATGAACAGAGAACTACTGTCTGATCTCTACACATCTGCCTCCCATGAAGCCTCGTGACCAAGGACAGAAGCACTGCAGTCAGCCTGTGCGTGTGAAGCCCGGCCGTGCAGGGAAGGTGAAAGATGCGTGAGCCTTCCCTCCCTGGTGTGTTCTGAAACAGAGCCCGACTTTCGCTGTCAGGTGCATTGTGTTCAGCTCGCAGCTTCACTTTATTTAGGGAAAAGAAAAAAGCCGCGTTCTTTCAAGGGCCTCTTGGAGAGAGGCTTTTCAGACTCAGCCAGATTTCTCCTGGGTGAGAGCCTGGAATTTGATCACCTCCATGTCTTCAGTTTCCCACTTCTTCTCTGGTTCAAAGGCAAAGGGTTGAGTCACAAGCCCCTAAGGACGGGACTCCCAAGACCTTTCAGGGCTGCCTGCTTTCCATCTGAAAGTGTGATGGTTTCAGTTTTGGTCCAGTATCTTGCCCCAACCAAGTGACATGAAGAAAGTCACTTCCCTTCTCTGAATCTCACTTTCCTCATCCTTACAACCTGGAGGGAAGGCTTGATGATACACGTTTCTCCTACTTGAAATGTCAGCAATCTACTTGAGAGAATGTGCGAAGGAAGAGCTCTACAAGGGGTTCAGTCAAGAACTGCTTTCCAGGGAGTTGGGAATCTCATGTCTACCTGCCTGCCCTGGCTTCTGCCTGTGGATTCCCGCTGCCCACTTCCTGCTTCCCTCTCGTCGCATGGCTCCTATCGCATGCCAAGCACAGCGCTTGGTGGTGAGAAAGAATGTTGTATAAGACAAACACACCCCTGCTCTCAGTGGATCTCTGTTTAGTGGGGAAGGTGGCACAGGAGTGAAATAACTAACTAACCCTTACATAAGCCATAAAATGAAATGACTTTAAGCTGTATGATAATTAGTGCCATCAGACAATGAGAGAGGGACCACCTTGGAAACCTCTCTTAGAGAGGATGGCTGGGTAACACCTCTCTGGAGAAGAGATGCTTAGACTGAAGAAATAAAAGGTAAAGAAGAACTAGGCTTGTGAAAAATGTGACTAGGGGCAGGAGGAGAATGAGAGTGTTCCAGAAAGATGTGAAGTCCCCAGGCAGGAAAAAGCTTGCTTTGTTCTAAAGAGACTGAGAGAACACCAGATTGCCTTTGGTGATTTGGGGCGGCACGCACTATCACTCCACCATTTGCTCTTATGGGTCTAGATGAACTTGGTGCATTCACCTCGTCACTGATGCTTTAATCGTGGACAGTGCGGAGCAAACTGACGGGTCCAGTGATATTTCTGATGCAAAGATGTTGCGAGCACCCTGGTCCAGCCCTCACTGGCTGATGCCGTCCACCACAGCACACACCAAAGGGCCATGAAAGAAAGATAGTACCACCCAGTGAGATCCTTAGCTGGACCCTGAAAGGACTGACTTTGGCTTTGGTGCCAGTCTGTATGAAAAGATCAACGAGGTTTACTTAGATGCCCGAGGCTGGACAGGTCCCTCTGTGGCTGCACCCATCCCGTGATTCCAGGGAGGCCATGCTCGCTAGGGCTCTGGGGCTGTGGGTGCAGTAACACTAAGCTCTCCCCAACTCCTACAGATCCCTAGCAGAGGAAAATCTTTAAAAAAATTTTTTTTCATCTTAATTTTTTAAATCTTCATCTTTTATAGACATGTAATAATTTCTGACATCCCTGAACAAGATAGCAAAGCCAGAACTCCACGTAACATTTCCATACACATGTAGCGTCTTGCTCAGCTCATACTATATCCAGCACTTCTCTACACATCTTGCCATCAGCACGTTTACATTAGAGATAATATGAGAAAGTACCTATTCCTGGCGCAGAGCAGCCATTCAGTATACCCTAACGAGTATGAAAACTGCCCCCAAGCACATACCACCCCCACTTACCCCCCAATCTCTTGGAAATCTTCATTTTGTCAACCCTGAGGAAACAATCTGGCAACTGCCTCAAAATGGCCAGTGAATTTTGATAACTGTGGCATTCTGCGTGTGCATTCTCAGTTTTCAGCTGGCTGGCTTTCAACACATTGCTGTCACTCCAAAATATGCATTTATCCCATCCTACACCATCTAACTGTGACAGAGGACAGGCTACAGAGCAGAAAACACTGCTACTGCAAAGCCGGTGACAGGAGCAGAAGGGGCACCGAGTACTAAGTGTCCATTGGGGGCTGCCTGGCACTCGGAGTCCCTGCAGGACCTGAGGCTGCTGGATCCAGCCAGGCTTTCAATAGACTCCCCGTATCAAGACCAAGGAAACCCAGGTGGACCTGGCTACCCAAAAGACGTTTATTCAGCACATATGACACTCAGAGCACACAGCCACGTGCTGTGGGGGATCTCAAGAAGCCACACGTGGTACAACCAAGTAGCAGGTAAGTGGGTAGAAGAGGAGATTCTAAGAGACTCAAAAGAAGGAAGAGAGAGAATTCTGGGCTAGGGTGCTCAAGAAAGTCTCCGGAAGAAAGTACAACATATGTCCTGAAAGCGGTTAGGAGGAGAGAAGAGGGAATTCCAGAATGGCACGTGGCCTAAGTAAAGGCTGTCGGGAAGTGAGGCAGTGGCCTGGCTAGAACAAAAATCTATGGAAGCATCTGCTCTGCTGGGAATCTCCTAGTTTTCATCTGTGAAATGGGTACTAAGCTCTGAAGAGACAGGGTGGAGGCCACCCAAGAAACCACTCGAAGCTTCCAGTGGAGAAATTCCTTGATTATGAATAAGTCATGAGCTGTTCATCTGGGTTAAGAGCCCAAATCTACCTGTGTGAACTTTAGCAGATTACTCATTTTATTAAAAAACTCAGTTTCCCCATCTTCAAATACGAAAAGCATAATAGTATCTACTTCATAAGTTTTGGGGGAGGACTGGATGAGATAATTGGGCAGAAAACAAGCAGATGTTTCCCCAAAATGAATGTCACAGCTTATCCAACAATTCTTAGCACATGTTTCCCATCTAAGGGATGATGTGCTGCTTTGTAAGAATAGATTAAAAAGGTGAGAGCTCTTCAATCTGAAATAAAACTAAGAGGGAATGTGGTTTTTTAAAAATAAAGATTAGCAGATTTGATTATTTACAAAATGTAAAACTCCTACTATACGAAAAGCCAAACTATGATAACAGGAAAAAACAGAATGGGGGAAATATTGGTATCAGATTCAACAGTGCTTTCAGTTTATATATTACACTAAAAAATGCATACATGATAAGGAAAACAAGCCACCAACATATAAACATACAGAACGCATGAGAAGAAAAATACATGTAAGGAATTACAAGTAGGCAACAAAGAAAAAAAATGTTCCGTTCACAATAATACAAAACCAGTAATAAAAAATTAAACAAAATGTCAATGATCACAGATCTTTAAAGCATCCATTGAACGATGGCACACTCCTGCTTAAAGCCTTTTAGGTGTGTCCCACGTGCCCAAAGTAATACCCAACGTCTTTTGAAGGGCTGACCAGACACCACAGGCGTGCCTCTTGCCGTCTCCCACATCTCACAGACCGCTCCCCCTCACCCACTGGCTTACTCTGGCCCCTTGAAAAGGGAAGCTCCCACCCACCACAGGACCTTTGCACAGGGCTGCCTGGAATACTTCCCCCTCTCTCCTCTCCAGCCCCTCAGCTCCCGGTTAATTCGGCCTCATCCTTCAGCCCCAGCTACGGGCACTTCCCAGCGGTACGGATTGCCTCGCATCTCCCACAAAGATTCACACCTTCAAGTCCTCAGAATGCGGCCTTATTTGGAAACAAGTTTGTCGCAGATGTAATTAGTTAAGATGAGGTCATACGTGAATGGGGTGGGGTGAGCTAATCCAATATAACCCAATTTATAAAATAAAATAATCCAATTTATAATCTTATAAAAAGGGGACATTTGGATGCAGATACACAGGCAGAAGGCCCTGCGGGCAGGAAGGCAGGGATGGGGTGACGCTTCCACACGCCAAGGAGCATCAGAGATTGCCAGCCAATCCCAGAAACTAGGGGAGGGGCATGGAGCAGACTCTCCCTCACAGCCCTCAGCAGGAACCAACCCTGCCAGCACCTTGATCTTAGACCTCCAGCCTCCAGAACTGCGAGGCAATAAAGTTCTGTGGTTTCAACCACCTAGTCTGTGGTATTTGTTACAGAGGCCCTAGGAAACGAATACACCCAGGAAAGCCCTCCACGATCCTCCCGCTGGGGGAGCTCCTGCCCTCTCACTGCCTCGTGGAGCCCACACTTTCTCTCACCCACTGTGGAGAGTCCTGGGTCCCTGAGCCTCCACACTGCAGGGAAGCAGGAAAGGAACAGGCAGTGGTCTGCTTGCTCCCCCTTCACCCGTGGGATCTAGCATGTGGGAGCGCTCCCCAAGTATCTGCTGGCTGTGTCTGGGAAACATAGGAGTAAGTCCTGGCAGGCAGGAGACTGGACTGGAGCCTTGAGGGATTAGGGCAAGAGGCAGAGCAGTCCAGAAACTGAAGCAAACACTCACAAAGCACGTGTGCTGTGCGCCAGCACTCTTCCAAACACATTACCGCCAGTAACTCCGGGCGTCTCTCAGCCTCCCAGTGAGGTAGGTACTGTCATCACTCCTACTCCAGAAATGATGAAGTGGGGCCCATAGCTCACAGCTGGGAAGTGGCAGAGCTGAAACTCGAACCCAGGCAGTATACACTAGAGTCTGTGCTTTTAACCTCTCTGTACAGTGATTCTCAAGAACCTATAGGCAAGCAGGTACAGGTAACAGGTAAGACAGGTACAGAACAGGTAAGCTTCTGCTCGACAAGTCCCTCGGGGGTCATTAAGAGAATTGTGGAGGAGATAAGCCCTATTCCAAACCTTTACAGAAAGGAAGAGACTAGACCCTCCCATGTTCCTACCCTTGAAGCTTCCATCACACATCATGCCCTGGGTTGGAGGAGCCATGGGTATCATCCAGTAGGAATTTCCTGTAGTCTCCCTCCTCCACATGAGTCTTGCACGAAGAGCATTATAAATCTTAGACTGGTTGAAACTCTGATAACAACTTCCAACCTCAGTCAGGTCTTCCTCAGTGACTGTCTAGAGTAGGATTAAGTGCACAGGCTCTAGCATCCAAGCGTCTGGATCCAAATTCCAGCTGTACTACCTACTGAGTGCATGGCCTTTGGAAAGTCATTTGAACCCTCTGGCCCTGAGGTTCCTCAGCTGTAAAATGGGAATGACAGCAGGCTTTACCTAACTGATTTTTCATAAGGCTGAGTAAAAACATAGGTAAAGCACTTCAATCAGTGCCTGACACACAGTTAGTGCTCAGTACGTGTGAGCAGCTACTCTTATTTTTTTTAACATCTTTATTGGAGTATAATTGCTTTACAATGGCGTTAGCTACTATTATTGATGTGATTGCTATTGTTTACATTTTATCAGTTCAGACGGGCCTGCGTATGCTTACTCAGCAGGGGACATGTGTGTTCTTCTTGGAGACTGGGGATACCTCATGTTCCAGAATCTCATTCCCCAAGTCTTATTCCAATAATTTTACGATAATTTTAGGTATACTAGTGACCCTAAAGCATATAAATGCATGTGTGCAGTATTCATATACCACACACATATATACACAGTGGAAACTGTGATAACTTTTCTCTCTAAATTTCAGAGATTTCTTTCCCAGCATCAGAGTTACAGAAACGCACCTTTTCATAACCAACTGAACAAGTATGCTGAGTCTTAAATTTTCTCCTCTAGAAGTCTATCCTAAGAAAATAATCTAAAATTCAGACAAAAACAAAGATTTATGTATCTAGATATTCATGGCAACATTTTTAAATAGTGAAAAACGGTAAGACAACCTGAATCTCTAAAAATAGAGGAATGAATATAATTAAGTAAATTACAGAACAGCAATACAATACACAATTATGCAAACATTAAAATTATGTTTGTAAAGTATTTTGAATAACATAGAAAAATGCTTAAATATTATATGAAAATAAGAAACAAAATTGTTTACATGAGAGTCACAATTACGTAAAATTGTAGAGGTAAAAAACGTATAGGCATATATATATATTGAAACTTAATGGTTTTAAACAGGATTAAGATGGTGGCTACTTTTTTATAGTACGCTTCATTTTTTATTAGTGAAATTATTGCATAAAAATTTAAATATGCAAAAAAAGAAAAAAACTTAGAAGCTTAGGAAGCTTATTGTTTCTTCCTTGCTGGCCAGACAAAATCCTATACAACATCTCAATTCTGATGTCCTAGAGAATTCAGGCAGGTGTGTTTAAAGGGAATGCCAACAGAAGGTATCATAGTATCAGAGTAAATCAGAATTTGCTCCAATTCCAAATTCTTTCCAGTTTGCATTGTTACAATCCTGTCTTCCATATCCCCACAGCAAGGAATGAAATGGAATAATCTTAGGAAGTCGATCACTTCCTTTGTCCTCTGTCCCACGCTTCCAGAATGCTGAAGATTGACCTCTGAGTACAGTAAGCCAGTAGCGCATGCCTGGTTCCTGACGGCCCTTCACCAGGTCTGATTTGATGAGCTAGTCATCACACCTTAACTTCAGTGGTAGAGAATTCATGTTTATATACCTGAGAGCCAGTCAGAGATTCAGGGGGATGGCAAGGAAGTTTCTGGTTTCCCTCAGGCAAGTTTGAATTTCAGCTTCCTGCCTTCCTCATTCCTGACCCGTTAAATAACATTAGATCATTGGACTTTCTACAAAGGTAGGTAAACAAATATAGAAGCAAAGACACATATGGATAGATGGATGGATAGATAGATAGATAGAGGGTAGAGGTAAAAAGCAATAAGAATGTCACAACAGTCTCAGAACTGATCCTCCCTGCCGACAATTTTTTTCCCACACTAAATCACCCCCTCTAAACACATCTTTCCAAAACACAGCTATAACCCAAAAATTTGGTAATGGCTACATGATATACAAACAAGTAAATTCTGACATCAAAGACAAAGTGTTGGGGAAGAAAGTAAAAGTGTAGAGTGTTTGTATGTGATTGTTAAGTTGTTATCAGCTTAAAATAGGCTGTTAGAACTATAAAAAGTTTAATGCAAACTTCATGGTAACCACAAAGGAAAAAACCTAGAATGGAAACAAAAAGATAAAGACAAAATAATCAAAGTATATCACTACAAATAATTATCAAATAAGAAAAGAAGACAGCAAGAGAGGAAGAGAAGAACAAAAGAACTACAAAACAGACAGAAAACCATTAACAAAATGGCAAAAGTGACTCTTGACTTATCAATAGTTAACTTTAAATTTAAATGGATTAAACTCACCAACAAAAAGATATGCAGTAGCTGAATAAATTTTTTTTAAAAGTAAAGAAACAAGATCTAACCATATACTATCTACAAGAGATTGACTTTAGATTTAAGGACACATATAAGGTGAATGTGAAGGTATGGAAAAAGGTATTCCATGCAAATGATAACAAAAACAGAGCAGGGGTGGCTAAATTTATATCAGTCAAAACTGTCACAAGAGAAAAAGAAGATCATTACATAATTACATAAAAGAGTCAATTCAATAGGAAGGTATAAAAATTATAAATATATATGCACTCAACATCAGAGTGCCTAAATATATAAAGCCACATGAACAGGTCTGAAGGGATAAATAGACAGCAATGCAAAAATAGGACACAATTTCCAAAACCTACTTTCAGTAACTGATAGGTTATCCAGACAAAATCAGTAATGAAACAGCGTACTTGAACTACACTATAGACCAAATGAACCCAACAGACATACACAGAACATTCCACCCTACACCAATGGAATGAAACAAGAAATCAATAACAAAAGGAAAGCTGAAAAATTTGCAAATACATGAAAATTAAACAATACACATTTAAACAACCAATGGGTCAATGAATAAAGCAAAAGAGAGATTAGAACACGTCTCAAGACAAATGAAAACAAAACATATCAAAACTTATGGAATGAAGCAAAAGCAGCAGTAAGAGGGAAGTTTTTTTTTATTATCTCTTCCTCCAAATGTTGAGTTATACCAGTATCCTTCCAATGAATCCTATATGGTGCCCAAGTTAGTGATGATTTCTGTTGCTAGCAACCAAAAATTACGAACAGAAAGCCTTCCAAAGTCACCTGAAAACCATTCCCCATTTGTTGTGCTCTTTGATCTTCAGGAAGCCTAGCTTTCCAGCTAAAAACTCAACTTCATAGAGTTTATCTCAACACAACTCCATGGAGACCAGAACCTTATGACCATTCTCCTGTGGCACCATTATCTAAAATCAATGTTAATTGCCCAATTCCCAAGCCTGATGCTGACAGAATGTAAGCTAATTAAGTAGTGCCAGAGCTCATTCCAATTCCTAACGTTTATGGTTATCATTTATGAAGACGAGGGTGCAACTATGTATTTTTGCATGAATGACTGTGCTTGTCATTCTGAGCCAGCCATAGGGAAAATGGGTAAGAGGGCCAGGTGCTATACTGAGGGGAAGACTCCCCCAAATAAGTTTTCATGGACCTTTCAGAAATAAAAATGGCCATGAAGTCTCTTAGGTCAGTGGTTATATCAAAATCAAGTGGGGAGCTCTTTAAAACCATAAGTTCCTAGATCTTGATCCCAGAAATTGATTCGGTAGGTTTGGAATAAGGCCCAGGAAACTCACTTTTCTTATATTTCCCTGTTGAGTCTCATGACCCACCACAATTGAAAATCACTTAGATAAATACCCAAGGAAATCCATTCCTGGTCCCCAAAGTAGTCCCTTGGCCATAGATCTCTTATGAAATATAAATGGTTGCTGAGCTGGAAAGGTCAGGAAAGACTGATTACTAATGTAAGCGCAAGAGCATGAAGCTGATGAGAACTGGGATACCTGGATCTGGGCACCAGATCTGAAATCACCAACCACCAACCTACTCAAGAAGTCAGTTTATCCATCTGTAAAATGGAATGTTTAATGACACCGGCCTCCCATTCCTCCTAGAAATATGAGACATGCCATACTTCATGTGGGCAATGACTACAAATATTATACCAATTTAAGACATTCGTGCCACTGAAAGGAAAATCTTTTAAAAGATAAACTCTATGTATTGCCTTTTAATACTTGACTTTAGCTTTAACTTGGGCACAAACCATCTGGAAGCAAAAGTAAGCTGTGAAATATTTCCTTTATAAGTTCAGCGATTTCTGAAAAGAAACGTCACAGACATGTAACATTAAGAAGAGGCCTTTTTACCAGTTTATGGCTCCCCAAATAAAGTCCAGATAGTGGTCTTCATGGGGAAGTTGCCAGAAGCCTCCTAATGACATTTACAGTCTATGTCCAATAAAGTAATTGGCCACCAAAGGATGATAAAGTAACTATGAAAGCTTGACTACCTAATCTTTAGAGTCATTATATATATATATATAAGCAGGAATGGAGTATGTAAAAATCCACTGTCCTATAAACTTGGAAATAGATAGGTTCTGTGTGAATTGAAATTTTTCCCTTTTTTTTTTGGCTTCAAACCACAGTCCAGGGGCCCACCTATCATAGTTTTACACATGTGGACATCTGGAAGGGAAATAAATTAAGGCTTTACCTTAGAGAGTCAGGAAATGCATCCATTTATACATGTTATTTTAGAAGGAACTGTCTGATCCTGTTTACTTATTAACGTCATTAGAAGGCTAATGAATCTGCTACTGAGAAAATGGGAGGGAACTCAGGATGTGGAGGGGGATGGGCAGAATCTCACACCCCTTCTCCAAATGGTGGGGTTGTTTGTCATTGTGATAAAATGGCACAGCATTTGGAAGGAAGGGAAAACAATATAAAATAACAATCAACAGACACAATCCATACGAAAGGATTGTGTTCTCTCAGCCACTGGACAAAAATCAAGATTTATACATGTCAGGGTGGAAGAAAAAAGACTAGGCCATAAAAAAGAAACCTCTTTCCCATAATAAATAGGAAAACATTAAATCTGTAAACCAGATGTTTCTCCAGTGTTCACGTTGCTCTATTCTCCAGCAAAGTAAGATGTCTGAGGTCTCGATATTTAGCGCAAAGTCCTTTCTCATTCTATTTTTTGGAGGAGCAAAGGGTTTCATAGATTGAATGCTGCTCTTTATGCTTTATGAATTGAAATTAAGGAGTTAGGACACTACTACTGGCTGACACCTGCCCATTGGCTACTATCCATCCGTGAACAAACAGCACGTTAGTTTTCCTTAAGGAGGGTGGACGTTCTCACAAGTGGGGCTGTTAGCTCATAAAAGGTTATCTGTTGGGCACCATAAATCCTGTGTGTGTTCCCCCGTTTGATTTCCCAGGTTGGTAGCGTCTGTGGACTTGGAGTTGAAAGGGATTTGAGATCACTTCATCGAAAACCTTTATGAGGAAACAGAAGGATGGCATGAGTAATTCGATTAATTAGCAACTGAGATGGGCCTAGAACCCAAGATTCCTCTGAGCTCAGTGGCTCCCAATCTTACCTGAAACTCAGAACCAACCACAGAGCTTTTAAAAGTATACATCCTGAGTAACACCCAGCCTTACCAAATTGGAATCTCTTGGTTAGGGGCCAGGAATCTAGATTTTTTAACAAAATCCGCAAGTAATTCTGAGGCTACACCAAATCTGAGAAACATGGATGACCCCACCCTGCCTTCCATGTTAATTACTTGGGAAGGACAAAGCTCTTCAATGGGCTTACCTCCCCCAATACTTGCATTAAAAAGAAAATTTCCAGCAATGGATGCATTAACTCAACACTGTGTTAGGGGAACTTAAATCAGATTGTGCTTGGCATCCTATGCCCAAAATCAGCAGCAGCTGCAGCTGATGTAGAAAAACCAAGAAATATATTAACCTTTCCCTTTTGCCAAGCACAGGTGAGTGTCTAAAGGAGAAGACAAACAGATGGCCAACAAACACATGACAGGATGCTCAACATCACCAATCATGAGAGAAATGCAAATCAAAACTACAATGACGTATCACCTCACACCGGTCAGAATGGCCATCATCACAAAATCTACAAACAATAAATGCTGGAGAGGGTATGGAGAAAAGGGAACTCTCTTGCACTGTGGGTAGGAATGTAAATTGATACAGCCACTATGGAGAACACTATGGAGGTTCCTTAAAAAACTAAAAATAGAATTACCATATGACCCAGCAATCCCACTACTGGGCATATACCCAGAGAAAACCATAATTCCAAAAGACACGTGCACCCCAATGTTCAATGCAGCACTATTTACAATAGCCAGGACATGGAAGCAACCTAAATGTCCATCAACAGAGGAATGGATAAAGATGTGGTACATATATACAATGGAATATTACTCAGCCATATAAAGGAATAATATTGAGTCATCTGTAGAGACGTGGATGAACCGAGAGACTGTCATACAGAGTGAAGTAAGTCAGAAAGAGAAAAACAAATATCGTATATTAACGCATATACGTGGAATCTAGAAAAATGGTGTAGGTCATTTTACTTGCAAAGCAGAAACAGAGACACAGACGTAGAGAACAAACGTATGGATACCAGGAGGAAGGGGTGGGTGGGACGAAATGGGAGATTGCGATTGACATATATACACTATTGATACTATGTATAAAATAGATAACTAATAAGAAGCTACTGTATAGCACAGGGAACTCTACTCAATGCTCTGTGGTGACCTAAATGGGAAAGAAATCCAAAAAAGAGAGGATATATGTTTACGTATAGCTGACTCACTTTGCTGTACAGTAGAAACTAACACAACATTGTAAAGCAACTATACTCCAATAAAACTTAATTAAAAAAAAAAAAAGGAGAAGACTCCGGAACATTCTCTCAATAGAAATGTATCATTTCCAGGCACCACGTGCTAAGGACTCTAGGTATGCTCTGCACCCCACCCTCCTAAAGATATCAGCACAACTGTCCTCAGGAGGCTGGTAGAAGCTGCTGGGCTAGGAGGATATGAGCCTACGAACGAATAATAATTATTACATTAAGTACTAACTAGATAGTAGGCATTTTGCATTCCACGCATTATCTCACTGAAACCTCACAAAGCTTCCACGAGATGGGTCTTACTATCATCCCACTATATGGATAGGTAAACCAAAGCTTACAGAAATGAAAACACTGCTTAAGGTGGTACAGTTAGCAAGCAGTAGATCTGGGATTCACATCCAGGCAATCTGAATTCAGGACCCACTTCTTCAACCACTACACATACTCAATCCCATCTGTTACCAGGTGTTTCTGAGAATTATGGAAGCTACTAGTTCTCATATGAAACAGTCTTTCCTCTGGAAAGTTTCACACCCTAATGGAGAAATAAGATGTTTTCTATTAAACAGCAAAACAAAATACATGAGACAAATTGATCATTTCTCTAATTCATTCCTAGAATTGCTCTGCATCCTCACGGAATGAGGTGTGATAATAATAAAAATGTAAGTATTTCTACAGTCGGGCTACTCATCACAGAATGCAATGTGTTTTGCATATACATATATATATACTTGCATATGCCTGACATTGTTTCCTATACGCATTAATCTTACCTTTCAACTGAATTAAACATTCCTCGAGGATAGCAATCATGACATACTTATTTGGCATCACCCAGCAATGAGCACAGGACTGCTTACATAATGAATGCTCAGTTAATATCTGTTCAACTGAATGCTCTGTGACCAATTCAGGAGTTTTCACCAGATTTATTACCACTGAAAGCAAACAGACAAAGGCCCCAGTTCTAGAGGGAGGATTTCACAGCCTGTACCTGCCCAGCCTTCGGGACCTCACATATGAAGAGCCTAGCGAACAGGATGGAAAGCTTTTAATTAACAGCCTAGAAAAAAAAAAATGTCATTCCAATCTGCAGTTTTGTTTCCATTAATTCACTCAGATTCAGCAGGAATTCCACTAAGGAATTGGGCTGAACAGCTGTAGAGGGAGGGAAGCACATAAATAAATCATGAATGTCATTAAAATTTGTAAACTAGTAACTCCTGGGAAGTCTTAGCAATTATTATCAGGGTTTTCTTGGCAAACAAAAAAATTAATAAATCCAAAGGTTTCCCAGAAAGGTCACTGACAGAACAATTAGAGGAGGAAATAAACGGTCCAGACAACAGCTTGCAAACTAGATGAAAAGTTACAGGATTCCCCAGTGGCAGGGGGATAGACAACTCAATACATGGAAAGCAACAGGACAAGACGGGGCTGGGGCTGGGACTGCTTCGGGGCTATTCGTACTTCAGTTCAGTTCTTTTAGCCTTTATTTAGTGCAGCCCGAGTGCCGGGCAGTGTAGATCCAGAAACAGGAAGAGCACGTGGTCCCTGCTCTCGAGAGGCTCCCAGGCTGGGAACAAATGAACAACACAGTGTAAGGATGAGACAGCAGTGGTAAGCAGAGGAGAGGCACCAATCCAGGGAGGAGAGTTAGGGAAGGTATCCAGGAGGATGTGACCAGGGAGTGGGTTCCTAACCAGGAACCCCTTGCGCTGCAGGTCCTGAGGCCAGGCATACAGGAGCAGTGTCTGAGAAGCCTCGCTGCTTTTCCAAGAGCAGACTGTCTCCCACACTGCCAGGCTGCGGGTGGGTGAAATGGAGTAAGGTGGGGGGAGGGAACTGAGGTAATGTAGCAATGCAGGGGTACCACCCACTGTAAAGGATTCCTGGTTCCTCTTACACCAAGACAACTGCAAATTCATTTAGCTCTGTGAGGACCCCAATCCAATAGAAATTCCAGGGGAAAGCTCACGTGGAGACATCGCACCCGATCAGAAGCTGGCCTCTCACGGACCTTTACTAAAGACTAGTGCTTGAGATGGACAGATGGAAGCTGAGGATTGCTCGCCAGCTCATCTACCTCCAGAAAATGAGACCTTAAAAACAATTTTTTTTTTTTAAAGAAGATGTTGGGGGTAGGAGTTTATCAATTTATTTATTTATTTTTGCTGCGTTGGGTCTTCGTTTCTGTGCAAGGGCTTTCTCTAGTTGCGGCAAGCGGGGGCCACTCTTCATCGCGGTGCGCGGGCCTCTCACTATCGCGGCCTCTTGTTGCGGAGCACAGGCTCCAGACGTGCAGGCTCAGTAGTTACGGCTCACGGGCCTAGTTGCTCCCCGGCATGTGGGATCCTCCCAGACCAGGGCTCGAACCCGTGTCCCCTGCGTTAGCAGGCAGATTCTCAACCACTGTGCCACCAGGGAAGCCCAAAAACAATTTTTTAGGGGAGGGCAATGTGTTTGTTTATCAGTCTAAGTGTTAATGTTTAAGACATATAGAACCGAGTCCAAGAAGTGATCTGCCAGTCCCCACCGTGACTTATGTTCTAAACTAAAGACTCAAAAACCTCAAGCAGTGGATTAGTCAACCTTTTCACAGGTACCACGTTCAAAGAAAAGTGGCGCCCTTGCTCCCAAATTGAGGACCACGAATGCCACCAAACTCGGCAGAGATGCACACACCACATGTGCAAAGGGACGTGAAGATGGCCCCAAAGCATGTGCCCCATGCTGTTGTCGCAGAAATGAGAGAGAGCGTGACCCAGCCATTGAGCCCCATGGTGCCTGTACACTACACACCAATGGCCTATTTGCAGCTGGGAATGGAGGAGGCGTGAAGAAGAGGGCTATCTCTAAACAGACTCACAGACTTAGAGAACAGACTTGTGGTTGCCAAGGGGGAGGAGGGGTGGGAGAGGCGTGGAGTGGGATTTGGGATCAGCAGATGCAAACTATTATATATAGAACAGATGAACAACAAGGACCTACCGTAGAGCACAGGTAACTATATTCAATATCCTGTGATTAACCATAATAGAAAAGAATATGAAAAAGGATGCATATATATGTATAACTGAGTCACTCTGCTGTACATCAGAATTTAACACAACATCATAAATCAACTATAATTCAATTTTAAAAAAGAAGGGCTTCCCTGGTGGCGCAGTGGTTGAGAGTCCGCCTGCTGATGCAGGGGACATGGGTTCGTGCCCCGGTCCGGGAAGATCCCACATGCCGTGGAGCGGCTAGGCCTGTGAACCGTGGCTGCTGGGCCTGCGTGTCCGGAGCCTGCGCTCCACAACGGGAGAGGCCACAGCAGTGAGAGGCCCTCGTACCGCAAGAAAAAAAAAAAAAAAAAAAAAAGAAGAGGGCTGTCTCTATCCAGTTCCAGGGTTCCCATTTAGGGGATGTGTGAGTTTACGGAAGGAGATCAGGAACCAGCAGGAGCCAGGGCGCACTCTTAATCTCAGACTTCTGATCCAGGAAACTCAGGCAAAGTGTCTTCCTCTCCCTGAACTCACAACCTTATCTCTGAAACAATAAGGTTCTGGGGCTCAAAGAGAACGTTTGCTGTGATCCTTTCTCACCCTAAGTCTCTTTGACTCAACAGCCATGATTATTTCAGATTAACCAAGAATCACAGTTCAAAGACCTAAAAGTTCTTGCGGTGCCTCTTCTATTTCTGTGGACAGATTTCCACAGTCCTCCTTTCCTTTTAGACGATCAGAGTTTTAATATGGATCAGGTCAGCCTTTGACACCGCACACATTCCCAGTACCATAACATTATAAAATAATTGGCTTCCAGAACCGGTGGAATTTTTTCCCTCTTGTCCTTTGATAAAACAGATACGCATTTCTATGGTGAAAAAAGTTACCATCCCCCCCAAATGAACTGAAAATATGTGAGAGACAGGTTACTAGACCTCCACTGGGCACTATGGTATCCACTAGCCATATTTAACTAACATTAAACACTCAAAATGTGGCTGGTCCAAACTGAGATATGCCCTTAAGTGTGAAATACACATTGGATTTCAAAGACTTACTACAAAAAAAAAACCTAAGGCAAAATAGCCCATTAATTATTTTTATTAATTGTCTATTGAAATGATAGCTCTATTTAACCCAGTTAAAGAAAATTTATTAATAAAATTAATCTCCACTGTTTCTTTTCACATTATTGACTGCTGGAAAATTATGTGGCTCCCATATATTTCTAATCAGACAGTGCTGGACTAGAAGAAATCCAAAAAAGAGAGGATATATGTTTACGTATAGCTGATTCACTTTGCTGTAAAGGAGAAACTAACACAACATTGTAAAGCAACTATACTCCAATAAAAATTAATTAAAAACAAAAAACAAAACAAAAAGGAGAAGACTCCGGAACATTCTCTCAATAGAAACGTATCATTTCCAGGCACCACGTGCTAAGGACTCTAGGTATGTTCTGCACCCCACCCTCCTAAAGATATCAGCACAACTGTCCTCAGGAGGCTGGTAGAAGCCTCTTGTGGTGCCTCTTCTATTTCTGTGGACAGATTTCCACAGAGCACCCATCTTAATTGCAGAAGGAATGTTTTAACCTAGAAGTCGAAATCCCAGCCCAACCACTCTAGAGCAATTTTCCCACTCTGGGAATTTCTCCCTCTCCCACTTTCCATGTCATCCCATTCTCCTACCCATTAAAAAAAAAAAAAAAAAAAGATCTCTTATTCTGAAGGAGTTCATATATCCACTCTCACCCAACATCAGACACAGCACACAGGGTAGAATGAGCACAGACTCAGGAGTCAGTAGGATCCCCCTACTTGTTAGCTCCATGATCCAGGGCAAGTTGTTTAACCTCTGTAATGCTCAATGTTCCCATCTGTAAATTGGGGCCAGTGATATTCGACTCTCAAGTTTCTTGCAAAAGATAGAACAAGACAGCTCAGGTAAAGGAACTAGCAGAGAGAAGCAGCTCAATGACTCATGGATCATATGATGACAACTAACTCTCCTTGAGCATCTCCCACATGGGCGCTGCATGTCAGGTAGTTTTCTAGGCAGTTTACATATTTTATTTCAATGAAGACTCACAACTTTACGTGGTAGGTGCGAGTATCACCCTCACTGTACAGATAAGGAAATGGAGGCACAGAGAGGCGAAGAAACATGCTCAAGGTCACTTAGTGGCTCAGTGGAGGAGTGTGGACTTGAACCCAGGACATCAGTCCCAGAGCTTTCACTTTTCAATACTTTGAATAGGAGGCAACTGGTTGATGCTGAGCCTCCCGACCTTGACCCATCTCTCCTCCTGGGGTCAGGCTTCTACAAAATCTAACAGAGTCAGTCTCCAGTATCACTCCTGACGGATGGACAGCCTCCAGGCTTGACACACTATGGACTGAAAACACCCTGAAAGCGAAGCTCTGGGTCTTTTTAAAAAGTCAGTCCCCAACCTCATTAATTCTACAAGCTTGACATCCTATATGTAAAATGTCCTTTGACTAACGGATGCCAACAGACGGTTGTGCTAGGTGACCAATTTACACAACCATCCTTGTGTGGGTGGAGAGAAAAAATTTTGACCACCCCCAGTATACTGGCACCTAGGAGTTCCAGAAAGAGGGTCACAAGGGCACACGCTACTGCTACACTATAGAATGCCTTTAAACAGTCTTTTGTCTATTTAGAAGTAGATGGCTTTTCAATTCTTAATTCAGTGAGACAAATAATTATGTCATACTGTAACCTGGCAGGGAGCATCATCTTGTCATGACAGCTGTTGCTCCAGGCGCCTCTGCTGTACAGAAAATTGAAGAAGAATCACCAAATTCAATTTCAACTTGGCTAGGCATGTTGGACTGAATCACAAAAATGAAAGGGTGTGTGTTTAATTTAGCTTCTCTTCTCTGCTCACTGTATTAGTAAGGAAGACCATAGTGCTCTAGGCTCTACCTGTAAAAGACATCATTAGCAATATAGAAAAGAGGACAAGGGCACAGATCTTTAGGGGATGAGTAGGGAAGACAATAAAAAGTAAGAAGTCACCCTGTGAGGCCCCAGGAAGTTGGATAATTCCCACAAAGCTTAGGAGCAGTCCCTTTCCTCAATCACACCCTCTGCAGGGGTTCCTAAGCTGGGCTTTATCAGACCTGTGAACCCGCTGAATCACGACACAAAAATACATCCACATAACATTTATCCAGAGGGAAAGCCTATCACAGCCCCCAGTTGTTCTCAAATCCCTGAAAGGTCACACCATACATACTCTGTTATCGATAATCTATGCTCTGAGTAACTGCCTTTGATTTGACCCCTTCTGTGAACTCGATGAGTCCCCCCACCCTCCCTACCTGGTCCAACACCCAGCTGCTTCCCCTGCCTCCTTCCCGGGCCACCTTATCTCCTGCAGCCCAGCCTTGCCTTTACTTTGCCCTGTGCAAGGGGCATTTTTCCACTTTCCATTTGCCAAATCGCATCCTGCCCATAATTCCAGCACCCAGCTCAGAGAACTTTTTCTACAAAAGAATGTCTTTGACCAGGTAGCCATTGCTATTCCAATTCCCCCCAATCAGCAGAAGGAACAACATTATAAATCACTCTTCTCCCCTCCCTACCCCCTGCCATCCCCCCAAAGATCTGTGCTAATTCCCAGATGGCGCAGAATACATCCCTTTGGTGCCCTACAATTTCCAGCCCATGGATCCCTGCATTAGTGGATCCTTACAAACTAAACTATACAAACACACAGGGTTATAATAGTCATTAATTATTATAATTAACTGAGCACTTCCCACATGTGGGTAACTGTCCTAAATGTTTGTACATTTACTATTTCATTTAATCCTTGCAACCCATCCATGAATTTATTCATCAAGCAAACACTTATCAAGTACCTCCTGTGTGCCAGATGCCGTCCTAGGTGTTGAGGATACAGCACTGAATTAAAATGGAAAAATTATCTCTCACTACAAGCTTAGATGCTACTGGGTGTAAGTAAAATATAAATAAATCAATAAGTAAATATTTAGCAGCTAGAGGGTGACAGGTACTAAGGAGGAAAATGCAGCCAAGTGATGGAATGCCAAGTCCTCAGGCAAAGGCCTCACTGATGAGGTGAGCAGAGAGGAGGGAAGTGAGGGTGTGCCCTGCTCCCTGCAAGAAGAGAGCTCAGACCCAGGAAAGAGCTGAGTGTAAGGGCTCCGGGGAAGAGGCTGGCTGGTTCAAGTAACAGCAAGGACACTGTGTCTGGAGCAAAGGTAGGATCTGTACTATCTCCAATTTACATTCAGGGAAATTGAGACTTAAGAGAGTGAAGTAGGTTGAATGGCAGCCCCCATTCCAAATATGTCCTAACCCCCAAAACCTGCAATGGGACCATCTTCGAAAAAGTGTCTTTGCAGATGTAAGGATCTGGAAAGGAGAGCATCTTGGATTATCCGGCTGGGCCCTAACTCCAATGGCAAGTGTTCTTCTAAGGGACAGAAGGAGAGAAGACACAGACACAGAGAAGATGATAAAGGCAGAGAGTGGAGTAATGCAGCCCCAAGGAACACCGACAGACACCAGAAGCAGGAAGAGGCAACGAAGGGTTCTCCTTAGAGCCCCCAGAAGGAGGGTGGCCCTAAAGATGCCTTGATTTCAGACTTGTGGCCTCCAGACTGGGAGAGAATACATTTCCGCTGTTTGAAGCCACCCAGCCTGTGGTCCTTGATTACGGCAGCCCTGGGAAGCTGATTCAGAGAGGTTAGGTAAAGTGCCCAAAGCCACAGAGCTCTTTGGGTGGACAAGCTGTGATTTGAAACCCGGCAATGGGACATCAGGGTGCCCTTAGGGCCACTTGGCCATCTGCTGTCCTTGACACACACTAGTGAATACACTGGCTCTTATGACTGTGGGGCACACACTCTGTCACTTACGGGCATTAAGCACCTGGCTTCGGCCCCATGGTTTTGCCTGGTCCACCTTTAAAACTAGCAAACCTTTCCTATAACATGGGCTGCTAGGTACAGCTGTTTCCCATTGTAAGCGTGAGCTTTTCTGGTTTCATTATTTGCACCAAGCAGACAGCACTGGAGTCAGGCTTAAAGGCTCACCACCACATCCCTGTGACAGGGCCTCAGAGGATGGTTTCTGAGGCTCTAAGTCCCCAGGAGACCCACGTGAGTGGAAACAGGCATGCTTTCATCTACGGAAGGCACCTGGTTCCTTATACCTCTGCCGGTTTTCACTGAGCAGCAAAATTAGGTTTTGGACATCCTGTGCAAATGGAGGCAGGCCTCCATCGATATGAGCAATTAACCCCAAATATTTAATAGATGCTGTGACTGCTCCCCTCCCTGGGAGAGAGGCTCTGGCTGATTCTCCGCAAACAGATCAGATGAAGAAGCAGCCAGGCGTGCTGATACTCACGCCCCAGACCCTCCTGCTCCAAAACCCCAGCAGACCCTCAGGACTGGCGCTGGGATGAAGACAGCCAAATGAATGGCCTTTCGTGACAGTGTTCTCCCCAGTGTTTACAAGTGGCAGAGCAAATGGAATGGATACGCAGCCCTCTTGAGGCCCATGGAGGTAATAAGCACAGAGCATGAAGCGCTGACTCAGAGTGGCTGATGAAACTTGCTGGTGCCCTGTGTGACTGCCAGCAGCGTGGCGGCGACCGTGAACTTGCACGTGAGGAGGTATATGGAAGAGTGAGTGTGCGGCGTCCCCTAGCCAGAGAGACTGCGGGGTTCACGGCTTCGTGAAAGCCCTCTCTGACTTAATCCACCCACGTCCTTCTCCCCATCCCAGCCTTCCGTCAGGGCTGATTTATCCTGCAGGCACGTGGACAGAGAGCCTAGGGTTCACAAAAGTGCTGTCATTTCTTTTAAAGCCACAAACAAAAAAAATGAATATTTTAGGCTGAAAACAAGTTTTAACATACAGTATTAATATATTTGTCTTTACACCAGTACAGTTGTAAAATATATTTTTTAATATTATTTTATGGATGAAGAAGCCCACGAAGGCTTGGGACCACAAACGTCATCACACGGGCCTGATTCCCACATGTGTCTATTCCCAGATTCATGGGCTTCTCAAGAATCATAGCATCTTACAGGCACAAAGGACAAGAAACAGTCCTTGGGCCTAGACTCATGCCAAGGCCAGCATCCCTCCTACAGCACGCTCCCTTATCCACGGCCTCCACTTTCCCCAGGCATGCTCTGATCTCTCTACCCACATTTGTGTTTATCCAGTCAAAGGAGATGCTGCAGGAACGCAGAAACAACCACAGTGCCAGGGAGAATATGTGACAGACCCCACGGGAGATAGCAGAGTGCTAAGGAATCTGCAGATGGAGGCCATCAGTGCCACCCAGGGCATTAAAGGGGGCATCCAGGAGGAGGACCATCTTCTGCTCCTTTCAAAACAAGCTCTCCAACTGCTTAGCTGGCATTCCTCACGTGAGCTGAACCCGAGTAGCCAGGTAAGAATCTCTAACCCACTTACCTCCAAAGTGAGCTCTCTGTCACGCTTCCCAGGTTGAAGTCATACAGCTTCGTCAGGATAAGTATAACCTGAGAGGGGGTGAGGAGGAGGGCAGAGGAGAAGAAGAAAAAGGAAGCCGGCTTTAGTTTGCGTAACAATGTACAGTTCATCTCAAATCACCCAGTGGAGGGCTTAGAATTTATCTGTGGAGTTGAGGGGTATTATAGGATCAAGCAAGGGGAAAAAAATTATTAATTTAATGCTCCCCCGTAACTGGCAGCATTTATTTTAATCCCGACAATGCTTTGCATTTGAAATAAAACATGTCAACAGGAATTAACTGGGTACTGACAGTTGTTTCTCCACATCTGTCCTCCTTCAAGGTCAGGCACAGGCCAGCTGGCTCTGTTCACACGTGTGGCCACCCAGAGATCAGAGGATGGGCTTGCTTTTGATCTGCAGATGACTTTGACTTACAGATGTAGATCTAAGAGGCTAAGAAAGAACTGGGCCTGATTCTGTGTCTACAGAGAGGTTCAAAGAGATTCTGTGTTCCCATCACAGGGCCTCAAAGCCATAAAAGCTTGAATGACAGGCAAGCCCAGCCCCCAACAGTCTCTGATGCCACCTGCCTTCTACCATGTCCCACCCATGGAGTAAGCAGGTCATTAGACTCCACCGGACTCCAGGACCACTTTCGTGACTCCAGTTGAAACTAAGAAACCCAGAAGGAAAGCTGTATGTGTCAAAGAGCTGGACAGCCTGTAATAGGGTTAGCAGTTTTCTGAAATGATCTTCCATTGGCCAGGCTGGTCCCAGGCCCTTTTAACTTCTCCAGCTGGGAACCTGGACCTCAAACGTTTCCCTGCCTATGCCTCGTGCGCCCAGACCGTGGCTTAGGAACAACCCCATATCTACCAGGATGCTAAGCGCAGGCACCTGAATCGATTTTAATCAAAACACAGGTGCCTAATATACAGTGTCTGCCTGCACGCATGATAATCCAGTTACACATAATTGTGTTTATCTAAATTTAATGCACAACTCATTTCACTTTTCTCAGCTCCTTCGCCTTCCACAATTTAACTTCCTCCAGTTCATTTGCACAGCACCCATTAAACTCTTTCCGAGATAATGAATTTCTGCTACCAAGATGGGACTTTCCCATTCTAGGTAACCATTTAAGATTAAAGAAAAATAATCAGCCATTATATTGAACGTTTTTGTGGCATTTAACCGACGACAAAACACTCACTTTGAGATTTATTCTCATCCAGCACCCCATGAGGTCAGTCAGTACCATTTCCACCTCTTTTATGTAAACTAAGAAAAAATTAGAGGCCAGGATATGATCCATTATGGGTCAAAGAGAATCCCTGGAAAAGTTGACTTGCAACATTCAACTTCTCTGCAGGGCCATGACTGGATGATTCTCACGTCTTCTCTCAGATTGTGTCCTGTGATGCGGAGTAGTAGGTTGGCAAGAAACAGCCAAGCAAAGAAGAACATCAATGACGTGGCTATTTGTAGAACAGGAGAATAGGTACCAAGGCACCAAGCTACCTGTCCTATTAGCATAGCACAACTGCAAGGAGCGTGTATCCCTTGTAAAGCATTGTTCTCCATGGTCACTCAGTGATCCATGCCTCTCCCATTAATAGCAAGTTTCCTCACTTGTAAAATTCAGGGGCTAATGAAGACAAGACTTATCCAAACCTTCTCCAACCAAATAGCAATGTGCTGATAATTCCTATTTGTTAAATTAATACAAACACATACACATACATACACACCAGACTTCTCTTCATTTTACTTCTTTCATTGACGAAGTCATTCTTTCACAGTCCCTATGTAAAAACATGGGTGCCTATGTGCAGACCATCCCAAAATCTAGACAAAGAAACTCAAAGCTATGCTCTTCTAGAAACAGATCGGAACACCCATCTAGAATCTGCAGGAGCAACTACGACGACCTCACTGTCTCCCAACATCAAGCCTTCAGGGACATCAAACAATCTCAAAAAAGTGCAAAGCCCACAAAGAAAGAAGCAAGAGATGTTGGGGGTTAGAGGTCACTTAACTGATTGCCTAACAAACAACTGGGTCTGGAAAACCCCTAAAAAATGCAGAGCACTTCTCACGTGTCTGTGTCTCCTTACCCAAGGCCTGGATCACTCTCCTTCCTTCCATCTTCTCAAATCAAATCATCATTTTTGAGTCAATGAAAGATAATGGTGTTTCAGCAGTAAAGCATAGTCTTCAGAAGGGGATGGTGTTAATCTAGTCTATTACCTTCATTTTACAGATGAGGAAACTGAGACACAGAGAGAGGAGACGACTCAAGTTCAAGTCCCAACAATGTGTGGCCTTGACCAAGTGCCCAGGGCACAGTTCTTCCCATTCCATGAGCAAAGTTGGAGACTAACAGTCACTGGGGAGCCTGCTACATGCAGATTCCCTGGTCCCATTCCCAGCAAGTTTGACTTGGTGGATCCTGGGGAGGGTCCAGAAACCTTCCTGTAGCCATTAGAGGATCACGCTTTGAGAAAGACTCCACCACACCATGATTCCTCTCCCAACTCCATGCGGCAGTGACACCACCCTTCCACTATGGTGGAATCCTGATCTCTAAAAGCATCTTTGCCTTTAAATCGAGTGGACTTTACAAAGAAAGCAGGCCATAGGAGATGCATAAGGAAGATGTCTCCACAAAATCACCCCAACATTCCCCAGAGGAAAGGTCCAAACACTGAGAATTGGGGCTGGAAGCTACCTTTCCCCTGGAGCCAGCAAAGAAGGACAATAATGAAGACACGATCATGTAACCTTTAGCCTTAAGATATTCTGTGCCTAGCAAAGAAAACCAAGATTGAAAGAAAGCCTGTCAACCTCTGGCTTCTCTCACCATTCAGAGCCTTCCAAAGGCCACCAGGAAGAAGGGATTACCAGGGCAGAAAACTGAAAGCAGATGCACTAAACCCACTAACAAGCCCTGGGCTGCTGGGCAAGGACTCAGACGAGAATGAGAAATGTGAGTGTGACCAAAGAATCACCAGTGGATAGATGAGGAAGGATGCAGGAAGGATGCAGGAAGGATGCAGGAAGGATGCAGGAAGGATGCAGGAAGGATGCAGGAAGGATGGAGGAGCTACCCTGGGAGCCACAGCAAAGCCTGACTTGACTCCTCTCCAGCAGATGCCCCCAGATGAGGGTTGGCACTCAAATTCAAAGAAGGAATAGCAGGGACCAAACATTAATCGAACCCTTACTATGTGCCAAATACTACACTGGGTGCTTCTCAGTCCTCACAACACACTTCTGAGATTGAGCAGATGTAATACAGCATCTGCATTTTACAGATGAGGAAAGTGAGTCCTAAGACTTAAGCAATTTGCTCCCCAAAGCACACAACTAGCAAGAGACAGAGCCAGCATTCCCACCCAGGGCTATGAGACTCCAGCATGCTTGTTCCGCTCTGATGCAATGCTCCTGCATTCGGCAAATGTTTATGTGAGCTTTTTGTGTGCAAGGCAATGAGCAGGCAAACCGAGAGGTGGGCACATCCTTGCTCTCAAGGAGTTTATCACTCACTCATGAATTCCACAAACATTTACTGAGCTCCTCTTATGTGAATTAGAAAGACATCTGCTAAACGCTGGGAATCGGGGAAAGATACAGAGCTCAAGGCCCAGGGGTGAAGGTAACTTTTGTTTTCTTTGTTCTTGGAGAAAGAAATAGGAAACAGAGATGTGTAATGAGGAAATAACTAGACAAACTGTTGGGAGATCCAGGTTTGTCAAAATAAGCTTTGTCAAAAAGTTTCTCTTTGACCAACAGGCTACAAATCCTAGGGGGATTTTAGACAGCAGGAGAAATGAAAATAAATTGGAATAATTCATGAGTAAATAGCAGTTCTCTCTTAATATAAGCTACACATACAGGTGTACACACAGAGTAAAGCCACATATATAAGAGCTCCTCTGTATAGGCACATATAACAGTAAATTGGCATCAGACATATTCTCTGGAAGAGCATTTGTTCATACACCTCTTATAGCTTTTATCAAACCGGATTAACGTGACTTCTCCATATGTCTGTCTTGTCTGTTAGATTGTGACCTCTTTGAGCTAAAAAATCAGGTCTCATTCAACTCTGCATCCCCAATGCCTAGCACAACACCTGACACACGGCAGGTGCTATATAAGGTCCACTGAATGAATTATAAATGAATGACAGTAAAAGAAGGGATGAGATGATAAGTGTATCTGAGAGGTGCAGATAATGTGAGATAAGAGTTGAAAGGAGGAAGCAATTAAGTCCAGAAAATGTGGTCGGCAAAGTCTTCATGAAGGAAAGATTACATGAGCCAAAACTTGAAGTATGAAGAATTTGGAGACAGAGAAATGGAGATTTACTCCCTTGCCTGTCTGGCCTCTCTCTTTAACCCTCCCTTCCTCCCTGTCTTTCTTTCTTTCCTTCATATTTTAGCTGGACAGAAATAGATAGAAAAAAGGGCAGAAGGGTGCCATTTCAGTTACAAGAAACAGCACAGAGGTAGAGCAGAATGGGCCATTAGGGGCTGGAACAGTCATGTGTTGAGTGCAGTGTCAACACATGGGGACACCAACCACTTGGAGACACGGTCAGGCTGTGCCAGGGTGAGAAAGAAGGCACAAAGGACAATGGAATCGTGCAGGAAGGACAGAGGAAGCCCAGCCTGTAGTCAACTATGGACTGACAAAAAGTTTTATAAGCATGAAGAGGGTGATAATGAGGGACTATATTATAACAAGAGCCTTACTATGTATAAACATATACCATATAATATTACTATATATTACATATATAATATCAATATATTGTATATTAGATGACTATATTATAACAAAAGGCTTACGGTATGTTCATATATATATCTATACACACACATATTATATGTATTATATATATATATTAAGGGACTGTATTGTAATAAGCGACTCATATAATTAGGTGACAATAAGGGACATGGCTGGCCTCTTACAAAATCCATTGGTGCTGCCCTTGCTGACCACCTACCTCCAATCTTCTTGTCCCCAGGCATCTAATGTCTTCTGCTGCCCCCAGATGCTCAGGCCAGCCCTCAGCTACCTGCCTGATCTTTAGACACACACAATGCCAGTAACTAATGTCTTTATTTGTCACATCCCCTCTCCCGTTCATTCTTCTGTTCCTGCCTTATGCCAAACACAGCATAGGATCCGTGGTGATAAAGTGATCAAAAGAGAAATGGCTCCTGTCTTCATGAAATGTATACTCTCCCTTAATGTATAATCTTCTTTAGGAAGATTTTACATTTCATGAAGACAGGACCCACTGGGTCCAGCCGTCTGCCTCCTGGATGGGGCTCGCCCGGCAGCATGGAAAGAACGGAGCACTTGCAACTAGAGGGCTGCACTCAAGACCCAGTATCACCATATGCTACTGGGTGAGCCTGATCAACTTACTAACATTTTCAGTATCTGTTCCAGTTTCCTAAAATGGGGATAATGATTCTCCTTCCCCTGCCAGCCTCACAGGATTTTTGATTTGAATCAAATAAGGAAAGCTGACCTGCTTTAGAAGCTGTACTATGCAAATGTGAGTGATTAGTATGATAATTACCCTTCAGGAGACAAGGGTTGCAAGTCATCCTTATCTGATGGGGTGAGGGGGATTCAGATCCTAGCGTTGCTAAGCTCCTTCTGAAAAATACCCACCCATTCTAGACCCCAGCTGCAACACAGCAGGCTGCAAATCAGACCCGGCATGTTCACTGGGCTCCCGCACTCAGCTTCCGCTTTAGAAGCAAAGCAGAAAGCCCTGGGGGATTCCTGTCCTCTGAAAGGATAACGCATAATCTGAAAATTCATAAATCACTGGGACGCTCTCGCCCGTGAGCACATTCAGTGAAATGAGGACCTTTAGTGCCTGTAAAATTTTACTCTGAAGGAAAATTACTTTAGTTCATTAAACCTTCCTGAAACCTTGGTACCTTTCAATCCATGGGGCTCTATGCATGTCCCCTCCGGGTCCCCCTCACCTCTCACCACCTCATTCCTGCCCCTACCTGATAGTTCTTTGTTTCCAGCCAATTGGAATATGGACGGTGGCCTTCTTTACCGAAAGTGATTCACAGTGGTAACGTAGTAAGGATGCTAAAACCTACTCCTCGGGGAGTGTACACAAAAGTGCATTTTTCAGTCTCAGCAGAGTCTGAATTCTGGAGCCCTCCTCCCACTTCATGAGGCACCCCCCCCCCCCGCCCCGGGAACAGAAACTGAATATTTACAGTCCACAGCCCAACTGACCCCAGTCTAACAATGTCTGGGCACCAACTGGGTATCCAGAACTGTGCTAGGTATATGCCAAGTTCAGAATAACATAAATCGTGCTCCCTGCCCACCGTGAGTTTACAATCTAGCTGAGAGGACAAGGAATTGTACAAGAAATATCATCTTTGTCATCTTGTTCCATTGCATGCAATTTCACAAACCGGTTATCCCGTTCCCCGTTTTTTTTAAAGGGCAGATCATCAACTCTGTGGTTCAAGATAGAACCTCAGCATGAGCCCTGAGTCCACCCTCATCCCACACTTAGCAAGACAAACATCAAGTCCTCTGAAATGTGCTGCGGTCCACTGGATCGTCCTCATAATGTTTTCATTCATTCACTAAGCAAATATGTATGGAATGCTTCCTCGTGGCCAAGCGCTATGGATTCAGCAGTGAAGACAGCAAACCAGCTTCTCTGCCCCCATAGAGTTTATATTCCGGCAAGGGAGATAAACACATAAGTAGGTAAGTGACACAGTAGTCAGAGGATGGTGGGTTAGATGATGGACACATCAGCACTTAGAGCAAGTGCTCGTATGCAGGCGTGGTCCAGGGCTATGCAGGCTGAAGCAGTGTAGAAGGAGCCCAGGAAAGTTCTCTGTGAAAAACTGACACTCAAGCAAAACCCTGAATGAGGTAAGGGATGAAGCCATGTGGCTATCTGGGTCATAAACATTACAGGCAGAGAAAAAGGCAAATGCAAAGATCCTGAGGCAGGAACGTGCCTGACACAGTCAAGAAACAGCAAGGAGCCCAATGAGGATGGAGCGGAGAGACAGGGAGAGTAGTAGGAGATGAGGTCCAGGAAATTTGGGGAGGCTTAGATCTTGCTGGGACTTGTGAAGGACTGGCTCTTACTGAGTGAGATGAGACGCTACTAGAGGATATTACTAGAGGACTTAAGTTTTCACAGGGTGCTTCTGGTTACCGTGTTGAGAGAGGCATCGAGGAGACAAAAGTGAATTAGGATCCTGTTGTAATCATCCAGGTGAAACATGGTATGGGGTAGACCAGAGCAACAGCCGCGGACAGGAGAAGAAACATGATCTGAAGATATTTTGAAGGTAGAGTCAAGATTTGCTGACAAATTGGATATAGGGCGTGAAGGAAAGAGAATAGTCCAAAATGACCCTCAGAGTTTGGGACTAAGTAATTAGAAGCATAGAGTTGCCATTTTATGAGACGGAGACTGTAGGAGAAGGAGGTTGGGAGGAAAGCTGAGAAGTTTAGCTTTGGACATTAAGTTTGAGATGCCTAAGAGAATTCAAGCGGAGAAGTCAAATAGCTGAATAAATGAGTCTGGAGTTCAGCGCAGAGAGTCTAGGCTAAAAAATCTCAACTGGGGAGTTGTCAGTGATTAGATGGTATTTAAAGACATGAGACTAGGTTAGGTCACCAGGAGATGGAGTGTGGATAGAGTAGAGAGAGAAGAATCGAAAGCTGGGGCGTTTCAGCACTGAGAGATCGGGGAATGAGAAGAAACCAGTATGTGCTTCAAGCTCTCAGAATTGGCACAGTGAATGTCTGTGTCCTGTGCGAACACTCACCAAATGGTACTTACTACGGAGGAGTCTCTCAATAAGCATATGAACACGATGGCCTTCTGTTGAGGCCGGTAAGCCTTTCTCCCCAGATCCCCCTGTTTGCTCTGTGGGCTCCTGTGTATAGTGGCTACTGTGGCAGAGATGGAGGCTTTGCCTATGTTTGCCATGGACTTCCCCTCGCCAAGGCTGACATGGGCATCGTCACTGCAGTTCCCCATCTGCCAACCTCAGAAATCAGTGCTGAGCCTCAACATGGCACCTGGTGGCAAGTTGATTGCACTGTCCCCCTCCCAGCACATAGAGGAAGCAATTTCTTCTCCTCGGACTTGCTTTCCTTGCCTGCGGTAAATACGCTAGAATCAAAATCTTTCCATTTCAGAGTGCCTTATTCACTGTCATGATATCCCACACAATTGCTTCTAACAAAGAAACTCATTTCACAGCAAATGAAGTGTTGTCATGGGCCTGTCCATGGAATTCACTGGTCTTCCCACAAACTACATCCGCCAGAAGCAGATGACCTGATACAATGATTGAACGGACTTCCAAAGATTCAATGACACAACTAGCTAAAAGCCAGCACTGCATGAGGTTGTGGTGCTGTCTTCTAGGATGTGGATTCGACTAGTAAATGGCCAAAATACAAAGGTCTGGGAATCAAGGGGCAAAAGTGGGAGCGCTCCTCTCATTATTCCTCGCAATAAGCCATCACAGAGTATTTTCTTCACATCCACACAACTTTCGGCTCTGTTGATAAATCTTGGTTCCTACGGAGAAAAAACACCTGTTCCATTGAACTGGAAGCTGAAACTAATACCCAGCTCTTCTGAGCTTCACATGCTACCACTGAACCAACAGGAAGAGAGGAGGCTACTTATGAATAGGGGATGGAAATGGACACTCAGAGTAGCTAAAAGGGTAGACTGTGCTGTTTACTCTCGGCCCACTTTCCTGCCTAAGTATCATAGGTAACCAGGACCCTGAGAAGCGTATTTCTAAGACTCTCCTGTCATCTGGCTTCCAATTCTGCCAGTTGGGGTGGGGTCACTCGGGGGACATGTGGACAAGGGAAAAGCTCCTCTCCTCACACTTTGTTTTTGAGTGACAAGACAACAGCAGCAACAGAGCCAGTGGTACCAACCGCAGCGGTGCTGGGTCTCAGTGAAATGAAGGGCTTGTGCAGCTCAGCACGGCCCCAGGAATCTGGGTGGGAGAGACCCTTGGCCTCTCGTACTGCCCTTCCTCCTCCTGGGCAGGGGGTAACAGTTTCTGCAGTTACCAAATTTGAGCAACTATATTTTCTCCTCCTTGTTCCTCCAGCCTTGCCGGCACCCTTGTAAATCAGTTCCTGCATTCAACGTCTTTTCTTGAGAAATACCTCGAGTCAGGGACCCTCACTGACACAGAATGATCTGTGAGGTTACAGGAAATTCAGGAGAGCATGTGTTCTGGAAGCCGAGAAGAGTATGGGTTTCAAGGAGGAAGGAGTGATTGGCTGTGTGAAATGCTGTAGGCAGTTCATGGACAAAAAAGATGAAGAAGGGACCATTGGATTTAGCTACTAGATGACTGCAGAGACCTTCAAAATAACTAGCTGACTTAATTTCTGGCGTTCACCCCTCTTCCATCCTTACACCAGAATGACCTTTCTAAAGCAGAGGCGGAATCCCATTGCCTACTGCCAAACAATCTCTAGTGGCTTCGGGCCGCCTTTAAGATCAAATTCCTCAGCATAACAGGGAGATCAGCTCGGTGCTTTGTGACCGCCTGGAGGGGTGGGATAGGGAGGGTGGGAGGGAGGGAGACGCAAGAGGGAAGAGATATGGGAACATATGTATATGTATAACTGATTCACTTTGTTATAAAGCAGAAACTAACTCACCATTGTAAAGCAATTATACTCCAATAAAGATGTAAAAAAAAAAAAAATTCCTCAGCATAGCATAAAAGATCTTTCTCAACCTGGCCCCAGTTGACATTTTAACCCTCTTCTAGAGCTACTTTCCCAAAATAACATCTAAATTCTAGCCACACCAGAATACCCACGTTTCTCCTTGTTCCACGCTCCCACACTTTCACACAAGCTCTTTTCTCTCCTCTGAAAGCCCTTCTCCCACTCTCCACCTGAGGATCTCATTCTTTAAGGCCCAGCTCAAATACCATCAACACTCTGGTGTCTTACCTGTCCTCCAAGACAGAATGGATCCCCCGTAATCCATGCTCCCCTACCTTGCTGCCCATACATCCAAGTATACTACTCACCAGATTACACTATAATTTTCTCTTTGCCTATGCATCTCCACCATTAGGGGATGTGTTCCTTCAGGACAGACCTCGTTTTTCTCATTATTATCCAAGAGTATTATCACACTCTTCATTAACATGCTGCCTATTAACTAACAGAGATATGACACATTCGATGAACTGAAAGTGTTGCTATAGGTGTTCAAAGAAGGAGAAGATGGGTCTGGGCCGGGGTGATCAAGTTGTCCTCATAAAGGATGAGAGGCATAAGTAAGGTCATAAGAGATGGGTGCGGAATGGAAATTCCCAGCCCTCTTCTTTCTGGAATATCTTATACAGTTTTTCAAGGGTATCTTTTTTTTAGGTAAATTAGGAAGAAAGAATTCAAAATGGGTATGAAAGAACTTCAAGAATGTCCACAAGAGGGTAAGATAAAGGGAACACACGGGCAGGGAGGGAAGATGGTGAACGCAACCTTCTTGTATGACTGCATTAAGTTTTCAAGAGTTGGTATTCTCTAGGGACGTCTAGAGAGGATAAAGATATATACCTATATCTGATGGGACGTAGACTAAAGAAAACATTACACCTATAGACAAAAGCACGACTTGATTAAGTAATTTAGACAAGAGAAGAATATAGAAAGGGCAGAGGTGGGGATGCTAATAGATGCTGAGCACCTAAAAGTGCCCAGCACTGTGCTTGGTGCTCTATGTGCATTACATAGGTAATGGGCATAACCACAGTGAAGGGTAGATAGCATTACCCACATTGTCCAGACGAGCAAACCGTCCAGGCCATGCAGCTAGGGAGAGGTAGGAGTCAGAACCCAAACACGGGCACGGCTGTTCCCCCATGATCCAAGGAAGGGATCAGAGATACAGAATTTAACAGGTTTAGTAGCTCTATTTAAAATGCGACCATTGTTAAGAAAGTACTTTGCAGAATGCGGTAGCTGAACAAGGCAAGTGCAGACCAAGGAAATGAAAACGCAGTGTTGTTGAAACAAGGAGCTTGTGAAAAATGGCTGTTGAATGGTGGGGGGTTGTTCTGGTTTTGTGTAACGAGCCATTAAAAATGAATTAAAAATCCATTCACTCTCATTCCCTAAGGGACTGAAAATGAAAGAGACAGCCATCTCTTGGAAATGACTTAGGTAGCATGCAGCCCAGTAAGGGGGGAGGGGGTGTCAAATTGCTCAGAATTCCCTGCCAGTGTCTGTACCACACGATGAGAGCTCACCAGAACCAGAGTTAATTAGCTCAACGTGTACCATTAACTAGGAGTCTGAGCTCATACCCTCCTATATGTCCATCATTCCTTCCATCCAACCACCACCAGCACCACCCTCATGAGGAGGCCAAGGACAGAAACAGGTGTGAGCAGATGAAAGATGAAACCATGGCTCCAAAGCCACTAGTGTGAAGCTTCCAGAGATACTCATCAACAGAGAGGCAAATATAAGCTATCTGTTTCCTTGGTAATAGATCAAAAGCTCTAACGCAGACAGTCTTGGTGTGGAATCCAGGCTCTGCCACTTACTCTCTGCGTAACCTGCGGCAAGTGGCTAACCCTATGGGGCCTCCGTGGCCTTATCTGGAAAATAAGACCAGTATCGTTCCCTTCACTGCACTGCTGTGAGGATTAGGCTTATGTGCCAGGCACATTCTCAGGCCTCGTCATATGTTAGGTTCCTGCCATCCTGCTTTGTCTCTGAGCAAACCAGGTCATTTGCCCACCCAAGTAGGAAAATGCCATGTCCCAAGAGGGAGCACGTCACTTCTTTAGCGACGACAACTGGCAGCTCAGAAAATACAGAGCAGCCTCACAAGGCCTCTCACTGATGTAGAGATGAAAGCCTAGAGCACTCCCTGAGCGCTGGTGCTTGCTTTGTGTGGACATGCCTTGACAGCCTCAGCAACGGGAAGATCACAGGCTCATCAAGCCCATGTTGCCTGGTGTGCGATCCTACCCACTTGCCACTTTTCATTTCAGGGTCCGTCTCCACTGGACCTGCCTGTAGGCACGCACACCCCCCTTCCTTCCGCCACTCCTGCCAAGGGGCATCACTCCCTCTTAGGTCTCAGGAGCTGAAAGAGCTCTCAGCCCAACCATCGTAGCTGCCGAACCAAGTGGATTTTCGAGGGATAAGCAGATATCCCCAGATTGGAGCTAGCTACCAGTGCAAGAGACCAAGAGCAGGGATTCGACTAGATTGTAAGATGCCTCAGGGCCGCACAACCGTCTGTCCTATTTTTCACTACTGTATCTTCAGCACCTGGGACAGTACCCAGCATGTCCCAGATTCCCTGTATACAAGGGTGGAGTGAATGACCCATCATCTAATCCCGTGATCTGGCATTTCTCACAACCTGTCTCCTATTCAACGCTACAAATGACTACACAGTGTCTCTTATGGTCGATGCACCATGCTCATTGCTGTGGAGGATGGAGGCACGAAGGACACAATGTTCCTGACACTTTCGGTGCAACCAGACACATACACTTTATACGACTACCTTCAGTGAAAGCTGGAATCGCTCTGACTTACGCCAGGTTGTAAGTCGTTTCACCTAGTGTCTCATGGGAATCTCACAGTAACCCAGCAAGGTTGACATATGACAGAAATGAGTGATTCCCTAACAGGGATGAAGTAGAGGATTACTCTCCATGAAAATTTTTGTAAGAGGTACTATTTGAACTGGCTTATTTTTAGTAGGTGAAGAAGGCAACGACCTTTTCAGGCTAAGGATGCAGCATGAGAAGACACAATTAGGTTGAAATTGCCTGTCACGTTCCAGGCCTGGGGCGGGGGTCGGGGGTGGGGCTGGGGTCTGCAGAGGTTAGAGCTTCAGGTACATGGAGAAGGAGATGGAGACCCAGGCTGGGGTAAGACAATGATGATTTTAACTACTAGGTGTGTAAGTTTCTATTGCTGATGTAACGGATTACTGCAAATAAAGTGGCCTGAAACAACACAAATGTATTATCTTACAGCTTTGGAGATCAGAAGTCCAAAATGGGTTTCAAAGGCTAAAATCAAGGTGTCGGCAGGGCTGTATTCCTACATTCCTCCTGGAGGCTCTAGGGGAGGATCCGTTTCTTGCCTTTTCCAGCTTCTAGAGGCTGCGTGCATTCCTTGGTTCCTGGTCCCCTTCCATCTTCAAAGCCAGCAATGATTGGTTGAGTCTCACACTGCATCACTCCAACTCTTCTTCCTCCCTTTTTCCCATTTAAGGATCCTTCTGATAACACTGGACGCAGCCAGGTAACCCAGGATAATCACTTTATCTTACACTCAACTGATTACAACCTTATTTCCATCTACTATCTTATCTCCCCTTTTCTATGCAATCTAACATATTCACAGGTTCCAGGAATTAGGACATGGACATCTTTTGGGAGGACACTATTCTGCCTAGCACATCAGGTTAAAGAGTTTCAACTCTACTCAGTAAATAGCATAGAAATGTCTACTGTGCTTGAGCAGGTGAATAATCAGTTGGCACCTGCATTTTGGAAACAAAACTGTCAGGGGTATGAAGGGTGAATCAGTGAAGATGACAAACAGGGAGTCTGGTGAGAAGGATATTACAACAGTCCCAACATAAGAGGTAAGAGATCTGAACTAAGATAATGGCCATAGAGAAGGAAAGAAAGAAGGGGGGGGTGGTGGGAGCCCTACGAAAACTGTTGCTAAAATTTGCAAACAGTGTGTAACAGAAAAGCATGGAGTCAAAGATGCCTCTGAGGTTTCCAAGGAAGTTAATGTGCTTCATTTTAATTCGAAGGCTTGGGCTTGAAATCCAGCTCCAACACTCGCAGGAGGACCATCTCATATGTTCCCACAGTCTAACCCTCATTTCATGCCCCAGCTTGGTGGAATGGGTTTTCAAGTTACTTCCCTGCATCTATGCATCCTCCCATTGTTGGAAACATGCTCATGGCCAAATTGCTCCTTCTGCCCCATCTTTTTCTTGCCCATTTGCCTAGGGGACTTGAAGGGTCTGTTTGTTACTTCCTGCCCAACTGCCTGAACTTCTGAGAATCTTCTTCCCTCAATTAACATTTCCTGGCCTCATTCACATTTCCGGTTACCTCTTGAGCCCCTTTAGCACACTGCTTGCTTGGATCTCACCTGTGGGTTGCCCAGAGAATTTGACCATGGCAGCCGCATCCCAATACCAAACAGATGAAGGGCCATCCGTTCATGAGGTGGGAAGTGGGGAGGGGGTGTCAATTTTAGTCTCAAGCTCAAGCTCATGGACAAGCACTTGATCAAAACCCGGAGTTCGGGGGCTTCCCTGGTGGCGCAGTGGTTGAGAGTCCACCTGCCGATGCAGGGGACACAGGTTCGTGCCCCAGTCTGGGAAGATCCCACGTGCCGCGGAGCGGCTGGGCTCGTGAGCCATGGCTGCTGAGCCTGCGCGTCCAGAGTCTGTGCTCCGTAACGGGAGAGGCCACAACAGTGAGAGGCCCGCATACCGCAAAAAAAAAAACCAAAAAACCCAGAGTTCTGAATCATAGAGTAAAAGGATCATCTACTCAAGCAAGAGAGTACTCATAAATCCCAGACATTAGAGGCAGAAAATATTTAGCGTATGTTCAGGGCCACGCCAGACCCAGAGAAGAATTGCTCCCCTCTGGTCTTTTGCAGTTGCTAGCATTACTCTAGCAGCCAAACCACTAGAAAGTTATCTGGATTGCCTAAAATAACATAAGCCTGGACTTTGTCTCCACGTAACTCCTCGGAAACGAGAACCTCCAGTGGCTGATGGTGGATGATTTAAGAGCCCTCTCTCGTGTAGCCTAGGACATCATAACAAAGAACACATAATTTATTTGTATTGATTCACTAGCACACATTTGATCGTATCTACTTGTCCTTCCTTTGGCTAAGAATCCATGGCCATGGTCCCGAGAAATTTATCTTTCACAAAATATCTCCGTAAAAAATAAGCTCCTCACATATCTTAGCTTCAGCAAAAGAGTCAGGTCAGGGAGACTTGCCAGGGAAAAGGGGAAAGGGAGCCTGCAGCCTCCTCGTGTGTTGACCCTGGTCTAAGCAATCTCCCTACCACAGACAAGGTGTGCTTGGACATTAAAGCTTCAGTTCTGGGACAGGGACTGTCAGATACAGAAACAGAAATTAGGGACAGATCAGATTCTTGTGCTAGAGGAATAAGGAGCACAGAGAAGCTGGTTGGATTCTGAGACAAAGAGAAGGAGTACAAAATAAGGAGCAGAAACACGGCATAAAAGTGCCCAGGTGTTCAGCACTGCTTTCCCTTGACCTTGAATGAAGGTTATTCATCCAAATAATCCTGTGCTGAGCATCTACTATGTACCTGGTTCTGCTGGAGAAGCTGGAAAAGGTTGCACATGGTTTTTTTTCTCCAGAGACTCTCAATCTAATGGAAGGGGGGAAAGGCAAGTAAGCAAGTATTTTATTTAACGTGATTTCTAGTGTACTTACTGCACTAACTCAAAAATTTTGTGACTCGTAATTCCATGGTGTAGTAGCTCCTCTCACTCCAGAATAAAGCAGAAAATCAAATCATGGGAAAAATAAAGAGAAATGGCTTTCCATTTTAACGAGGCTGATCAACTTGGGTGGGCACAAGGAACTTTAAACTTGATGTTGAATGTGTTGAATGGATGCCTAGAAGGAAGCCATTTGCTTTAAATTGCTGTATCCCATTGTAGGATTTCTTCCTTAGCCTATTTAGTTGCCCTCAGCATTAATGAGATTGACTAGATAGCCCGAAAGAAACACAAATCCTCCCCTCTGTCCCCAACAACATGCATGTGTCCTTTTCTCCCTGCCAGTATCCACCGACCCACCCTTCAAGCACCAGCTCAAGCCCCATCCCCAGCAGAGAGTCATCGCTCCTTACCCCAGTCCAAATTCATCTCTCCATTTATGGCCAACTTATTTCCCAGTATCTCCCATCCTACAAGCTTATCTTACATTTGACCTTGACACTCTTCCTATTGAGTGGTAGACGGAGTTCATGTCCCTCCCTTTGAAAGCAGGCGTATCTTTGTTACTATATTGACCAACAGTGTATAGGGGAAGTAGTGCCAAGTGACCTCCATGGTTAGCTGTGCACTCTTAGGCTGGTTGCTCTCAAGGTGCCAGTGCCACGTGTGAGGATGCCCAAACCGCACCACGGTAGGGAAGACCGCATGCAGGGGCCACAGTGTGTCAGCTCACAGCCCAATTGAGGACCCACTGAAGAGGGAGCATCAGTCACCAGCTACGAGGGAAGACAGCTTCAGATGCCTTGCAGCCCCAGCTGTTGAGTCAGCCTCAGCTCTGAATCTTTCCAGCTGAGGTTTCAGACACGGTATACATAGTGCCCAGCCAAAATCCTCAACACACAGAATCGTGAACATAATAAAATGTTTCCCTTTTGCACTGCTAAATTTTGGGGTGGTTTGTTATGCAGAAAAAGTACCCAGGACACCACTCATAAAGCACGTGCAGCACTTAAGGCTTACAGTCTTGATGCACGTGGATTTATTTTTCTAATGACTTAATTTATGTAGATCTAATTTCCATAGACAGATGATTGTAAACTCCTTGAGAGAAGAGATTAAGAACCTATCAGACATCTTCCTACAGGTAGACTAAATACCACCTGCCCTAAAGAGTGTTTATCAAGAAACCACTCAGACCTGCTCCCTCCTTTGGGAACGCCACATCTCAAAGAGGGCACGATCATCCATTCGGCTGTCCAAACCAACCTACTGTATCCTGCTATATTCCTCCCCACACCACACGCACACCCACCCTGTTACTCTGCCCCTAATGTCCGTATCTCACCCTTCCGTGCATGGCTACCACTCCTTCCCAAGTTCAAATTCTCATCCTTTCTCATGAGCTCTATTGCATCTACCTCCTTACTGGTCTCCCTGCCTCTAGTCGCACAAGGCCATCTTCCACAAGGGGCCAGGTTGCCTTCCTCACACGCAAATATGATCATGTAATTCCTCCAAATCCTCAGTGACTCCCTATTGCCTACAGGGTAGAATCTGAAGTAAGTGGCAAAGCACAAGGGCTTTCAACCTGGCCCCAGCCTAAGTCTCTAGGTCTCTATCCTCATTTCCTGTCACTAGCTCTTCACTTTGGGTTCTACTTTCTGTATTATTCATATGAACCACAGAAACAAGCAAATGATTTCAGTGACTTTTTTCAATTCTCTCCCCCAATGATACATAACCAGGGCATTGTGGCTTAATTTCTCTCTCTCCCTCTTTCTCTCAGTCCTCTTTCAGAACCCTGTCTAGGGTCTAGACCTGTGCTTTCCAATTACCACTACAGCCATTAGCTATGCAGGATTACTTAAATTTAAAAAATAAAAATTAAGTACAATTAGTATTAATCGTTCAGTTCTTCAGTCATGCTAGCCACATTTCAAGCACTCAACAGTCACAGGTGGCCAGTGGCTACCATACTGCAAAGAGTAGATTATAGAACACCTCCATCATTGCACAAAGTTCTAGTAAACAGTGCTGGTCTAGAGATTCTCAGCTAAGAGTTGTTCTTCAAACATACTCTGTTCTCACTTGTCCCCCGCTTTCTCCTCACCCAGATTACTGGTATGGGGGAGAGCTAGATTCTCCATGCTTCCCAGAATCCATGCCCTCTCCCCCTGGGAACAATGTCCCTTTGGGGAAGCAGTTCTCCCCATAATGAGCCATGTGTTTCAGGTGGCATGGACCATGCACTGACCCATCCTTTTAGTTTAAGGAGTAGGCGCTATGTGGCCTAAGCCAATCACCCATCCCACCCCTATGGCACAGTGACTGGTTACAGGAAAAAACATGTTACCTAACTGGAGCCAAAGAAATCCAACATGAGTCTTGCTAGGGCTTCTGGGAAAGAGGACCTCCTCCTCCCTCAGGAAACATCATAACAAACCCAGTTCTTTTAATAATATAGAATATAGAGATGAGTTATAGAATGGCTACAGCCATTTTGCTCTCTTGAAGGGAGCTCCTGAAGTTGCTGAAGGAAGACAAAGTGGAACCGAGGATGCAGCCAACATTGCACAAGCCAGTAGAAATACTAAGGGAACCTAAGTCCTTGATAATATCACTTGAGCTGCTGCATCAAGCCTGATCTGATGAAGCTATTAACCTTTTACGTTAGATCAGCCAATAAATCTTTTGTTTCAGCCCATACATGTGCTTAACTGTTAAACTTGAAATACTACTCCCATCTTGTAAGCTTCAAATCAAACTTATCTCCTCCATAAGGCCTACCAAGGCTCTTCCAGACAGACTCTGCTACTCCTTCCTTTATACGTCCCTCCATGCATCCTAACATTACATCAATGTTTTACTGAATTGTAATACTGATATCTTACCTTCTTTCTACACTATGAAATATTTGAAAGCAAGTCTTGAGCCTCTTGATCTGTTATAAATAAACAAACTAACTAAGATAACTAGCTAACTAAACCCTAACATAACCCTAGCTGATACATAATAGATGCTTAAAATGTCTGTTAATAAGTAAATATTTATAGGATAAATAGAAGTCTATTGATAAATTTCAGTTAATAACAATGGTAGTAGGAACAGAACTCAACATTCACATCCATTAACACCTTTAATCCTCACAACAATCGTATGAAATGTAACTGCCATTATTGTCATTTCTTACAGGGATGAACCAGAGTCTCACAAAGATTAAATAACTAAGCAAAGTCCCACAACACATAAATGGCAGCGCCTGGTATGTTCTCTCCTCTGAAAAATCTGGCTACTCCCTCCCAAAGTTTTATATTCCACCTCCTTCCTGATTAAGGGTGTCAATTAACTCAGCAGTAACAGCATCACTGAAGTTCCCATGGCAGCTTGGCATGGACTAGAACCTCTGCTGGAATCTCCTCAAGGCTAAGTTAAAAGCAAACCCAACAAAATCCTCAAGAGAGAACCACAGAGTCAACCTCAAGCCACTCTTTATTCCAAGCTCAGAGGTCACGGAAGACACAGGAACCTGCAGGTCTGGTTCCATAGCCATTCAAGCAAGCTCAGCTCTTTGGGAGCGAGGACCGGACACTCCTTCCACAGACCCTGTCCGCCTCCCCGCTGTCCCGAAACCCGGGTCCACACCCACGCTTTGCATCACACCCCACCCTCAGTTTCTTATTCCAGGCCACCTACCTGGCAGGGCTCAGGCTCTGGTTTTCCTTCTAAAATTGGAACTTTGACTCAAGAGAGCAGGTTCCGTGTGGGTAGGAGGTGAACTGGGGAAAGGGAAGGGACACGCCTGCTATCACTGTCCAGGACACTGAAGGGTCCAAGTGGAGAGTATGTGGCTCCACTCCAAGGAGAAGTTAACCCAGAATCATAGCAGAGGTGTCACTCAACCAGCTGGCATGTGTCCAATATCTAAAATGTGTCATGTGCTTCTCAGGCATTGTAGGCATATGGGGGAGGGAGTCCACTGAGACAGGTGAGTGAGTAGGCGGCTGGGAGCGGGAGAATGTATGGGGGTGGGTCGGAGAGACAGAGAGATGCAGATGCAGGGGTGTGTGTGTGTGTGTGTGTGCGCGCTCCTGTGTACAACATATAACACGGAAGGACCTCTCTAAATGTGGCGCACGGACCACGTGAATCAGACTCGCCTGAAGAACTTAGAAAAACACAGCTTCTGGACCCCACTCTTTGTACACTGAGAGTGAGAACTCTGGGAGCTGGGACTGGCCATCTGCATTTTACAGGCCATGCCCATGGCCAAGGCCGCACTGGGCTGAGTCTTTCAGAAATAACAAACCTCCTCCAGGCTTGGGAGCAAAGGACATACACTGCCCCTGAAGACAGGGAGCTGGGTCCACAAAGGTGGGTGCAGAAGTGCTCGCTGGAACCTGAGCAACGTGAAATCTTGGTTCCTGGGCTGAAGGCTCGGCTGCCCTGCAGCTCTGACAGCTGGGTGCCCTCTAGGGTTGACCTTGCCCAGAGGTGGCCTTCCCTGGGCAACTGCCTGGGAGCTGTAGGCTGTTACAAGCGCTCTGTTCCCACACAGACCTGAATTATCCGCGGGAGCCTCCAGAGGAGGCCAGAGGGCACGACTGCCTCTGGGGAAATTGGATTTGTTTCTTGAACTCCAGTAACTCAAGACAATCAAGAACTACGTGAGCGGTCCTTCCAGAAGATACTGGGGGTCGGGGCCATGGGAAATACCAGAGTAGGGCCAAGGTGATGGGCGCTACACCGCCTCTTATAATGACTCGCAACGTTTATTCCCAGAAAACCCAGAACAAGGAGGATCAACCTCCCCCCTTAACGGCCTTTATGCATCTGAGATCTATGGTTCAGCCAGGAGGCTCCCTTTTTACATATGAGCCTCACTCAAATTCTCCAGCAGCCTCTAATTAATGCAGCTCTGAGCAGCGTGAGGTGCAGCACCAATAAGGCCCCACCCAAGGGTGGGACAGATGTGTCACACCAGATACCCAGTATGGCGGGATGCAGCCACAGGAGGCCGACAAGCCACCGCTGACCATACATTCCTGTGCTGCCGTGTGGACCCTCCCGAGCAGAGCTCACCTCCACCAGGCAGCCAATGCCTGCACAGGCCCCCCTGGATGCTGAGCAGGATGGAGTGCTCCGGATGAAGTCCTAGGCTCTCCCACAGCCAGTCTGGAGGAGGTAAGCCTGTCAGCACGACATAGCTGTACCCCAGCTCCTAAATCGGGGACTGGCACGAAAGAGGCATTCAACAAACAGGTGTTGGCTGAATGAAGGCAGGAGCAAAGTCACAGGTGGCTAACGAGCTCCTGGGATAGATTCTATTTAACGGAGAACAAATTATCCCAGAGACTAAATGTACAGTAGTCAAAGCCTAAATCACAGAAAGAAAATAGTCCTGGGTTCCAGTCCCAGCACCACCACGTCCAGCATGTCCTTGGGCACGTTATTTAGTCCCCTGAGCCTCCTTTTCTGCCTCTGCACAAAGGCATGCGGACCCCATAGGGCTGCCATGTGGAACAAAGCGGAAAACTCTCAACCCAGAACCCAGCATCTACCACATAGAAAGAAGCTGAGCAGTGTTAGCTGGCATTAGAATTAACTCCAGAAAGCCCCAGTTCTCTAAAAAGGCAGAGGAGAGAAGCTATTCCAGAGAAACCCTCCAAGTTCAGTGCTGTTCTTCCTGTCATCCAGCGGAAGAAGCTCAGGCTCAGAGAGGCTAAGAAACCTCCCCAGCTCACCCAGCGCAGAGCCAAGATGCAAGTCCACGCAGGACCTCAAGGCCACTGCTCTCTCCTCAACTCAGCATGGTGTTTAAAAATCTCTGGTAGGTCTGGAAGGTGGCCTGAGCAGAAGCCAGGTCCTGCCTGGCCCCATGGGCACAGCTGAGAATCCACTAAGCTCACAAACTCCCTGCACATGAGTGGACCTGGGGTCGCTGTCATTTCTGTACTGTGAAAACATGCTGTCAGGGAAAGAGCAAATACAAGAACAAGAAAAACTACTAGCAAAGTAATGAAGCTTGGTTGTTTTTCCTTGTATTGCAAAGGATAACCACCGTTGGTCCAAGACCAGAAGCCGTGCTTACAGGCACCAGAGAGAATTAGAGATGCCTGAAAGCAAACAACAGGTGGTGTATAAGGGAAGAACATCAAGTGCCCAGCAGACCATCTTCAGCAGAATTCGAGAAATGCACACTAACTCGTTTCTGAAATGCTGGGATACCATTTGAATTAGTGAAAATTAATTTTGAAGTTATGAAGTGTAAGAATATTCTAAAGAAATGGATCTCCTCATATCCTCCTGGGAATACTGTATGCTGGCCCAGGCCTGCCAGAGAGCATTCTTGCCAAATGACGAAGCTATTTATGCCCATAAACCTGCTAATTCCGCTTTGGGTAATATACTCTTATATTCCAAGGAACTCATTCAAAAAGAAAAAAGAAAAAAGCTACTTGTATGGAAATGTTCATAACACTCAGTGCTCTCCGTCACAGGAAAACAAAAAACAATCAACCTAAATACCCAATAGCACAGACATATGCAAGCAATAAGTAGCATATTCTATGATGGATTCCACATTGTTACTACAAATTAAAAACTGAGGACTTCCCTGGTGGCACAGTGGTTGGGAATCCGCCTGCCAATGCAGGGGACACGGGTTCGAGCCCTGGTCCAGGAAGATCCCACATGCCTCAGAGCAACGAAGCCCGTGCGTCACAACTACTGAGCCTGCGCTCTAGAGCCCACGGGCCACAACTACTGAGCCCCTGTGCCACAACTACTGAAGCCGGCGCACCTACAACCTGTGCTCCGCAACAGGAGAGGCCACCACAATGAGAAGCCCACGCACCGCAACGAAGAGCAGCCCCCGCTCGACACAACTAGAGAAAGCCCGCACGCAGCAACAAAGACCCAATGCAGCCAAAAATAAGTAAATTAATTAATTTAAAAAAAACTGAAACTACATGGTCTATTTTAATACAGGCGGAAAATGTAGAAACATACTTAAGTTATAAATTAGACTAAAAAGTGTGTTCGTGATTATAGCTATATGTAAATATGTATATCCACTGATAAGCTGGTGTTTGGTATTAATGACATTATATCCTATGAAGGTATATGCATAATGAAAAATTATTTTTGTTTTATGTATTGACTTAGCCTGAGACCTACCTAAAAAAATGTGTGTCTAATATGTAATTGTGGAAATGCCAACATATTCTCCTTTATATATGGCCAGAAGTGACAATCAGACAGAATAACATTTTTAAACCAATAATTAGGATCAAGATGAATCTACTTTGAATCTCAATTTCAAATCTTTATTTATTTATAGTTAAGTGTGTCCAAGAATGTTATGCTCCAGGATCCCCAGTGACCGACTTCCCAGTTGTTCTTTGCTACTATGGTTAGCTATTATGAATCCCTATGGCTTAGCTGACATACTAGCAATGATCAGGTACACATATCCTTCTTCTATGAGTACTGTTTGTCTGTCCTGCCTCCTCTTTCAGACTGCAAGCTTTTTGTGAATAAGGACTGTGTCTTCCCTCTTCTTCCAAGTGTACCCACAGAGAGTATCTTATAAGTTCTCATTCACGGACTGGAGCTCAATTAGGATTTGATGATGAAGAGAAAGAGAAAAGGAAGAATCATAATTATCAACTGTATTTACAGGCTATAGTGATGCTGGGAGACTTAAAACTAGGAGCCAAGTACAAATAATCAACTTGCTGTGCTTTATTTTGGCACATCTTGAAGCAAATAAAATGTTCTCCATATCCATTAATTAATAAGTAGCATCTAGTACATGCCCTAGTGATAGATAAATTAGACCCGATCCTGCCCTCCTCCAGAGTGTTTCACAGTTAGTGAGTTACATACATGAACACACAACAGTAATCTAAAGAGAGTGTCTTTGATGGAGGTTATTTAGCAGGAGATGCTGTCAGTGAACAGAAGGGGACAGTCAGGTCAGGCTTCCAGGAGGAGTAATACCTGTGTTGAGTCTCAGAGGATGATTAAGGAGAGGAAGATATGGAGAGAGGGGTTGGCAGAGGAATAGGATGAGGGCAGAATTCCAGGCAAAGGGAAGAATACCTGCAAAGGCAGAGGCATGATGATCAAGAACAAACAGATCTCAAACACAGGGTTTGAGTTAGAGGCAGCTGAGGCTGGGTCATCACAAAAGCCTGGTTTTTGAGGAGGGTCTCACTCAGTTATTTTGGGTAGTGTATATCCTTAGAATGGGAAAGGAGGGCAGGAAGATGAGAGGGAAGGAATACAGCAAGGGCAAGTGACCCATCTCACTGCAGCTAGGGAGAGAGGTGACTTTCCGAATACCATCTCCGACATAAAAGGAAAGCAGAATCCACTTCCCCAAGACACCACAAAACTCAAAACACCACCACTCCCACTGCAGTGAGGAACCAGCAACTTGGAAGCTATTCAGACAAGAAAGATTCTAGTGGAGTGTTACATGATCAAGATGGCAGAGAACACACACCAATTTCTACCTGGTAAAGTTGCAAAGTTACTCTGGAATAGAGTGGAAAAAAAACATCTTGAGTTTTCCTAAACTACTTATAGAAACCAAGAAAGAAAAAAAAATTGACTCCCCCAAATGTACCTTACCAGTGAGACAACTGTTTTCCTGCCAGAAGAAACAGCTTTTAGAATTTCCAAAATGTTCGTGACAATGATAGAAGAAAAATACCTTCTCAACAAACCCATCAAAATGCTGTTGTCCTGGTAACTAATTTTGCTTCAGAGATGAATTATTCATCTTTAATGAAATTTCTCCCAACCCAGAGCATCTTCAGTGGAATATTCTCATTTACGGCCATCAGCTCCACCCATGGAGAGAGACCAAGGGGTATAGAAAGGACCAATGTACCCAACCCCGAAGAGAGGAAAGCCTCCCTACTCCTGGGATGTGTGGTGTGCTCACACCCAACTGACCCTGGAAATTAGCTGATAAGGCCACAGAAATGGGATGCCTCAGGTTCAATCATTTGATAAATATTAATGAAGCCTCTTCTATGTTCCAGCCACTGAGCCAGGTGTGTACAATAAGAATATGTACATATATATTATATGTACAATATATACACATATGATATATAGCATATGTATATACAATATATATTCATATATATTAGTACATAAAATACGCTGTCCCTGTCAAAGAAATGAATATATAACTACAAATTGTAAAGATGTTCTCTGAATCAGAGAATAGTAAAGAGGATATCTTTCACACTTAGGGGTCAGAAATGTTCTTTCTAAATGGTGAATGAATCATGAGAAGTATCTGGCCATCTGAAGAAGAAAAGAAGGAAAATCACTGCACTCACAGGGAACAGTGGTGAAGACCCTGAGGCTGAAAATACCTTGGAATAGGAACCCAAAAGAAAGTCAGTGAGGCTGGAGGATGGCAGATAAATGTGAGATGGAGTTGGGAAGGTGGTGAAGCAGGCAGGGGCCTTGTAGGATCCAGAAAAAGAAAACTATTGTAAGGATGATTTTGGAGCTAAACACCAAGGATTGGTGCCTTGGAGTTAGAGCTGGAGGAAACCATGGTTCTATAGAAAAGAAAGAGACGGGCTCTTCTTTCTGTAGATACATACATACATACCTAAAATTCAGATACCCACCACCCACCTATTACACCCTCATCAACAAGGAAATGGAGGCGGAACTGGCTCACACTTCCTCCAAATACTACTCTGCTTATCAGAGGCTCTGCCTGCTCCCCTTTTCCAGCTGATTCCCAGGGAGCACTGCAGCGTTGCCCTGCTACCCCCTCACCCAGCCCCTGCCACAGACCTCCCACTGGCCTGAGCTTCAGCTGGACCATCAGAGAGAGAAACCTGGTTCCAACCAGAACAGACTTTGCTGGAGGCTGGGTCTCTCAGGTCCCTGTCTTTCCCATCCCACTGTATTAGTACCACCTCATCACTCACTGGAGTATTTCAACATTGGATGTTGTTATTATTTAAGAAAACAAAGCTTTTATTTTTGGAATTGCAAGCTGGGAGTGGAGACAGAAAGTAGAAAGGAAATAATATTTGAGTCAGTGAGGTTTTGTTTATTTGCTATTTTAACTGAAATAATATAACAAAATCTAGGCCAGAGCTTTTTCTACTATTTTGACTGAATCAGTAAAAGAACTGCTAGAGCAAATAAAATCCTGGAATAACTATGGATGGGCCTAACTAGTCAGGAGCTGAGCACTGGGCTATCTGCACCGGTTTCCTTTCTTTAACAGGTAAATGCTATCTCTGGAAGCAGGACAACTCTCCAAGGGACACTGGGAGTCGCCATCTACCCCTCACCCAACCCCTGAAGGTGTCACTGCCAGATTAATCCTTCCCGATGCGCACCTCTCGGTGGGCAACTCCCTTGTTCTCAAGAAATCAATGGCTTCTCTACCAACCAACTAAGGTCCAGAGCCCTTAGTTTAGAACGCAAGGCCCTCTGATATCCGGCTCCGCATCACCTCCCTGCACCGCTCCCCAAATGAACCTCTGGTCTCCCACCGGACTCCCTACTTCCAAGGCTCTTCCCAGGAGATGCTGCGCTTCGGTCACGCCAGGTCTCCCTCCTCCCTGTTCCATAAGGCTCAGCCTAACGCGCAGTCCCTCTCCAGGGATCCAGCGACTAGGACAGCAAGCACAGATCTAGGTGGATGCTGTGACTCCGCTTTTGAGCTGGGTGACCTCGGGCCAGTTACTGAACCCCCGTAAGCCTCAGTTTCTTCCTCTGTAGACCAAGCACGAGGCCCCTGCCTTTCCAGGCACTTGTGAGGAGTAAATGAGGCAAAGCATTATTTTTCCTTCATGCCTTATAGCAAAATCTCTCTCTTCTCAGAAACCAACCTCAACTCCCCCAGGCAGACTCTTTCCTCTTACATACGCATCTGTTACTACAATTATCCTGTTGGTAGTAACTGCAGGTCTGACTCCCGTGCTGCTGGGGTCTCTCTGAGAACAGGCATTCTGGCTCTTCATCTTTGTATTGCCAGGAAATGAAAAAATGAATGAATGTGTAAATCACCTGGCCCAGTTCCTAGGGCACAAAATATACCAATGCACATTTTCCCCTCCTATATGGTATCTTAATATGTTGTCTTGTGTTGTAATTATTGTGTGCATGTCTTATCTTTTTCACTGGATTTTAAGTTCACTTGGAGCTACGGGCATGCCTTAGTCACTTTTAAATTTACTTTTTAAGACACAGACCTACTAGAGAATGGACTTGAGGACACGGGGAGGGGGAAGGGTAAGCTGGGACAAAGTGAGAAAGTGGCATGGACGTATATACACTACCAAATGTAAAACCGATAGCTAG